>NW_027271161.1:0-1200000 GCF_040938485.1 Diadema antillarum | reverse complement strand
TCTTAATCTTGCACTTATTCTTCCTGTTAGGTTAGGTTTGCCGTTTACGCAGAGAAGTTTGGGTGGAATGTGGTATGATTATAGCTATACTGTAGAGACGTTACATGTTGCAGCTTTATAGTTATAGCACATTGATTAGCATATTGACACAATGTTATGCTTTAAGTTAAAAATAATAGATATACCGAATGAAAGAAAAGCACTAAAAAGCTTTAAAAATGGTGTACATGGCTGTAGACGTGGTAGAGTAATTTGATAATCATTCTAGTCCCTTCATTTGTTTTTTTGATTGGGCTCTTTGTTTATTATTTCAGTGACGGCTAAGCTCGAAGAATGTGAACGAGCCTTGGAACCATTCACCACACAAAGTGTCCATCTCCCAGCTGTATCCACAGCCAGTGGTAGTGCCGTCTTTTCTTCCCAGCCTCGTCAATCAGGCAGCTTAAATCCACACCCATCCCAGCGCCTTCCAAGGCCACCAAACACCCCCAAACCACCGCTGGTTACTGGCAACCAACGAGCACCTCGGGTTTCGCAACCACTTCCAGTGGTAGGCCCATCAGATACCACACAGCCCCCTCCAACACCAAGACCGCCACGACGACCTGCGCCATCCAACCCAAGACCTCCGAACGCACCGAAACCCGGCAGCGGGACCCGTGTGGTCCTGCACAGGCTGAGCGATGGTCAAATGGTGGGCTGCGTCCTTCCAAATGCGCAGAAAATTAACCTGGAACTTCCCGTCTTCTATCCCAGACCTCCGAGCAGAAAACCGGCATCTCCAGATGCAACGCCCCCACACAGTGGCAGACCCAAGACCGGCACCACTCGAGTCAGAACAGCTAGACTGCAGAAAACTGGACAAGATGAACCTGATCAGTTCATACCCATGACCCCTCATCCACCAGCTCCAGGTAGTTTGATACCGTCTAGTCTTTAGATTCTCTTATCTCATCTTTTAAAGCTAAGATCGTAAATCAGAACTCTTTACCTTTTCTTCACACCATTGCAGTCATCTTTCAGTCAATATTGTATTGGCACATACAACATTTCTGTTCTACAGAATTGCAATGCTACTCTATTAACCCTTTCATGACTCAGTGGCAAAAATCCTCATATAGAATACTGGGAACACGTCACGGAACTCCGTGGATTGATTTGATGTTATTAGTGTGCTATTGTTACAACTTAGTATCAACAAGTTTCTAGTATGTCTCGGCTGATTTCAGGAAAAATTTAGACGATCTAGGTCAATGCAATTGATTGTTTTGCCAAAGAACTGCAGACGCGTAGATACAGCGCAGATACATGAGTACAAATCCTATTCTGATTCATGCAATTGGGGGGAGAATGAAAAATGAAAGAACCCTGGACAATTCGTTTTCAGGTTAACGAAGTAAAGGTAAGCAGTGCCTGCACTCAATGCCTTGGAATTCCTCAAACGTAGAGTCTTAAAAAAGTTTGCTGGGATACGACACGGGGTGGTTAAACTGACATATTGACATGATGTTAATTTTGATAGGTAAAAGTGCCAAGGTGGACAATCGCAGCGAGTCTCCTGCTGCAGAATCAAACACTGCCGGACCCGTGACATCCCGACTGACGGGCAAGTACGGCAGGAAAATCGTGCTGCCCTCACGGGTCACCGACCGAGAGCTGATGTCTGTTACCACGGAAGCACGCATACAAAATCAAGGTATGCAACCCTCCTGTATGTGACCCTGCACCACCAAACCAACAAAAAATCGCCAGGCATGGATTTTTAGTTAAGGGCAGATTCTGAAAGAGCAGACTCTAAGCTTTAGAATGATGTATATACAACTTAATTAAAATGGATTCTACTAACCTGTCTAAATATTGGAAAGAAAGCACACACTCTGGAAAAGTTTGAACTGAGAAAAGAGGTTCTGAAGTACAGGGTCTATTCAAGCTCTTAATCTTTACTAAGCCGTGCTATCTGTGCCATGAATTGGACAAAAAAATAAATGATGTAAGCCACTGTAGCAACAACAATGAAGGGATTATCAGATAAAGCTGAATTTAAGCATGCTCAATCAATACATTCTCTCCATGATAAATGTCAACTTTCTAAGCAGGAGCATCATCCTTTCAAAAGTTACTAGAGTTGAAAGTAAATAGTGTGCAAAGGATTTTAAAGGAATGAAAAGGGACCTCAATAAAGAAAATCCTGATCACGCTACTCTACCAAAAAGGGGTTGTAGGAAAACTGCTGAAAACCAACTTTCCCATTCAATTTATGGTCCCAAATTCAAGGATAATGTAGAAGAAGATTAGCTCTTTCAGAAAATATGGAAAATTCAAAATTGACTCGGTTGAGTCTTCACGTCAAATCAAGGGGTGCGACTTTGTGTTTGTTTTGTGATGCACTGTCACATATTATTGTAATCATGTTGATCAAAGTAATACTATTCTTGTATAATTTTGGTGTTAAAGTTGTATGGATTGTTGTTAGTAAACATCAATAACATGGTATCTTATTTATAAAAACTATGATGATTAAGTTAGAACTCAAAGAAATTTTACAAGGAACAAAATCCGTCTTACAGCTGCTCAAAATATCATTATGATTTCTGCTTGACGAGTGACGTGTATGTCAACTAATGGTTATGAAACAGTGCATGTGTGTGTGTGTGTGTGTATGTGTGTATGTGTGTGTGTGTGTGTGTGTGTGTGTACGTGTGTGAATTTGTGTGTTTTGATATAGCTTGAGTAAAGAGAGATTTTATGTATACAGGTTTTGCTACAAATCGGCCTACACTTTCGGAAATTCGGGCATGGTGAAAATGATTATAATCCCATAACAAAACCAACTTTATAATCTTGCAGTATTGTTTGATTTTAATATCAACTTGATCAATACATATCATGTCTCGTTGACAGAAAATCAAAGCACTTTTCCGAGTAACAGTAACAGTATACATATCATAAAGCGTCAGATACCTTGTGTTGTGTGGTTTCGGGGTTTGTGTAGTATTGATTTCTAAGTCATCGTTGTTTATCAAAAGGTACTTTCATTGATCAGTGGTGGTTGAGAAATGACAGCGAACTGAATCGAGTTTCTTCCAATTGAATACGTGGTTGACACTTTCCTCACTTCTCCTCGCGCTACAACAGCCACCCAGCAGCCATCTGCTCCTATGATGCCGAGGCCACCGACATCAAAGAAAAGGAATGACAGCGTGCCCGACAACGATGCCGACGCCGATGCTTATTACAGTGATGATTTCACCGATGTCACTGATGATGACGACGTCGACACGCAGAGTGATGTCAGTGACACGTTCGAAAGCAACAGCGAGTTCAGTAACGACACCACATGCGACGAAGTGGACGAAGAGGAGTGCGAGTACGATTGCGACAACGATGGCGAGACCCCGACAGAGCTCACTGGTGCAGACCAGGCCGGGCATCCATCGCCCAGGGCTTAGATGTCTTTTTCTTAAATATTCAGATGTTCTTTTTCCATGGGTTTGATCACTTGTTGCAGGTATCCATTGCTCTCACATTTCCTTTCACAAATTTGTTCTCAATTTGTCAATCATTGGGTACGGTCTCCATCACCCTGTCCGTCAATTTGTTTCTTTTTATAGAATTTGTCATTTATTCCTTTTTCATCAATCATTACGTTGCAATGGTGTTTTGTTCAGGTTCATTTCCAGAATCACAAAGGAAAATCATACAGGTTGATAGTATAATTATGCACTGATAGCGTTTCTACCACTAATGCACAACCATGCCATGTCTCTCCGCTGAATTTGTAGTGGGGAGGGGGAGTATGACCATTATCACAGAGATTAAACATAATTGTTTCGTCACGTCCTCATATCAAATGGGTTCATGTAAACGTCACACTGCAGCACTTCCTCATATACTCGCTAAAATTGTTGGGATCTTGTCACATGCAGGCCTTAGTATACATCTCAGGCAGTTCCGTTATCTTCTTTCGTGTCTCTTGCTGGAATCTAGAGCTCAGCAAACCCATTATGGCTGGCGAGAAAACGCCATGATGCTTCTAATGATTATCCAAGCGGCTCCACAATGATCACACTGAGTTATGAATCTTTTTAGAATTAGCACGATATAAAGGCAATCTACTTTTATCATCCCAGTACATGCGTGTATAGCTTAATAATTATGATATAAGCGAGATGGGATATTATCAGGGTTCTTTACAAGCTCATGACATCAGTTTATGCGAGCTCGATATCGAATTGCATGAAATGCATCACAAATTGATCCTTTCTTGCCCGAACAAATTGTGTAGTCCTGTCGGCTCCAGAAAATACCTGTCAGGAGCATTAAGATTTTGCAATATGAATGTTAAAAAAAAAAAAATCTCTGATAGCTTTGGATCAACTGTAATCCGCGTCAGCAAACTTGAAGTATAGGAGGAGGAGCACAGATAAAAGTTGTTCTTGATACACTGCACCCGTGCCGGAAGAACAACAACTGCATGATTTCATCACCAGTAGTGTGTTCGAGAATTACGCGCCAAGGCAAATGCGCTGCACAAACGTGTTGCAAAATTTGTGAATGAGAAATTACGATCGCGATTCTAGACCGTACCATCCGTAGCATGAAGGATATAGAAGATAATGCCAGTCTTACTTTCTCAATACGCAGTTTATCATCATCATTTTTAAGATTCTACGTCAGCTTGAATATCGGCATATCTCGGCTCCTTTTGGGGTCTATAACAGGTTCGAGGGGTAGAGCACTACTTCGACTCTCTTTATTAGTGGTCCTTTGTTTAATGTGATGCTACTGGCTTTTTGTGGTTTTGTTTGAAGTTTGTGCTTCACTTGTCTTCTGAACTGATTCTTTTGTTCATAATTGTGCATGGGTAAATATTCGTGTCAGAAACCTTTATAATGAGAGATTATTTTATAGACATCTAAAAAGACTGCATTAACGCCGACTGCATCAATGCGCGAGGGAGCATTACCGGTAAAACTTCTTCTAGATCTAGAGCCGTGGGCACAGCAGAGTGAGGTTTATTGTGTGGAAACCGTAGTTCGTCGAAATCAAGAGCAATACAAATCAAATAATCCCCGTATAAGTATTGGCCGGAGAAATACAACAAAGCACCTAGACCGTCGAAAGTTTCTAAGTTTAGAATTATAGGTCTTTTAACAGAACACGTGGAGAAGCAGAAATGTGATGGCCAAGTTTGCAACAACGATTACAGAATGAAATTAGAATCCATCCATTATCAAGTTAAGTTCAAATCAATTGCCGATTTTTTTCCACATTAACATGATGATTAATACATCTTACTTTCTTATTGACGGAAGGAATGCATGTGAATTTGCACAGACTAAACAACAATAATTGAGACCTATACAGTATAGTAATGGTGCTGAGGATATCAAAGGGAAATATGCACTGTGTGAAAGACAGAAGGGACCCACTGAAAAGACAATGCTTGTGTATAAAGTGTGAATTGAAACAGCAATAACAGCAACCAAAAAAAAAAAAAAGAAAATTGGCAGCCCAATAAGAGACAAACGGACAAACAGATACACGCAAAAGCAACAGCAAAGAAATAAACAATCAAACATGAAACGAGACTGGGACAGCAACAAAGCAACTTACAGGGAAACCCTTACTTGAAGACACGATAGAATGGAAAACTAGCTCATAACAAAGAGATAGCAAAATGGAAAGGAATGTACAACAGAGACAAAGATCCCCGAAGGTTTGCCGGAGCAAGAAAAAGAAAAGAAAAGAAAAAGAAAAAGAACAGAACAGAACAGAACAGAACAGAACAATAGATTCGAGAGAACGTCCATCGAAAAAAAAAAGCTTCAAATGCGAACTACAGTTGGTTAAAGAAACTATAATCATATACCTTAGCTGTAATCACTCGGACAGACAATATTCATAATAACAGGGGCGGCACTGCAAATTTTAAAAGAATTTGACAGAATAGGCCTACGAACTAACCCGATTCTGTTTGGTCGTCATCATGCGATTGTTTAAAAGAAATGAAAAAAAAAAAGAAGAATCAATCTCCGTGTAAATGAATGTATATGAAAGGAGCACATTTTATGGCAAGATTCAAGGAATTCCTGTAATTTGGATTGGTATGAATAAGCCTGTTCTTAGCTAAAATATTAGACATGGAAACATAGAAACAATATGGAAAACTTTACTTGGACTAGAATTTATGGTCTAGATTCTAGTCAAGATAGTCCAGAAACTGGCGTTATATCCTATAGGCAACTGACTAAAGTTAGAACTACAAAGGGTGAGACTATCTAGAAGTCTCGTCGAACATGTCTGGCTTTTCAGTACCGCAATAGACCACTACGACCGCAGGTCCATCCACTTACACCACTGTGCACGTAAAATCTACAGGGTCTATAGATACTTCTATATAGATTATAAGCAGTTCTGTGGTATTCTGATACTAGTATTCTGCCTGTTGTAAGAAGTAACAGTTTGGTCAGTGAAAGTGAAAATGCTGCATGGAGCTTGTAAATCGAGAACTGCTTTGGAGTACTAATTTAGGATTAACCGTTTCGTGATATTCAGGCAGCTTACAACGGTAATTTGGAGTAGAGTCTCAAGTCTGTAGAGCCTTTCTAGCGTCAATAGAATCCACGCCTCACAGCAGACCATTCTACTGCTCTTAGAACAAATACATACTACTGTCCGTCAGCGATATACTTTAGAGATCAAGGAAGACCAGGCCGATAGACGACTTCATCTCTGAAACAACAAAAAACAAAACAAATCAAAACATAACCAAACAAAACAAAATCCTAGCCATGTCATTGTCAGTTACTGCTGTCTGATGTTTGCTGACAAATCCCTTTCCTTCCCTTTTAAACTTGATCATCACTCTTTTGTAACAGTTAGAGTTAGAACCTTTAGTTCTCTACCCTCGGGGTCAAAGGTCGAAGGTCAAAGGTCTATCCATTCATGTAATTATGTCACTCATTTATTCTTATAAAAAACTTATCAATTCAGGATTGCTTGATCAGCATATGAGCTGCTTTTCATCGACGGCCTGAGAAAAAAACATAAAAATACAAACAAAAATTAAATCATGAAAAAAAAATGTTATCAGTATACAAATCCATATTGGCTGCAGTAATTAAAATAACTAATCAAATCGCTAGTTGATTATCAACAGAAAAAAATTATTATCTTCAGATTTGCTTTTTGCAATTCCTTCAACGAGGAGACGACAGAGAATTATGCTATAAAAAAGAATCTCAACCACGCAGCAGAACACGTTCGCATGAATGCCAACATAAATTATTTTGGCACACTTTTCAATAACAGTAATAACTATACTCAATTTAGCACACACGGTTTTGAGCACATAAGATCCATCCACTCTCTCACACATTAAGCACGCATAAATGATTATGTCAAAGTATATGCTATAGCGATGCAAAAGATGAATTATCAAAAATTTAACGAGCATACGAAACACGATGTTATTCCATCGCAGTCTCTCGCAGAAAGAGAAAGTTACAAAAAAAAAAGATAAGAAAACTACTTACAATTTTCAAGACCGAAATAAAATTCAACAGTAAGAACAAATATAAATAGAAAATATTTTCTGCAGCTGAGATGGTAACATCAAGAAGTAAATGTTACAGGAAATATCTCTGCTTATACACGCGCTTAAAATTCAGTACACCAGTCCATGCATTTTGGAAGGTGGCTGGTAATGCATACCACACATGTGCTCCTAAGAACGACAACACTTCTTAAAACAAGCAAGATTTGGTTTTGGAAGGACCACATTGTGTGAGTCAGCTGAACGGGTATTGTGAGAATGCTTGCCATAGACCATTTCTATCTCATTAAGCAAACGAGCAGAGCTATTAAAACCATATACACGTTTACACATTAATGTTGCCAAAACATAATTTCGCCGAAGCTTAACTAATTGTCATTTAAGTTCTTCGATATGATCAGCCCTAAAACATTTTGAAGACTATTAATATAATCATGCTATTGCTTTTCACCACTCTTGCTGCTCTCTTTTGTAGACGTAACAAATTGACCAATGATTTAGAATGACAATGCCCCCAAGCAGAAGAAGCATAATCTGTACAAGGTTGTACATGTATTAGCGTGAGAAACAGAAAGTTCAACACGTGCTGATTGGTTAACTTACGAGAACTATAGGAAAATGATACGACATGGCGGAGGCATACCAGTTGCCATAGCGAAATTTCTAGTTATTTGTTTATTCATTTTTATCCTTTTTATACTAATTATGATGTAAGCAACGACTTGGTATGAGGGTTTCGTCAAACAGCGCGCGGCAGAGACTATAGACAAATCTAGTTGAATAGGGGAATGAAGCAAAAATGGTAGAGGTTGAGATCGCTCAAGTTTTTTGATGTGAATGAATCCGGTAATCACCCCGGAGGGTCAGAGAACTAATCCCTTGTTACTTATGACTGCCTTGTCTTCCTTGATTATTGCCAGGGCAAGGAATGCGATGTCTTGAAAAATAATGGTAACATTCAATGTAAATATATTCATATGTTCTATTTATATATACATGCTTATATGTCCGATATCATAGTGTGGATAAGAGAATGTCTTGTTTAACGTTATGCGAAATTGATGTTTATCAGCGCAATATTGTAATGATTTTAGGTTTTCTTTATTGATCTTAGTATGTTTGATTAAGTTACTGACATTTTTGAAATTCTATTTTGATTGAAAATGTTTATCTGTAGGCAATACACAATTTTGTTTGTATCAATGTGTTTTATTAAAGTAACGACATTATACTAACTTATACTTTGTTAGATTCTGCAAGTGAATGCATGGCATAATTAGAAATGCCGCTATGACGACTGGTATGCCTCCGCCATCTCGCATTATCATGATTATTCTCCCGATAGGTTTATAGTACATCATTCTGACAATGTGGAATGACAGTTTCACATGACTAGTGAAAATTTGAAAAGACATGGTTGAAAGTTTGATGGCATAACCCAAATGTGTTGAGCGTTTATACCTTTATTAAAACGGGCTTCATTTTAATGGCTAAATGGTTTTAGAGAGCAAGTATTCATGAATTTGAGGTTTTTCATTTGACCTTTGCTTCTTGCCCTATGACCCCATTGCCAACAACTTTCTCCACAAATTCACATCTGGTAATAATCACTGAGATTTGTAATGTCCAATTTTCACGGCAATATTGAGCTTTTTTTCAAATAATGGCAATGGAGTAGCATTTCAACGTTTTCACTTGACCCTGATCGAATGACCCAACCCTCTCCATACACAATTATTGTGCAATATTAACGCAGGTTGCTTTCTAATTTGATTGAGCGTAATACGCTCTACCAATTAAGTTGAATTTGATGTATCGAGAAAATAATGTAATTTCAGCAACATAGTAAAATTTCGGCGTTTTAACCTGATCTTTGACCGCTAACCTTTGAACCTATGGACCAAAATGTTGAACCTATGACATTCGTTGTTTGGTACAGTAAAACATGTACCGGGTATACATTAAGTTTCATGAAAATGCCTTCAGGCATTGCAGAGATATGGAGTACATCGTGAAATAAAAAATGACCATTGACCATTGACCTCTGACCTCGAACGTGTGCTCCCAAAAGTTGGTAGGCACGGCTTCGTCCACCCATGCACACGTATGCCAAGCTTTATTCATATATCTCAAACGATTCTTCTGTTATGCTGTCCGCAAAATCGATTAATAAAGACACCGTCACAACTTCTCAATCTGCTCAAATCTAACCCGATCGAAATAGTCGATCATTTCCGACATTATTTTTCTTTGAAAACCCCAAAGGCACTTCAGAATACAAACTCCTTTTAACTGCTTAAATTGAAAAAAAAGAAGGCAAAGTCCTCTTCATGATTACAGTAGGGCCAAAGTACTTATATTGATTATTACACTACAGTGACAGAGGAGATATACGTATACTTCTCGTATAGGCTATTATGGATATCGTCCTATCAAACTGAACAGCTGAAAGCTCTCCATAATCACATCACCCCTCCCCTCATAATAAAGAGAAACAGGATATTACGGTGAGTTTATTCTGTCAGTGTTGATCGCGCCTTGGTATTGTTTGTATCAGCTACACCATATTTGCCTGTGCCTCACATGATGACCGCAGACTTGGAAACATGGGACTAGAGTGTCCCCTTCAAACCGCTTTCCACTCTGACTGTAGCCGAACGTGATAAACCGTGTATGTTCATGGCAGAATATCTGTGTCTTTATAACCTAAACATCAAGCTGAAAAAAAAAAATCTTAAAGCATAAAATCAATAAAATATAAAGTATTTTCACAAATTGCAAAAACTTAATGTTTAGTATTCTCCGCGTGCATAAATGCAGTCGGATATCGCGTTGAAGAATCATTTCATCTACAGGGCAGGGATGATGTATTCTAAGTATTAGGGAAGAAAGATGTGAAACACCATGCATCGCAGGAAATGTATAGCTCTTGGCTTACATTTTTATAGAAACTTTACATACGCGCATGCGCCAAACTTAAATTGAAACTGTAGGATGCGAACCTTGAAAGGATGAGAAAATTATTATGTGATGCTGAATAGAAATTGAGTTTATTGGTCGAAAAATGTAATAAATAATTATTGCTTACATTTGACGAGATCATTGATGTAAAATCTGATGATGTCAAAACTGTATCATTTTGTATACATTAATTATGATAATTTTCTTCTTGAAATATCGGATCGATCAAAATGACACGCGACTGCTTTCCTCTTACCCGTTAATAGGTACAGCCTTTTTCATGGAATACATCACAATTCATCATAGACATAGAATGTGTAGGCCCATAATTATAGCAATCTTTATGAAACAGCTTGCTAATGCTCATTTTTCTCAAACTTTCCACAATGGTGTTGCGTTCATCATGCGGCAGTCTATCAGCATCAATGACATAAAGAACACCTTAAAGATAAGTTCTTTTTTTTTAATGCCGCTAATCATTAACCGTTATTGATCAGATGTGTGGGTTTATGTAATACCTTGTTGCTGCTGCTATCCTATACATCCTATGATCACAAAATAGGTAACAACGAAAATTGCTGAAAATTTGATTATCACTATTATGATATGCCGTTGCTGCATGTTCCCCCCCCCCATCATTATTTACTACAGACAAAAATTGATAGGGATAAACTAACAATCACAAAGTCCCTGTAACTCTTAACTAATGTCCGTTCTAGATGTAGATATAAATGTTGATGCATTATCCTCGCCTCCTGCAACAGGATTTAAAATTAGGCTCTTATCAACCCATGTGGCATCAATACAATAACGAGCTAGTGCCATTAAATTTGTTTAGGAATGACCACACAACAGACTAACGTCCCAAATGAATCTGTGAACTTGCCCACTATACAGATTTCACTACCAGATTTAAAAACAAAACAAAACAAAACAAAACATGGCATGGTTGTCCGTTATGTACAAAGAGAAAATACAACCCCCCCCAAAAAAACAAACAAACAAGCAACAAAACAAACAACAAACAACAAACAAAAACCGGGGTTCATAGCTCTGTGGCTTCTTAAAGCCAATATCTAAATGAAATTGAATTGCTTGTCTCTTATTTCCGAAATGTTTTCAAGCATCTATACTACGGTATCAGCAATGTGTTTGATACCCATATCATGAACAAACATCTCCAATGACAATACAGTTAGTTTGAGAATAGCATCTACCCCTTTGGGTGTATATAAGGCATACAGGCTCTTTGGTGTGAGGGTGCGGAAGGGAGGAGCCGAGGCAGGGAGGGGGAAGGGACCGTACCCCTTTGGAATCAATCACACACTCAACCAAGCCTTACATTGGTTTCGTCATTATTCTGGTTTCAATTTTCATCGAGCGTTCATACAATGCCTGCACCTGTGATCAAACCCTCCCTTAACATCTTACCCACTTAAAAGTCGCTTGAATCATTTCCTTGCGAAACGCTGGTAGTCATTCACCAATGATCGGCCATCAGGTGGCTATGTAACATCACACCAACTGAAAGACATCTGAGTATCTGTGAAGTAAAAAAAAAAATTACATCTGCCATCAAGCCTTTATTATCAAGGTCCATCGTTTTGTTTTTGCCCCCTTTTTCAGAAAGACTTGTTGAATATCTAATAAGTCCTGCACCTGTGATTAGACCTATAACATCGTGTGTCGTCTGGGTCGGCCATCAATTAATGTCGCAATGGGTACATTAATATTACTTGTGCCAAACGTACTCGTTTTTCCTTCTCTATGCTCCTCAGGATATTAAAGTCACCGATCTCTCGTCGCCCCGAGAAATGCATAACATATACATTGTAATGGTAACCTTGCATGTACTAGCCGCATTTCTCTCATCAGCTTCGTCATCTTGGCATCATAATATCCCATCCTCCTCGAGTATACTGCCGTCACTGTCATCTATGCTTTGCAATGTGACCATTGGAACATCCGGGCTTACAACAGGGGATGAAGCTGCTCCAACTTTTCGTCCACGCATTTCCGGCATCGAAGTCTCGTCCTGTCATACGAGATTCCGGGGAACTCTACAAATTGTGTAGCTCCTATGGAGCGCTATCAGTACGTCTATTATACCGGCATCGCACACCACTGCTACTCCGAAGCCGAGTTCCCCTCAATAGCAAAACAACCTTGTATGAAACTGCAAACAACTTCAGAGAGATTAAAGATACAAGTTTTGTCTTTTCTTTTTTTTTTGCAATTCATAGCTCACAAAAAACCGCCTTCAATATCAATAATTAACATACCGGTTTGCAAAGGTTTCGGGAAACACACAGCTAAGCAATATTATAAGTTCTCCTAAAACGTCCGTTATAACGCTTATCTTTAAAAAGGAAAGAAAAAAAACCACAAGTGATTCTACAAATTAGACATATAGGCCTAGCTTATAAGTATGACTCCATAATCTTGCCTGGATATAGCCATTGCACAAATATCTGAAGAATAAGTATGCTATGTCATAAATAAACAACTCTCGAATGAACTGCATGCATTCCTATCCCGCAATTATGATAATAAATTATACAATATTCTATATCAATAACGTTTTCTTTGTTTGCGCATGTCTTTCTTCGTCAGGCCGTCGGGAATTTAGTATGCAATGTACCCCGTTATAACGAAGTCATCGGGACCGGCTGTTTTCTTTCGCTACAACGAAATTTCACTATGACCGAACACCATAATGTACAAAGAGATAATAATTTGGGGACCTAAATTTTGATTTCGTTGTATCGAGAATTTCGTTACAACCGTGTTCGTTATAACGAGAGTGCACTGTATCAAGTTCATTTGTTTGTATGTTTGTTCTTTTTAAGGAAAAAGGTATGAAGAGTGATACCAATACAGTGTCATTTATCGATAGTGATCTCCTCCACTTGTATACTAAAAGATATGCCCTGTACGTATTATTTACGTAGTCATATCTTTAATGATAACTCATTTTCAAGACGAGTGAATGTCTTTGATAAATGTTGTCACACTGATTTGTTTAATACAAGTGGAGAAATGAAAACCTACTGAAAACTTACAGTTAAATACATGAAAGAATGCATGCATCATGGCAATATAAATACAAAGCTTATTCTCTTCGCCAAAATACATCTCTGACCCACATTTTACATACACACACACACACACACACACACATATAGTCATGAGGTAATAACCCATTGCGACACTTCGCGCTCCATACAAATTGTCCATGGTTTAAACCAAAGATAGTAGAGCGTCTTTGGTTTAAACCATGGTTACAATTGTACCACCTTCGTGAATTCGGGCCTTTAAATCAATGTCGGCAACGGTGTCTTAAACAGTATTATTTTGTCCTAGTGCATTTCTTTCAAAGTATGTATCCATCACCAAAGTTTATAATTTTTCTCTGGAAATATTGGTCTCCTGCATGTTCATGTATATCACCATGCCTATATGCACATTGTGTGATTTGTACATGAGTATTGTGTTCCAGTGAATAATCGTACTTGGATGATTTTTTTTTTCTGTCATATTAGGTGAAATTCAGAAATAAAACAAAAACATTTCAATTATTACAAAATATATGTGTTAACAATAACATTTCCTACAATAAGCATGTCAACACTCGCATACATAACCAAGTCATGAACGAATTGTCTCGTCCACTTTGCACCTGTTTGTTCATAAGTACAATACATTGCATCGACGCAGAATAAAACACTAAGAATAAACAGCAACAAGTTTGAAATATCATATATAACATATTATGGTCTTGTTTCAGATCAATGGTGTAACTTTGAAAATGACTACGCATTGAACTGTGCTAAAAAGGTATAAAGTAGCATTGCCTTTTCTTTGGTGGTTTGAAAGGGCACCAAAAGTGCTACCTCCCATAGCATAACAAACTTCTGCGGTCAATCCTTCTCCTCACCAGGCAGTCATAAGTGGTCACAAAATGCCATTTTTTAGGGACAAATTTCACATGACTTTAGGGTAATCGGTAATATTTTTAACAAAGCTTTTCTAAATTCAAATCTTGCTATCGCTGTTGTAATAGAAGAGGAGTCATACTAAATACCTATCACCACATGCCGTCAAACCCCCGTTTGAGGCGAGACCCCATCGCCAAACGAAGCTGATGGGGTGCTATACCCCCCTAACGATTCTTCGTTTGAGAGTTGGGAGTTGATGTATTTGTCCACTGCAAAATAACTTTCTACTCAGGCGTGGCAAACCTGGAGGCCAAGCCAGGGTTTAATGACTGCAACAGCTGTCATATTACGTAAGAGCATGATAAGGATATCTGCCTGTGGCAGACCATTCAAAGTGCACTCAATTTTCTCTATTCTTTCTAAAGTTTTAGAATTTATATTCTATTGAGAATTTCTATGGTCATCCGTTATGTATTTTGAACGAAAAAATTTGACTCATAAATTGGATTGGATTGGATTTATTCATGTATAGATAACGAAAATACAGGAATAAGAAGGAGAGCATTGTAGAAGTTTGTCGACACACACATGCACCATGGAGCTACATAGCCCATGCCAAAACCAAAACAATCTCCTCCTCTCGCGGGTGCCCCCAGCCCCCCCCCCCCCCCCCCCCTGTGGCGGTGACTGATGCTTAGATTAGGCCAGGGTCAAGAAACAGGTGTTTTATATCTTTGGTTTTTAAGTCCTTGATTGCCAAGATATACACTGGCATTGTCTACAGGGGTGTAGCTTCTTCAAAAGAGAGATTTGCCTCATGACTGGGACACAACAAAATCTCATATGTACTTGGGATACTCACTAGTCTTGAAAAGGGTGTTTCGGACGTGACATTTTCCGTTAACACCTTAAGGTCTTACAGAAACTAGTTAATTCTCGCAGAGGTTATTAATGTGTATGAAATACATGGTCAGGGATGTGTCGTTTAACATATAGCAGTATTAAGATGTTACCATTGCTTGAGAGGAAAATATGGGCAAATATGTTCCTTTTTAACATTTTCCGTTAGCTTTTTGTCACGTCCGAAACATATCTCAGATGAAGATAATCAATACAAGAAAACATGATTTTATATTTTCACAACTTCTATATCCCTATTCTTACATCCACATGAGACTGTAACATTTTAACATTTCATTACAAATAAACATTTTCTTTTGAATTGTTTGTTTTCCGTAAATATACATGTCGCGTCCGAAAGATGAACACAATACAGTGTAATTTTCAAATCAGGTTATCTACTAACAAACATAGAAGGTTAATACATTGTTTTTCTGACTTTCACTCAAACTGGTCAAATACATTAAAGCGTCAGGCCAATCTAGGTATGTTTGTGCATTCTGTAGGGAGTGATGTGAACAAACTGTGTTTCGGACGTGACGTGTTAACAACTACATCAGATAATGGACTGGAGAAAGTCATATACTTTGACTCTTTAGTTGTCCCTGCATTATTACTATTTTACAGGTTTTGAGATATAAAATAATGGTGTCATCGCAAATCTTTCTCCCTCATTTACTTCACCATGAAAAACGTCAAGCAACACAAGACTGAAAAAGTATACTATCTTTAGAATATAACTCACATAATTATTGTTTGTCACTCAAAATGTTTTCAGACATACATGACTTATTGTTATTTAAAAAAAAACGATCTTGTGTACCTTTTAGTGCAATGTCGTTTCGGATGTGACACATCAGTGTTAACATGGATATGCTTTGGATTCAATGCAAGTTTTTACTATTTGATTGTTGTTGTTTTTTCAGTTCCAGTAAATTTCCCATTCACAAAAAAACTATCAAGAACATTTTCACTTCAACATTATATAGATGATAGCTGGCGGGGGAGGGAACATACCGAATGTTCCACCCGAAGGGTGCTAAATGCTATTGAGGGAGGTTATAAGTCACGAGACGAAGTCGTAGGACTTATAGTCTCCCGAAATAACATTTCAAACACTGAGGGTGGAAAGTTTGGTACATGTTCCCGACAACAAAAGTCATCATCTGTTATGTTGTATGGGTTAGTCAAATAGTCAAATACGTCAACGTCAACCACCAGCACATTGTACTCGATCGCTCTAGGCCTTCTGTCATTTGTTACGTGAAAACGTTTTCCCATGGTAGAACAATACAAAACTTTTCTCCCATGGGCGAACATAACCAATAATATTCCTCCATCACGTGGCTGTGTTTAGCCAATCACTAACCGGTATCTTACTTGCATAGTTCTCTTCGTTTAGCCTCTATTCTTTAAGAACATCTAATGCTTGAGTATTGAGCATTTGTAAATGTGGTTGTGTGTACACACATGTGCTCATGACATTCACATGCCCTTCAACAGTACCAATGCTGCTTAGTAACAATGACTTGTGTGTTTCAGCCACATGCTCTCAGTCACTGTCATGCTGATATCCTGTATATGGTGAGTTTAAACTTGAAAGGATCATCAGTTTCACTCTCTTTCATTACTATATTGTTACATCAAATTTTGAATAAATCTATATAGACTAGAGCACACAGAGTGCTGTGGCAAAATAGACCTACATTTACATATATATATATTTTTTTTTTCTGATTTAGAATAATCATTATGATCTAGGATCTCATACTGGTTTCCTCAAAACTTCAGTCCCATCAAAAGACAATTTTGTTAGGATGACAGCAGTGAATCATTGTGTCACTACACTTTGACAGCAATAAATATTGCTGAGCAAACTTTCTAAACGTAAGGAGTTGTTTTTTAGATATATAAACACATACATATGCTTGGGAAGATTACATGTGTGTGTCAAATTATTATAGGTGGGAGAAGGGAATGAGCAGTTTTATTTTCTTAATGGTCACCTTCTCAAATGTGGACTGTTTAAGATCTTCCTTAACTCAAGTTTCCACAACCAGATCATTATTGTAAAATCTTATAAAATTTATGGACTAAATGAAAAACATTCATTACTCCTTTAAAGGGACTGTGGTATAGTAACATACAGAAATATAAATATACACTTTCAAAGGTAGGGCCTACCATTCATCAATAATGAGAGATGTACTCAAAACTAGGTACCGTAGGTGTTGAGTTAGCTTCAAAATAAAATTGTGATTTGCTGGGAAATGAAAATGAATAGATCGATGTCAGACTGTATTCACATCGTGAGATTATTGGATAACTAGGATGCATGCGTTTATCTCTGAATATGTCGCACATTTTACTGTCACGACATATACAATAAAAGGTGTTCATTGATAGTCAATGTGATCACCAAGCACAAAGCAAGTTAATAACTGAATGCACAGCTTTTGGAATAAATAGCTTGACTTGAATACTTTATACAAAAACAATGACAATTGTGGTGTACAATGAAAATACTGGATGAAAGTACAATGGATGACCACGTCAATATAACACCTTACACAACAGAAAGGAGAGAGAGAGAGAGAGAGAGAGTAAGGAAATAATACTCTTTTTTTTTCGTTCACTGGGTCTGTTTTCTATAGTGTACGGCAATGGTGGACTTGCTTCTTGTCAGTCTGAAAAATGGTGAAGAAGAAACAAGAAAAAAATGGAGACTTGTTGTAAAGCTGGGTGTTTCCAAAGCGAATTCCCAGCAACAGTCCAGATCAACTCTGTGGAGGGAAAGAGTAAAACAAAATGATCCACGCAAATATGCAGAACTGCTCAGAAAGGATAGAGTTAGAAGGACACAGACATATTACAAGCAGAAAGTTGACAAAGGCCGCGAGGGTCGCTTCAAAATGAAAGAAAACAGTGAAAAAGCAAAGATCAGGGAGAGACTCTGTCGAGCGAGAAAGAAAGACAAGCAGTTAGAAAAGAGACAGGAGCCATCTGGATCAGAAAGAAAATCACGAAAAGAATACATGAGAGAATACATGAGAAAGAGGCGAGAAACGATGTCAAGACAGAAAAAATGGCACTTCAAGTCAATGACAGAGAGAGAAAACACATTAATCGAGAAGAAACACCAACCGTAATTGTACCTGGAAACATAACAAATACAGGTGTAAGTGATGCAAGTCATACATCCCAGTCTTCTGCTGCTTCAAGCATGAAGAACACAAAGCGTAAGGGAAAGAAAGTGTCTGGAACCTTACCCGAAGACCCTAACCAATACTTAGTACGCAGATGTGGTGGAGTATCTGATTGACAATGCCACACCAAAGAGGAAGACCATCCTAATAGGGAGCGTGGCTTCACAAAAGATGACAAGGGACGACGAAAACTGTATGAAGGCCTAGAAAGAGAGACGGAAACAGTGAATTCTTCTACCATTCGTCAGAGTGGCAGCAAGCCATCTCGTATCATTCAAAATACCATGAACCAACGTGATGCCAAACATCTGTCTTGCCTCTGTGTGCACTGTTACTGTCTGAACATTAATGAGAAACTCAAAATCATCAGCAACACGATTTGCCAAGTCACAATGCAGAAGGAGGAATCTACCTTGGCAAACTGCAGGCTCAGAGATGAATAATGATTTCGTTGACATACCTCTCTGTGAGAAGTCAGCTGACTCAGCTGACTGCAGAATTCATCATTAGTTATCAGGAAAAAATACACAACCTGGAACTTTGCTTAAAAGAGACTTCGGATCCATTGGCGCCAGAAACAAAAGCTTTCATCTGCCAAAGTTCATACGTTTGTACATCACAAGTACCAATGAGACTGAGACGCTCTGATGCTGTATCACCAAACATGCAAGAGAAGGTGGAAAACTTCTACACATCACCAGAAGTATCTCAGACAAGACCAAATAAAAAGTTTGAGAAAGATGGGAAACCAACGTACGTATCTCATGATGACGACTACACTGTGAAAACAGCAGAATCCCAAAACCACACTTTCCTTCACTTCTTTCTACAGATTGCGCCCACGCAATGTCAAACCAATCACAAAGGCCAAACATCTGTCTTGCCTCTGTGTGTACTGTTACTGTCTGAACATGAGAAACTCAAAACCATCAACAAGATTTGCTCAGTCACAATGCAGAAGAAGGAAATCACCTTGGCAAACTGCAGGCTCAGGGATGAATATGGTTTTGTTGACATGCTTCTCGGTGAGAAGTCAGCTGACCGCAGAATTCATCAAGCTGACTGCATCACTGGCAAGTGTCTGGAGAGTGGTGATCTTGAAAGAACCATGACAGAATTCCATGCGGACTTCATTGAGGCATCTGGGCAAGACCCACTTTTCTGGAATAAATGGAAGAGCAAAGTGTAAAAGTGACAAGACACGACAATGGAAACACCGAAGATGTTGAAACAACAAGAAAGGTTCTAGTACAGAAATCTGGAACAGCAAGTGAGCTAGTCCAAGACCTCATCTCTGATACTGTACATTCAGTTTCCCAGTCATCCTTTCCTGACCACATCTTCAGATCAAGCCGGCAAAATTTCCAAGTGGAAAGAGTTCTCAAAGATGCTGTAAAGAATCAAAGTATCCCAGGTCTGCTACTCATTGTTCAAGATTTCGGACGCAACTATGCTGTGAAATTGCAAGATGAGATCATATCAGCACACTGGGTTAAAAAAGAAGTCACAATCCATTCCATTGTGACATTATCATATGGATCCCCAAACCCAGTTATTCACAAGGGAGTCCCTTGTGATGTTGTCTGGCATATGATATGACACATGATCACAACATTGTGGCAGAGTTCCACAGAGTTGTAATCTCTTATTTGAAGGATGTCAGAGGTTTGAACATTGAACTTGAAGTACAAGTCAATGATGGGTGTACTGCAAAGTACAAAAAGGCATCCGCATTCAGAGATGTCAGCTCCTCTGTTGATGAGTTCGGATTTCCAGTTCAGCGAGACTTTTATGAGTCTGAGCATGGCAAGGGCGAGTCAGATGGTAAAACAAGTGTTGGTAAAGGATCAGTGGAAAGAGCTCTCTTGAGTAGGCAAGTCGTGATTGACTCTGCAACGTCAATGTACAAATACTGCATGACAAACTTGTCAATAGATGAGGTCAAAAGTCCCTATGCTTCTAAGCGTTCGTTCTTTTCGGTGGAAAGCGAGAGAATGAAAAAGATCAGCTCACAACGTGCCCCAGAAGTTCAGACAGTACCAAACACGAGAAAAATCCACAACGTTCGAGCCATCAGAGCCATGAGGATCGGGACTCGACACCTGTCATGCTTCTGTGTGTCCTGCTTACGAATGGAATATGACTGCCAGAACATGTTCTGGGGCACGTTGTGAGCTGATCTTTTTCATTCTCTCGCTTTCCACCGAAAAGAACGAACGCTTAGAAGCATAGGGACTTTTGACCTCATCTATTGACAAGTTTGCCATGCAGTTTTTGTACATTGACGTTGCAGAGTCAATCACGACTTGCCTACTCAAGAGAGCTCTTTCCACTGATTCTTTAACAACACTTGTTTCAGTGGAAGTTGCCTTGAAAGAAAAAAACAAGGAAAGCAAAAGTGAGTATTTTACAATGACAAAGATGCACAATACATGAATGATATTGTAAGCTATGTTGCTGTTTGAAAGAAAAAATCTGTTAAATCTCAATAAACTTGGATATATATGTAGTATACTGAAAGACTGTAGGGGAATAGCAATATCACACTACTTATGCAAGCAAAACAATGGACACTCACTCACAGGTACTCATACACGCAGTGTTCCATTATAACATGCACATAATCTAGAACGAATCTGAAAAGCTTCTCAAATCACCCAGTAATATTGAAATTGAATTGTTCTTATTCTGCATTTCCGATTAAACAGGAAACCTGAACATTCCATCCAAACTAGAGGATTGAGGAAGCAGAAGTCAAAACAGAAGATACCAAAGAGCTCTGTCCAGATCGCAGACAAACCAAAGGATGAGCAATCGCCTGATAGCTCAGATGAAAGACGTATCCTTTCCATGAAGTACAAAACCGTAGGCACAGGCTTCATAATCACTTCTTGGTTGCTAAAACTTTACCTTTGAAATTTCTCTGAAAACCAATATTCCTTAATTATGATCCATGTACAGATGAAAAACCAGATGTATCTGAAGCATCTAGCTCGTCAGCTCCACACTTTTCCAACATAGGGCATGGGTCGTGGGTTGCCGTAATCTATGATGACAAGTGGTTCTCGGGAGTAGTCGAGGGTGTCTCTGGAGAAAATCTCACAATCTCCTTCATGCAACCCACCGGATCGTCAAACTTCTTTGTTTGGCCGCAAAACAAAATGACAGATGTCATCCCACTGGCAAGAAGTCCTTTGCATGTCCAATTGAAGAATCTCCACATCCCACATCGCAGTGACATTTTGGATTCAACAAGTGCATCTTCAACAGAATCTAGACATTAAAGAACCGCATTATAAACACTTAGAAGCTTGAGACTGCTTCTAGCCATAACTGTTTGGCAATTACACGGATTTTCAGATTTTTTTTTCATCTTCTGGCAGGAAAAGAATTTTACATAAGTACCATGAATACTTAACTGATCATCACACTGTAAACACACTGGTACCATTATGTTGCTTTATTCTACACAGAGTAGATTAAAAGGGATGATCCTAAACTCAAGTATTACAATGACTTCATCTATAGACATTGATATTGTTGTTTTACCCAGCTAATATTGTTCATGTATACTGTGTTAGTACAGAAAACACAAGAAGAGCACAGCTAGCATTTCATTTATATAACAAATAATTTGTGTGTATTGCTGACAGTTGAGAACAGTACCATTCCAGTATTAAAAGTTTCCAGAATATTTTGAGAGCAATACTAAATCTTTTGTCACAGGCGTACAGGATGTCAATGCTACTTGCACTTACTTGTGTATTGTTTGCATTATGTACACATACACTGTATCTATGTTTCAGAGTTAAATGGACATTAATGTGCCTGAACTACTAACTCAGTTAATCGTTTTACAGAATCATATGTGTAGGCCTGGATACTGATTTCGGCTGGGGAGTTGTTCATGTTTTGAATTTACAGTAGAACACAAAATATTGTTGAGACTGATGTACCGTACTTCGTATTATAAATTGACTTTGCTGAATATTTGTACGGGACGGTGGGTGAAAAACCAAAACATTTGCCATGAAAGGACGATCATCCCTGTAACCTCATAGCGTGCTTTGTACATTTTGTTTGTGTACATCACTTGCAATCGTATGGTGTAGGTTTGTCAGCAAAGCATTGCAACTGAATATAACATAAATTCAAGTGTAATCTTCATGATTCTTGAAATGGATCTTTGAGAGGAGTTTTTGTCATCTTGACATAATAAATGGTTTGTGTAATTCAAGTTCTTCATTTCATCATGGGTCATGTAAACTAAAAAATGTCACATCCGAAACAGCATTACTGATACATACTTCTTGGCTTTTATATCATTATTCATATCATGCAAGACTGAATGTTCCTGATTATCCTTCAGCATTACCATGACCTTGTATTCCAATAATGAAATATATTGTTTTTTGATGAATCAGGTACTTGCTTTTAATCAGCTGTAACATTTCTTCTTCTTTCTTTCTTTTTTGTCAACAAGTGAATTCTGCCATCAGGTAATAGCTTTGTATTTCCCTCACTATTTCAATGTGTCAGGCAAGCTTGAGGTATACAATGTACAACATTGAATGACTTTTCTATCACAAGTTGGGCTTTAAGAAAGCTTTGTATACATTTTGCGTAAACATTGTGCGTCACATCCGAAACATGGTTTACATGTCATACAATCTATGGTACATGTATTGATATTTTGTGCTATGCCTTCTTTTTTCAATGGATATCGACTAATTAGGTGGCTGGTCATTTCAGAGAAAGAGACTTTCGTGGTGGATATTCAATGTGTTCTGGTTGTTAGTTCTTGTGTAGTTGCCTTGTACAGGCTTTCTTTAATGCCACCCAGACCTTGTTAATACAGTGTAAGCTGCTTTCTATTGATGGTTAAACAGTTGAAGTGAAAATTGTGCGTTACAATGGTTGAGTCATCATTAAAGCTTGAAATTTTAGTGATACTTACTTTGTTATTCAATTTTGTTATATGTTAACAAGTGTGTCACGTCCGAAACAATGTCATTTTGTTAACCGTCACGTCCGAAACACGGAGTCAGAAAAATATCGCTACAAGTTAAAATGACTGAAATCTGGTGATATCATTGTATTTCTTCCTGAGCATGTTTTGTACCCACTGTCACTGATTCATATTCTCTCATTTTGGGGGGAAGAAATTGAAAAAAGAAAGAGTCATTTTGTTAAGAAAAATTGACATGATTTAAGTTTTCCTCCCCCAGATATGCAAAAATTACATCTCCTTATCAAAATATGTTGACTAAAAGGTGGAGTTCATTATTGTTGTAAGCATTAGATATTGATAAGGATGGATAGAGAAGTTGAATATATTTATGCTTCTATGACAAGAAATGGAAAAAATGAATTTTCCATAGAATTAGCTTCATGCTTCAATTGCTCTCCCTAATTTCCTTTTCATTGAAATGGAAGTTCTGAAACCTTTTTCCCATTAAATACCAACCCTAAATGAAATGTCCAACAACATTTCGAAGCATGAAAAACAATTCTGAATTGTAGCCCTTTTGTCCATTAGTTACACCATTGATCTGAAACAAGACCATTTGTTTAGGGTATATATATATATATATATATATAGACATTTGTGTATATATTATTATCATTATTTTTATTATTATTATTATTATTATTATTATTATTATTATTATTATATAAGCTACGTTACGTTATGACTACGGGTACTTCACACCAACACTCACTGTCCATTAATCATGACGCCAGGCAACCAGGTTCGTATACTAGAACAGTACAAGAAATTATTACAACGTTCTGCTTCGATAAAATTTGAATCACTTGTTATTATAGAACGTATATATATGCACAGTAACATGGCTCAGCAAGCATATGGTATTATTATGCTAATAGAGCATGAATAAGACGTATAAACACTTTGAACCATATTCCAAAGACAAGCCATAATTATTGTCTGAAACTTTATTCATACAGATCTATTACATAATCCATGCAAAGACGGTCCGAATGTCAAAGTTATGATTACAAAGACCTATTCAACAATTCAATACATGTAATCAAGGATTCCCAGATCCCACACAAGCACATCAGCACGATTTCCTCGCACATCCCCTCTTGGATTCATGTCACAATATGAAAATAAATTACATGAAACAACTTATAAGACATGATAATAATTATAAATTCTCATGTAACATCTTGAAACATACCACAGATTGGCTACTATTACCTCCTCTCTATACCAGAAATTCCGACTAATGACTCATCTACCAATATCCATTACTCAAGCTTATACCAACCAATACACTGGAAGATTTGAAAAAAATTGCCACTCTTTGCGTTCCAAAAGTAATTTGAATGTGTTGTTTACACAGTTTAGTAGGTGCCATATATATATATATATATATATATATATATATATATATATATATATTTCACATCAAAATTATGAGACATTCTCCTGTAAGATGAAATCGAAAGCTTTGTGATATTTTTCCTACTACACAGAAATATACCAGTGAAATTACAGAACTCCAATTTAATATAACATAATATTGCAAGTGTAAATATACAAAATAATACAGGTAAGTGATGTTGTTCAATCTTGCACACAACATTTAAAATACGTACAAATGTGTGAATGTATGCGAGCATGATTATATGCCTGTGGATGTTTGCTTGTGTGCACATTTTCAGAAGTGCCTCTGCATGCCGATGTGATACTGTATGTGAATAATTATGACTGTGTGGGTCCCGGACATGGCAAGATCAGAAGTCATACTAAACTTTCTTAAACTAGTGACCTACTGAAACTAGTGAGCTAGTGATCTAGCAACTGTTCTTTCATAAAACACCTGCCGTACATGATATTCATAAAAACAATGCTTAACTATTAATGCTTGACTCCCAATGATTTTGTATGAAGAACCATTATAGAAATCAACAAAATAATTCCTAAGTAGACTAAGCATTCCGTTATGAATTTGGATCCTCCCTGTTGAGACATTCCAGGTCTCAGAACTTGAGTAACTGGGCCTCTGCTTCAACACAAATGAAGACTATAAATTGCCCATGCTTAGACACACCCCTTTTTCATCAATCTGTGAATCACATGCCAAGAGTATTGATGCATTCTTTCCCAAAACTATACATTTTTTTTTCTCACAGATATATATCTTAATCTCTTAAGTGTGTTGTGTTCTATAGTGCATGCAAGGTATCCTTAATTACCTTGTCAATAATATTCATTATATTTGATTTGAAGAGTGAGCTCTAATCTTAACTGTAAACATTCTATGACAAAATCATAGCACAGTGTAAATACAAGACTGTGGACCAGCTCCGTCTACTGACATCACCCAGTGCATCTCCTTGTAGTAGAGAGTGGTATATCACCCAGTGCTTCTCCTTGTAGTAGAAGGTTATATTCACTATGCAACTTCCATTAAGACTTGCCAGAACTAATCATGACATAGATTTTTGGAGGAAAGACTCTGTGTGCCAGTAACAAATCTGCTGTACTGGATGTGATCTTTGAATCTGTGAGACTTTTTACAGTGTAAGCACAGTGTAATGATAGTGAATGTGGAATCAAAGTGAAAGAAATGGGCAACTTTGTATTATTAAATTTTGAAGTTGAACACTGTTCTGGTCACCACCACTGCGTGGTCACGCCTCGACAGTCACCATGCTGTATGCATGTTTCTAATGTGTGCATATTATATTAGAATGGCTGCTTTATGGCACATTGTATGGGGTGAGTTTGAATACATATACGACTGCTTCATTACTGCTAAAAACATCATGTATCTTTTGGCCAAATCAATTTAAGAGCAAGTTCTCTGCATTGTCTTCATGAAGTTGCCCCATTCCCAATGCAGTAGAGACATGAATATCTTGATTTTTTTTTCATATCTTTGCCTTTTCCTCTTTCCGTCCGTCCATAATCAATTTTGTTGACT
The DNA here is from genome assembly GCF_040938485.1 of Diadema antillarum. NCBI lineage: Eukaryota > Metazoa > Echinodermata > Echinoidea > Diadematoida > Diadematidae > Diadema > Diadema antillarum. Next base: position 1,173,479 of record NW_027271161.1, on the reverse strand, counting down.
GATAGAACAGTATCAACACTTGAGAAGAGTGAATCGCTCGAAAATTTGTGACAAAATAAGCTGTTGGTGAATACATCATGAACGTGGTTTTAGTTTTGGGTTTTCTTATGATATTATCACGACAACACGTGAACAACTTATTGACTTGTCGGCCACGAGCAAACGTATTTTGTACGTTTGCTTCAAAAACGGATTTGATTTGTACATCTTTTCTTCGCACCCTGGCCGCTGACGAAGAGTGCGACAACCTGCTTGTACAATTGTGACTTGTGAGTTCCTCCGGCAGGAAGGAATTTCCTTAATTTGCCGTTCTGGTTTATCACACATATAATTCCTGTTCGATTGATCAGTGACCACCAAGAAAGTTTGGTTGAATACCAGGAAAAGACTTTTTGACAGCGGGAAAGACCGTGGACAACCAGGAAAGACCGGTACCTTTCACTGGACGAGCAAACTGAAGGAGATGACATACTGGCTGGGACGTCGCCCAGGATAAAAAGGTCCCAGGATTCTTACGTTGATGATTTAGAAACAAACGACGACGATTTGAGTCTGCTGGTTTCATCGACAGAAATGATCACATGTGATAGATGTGAATGCCATAGTTCAGAGACAATTGAACGTATTTTTTGCGAGCTCTTGATATATTTGTTAGAAGCACTATACAGTACGTGTACGTATACATAGCTGCGGGATAATACCGGAGTTTAAAGTAATCATATAGTACATGTATCGACAGACTGGTGAGTGAAGGCTTTTCGATTTATTATGATTATTTTTCTCCTTCTCCTTCTTCTTCTTCTTCTTCTTATTATTATTATTATTATTATCATATTTCTATTATTAAGCCGAACTGAACTTGCTGTTAAACGTGCCGAATTAATGAATGAAATCAAAATATTGAGATGTTGAAATGTAATTTATATTCATCGCACAAGAATGCGAATGGTTGAAATCATTTCATGTGTGACATAGCTATAACTGTAAAGTTTGACTATCATTTATGTGTTGTTTACCCTTTATAGGGGATGTTTTATTTGTCTAATAAATTCTTGATTTCAACTGGAGACTGAAAGCGTCACGCAGCGTCATCATTTAATCCAGCTTACAACACAAAGAGAGAGCCACCACTACTCATATTCTCACGGTATGCCCAATGGGTCTCAGTCAGGGTAGATACACTTATTTACTCTACCCCTACTCAATTGTTGACTGAAGGTCAAACAGAGTTCATCGAATCTTTCAAGTACAAGTAGCTGAAGATCAATACCGAGACAATGTAAGTAAGGAAGATGCTAGGATTTATAGGTTTTACTATTAGTAGGAGATGGTTAAAGGTTTATGTGAATAATATAAGATATTACTTCATGTGGAATGTGAATATCTATTGGAGTTAAGGTCTTTGGGGTTTGCTGTTGTACAACGGTGGTATGATTCAATGTAGGTTGTATAGGAAGAGTGTGGGAATATTTGGAAAAGGGGTTAGAAAATGAAAATAAATTTTAGAATGCAGGATTATTAGATAATTTGTTTCAATTATGATAGGAAATAATATTCTGGTTAAGTAGAAATGTTGTTTTTGTGCGCTTTTTCATGAAACTGCAGAAGTTAGGTATTTTTACTCTCTTTACCATGTTTTGGGAAATTTTATAACACAGTAGCCTACGGAGTTGACGAACAAAAATTTTAATTAGTCAAAATTGGGGTTAGAATTGGAGTTAAGATTATTTTACACAGTATGCTCGTTTTGGCGGTACATTGTTTGTCCATTCCCTCCATGTAAAAGTGGATTTATTGATTTTTGAAGCTCTTTATCAGGTTTTGGGAATTAATTGCTGACTTGATGAATGACTCCTTCCGAGATCCAGTATGAGTTTCAAGGTTATTTTCAACAGAGTTATAATTCATAGTAAAGGAAGATACAGCTTGTTTTGCTGAATTTAATAATGCATAAAAGCAATTATTTGGTTTAGAAACTCCAGTTAAAACTTGAGTTAGGGATTTTTGGAGCTCATTAAGCTTTCCCATCTTTATCTTTATAATTTTTTTTTTTAAGAATTAGGATCTCTGGTAGATATTAATGCCCTTTGATAGATGTGTTAGTGAGTAAATATATTTGATGCATTCCAGCGTCCCTAATAGTCGATTTTATACACAAATATGTATCATGGAAGTACGGAACAGTAGAATTATTTTAATCTTTCTTATGTTTATGCCAGTCGTACCAGATAATTAACATCACGGAGGTGTAGTGGATAGAGTACCCTCCACCTATAACATAGTGTGTGTTTGATTCAATCCAAGCGTACCCTCATTGATAGCTAAATCTATAGCGTATACAACAAATGTAAATATGTGCACTGTTTATTAATAAATTGAGCACAGAGATGCTCGTCACATTCTTATAATGGAGAGCCTACCTTATACGCTCTATGTAAATACATTTGTATCAAAACGGATGCTTGAAGACGCATCGTACCAGCTTAAACGTTGACAGGACACTTTCATTTTGTCACAAGTAGTGAATATGACCAAGGTTGTAATAAGACGTAGATTAGATTAGTAACTGGCTCATCTGTTTAGTATAACAAATATATATATATATATATATATATATATATATATATGATATATATATATATATATGATATATACAATATATATACATATATATATATATATATATATATATATATATATATACAATACTTGAGTGTGAGAATAGGAACTGTTTCCCCACCCCCAACTCTCCACATCTCCTGCAACCGTGGCCACATCGCGGAAGAGCTGGGAATCGATTGGGCTGGCGGACAAGCGAGGCTTAGGGGAGAGTGACGACGACAGGGTTTGCAGCCCTTAGGAGAGGGTCTCATTGGTCTGGTAATGCAGTCTATGCCTAAGGAAAACAGCGAAATCAACAGATGGGTGCTACTGTGCCAGTGACAGGGGACTGGTGTCCACTACCTTCTCCACTCCCTCCTTTTCCCTTTGGAGGGCCGAAAGCACCCACTGAGGGCAACATTGACAGGGCTGTGTCCACTTATCCAGTTTTGAGAGCTTGAATGTGCTCAACACAGTTGTGTATCTGAGTGTTCAAGGTGGCAGACTAGCAGGCCTATCGTATAGTAGCTGATGGACTGAGCGTAGTGACACTGATGTCTATTTGGGGAAGATTGGAAGCTGTTCACCAGACTGAGTTCAGACCCTTTACCCCCCCCCCCCCCCCCCATTCCAGCCCTTTCAATTTTCCCCACCCTCAGTTAGATAGTAGCAAGCTACATTCTCAAACACTCACGTAACAAGTTACTTTTCAACTTGGCCTGATACTAATTATTCCAAAGACTCATAGTAGTCAATACTAATTTGTTGACATAACAAAATTTCTTCTTTTTGTTTTAAGAAAGTCGCGATACCAGTCATGAGCAAGTCGACGAGCTTAGAGGCTTAATGGAAAACACTGTAAAATTGTGTAGGCTTTTAATTGAGGCCAAATTCTGCCGAAGACAGGCAGCAACGCGTGGCCATCGACAACGTGTACATGGGGCGCATTTGTAGTCTTTTGTGTGGTGCAGCAGTTTTTTTTTAAAGGATAATAGTCTCTGAGGGGTGACCGGAGTGGTTAATGAAGGATTTTATTCATAATTGCTTTATTTCTTAATTTAATTGGAGTGAGTTAACCATGCCCTTACTGAGAGAAGTTATTTGGAAAGAGACGGGTAGGAAGACTTGGAGTCGAAAAGTGAGTCCTATTGTCTACAGGAGACTATCTGTCTACTATTTACGAATTAATAAAATGAAAATCGAAAATCAAGTAGAAAGACACGCCGAATTATCTGAATAAGATTCAGTCACCAACCCATACACCTGGGGTCCGTTGCATAAAAGTTACAATTATGGTAACTTTGCCACCCAATGGTAACTACCATGGTAACAATACTCAACAGCCAATCAAAATCAAGAATTCCAAGGAAGTTACCATTGGATGGCTAAGTTACCATAATTGTAACTTTTATGCAACGGGGCCCAGGGCTCCATTTTTCATAAAGTTACTGTGGAACAACTACAAGTCCTCTTTCTATCGACTATCTTCCACTTTCAACGACTATTCTGAATTTTGTCGTTGAAAGCCACTTTCCTAACAAGCAGCTGGAACGACAAAAATAGTCGTTCTAGTTGCAGATACTTGTCGCTGGTTATATACGTGCGACTAAAATAATCGTTTAACATTGAAGAGTAAACTTTCAATGTAATAACCAGTGGTGAAGTGACAACTAACCAAGATGGCGTACCTACTGCTGGAGGCAGAGCGTGCTCAACGAGGAATGAGGCGAGAGCGAGTTTTTAGGGATTGTTTTCACCCATTTGAACTATATGACATCGATATGTTCAAAAAATATTATTTCACTCGTGCAGCTGTGCAAATACTTATCAACACACTGAGAGGCTAGCTTGAGCACCCAACTCGAAGAAACCATGCTGTGCCTTCCAGTCTACAAGTATTTCGTCGACGACCACCCGAACCGTCGTATATGTCAAAATTCGGTAAATTTTTCGAATTTCAGATTTTGCCGTTTTAAGAAAGCCCAGCACACACTCTTTCTACTCACAAAATTTTGAAACCGGATTTTGTGTTTTTAACAGAGAAATTTGATATACGTCATTTTGCCTGAACGCGAATTGGCTACAGGCGTTCACCCATCCGAACCGACGTATCGCTATACGTCGGTTCGGGTGGCCGCGAAACGTCGAGTCGCGTTCAGAGAAGGTGTCGTATCGCCAGAACTGGCAGAAGCAGACGATGGAGCGCCAACCAGACCCTCCCCAGGACCGGTGAGTTTTATAATGAGTAGCTATGAAATCATGCAATTTCAAATAAAATGAACATACCCAAGCAAGTTCTATCCGTAAGATTGTCACTTGTCAAGATAAATACGCAGATTGTCGTGGGTTTTCCAAAATATTTCGTCGTGTTGGTAGGTGTAGTCCTGTGTATAGATAAATATGTGGGTACAAAGGCAGGGATACTCTAGTTCAGTAGTAGGGTTTAAATCATAGACCCTTTTGTAGTCTAGAAAACAACGTTCATAATGATCTCGTTGAGTTGGCTTTATGTGCTTATGGTGCATATATGGACCTCATACGTAGTGGGTGTGGGCAATGCCAAACTGTTAACACTTTAGGGTGAATTGTTTGGGAATTACCACACAAAAAGTACGAGATTACTAAGAGTAAGACGAGTCTAACAAGTTACGTATAGTCACAGCCAACAATTTAGAGCCGCTAATCGCTGGTTCATCATTGAGTGTAGGGCCCTAGAGTTCTGATGAAAGGTTCTACTTACTTATAACATAATTATATTTATGGCCGATTGAGCCCCAAGCTTGCAAACACACACAAAGAAAAACACCCAAATCTGAGTGTAATGTATCTCATGTGAATTTGCCAATGTAAGCCAAGGATCTAGTAGTAGTATTAAAGTAGGGCCTATACTGGCTATAGTGAAAATGAATGATTTTACCAACGTCTGTAAATTTATCTGATACTAGGATTCCTAGTACTCTAGGAGTAGGATTAGATTATGCTGGCCCTTAAATACATGTGTGTTGTTCAGAGATCTAGCCAACTGCAAATGCTTTGTACCGTACCGTTACTGAGTATGAATTTTTATCGTATGCATTTTTATGTCGCTGTGAGTGCCAAGTCTTCATGATATTGAAATCACTACAATGAAGGCTTTAGTGTGTTAAGAGGCCAGAGGGCAGTACTTGAGTAAGCCCCTCCTGTGATATCTAATAGTAATACGCTGATGTTCCACTACAATTAAAATACATGTATATAAATTGAGGTCTAAATGCAATGTTCCAATTGTCAGATCTAGCCTAGCTAGGCTATAGGTGCCCACACATTCTAGAGAGTAGTTTTGCAGTACCATAAGCACAGGGAATCTTCGCCCTCTATCCGTCTATAATATGAGTTGAATTGTACTTTGGCATTTTTATGATCAATGTAAAAATAGACCACTAAATAAGCTTGCGGTAAAACATTTCTGCTAGAATTAAAAATATTTTTAATACACTTGTAGTGAATGTTTTTGTGTTTGTTTGTTACAGGTCTTTGTCCTCAGGGAAACCAACAGATGTTGAAGTCCTTTGGGACAAAGATAGTACAAGGAATACCGTAGCTGTTGATCAGCTGAAATTCAGGAAGGGCATGCTTCCCACGACTTGGAGTTTGTGTGTCAATGCGATGGCACAGGAAACTGTGGAAAGGCACAGTTACTGCTGTGTATGGGGGAGAGAATTCTGAAAGCAGTAGCGATGATGGAAACACAAGCACCGCAGACAGCAGTGGCGAAGATGATACTTCTGATTATGGCAATGATGACAACATTTACCTGGCGAAATTGGGTAAGATTGTGCGCACACAAATGAATACATACTTGTAGTAAAAAGTATGGACAGTATACAGTGTGTGTGTTTATTCAATGCCTCTAATAACTTCGTAACTGTGCTGTAATGTTAGAAGTAGCTTACTCCATACTGTATGAATGCATTTAAGTAGTGCCTGGGATATTACATTTTCATGGTGTCAACTCATATACAGCACAACCTGGTATACCATGTTTTCACAGTAAAGACATGAGCGTGTACTTATGTAGCCTTAATTCATGTTCATTTGTGTTATGCCTACAAAAAAAAAAAAAAAAACTTTAATGAACAGATCAGACTTTCTATCAGTATCTTTTCTTTTTCTGTGTCACATCTGCTTGTATTTTGTGTTTCAGTTACTTTTTCCAATTTTATAATGCCCTTGTTTTGCTGCAAAACTGAAGATCTATGTGTGTAACCAGCAAGGCTGAGTTTAAAAAATTTTGACTTGCTGCCCCCATTCCGGTGCCCTATACGTAACAAAAGAGTTTGTAAGCCTATCAGCAAATGCTATTTTTGTGCCTCACTTCCAATGATGTTTTTGTATTCTTCATAAGTACATGCAGTTGACTGTGGAAAGAGGATGCATGTACCGCTTGACTGCTTTTGCATTTAATGCAGATCACCAGTCTGTTTGATCTCTGCTGATGGGCAAAAATAAAAACTCTTTTTTGTGGACATTTACAAAGGGCTATCTGAAAAATGTGGTATTAAAATGTTAATCTTGATAAAAACAAAAATAGATTCAACTTTTAAAAAATTAAGATAGTAACAGTGAAAAATATATGCACTATGTGTATTTTGTTTTCCTCATGTACAGTTGCCATAAAAAAGGACATCAGCTGCATTCCAGAGATACCAAAGCTAGTACAGTGTATTGAACAGTGAAGGAGCACTGTTAGATCGATCCCAGCAGAATGTCAGCTCTGACCAACTTCTCAATGGTGAGTGTTTGTAAAGCCTTAATCTTGTTCAAAAACCCAAGTAGATATGGTTGAATCAACCTTGTTGGAATATCAATTAGTAATCTGGATTAAATTATGCTATTACTGTCATATAATAGCAAATAAAAAGAATGACATCAACTATACACAAGCAAAGAATGTAGCATCCTGGCTAACATGTACCAGTATTATTTGCAGTTGTCAGGGGTGGGTCAAGGAATTCTGTAAATTGGGGGGGGGGGGGACCACACGCACGTCTACCAGTTTTTCTCTGTTTCTTTTTTGTTTAAAAAAAAGGGCATCTTAAACCCCATGTGTCCCCGCATGGATCCACCATGGGTTGTAATCTGGATGACGAAGAAATTATAAAGTCAATCTTTCAATAAATTTGATGGAAACAAATTAAATGTTTATGCACCATGTGTATTTGTTTTTCTTTTTGTTTTCTTCATTTCCAGTTGGCATCACCAAGGACATGGACTGCATTCAAGAGATACCAATACCACAATTAACGAAGCACCCGCAGTTCCATCCCAGCAAAATGTCAGCTCTGACCAACTTCTCACTGGTGAGTGTTTGTAAAGCCTTAAAGGTAGGGAATCCCATTTGCATGCCTTAAATGAAGAGTTGTATAAATACAGTGGTATGTTGAAGAGAGTATCATTTTAGAAACTCCCATAAAGTATTGAAAGTGGAAGGTAACATTTGTGACAGTGCACCTCAAAACAAACAAAAAGTCGCCAGGCATGAATTTTTAGTTTAGACCATTTTCTAAAAGAGCAGACTTTAAGCTTTAAAATGATATATAACTCAAATCAAATGGACTCTCCTAACCTATCTAAATATTGGAAAGAAAGCACAAACTCAGGAAAAGTGTGAACTGAGAAAAGAGGCTCTGAAGTACAGTGTCTATTCAAGCGCTTAATCTTTACCAAACCGTGCTGGCTGTGCGATGAATGGGACAAAAAACAGGAAGTAAACCACCACAGTAACAACAATGAAGGGATTATCAGATTAAACTGAAATTAAGCATGCCTCATTAACACATTCTCTCCATAATTAATGCCAACTTTTAAAGCAGTAGGGCTATCCTTTCAAAAGTTATTAGAGTTGAAAGTGAAGATTGTGGACAAGGTTTTTCAGAAATGAAAAAGGGATTCTAAAGACACACCTAATCACACTGTTCTATCCAATATGTTTGAGATAAACTGCTTAAAAAACACACTTTCCTGCCCGTTTTATGATACCAAATTTTAGCATAATGTAAAATAAGACCCGCTCTTTCAGAAAATATGAAAAAGTCAAGTTCGGCTAGGTTGACCCGTTTCACTTATTTTTAGTCCTCACGCAAAATCAGTGTGTGCGACTTTATGTTCGTTTTGAGGTGCACGGTCACATTTAGTACATTTTTATTGACTGTTAGATTTTGAATTGAATTTTTTTCGGGGCTCACCGTAAATTCCAGTACATTACTAGGCTACTTTTGCAGACCCATGCACTGCATGTGTGTCCATCATGTATATTTTGTGAAGAAAGTTCATGAGTCAAAACTTACAAACATTTCTATATACATTCTTGTCACACACTCTATATGTTATTACATCAGCTCTTATACTTTTAGATTTGTGTTTATAGATTTTTTAAAAAATAGAGAAGACTGCAACAAAAAGGCTTAAGTGTGGCTGACACACAGAACTACTGAGTAGTTGAGTTTTGTGCATTATTCAAATTGTAGATAACTGTTGACTTCCAAATTTCTCAGCAGTGGCCTAAACAAGTCCCCTGAGGTTCATATTTAATGTTTTCTCCATTTTGGGAGGTCTGTAAAAGGTATCCCCTACCTTTAATCTTGTTGGGAAACCAAACCAGATATAGCTGCATTAATCTTGTTGGAATGTGGGTGTTTCCATTTATTTGGGGGCCAGTTGTCAATTCATGGGTATGCAGTTTGTAATGGCCCTTTTCCCCTTCTGAACAATTACACACATTTTAAAAATATTTATATCTTTATTAAATACATATGAAGGTATTCCACCCCAAAATTGGAATTAATATAAATCTCGGGATTTTTATTTTTGGCGCCAAATAATCTGTGGTGTCCCATGTTTTTTTTAGGCTTTTTTGTGACATATAGATAATGTCCTTTGTTTTAAGTGCTGTAAAATATTCATATGATATTTGAATTTAATTGTTTTGCTTATAATGTGAAAAAATCACGAATAAACATATATCCTAAGAAGTTGCCTATTTTGCAACCCATCGTTATTGTGCAATCAATGAATCAACGTTGGGGTCGCTACGTAAATTTTCGTGTCCCAAACATTACGTAGGGATTCCCATTTTCCCACGGTCTGTAAATTTTTAAAATAACGATAGCAAGCGGCAAATCAGTTGTTCTTCACGTAGATAAACATAAATTAACTAATGGGTATATTTAGCAAAAACATCCAGCACCGTATGTCGAAAATATTACAACTTTATCGAAAAATACGAACATTCGTGTCCCAACGATTTATTTACGTCGTAAGAATTCGCTTGAGAATGGAGTAGTCCATCGGTCATTTTTATGAATGAACGACCACGTGATTCAACGCCCCGGAAGTGCTTCTTACAACGTACTTCTTGACAACGGTCGCCATTTTCTTCCTATCGACGGAGAACGAAAACAGTTTTCGTGTCCCATCATTTACGATGCCCCTGTGGAACCTTTTTACGGTTGGGATTTGCCTTTAAGCAAGAAATTCGTGAGTAATTTCGTTCTTCCTTTAACTTATGTATCGTATTTTTGTATTTATTGATGCTCTTAATTTGTTAAAAAGTGCCAAAATACGTCGCAAGCGCGTGTTCGTCTGAGAAGCTTCCAAAGGGGCATTGTCGTTGTTGAACAACGTAAATATGGACACGAAAATTTCCGTTTCCCGATTTACGCTGTCATCTTGTAGCCGCCCACTGTTTATCTTAATTGTGCTATTAATTAATGAATGATAAGTTTATGTGTAAGCGGTTAATTTTAATAGTTATATGAAGCGATTTGATGAAAATTGCGACGAATTGAAAGGCGTATTGAAAGGCAAATTGAAAGTTGTAAACCCATCGTAAATTGTGCAAAAGAAAACCAATTAAATCGTGTCCCGATTTACGTTGTGTATAATTTTGTCAATTGTAGCTTCTGGTTACATTTATGATTTATTATTCTGCATGTTCAGATATCTAGATCTAGACTATATACTTTGAGATACTACCAGTCGCATTTAATAAAGGATTTGTGATTAAAATCTCAACAAATTACCGTACATGTGGGACTGGGAGAACTCTGCACCTGTGCCTGTGGTAAACTCGGCCCCCGACAACAACTGGCTCAATAAAACCGGGTTTTTCGTGCTATTTCAATAATAATTCATACATCAACAACTTACTGAAAGCAATTGTAAGCTGTTGATGTATGAATTACAGGGGTGATATTCCTCAGATTTAAATCGGAATTCCGATTTTTAGTTTTTTTATTTTTTTTTTTTTTTTTTTTTTTTTTGGTACAAGTTATTAACAAGATCTAGATCTATATGATTTCTTGTTTAAATCATAACATGTTTGTCCTGATACAGTAAATCTTAAGCCCAAATTTCCCCTCCAGGTATGCACAAAATTGCACAATTTAAAGTCCCAAAATGCAAAAAGTCCTTACCGTACGAGGGGGACACCCCCTCCCACACCCTCCCCCCTCCTCGGTCGCTCCGCTCCCTCGCGGAAGTAGACTTAGACCCTGTCTATTTTTTTTTTCAAGAGTGAATATCACCCCTGGAATTACTATTGCAATACCAAGAAAAACCTGATTTTATTTAGCCAGTTGTTGTCGGGGGCCGATTTTACGTGTGTATGCGGTGTATGTTAACGTGTGCAGGGCCAAAATATGCACGAAAAATTCCCTCTGTAAACGGGACACCAAAAGTCTTGACGTCCCATTTACACGTGGAACAAAAACCAATTTCAATGGAATATAGGTTTCCTGTGATAAAATTTAATTTGCATGTCTACACATACTTAATGAAGATTGTCAATAGCACAAAATTACTGAATTTGAAAATGCTAACAGCTCCACAACATGTACTAAAAGTTCCCCGTGTAAACGGGACACCAAGGTCTTGGCGTCCCATTTACATGTGGAACAAACACCCAATATACTTAAGTATAGGTCTATCGTATAGCATCTGTCTACGGATGAGGGGAGCTGACCGACGAAAGTCAATATATAAATGAGAAGCCCCCGAATTAGAGACAGATCTTATCGGTCTAATGATTATTAAGCTGTCCAGGAATGGTTCACATATTACTGCAGGCCTATGGTCCATTTTTGTCACAAAGTTTTCACATATTAATGTCAACCAATGTACTTTGCTGTTGTAGGTTTTGCTTGCGGTGCTCCAAAATGCGACCGTACACGGGGAATGGAAAAGCTTCCACAAGCACCACTGCAAATGGCTCGAAAGAAAAGCGTAAGAAAAAAAGGCAGCCACTACCATACACCTTACGAATTAGGTGCGAGCATAGGAATCTAGATGAAGGTACTTCCACTACTCCCTTGCCATCCAAATCAAAGGGAAAAGGAAAAACGCAAAATTGGCGAGACAATCTAAAACAGAAAAACCCTGAGAAGCATGCTGAATTGAAAAAACGTGACAAGACCTACAGTAGGTACTACCGGCTACAATGTGCCACTGCGGAAGAAACTTTGAAAAAAAGAAATCTTTCAAAAGAAGAAAGAGAAGAAGCCGAGATGTGGAAGAAAAGAAAAGAACGTAATAATGAAACTGCAAGAAACAGAATGAGAAAGATGAATGCAAGAAAGAAGGAAGATGAGAAGAATGGAAAAACAAAAAAAGCCATGACTAGAAGAGAGTGTGAGAAGAAAAGAGCATATGAAGCAGAGAGGAAGAGGAAACAACGTGCTAAAAAAAGTGCAGCAGAAATGGCCAAGATAAATCAAAAAAGAAGAGAGAAATATGCGGCAGAGAAATACATGGAGATTCAGAAGATAAACGAAGAAAAGGATCGAAAGTTGAAAGAGATGGAACAGAAGGTAAAAGATGTGGAAGAAAAGTTACGTGAAAAGGAGATTGAGATGCGTGAAAAGAACGCCGAGTTAGGTGAAGACGCTATCGATGTGAGATCTAATACTGCCAGACGAAAGAGCCTTCAACGCGTCAGAAGAGCTTTTCCAAAACAAAGATCGCATTTTGTTTCTACCACAGTTGACCTCGTACAGAAAGCTTCACCACTGAAAGCTGCTGCACTGGAGAAGGCAGGAATAACAGGCAGAAATCCATTGCATGAAGGAGTGATGGAAGCCGTCGCAGATGCCCTTTCAGGACCGAAAAAGTCTGCAAAACGGAAGCAAATGGCCATGTCTCTCGCTGCTATAAAGAAGTATAAACAACAAAGAGCGGCTGGAAGATACTTCGGTTGTAGCCGCAAACTTCTGGGAAATGCAATAAAAAAATCAGCAGGCCGAAGAGCGCTCTCATTGAAAACAATTAAACTCGTCCAAGAATTCTATGAAGCCAACTCAAATACTTTGCCAGATAAAAAACTCGTAAGTAAAAAAACCTACAAACCAAGACATGTAATGGAGTCATCCATAGCAAATCTATACCAGAAGTACACCAAAGCACATCCAGATAACCCAGTAAGTGCAGGGATGTTCTACAGCTACAGACCAAAACATGTAAAAACTAGAGGACAAGCCAAATATATCGGTTGTCTTTGTGAATACTGTGAAAACATAAATTTGAAAATACAAGCGATCAACAGCCTCCACAAAGGAACCTTCAAAGACGGCTATGATGTTGTCAAAGCAACAATGTGCCCGAAACCACCGGGATGGGATTTCAACCATCATTCCTGTATCAGCAGAAAGTGCAAGAAATGTGGCGTGGATATGTTAGACCAACGACTGCAACCTATCCTTGCAGACCTTGACAAGACCATGATTGTAAAGTGGAAACGGTGGACAATCATAAAAACAACATGCCACACCAAAAAGGGAACCAAGGAAGTGAAGAAACGTAAGCCAATAGAGAAACAAGGAACAGTGCAGGATTTGGTAAAGGAGCTTAAGGAGGAGATAGACCCATTCAGTGAACACTTGTTTAACAAGGATTGGCAAGGTAATCAAGAAAAAAATCTCCGAAAGAATCTGCAAATGAATGAGGTATTGGGGGTGTATGATTTTGCTGAAAATTTCAAGTGCGAGCATCAGCGAGAGGTTCAAAGCGCATATTATTCACACGATGCTGCAACAGTCCACCCTGTGGTCACATATTACATCTGTCCGACATGTTTGGAAACTGTGACGGAGAGTATTGTAATGGTTAGTGATGATTTAACCCACGACCACCATCTTGTGCACGAATTCCATCGCAGAGTCACCAAGCATTTAACTGCAACCAGGGGGTTGAACATTACTAAGTTTTACCGTTTCTCTGACGGCTGCAGTAGCCAATATAAAAGCAAGGGACCTATTTTGGACATAAGTTACGGGAGGGAGGATTTTGGACACATCATACATCACAACTATTCGGGGACTAGGCATGGTAAGGGCACCAGTGATGGCGAGAGTGGAGTTGTTAAGAGGAAAGCAAGTGAAGCAGTCAGAGCAGGAACTGCCACAATCAGCACCCCAGATCAACTATATCATTTTCTGAAATCCAATGTTACAAAAGAAGCTACCGAAGACAAATGCTGCTGTCCATTTAGGAGATCGGTTATTTTTGTAAAACATGAAGAAGTTTCGCGAGAGCGGCGAGACGGGAGGGCCCCAAGAACTGTTAAAGGAACAAGGAAGTTACACAGTATCAAGAGCACAAAGGGAGGAACAGTTGGCACAAGGAATCTCTCCTGCTTTTGTTACCCATGTCTCAGAGGTGGTGGTGGCAGATGTGCAAATGCAGCTTATGTACAGCCTTGGAAGCAAGTTCAACTAAGTACAGGTAAATAAACCCGGGGGAGGGGGGAGGGGGCCTCCATTGACAAGTGAATATCATGCGTGTCCAAGAAAACACGTAAAAAGGGTATCTTTTTCAAGGCTGGGCATGTAACGTACGTAACGTGATAAGGGTGTCAAAAACACTAAAATACTGAAAAAATGGTATACTTTTCGCACGGAATCTTACGTGTTAAGGGTTCGATTTGCGAGGGTATTAAAAAACACTATTATACCTAAAAGGGGGAACTTTTTGAGCCAAAACTACGCGTTTAGGGTCCGATTTGCGAGTGAGGTAGGCTTATAAATTTTCTGGGCCATGTTTTTTTTTTTTGGCGTTTCAACGAAGCAGAAACTGGTTCGAACATTTGGAGTGAGCGCCACACATCGGCTCCGCCCCTAACAACGACCAGAGTGATCTCATTGGTCAGTTTGCTGCTTGCCGCTAACCGAAGCGTGAAGCTCGCACACTGCCCAGTCGACTGGTGCGTGCTGGCGGGGTGCGCTATGCCCAGCCGCTTCTCCTGCCATCCTGGTCACTGATTGGTCGGTGAGGAGACCGCCGACGCTGTGTTTGAATGAGCATTTCGGGGGTTGCTAGGGCTTACCTTCTATTGTTCGGAGGTGAAAACTGACTTGCGTGTGCTTTGATCGTGATTGCGTGGCAAGGAGAACTTTTAGGGCGCTTTTCTCGAAACAGAGATTTCCCAGACGTATCGACATGCTCTCTTTTAAGCATCGATATCTCCGCAGCCGATTATTTTTATACAATGTGTTATATATCAATTTAAAGCAGAAAGATAAGGGATATAATAAAAAAGGGATCAGCGTGCACTTATAAAATGATGGGGTTGTTAAATTATCGTTGTAACCTACTTGCTTAGGGGGTCAAATTATCGGAATATGTGTTGAGGATACGATTTCGTACAAAATACTTGTTAAGGGTAAAGTTTCACACGCCAATACTTGTTAAGGGGTGCTTTTTCAGAACTGGGAAAATACGTGTTTAGGGTGCTTTTTGAAACCCCATGGACGCGCATGATATCCACCGTCACTGGAGGCGCCCCCCCCCCCCCCCCCCCCCCCCCCCCCCCCCCCGGTAAATAAACTTGTTATGCTAGATCAAAAAATGAATACTGTTAACCACTTAATAAAGTCATTTTGGGTAATTGCTTATTGTTCACATCAATTACCAAAGCATGTGGCCAGTAAGGGTAAATTTCAATGTAGATGCTCGAGTCATTGTAGTGAAAGAAATACAACTATTTATGTACTTTTTTGGGGAACAATTTTGTGTCTTAATTTTTACATGAAAAGTTCACTTTTGAAAGCTTGCACTTTATATCCAATGCTATATGTTACAGATGACTTCCTAGAAAGTTTGTTCAAGACATGTCAGAGCAGAGATTCTTAAAACTTACCGGTTTATGCGGTGGTGGCCTGCGGCTGACATCTATCGACCTTCAATTCAAGACACTTCCAGTACAACCTGTAGGTCTATATTGTATCATGCACTGCTCACAACCTCCTATACACACAATTTATGTTTCTGTACAATTTATTTTGTTGTCATTACAGCAAAGGTGACCACTAGCCATGACGCCCCCAGCCATGACACAGCCAGGCGAGCTAGCCAAGACGTTGGAGCCAAGCAAGATGTCGCCCCCAAACTCCCTGATCATGATGATGCTCCCCATGTCACCCCCAAACTCCCTGATGATGATGAAGCTTCCCATATCAACCCCAAACTCCCTGATCTTGATGATGCTTCCCCATCTGTAGATGACACCGAGTCCGAGAGTAAATGCGACAACAGCGGAGTTGACCAAAGCCAGACCATGGCAGATGACAGTGATAAAGGTAATGTGCGACTAGTATGTATACACAATGTACAATGCTTTATTAGTAAAGATACACAACAAACTGTTAAAAAAATGCATTTTAAAGTGAATTTACTTCTGAAAATGTGGAAATGTCGTTATAGATCTGAAGGAAATGTCACGGTTATGTATGATGGGGTTAATAACTTTGCATCAGTCATTTTTCAGGCGGCATGAAAAATCTTAACAATTTGCTTTAGACCTCAGTTCCAAAGGCAAAATGGTTAGATTTTTCCACAATGCCCTCAAAATAACTGATGCGCAGTTATTAACCTCTAAGTAGTATTTTAGAACAACTTAATACAAATTGTTATTAATCTTGATTCAATTTGGTTGTGTTTATCAAATAGGTGGAGCTACTGATATGGTAAAGGTACATGATTTTGTAGCCGTCAGAGTGGAAAGTGCTGGCAAAAAGAACAAAGGAGATCAGATGCATGTTGCTAAGGTAAGTTCTCTTTAAATCATTGTCAGGACCTAACTCCCTACATCAAGTTACTCAGTATTTCATTGATACAGAGCTTCCATGATCATATTTATACAGCTACACTGTGTTCAGAAAGATTCAAAATTATATTTTACTCTTCATTTTTGTGTCTAAATTACAGGTTGCTTCGGTGCTTGAAGATGGATACAGCCTGTCATATATGGTACAAAGCAGCGGAAATCTTTATACCTGGCCACAAGGAGACGAAGTCTATTTCACCCATCCACAACGCGATATAATATGCAAACTTCCAGGACCAGAATATGTTTGGGTTGGGTCACGCCTTCTAAATAGAATGGACCTAACAGATGCTGAAAGACTTTTTCAAAAAATAGAACAATAGTACAATAGAAAAGTACTGAACTATTTACCAAGACAGCTCTGTGACATTTGTGTGCTTTTGTAGTAGTGCTAGTGCATATTGAAAAATGAAAACCTGTGCGGGTTTTGGTCCCTATTCTGTTATGAGACCATTCATACGCAGGCCTTGAGTTTTAAAAATGGTCTGGTGTGCTAAAAATTCCACTCCTCCAGATATTTAGGTGTGCTGTAGGTATGCATACGTAGCGGTAATAAACTGAATTAATAGGTTTTTAAACTTCTATGCTACTTAAATTGACGACCTCACGTCATGACGTCAAATGAGATGCCTGGGGTTGGAAATTGACCCCGTCTGGGACAACCTCTTGACCTCCCGCAACAAAGGGGGAGGGGACGAGACATCTCATTTGACGTCACCAACTTTGACGTCATCAGAGGTTTCCTAGAAACACTAGCAACAATCAGAGCAGTAACATCCGCTGAAGATGCTGGTTGATCCAGCGAAAACGTTCCAGTGAGTTCGTCAATTTAAGTAGCGTAGAAGTTTAAAAACCTATTAATTTAGTCTCAATATAATTCAAAATTAACTCCATGAAGTGTAAGTATGTTTAAAACTTGATGTTAGTTGAAACTTTTATGCTTGATAAGACTTGATGTTTGTTAATAATTGATGTTTGTTAAAATGTTAACATATTTGAGACTTCATCGGGTTAGTGCAATTGAGTTTTTTGATAAATATAGGAAAATACACACATTTTAAGGGGTGTTACAAGCCTTGAATGTATGCAGTTGTATTTGTATGATGGAAATAAGATGTCAAAAAACAAAGAAGAAGTAAAGAAATTGAAACACAAAATCGCTTCTTTCTCGATAACTATATTGCACTAACCCGACGACTTTCAACTGACAATCCTATTTCTACCACAAATTTGAAATGTGGACACATGAAACTGAAATTTTTGAGGTAAAGAAATGCCTCTTGCTTACACAATTTTATTTCCATACTGTCAGACAAAATACAACCTGTTGGAAATGGTGTGGATTAACAAATCAGTATGAGACTGAAAGCTTTCTCTTTATTATACTTCATTAAGATACAGCTTTTTATTCGTTTTTCTATATTCACAAGGTGCTATGGTATTTTATTTTTACAGTATTAAGTTAGTAGGTCTATTACACATTATAGTCTGTCGTGTACATCCTAGAACAGTCGTCAACACTTGCAATGGCAAGCGCTGACTGTTCTAGGATGTACCCAAATTGCAAAATCAGGCTATAACAAACCAATATATTAGTATTTGAACTTGTATTTTTTTTCACACAGTACTAAAATATAACCAAGAGAGTGTACTATTGAAGTGCAGTAATCTTTTCTTTGTACAATGTATTAATATGAAATGCAATTTTAGTTTTACTGCTCAATTTAAGAAACTGCAAAACCTTGAATTTCCCCCAGATAGAGAACTGTCCACAGATCTATGTTAAACCTCATGGGCATAAAGAGACATGATGATCAGTGGAAGTTTAAATGGGTTTTACAGTTGATTTCTGAAATGGAATATTGTTATTATACTGAAATGGAATGTTATTATTGTATTGAGCACCATATTTTGTGCAATGGAATATTATTATTAACAATAATAATAGCTGCTGGTTCTTATATAGCGCATTTCAAGCTTGCAAAGAATTTCAATGCGCTTTACATTAGAAGCATAATCTACTTACAAATTACACTGTAAGTAGAAAACTATGATTAATTAAACAATAATCAAACATCAGTTCACACTTTTGAAGTAAAAGTTTTCTGTAAAAAGTGTAAGTTGAACTGCAATGTCCAATGTCCATTGTAAAGTTTCCTTCTGTATAAAGTTAAACTGCAATGTCCATTGTTTCCCATTAACTAAGTAGCACTTTGAGCTTGAAACAATGGTGAGTGCGCTTCATTCACCCAGGTGCTATTACAGCCTATACTAGCTGGGAGGCTAACTTAGTCTTGAGTCAGTTCTTCATGGTGTAGTTGTTTGCCTGAACTCTTGCTAATGGGTCTTGCATGCTAGGCAGGGAGATTAATCTTCTACATCTAATTCTCTCAAATGCTGGACTTCAGTCTTGCAGGACTTCACACTTCAGTCAGGTGCTATACTAGCTGGGAGGCTAACTTAGTCTTGAGTCAGTTCTTCATGGTGTAGTTGTTGCCTGAACTCTTGCTAATGGGTCTTGCATGCTAGGCAGGAAGATTAATCTTCTACATCTAATTCTCTCAAATGCTGGACTTCAGTCTTGCAGGACTTCACACTTCAGTCAGGTGCTATACTAGCTGGGAGGCTAACTTAGTCTTGAGTCAGTTCTTCATGGTGTAGTTGTTGCCTGAACTCTTGCTAATGGGTCTTGCATGCTAGGCAGGGAGATTAGTCTTCGACATCTTCTTCTCTCAAATGCTGGACTTCAGTCTTGTAAAAGTAAAACTATGATTGGGAGAAAAGGGAAAGGGAAAGCAGATCAGATAATTTGTTCTACAGTATAAGATTATGTTACTCAAGCATCTGATTATTAATTTGACCCTGTGAACATTTTCAAATTCAGTAATATTGTGCTATTGACAATCGTATTCAAGTATGTGCAGACGCGCAGATTTAATGTTATGACAGGAAACCTGAATTCCATTGAAATTAGGTGTTTGTTTCACATGTAAAGGGACGCCAAGACCTTGGTGTCACGTTTACACGGGGAACTTTTAGTACATGTTGTGGAGCTGTGAGCATTTTAAAATTCAGTAATTTTGTGCTATTGACAATCTTCATTAAGTATGTGTAGACATGCAAATTAAATTGTATCACAGGAAACCTATATTCCATTGAAATTGGTTTTTGTTCCACGTGTAAATGGGACGTCAAGACTTTTGGTGTCCCGTTTACAGAGGGAACCTTTTGTGCATATTTTGGCCCTATGTGCATTTTCCAATTCAGTAATTTGTGCTCCTGACTACCTAAGATGTATGCTTTCCAGTAGATTTAATTGTATCACAGGAAGCGGAAACTCCATTGAAATTGGGTGTTTGTTCCACGTGTAAATGGGACACCAAAACTTTGGTGTCCCATTTACACGGGGAACTTATTTTTTAATGCTTGATATTTCGCCATGTACATAATGCAATCAGTTGAATGCTTTCAAAATAGTTTGAATACATCCTATACCACAAATTAGAGTGTTCTTTAGTTGGGTATTATTCAGTTTTGGTGTTTAAAAAAATATGTTGAACCAAGATGGGCCTCAAAATGACAATGTAAAGGCCTCAATTGTGAAAATGCGGTCGCCCAAATATGGTTTTGGTCGAAACGAACTTTGAAATTCGACCAAATGTCATTAAATTTTAAAAAGACAAACTTAATCGAGTCTGGAAGAAGTATTAATTTGGTGTAAACTTTAATAGTTTTACTTACTTATATATTTATGTATAAAAGACTTTTTTACATTTTGGTGTCCCGTTTACACGGGGAATTTGCCAGACGCGTGCCCATTTGAACTGTTCTTGCTCAGACAAACTTAATCGAATCTGGAAAAATTTACCGGTTTATAAAAATTAACACATTAGACCATCATTAGAAGAATTGTTTGAAAAGATTTAACCATTTTCAAATTTTGCACTCTATGTCACACATTGGTACCTTAATAAATGGAAACACCCATATCCATTAGTAATTAAGATGAAATAATGCTATTGCTGTCTTATACACTTTAATAGCAATTAAAAAGGATCACATAAACTACACACAAGCAAAGAGTGTAGTATCCCGGCTACAATGTACCAGTGTTTTTTTTTTTTCAGTTGTCAGGGGTGGGTCCAGGAATTCTGTGAAGTTGGGGGGGGGACCACACACATGTCCTCCAGTTTTTCTGTTCATTTCTTTTGTTTAAAAAAAAGACAAAAATAAAGGGTATCTTACACTTGATGTGTCCCAAATGAATCAACCGGTGGTTGCAATCTGGATGACATGTTATCCTTCTTTTCATATTGTAGCAAATGGCTAACACACAACTGGAGAATGTAGCTTGTCTGCCAATTGTACCTGGACCTTCCAAGCAGAGTGATATTTAATCTATGAGCAATTCTCAAATGAGGATGCATGTACCGTTTGACTACTTTCACATTAATGCAGATCACCAGTCTGTCCGATCTCTAGTGCTGATGGGCAAAAAATACCCTCTTGTTTGTGGACATTTGCAAAGGGCTATCTGAAAATTGTGCTATAAAAAGGTTAATCTTAGTCAAAGAAATTATAAAGTCAATCTATCAATAAATATGATGGAAACAAATTAAATGTTTATGCACCATGTGTATTTGTTTTTCTTTTTGTTTTCTTCATTTCCAGTTGGCATCACCAAGGACATGGACTGCATTCGAGAGATACCAATGCGAGTATTGAACAATGAAGCACCGTCAGATCCATCCTGCAGAATGTCAGCTCTGACCAACTTCTCACTGGTGAGTGTTTGGAAAGCACTTAATCTAATTGGGAAATCCAACCAGATATTGCTGACTCAATCTTGTTGGAATAACCATTAGTAATCCCGATTAAATGATGCTATTGCTGTCATATAATGACAAATAGAAAGGATGACATCAACTATACACAAGCATAGAATGTAGCATCCGGGCTAATATGTACCTTTATTTATTTTTTTTTTTTTTGCAGTTGTCAGGGGTGGGTCCAGGAATTCTGTAAAGTGTGTGTGTGGGGGGGGGGGGGGGGTGGGGGGCACACGCACGTCCTCCAGTTTTTTCTGTTGATTTTTTGTTTAAAAAAACAAAAACAATAAGGGCATCTTACACCCCATATGTCCACACATGGATCCACCACGAGTTGTACTCTGGATGACATCTTGTCCTTTCAAAGAAACGATAAATTCAGTCTTTGAATAAACATGATAAAACAAATGTAATATTTATGCACCATGTGTATCTTGTTTTTCTTTTTGTTTTCTTCATTTCTAGTTGGCATCATCAAGGACATGGACTGCATTCAAGAGATACCAATACACACTTTGTACCAGAATCGAACACTGAAGCACCATCAGATCCATCCCAGCAAAATGTCAGCTCTGACCAACTTCTCACTAATTATTGCTTGCCTATGATGCCTACAGTTGTTTGTGCATGCAAAAGCAATTTAGTCCATGTATTCATATTTTTGATAATTTATCACTCAGCTCTATCTCCCCACCACAATTCGCCATGTTATGATTTGTCTATTCTATAGCTATTGAACATTCTATGATATCATAATAAGCTTTGATATTTCTGTAACAATAATTGTCATATTTTTTCATGTGAAAGATGTACATGTTATAGCTTTATTCCTCCGTCCAAATGTGATTTGATTTCTGCAGGACCATTGCGTAGATATTACTGTTATATTGAAATGAAAGTACAATCACAAACATGCACATAATAACAACTCATATCATTCTGATTTTTTTTTTAGCCCTAAGACCTGAGTTATCAGAGATTCACTAATATTAGGAGGAAGTTGGCCTTCTGCTTTAAGCCATTTCCATCTAATGAATGTTTCAGAATGTAATTCAATATAAACTGTATTGTGTACAATTTTCTCATGTTAAAATCGGTTTAACAATTAATTTAGATCAATATTTATTTTACCAAAGACATCTTGATTTGTACATTAAAAAATTTTCGAGGAAATGTAACCATTGTATAAAAGGACATGTTCATTATCAATGAATTTAAATCAACATCTATTTTACTAGTACCACAGACATCTTGATCATTCTGTAAATTTAAAAAAAAATTAATAAAATTTGACCATTGTATTTAAGGACATGTTCATTCCTTTTCTTTTCTTTTTGGATGTGAGATATGGATTGATTTTGAAATACATTGTAAATATTAAAGTGCACTGCATTTTCATGCAGCCTTGTCTCAAGACTCACTTTCTTTGTTTTGTTTTGTTTTTGCTCTTCTATGTACAGTGATCTCATATCATGAGGAAATCATGTTATTATGCACACTAAAATGTCGGTATTTATAATTGGAAGTGAAATGATATTCATAGTACTACTTGAATATCATTTAAGTCTGTAGGACAATACACCTTTTATCATTTGTGTGAACAAGTACAATCCATGTTTGTGTGTGTGGATGTTTCTGTGTAGAAAATTAATTTGCATCTGTTTCAGAGTCCTGAACGTATATTAAAAAAAAAAAAATGTGAGACAGACATGTGGCTAAGTAAATTTTTTGCTTGTTATTTCTGATGAGCAAGCTGATAATTGAGTTTTACCCAACTGAATGATCATGAATTATGTCTGCCATGCATGTGGTCTGGTTTAAAGCTGTAAAAGAAAATCTTTATTCATGGGTTCAAATGTACAGCCGGTATCCATCCTGGCAGCTTAGAAAGAATGAAAGTTAGGTCATTACAGTCATGATTGCGACATGAATTATAACAAAGAATAGCAAGGTTTGGATGTGTGATTTTGGTTTTTGTTTATAGTATTGGAGAGTGGAAGAGAGGGTTAAAGCGTGGCAAGGGAAAGAAAGAGGTGGAGGAGAGCAGTGAGAAGATGAAATGAGAGGAAAAAGAAGAGGCAGGCTGCAATGAAAAAGCAATAATTTCGTAGGCCCCACCTCTTTCACAATACATGTATAACCACTTTTTGCGTGATACAAATTAGATACAAACTGATTAAAGATAATGTGTCCTAAACATGGAGTGGGTTTTTTTATTGTTTGTTTTTTACATCAAAGGAACACCCGTCTGATGCCTGAAGCGTAATTCATGTGAAAAAAAAACAAAAAACACAGCAAAAATCTGCAGAGGAACCTCCCCCCTCCCCCACCAGTGTTTCATCATGCATGTCAAAACTAGACCTTGGACGTATTTGTACTACATCTCATGAAATTATGACACCGCATAGTTGCATTCACACAAAAATATGCACGAAATCACTCGTTTTATAGATAAATACCAAGTAACCATGCATACCGCATAGACGCGCGTGTTATAAGAATAGGATACGACGGTTCGGAGATCGCACTGTCGGTACGCGCGTTCAGCAAACTGACGTATCACCCCGATACGTCAGTTCGGATGACCGCGCGTACTGAGAGTGCGATCTCCGAACCGTCGTATACCTGTTTTTCGACTCTTCCTGTGCGGAAGCCTTTCTTTTTGTGAACGTAGCATTAGTTTTATTCATAAATGATTCTAAACACATATATCATACGAATCGTCTGGAATTTGCCTTTCTTTTCATATAAAAAGATCGGGAATAAAAGCAAGAAATTTCTTCACACTAGACTTCAAAGGACCCCCAAACTTCAAACGCGTTTTTCTCGAAAACGTGTTCTCGCACACCGCTGACGTATACGACGGTTCGGATGGTCGCCGACGATTTAATGCACTGTGTTTCTACGCGACATGGTTCAGTCCTCGACAATAGTGCAGTACACCACGGCCGGAGCATCCCAACAGTATAACCAGGATCGTCCGATCGGTGACGCAGGCAATGTGTGGCCTGAAAATGAGGTAAGTCTTTTTTGAATCTTTAATTCACAAACTTGAACTTGAATTGAATGTTGTGACTTTAATGTATCTCTTCCATCTTTGCCTTACTTAAGTTTTAGCCTTGGCTTTCAAACTTGTTAGGCTTAACTTCAAAGTTAGATTTTTACAAATTTTCATTTAATTCATTAAATTCATTATTCTCTATATTCCCTGAGCTGATCCTGCTAACATTAGTAACAAAATTTCGAATTAGTGATGAAAACTTAATCTACATGTAATTCCAGACTAATCTGAAATGATTAAATTCAGTTTTTCGACTTAGCAGCTCGCACGATCGCCGATATGGGCAGGTCCCTGCCTAGTCCCTGCCATGCCTATGGCCAACTCTATCCGCGGCGTCTTGCAGCAGTGGGAAACACAAAGCAGTATTTTTCATTCCATTGATAATTTTTTTAAAAACTTACCGTAATAGTTCGTTTCTGCAGCTTTAAGGTATTTTCACAGTCCCTCCTCTTGTTTTTGGTTGTTATTGGCCTATAATATTCGCAACAAATGCTTATTTCGATTGTGAGTTTGGATCCTGACTCTGTAACTCTAATTGAACCAATTAATCTGTTAATTTGAAGTCATATTACCCAGATAACTTTCAATTGCCAGAAGCACATTTAAAAAAAGCACACCTACTGTTATCCTACTGTTATGTATGTGGTTCTAAAGCTAAAAATAAAAAGAACCACATACTCCCAACTGTGGAAAAAAAAACCCGTGTGCTTTCTTTAGTGTGTGATATGTATAGGATTGCGACTATATCTTGTCACATTTTTTTTTTTTTTTTTGGGGGGGGGGGCCAAAATGTACCTTCAATTCTAAGTTTTGATTCTGATTTTATAATAATTAAATTAATAATTTAATAGTAATATTACTGAGATAAGGCTCGAGATTGCCAGAAGCACATTTCAGAAAGAAAAAAATGTGGAGAAAAATTTGGAAGGTCATTATGCCAAAAAAAAGAGAAAATAATAATAATAATGCCATTACCGGTAAAGAAAAGGTCCTAACGTTAGACTTGGATTCACCGACTCACAATTGACACAAGTCAAAACCATGTCAATCAAGGCACCGTACCCGTTGAAACCTCAACATTGACATTGTTTGCTTTAGCAAACATGAAAATTACTACATTAGTCATTACCGGACAATCGAATGGAGTAAATCAAAATTCCTACCTTGAAAGTTGAATACGTCTGACCCTCACCTAGTACTGATTTTGAGAAGTACTACCCAGCTCCTAGTTAGGTTATCAATCGTAACATCGATGATATAACGTCCATGACAGAATTCATCTTGAAACACAATTACTTCGTGTTCGACGGGAAACACTGTCTCCACATAACTGCATATCACTCTCAGGTCCGAGAGTTTGCTTCCACCACCAAGAAGGAAAAGGCAAACATTTAGCTTGACCCAAACTTTCAGCGGCATTAAGTAATACCCCCCCCCCCCACACACACACACATTACATCCGTCCAACTTGAGGTCACTCTTGGTGCGGAGTGAGTTTCATACTAAAACCTACATCCCCAAAGGTAACAAGAGGTGCGGTAAATCACGCTGCCAAACTTGCAACCACCTAGTGACAGTACCAGTGGTAAACATTTCTCCGTCATTCAGTATCCAACCACCTAACCATACATGCGACTCTCACAATGTGCTCTACTGCATCATTTACGCTAGATGCCCAGAAGTTAAACTATATAGCGCAAAAGCTCGATCTGAAAGAACCGACAGGATATCTCTCAGCAGCGAACCATTTCAGTGACCCCAGTCATTCACTGAAAGACTTGAAAGTATGCATCTTCGGAGGGGGATATAAATGAGCTGAAGACAGGAAGTGGGCAGAACTGTTAATATTGTGAGGAAAACGCTGTTACCCCCCCCCCCCCAAGAAAAAGAAGAACAATACAAGTAGTACATAATGTCGATATTGTCTCTGAATGCAGGCAATGTGTTAATGATCATTTCAAAATTGTTAACGTTTGAACACATCATTTGAATGCAAATGAAACTCTGAGAAATACCAAATAACAAATGTGAAACTTTTCATAGGAAACGTATATTTTAGTAAGGAAGATTTTATTGAAGGACATGTGTAATGAACAAAGAAAGTAATGACATTAGATTAGCAGGATGCACACGTAAATGCCAAAGTGTAGACGTTACCCAGGTTACAATAGACAATTGCACAGTGTATGTCATAGTGACCGTACAACTGAATGTCAACAGACGTATTCAGAATTAATGACAAAGATTTTGGCTTTTATAAATCTTTTTGGTATACAAGATTGGATTTTGGAAGAAACTTAAAGTAATTTAAATGTTTTTACACGTATGAGATGAGACTATGTAGTTTTACTGGCATGTCTAAGATTAATCGGCAACGTTTGAAGCCATTTAAATGTTTTTACAATTATGAGATGAAACTATGTGGTTTTACTGGCATGTCTAGAATTAATCGGCAACGGTGAATCCTGTGTGCTAATTATAAACAAATTTTGGAAGAAACTTTAAGTAATTTAAATGTTTTTACACGTATGAGATGAGACTATGTAGTTTTACTGGCATGTGTAAGATTAATCGGCAACGTTTGAAGCCATTTAAATGTTTTTTACAATTATGAGATGAAACTATGTGGTTTTACTGGCATGTCTAGAATTAATCGGTAACGGTGAATCCTGTGTGCTTATTATAGCTCAATTACAGAACATAGAATCGTGCATGTGGGACTGAGGTAAGATAAGTGTATTCACGTCCGAGCAATGACATTACAAGACGTGTAATCTCACTGCTTACCTTGGGGGAAGAGAAATAAGTGGATGAATAGCCAGAATTTGCTTTGCAAGTGTAATATCCAAAGATGAGAGCGTAAATTTTGTTGAATCCAGGTTAATTCCGCAGCGAACAATGGTTACTGCAGTGTACTTTCCAATCAAATTACCGCTGTGTGTGACGTAAAAACTTTTTTGCCAATTAGCGTTCAAAGTCGTATTGTCTGCACTTTAGGACTCTGGGTCAAAGGGTATAAAAGGGGCCCGGGAAGCTTAAATCTTTAACCTACCCTGGCTGACAATTTTGATGATGATTTTGACTCTGTACGTCTTTGATGTTCTTGATGCTTTGTGATCTGATTCTTACAGTCTGAGGCTAAGTTAGAGCAATCGTTAGTCTAAGATAAGTCCGTAAATTGTTGTTAGTAAATTATCTTAGAACTTATAACTGTGACATGAGGATATAAACAAATACCTAGCCCTAGGGAATATTTTTGATGGTCTTCCTAGCTAGGGAAATTGGAATCAATCAATTCCATTGAGAAGATGGATAGCGAATTTAGGGTTTCTTTCCCGTGTGACTTAGGCGAAAATAAACTCTTTGTTTTTTGATAGAGTAGGACAAGTATGGTGTTCCAATTGTTTTACATGCTCACAGCCTCTTAGGCAAATCTACTGAGAGGTAATTTTCTTTGTTGAACAGAAAGATGGCGATGAAGCAAAGCAGGGTCTTGGACCCTGGGATAGGGGGCCATGAACGTTGTCTCGTAGGATAGACTCAATCTAATTATTGTTTTTATCGACATTGGTAACGGGTGTTTGGAATTTAAACTGCGTTAGAATTCTATGTTAGTTATTGTTGTCTAGAATCTAACTGTTAGTGCTGCACTTGTATGAGACAGTTGTTGAGACTTTAGACATTTTTTCAGAGAAGTATGAACTTAGAATATCTTATGGTGTCAGCACTTCGACATTTTCAGAGAAGTGTGACTCTAACATTTGATAGTGACAGCACTTTGTCATTTTCAGAGAAGTGTGACTTCGAAATATTTGACAGTGTCAGCACTTTGACATTTTCAAAGGAATGTGAACTTAGAATATTCTACGATGATATAACTTAGAATCTAGACATTTCCAGAGAAGTGTGAACTTAGAATATAATAGTGTCAGCACTTAAACATTTTTGGAGAAAGTGTGAACGTAGAATATTTGACGGTGTTAGCACTTTGACATGTTCAAAGAAGTGTGAACTTAGAAAAATTTACGGTGATAGAACTTAGACATTTTCAGAGGAGTGTCAACTTAGAATATGTTGAGGTGACAGCACTTTGACATTTTCGGGGAAGTGTAAACTTAGAGTGTTTTGTTGCAATGGCACTGAGATATTTTCAGAGAGGCAACTTAGAATATTCTATGGTGACAGCACTTAGACATCTTTGGAGCATTGTGAACTTAGAATATTTGACACTGATAATGAGGTGTGATATGGATTCTAGTTTAACATCTTATGAAGATGTGAAATGCTACAGTAATAGTGCTCTTTAATTATTTGAATGCCGAATGGGTTATAAATATAGGTGTAGGTTGTGATGAGTGTTGGGCAGATTTCCTTTCCCCTTCCCCTTTCTCCCCCTTCCTTTCATTCCCTGATGAGGCGAAAGACTGACGGAAGATTCTACAGCTTGATGAGTGACGTGTTACTAGTACCATGCCAAGCCAGCAGTTGTGATGATGTTGCAGTATCAGAGACTGGGTTCGAGATGAAAGACAAGTTTGATGCTTAGCTGAAGGTTGAGTCTCAATGATGCTTAGACTACAAGGGCTTAGCTGCAATCTGGCGATTGATGTCCTGGTCATGGCAAGCTGCTGTCCCCCCCCCCCCCTTATCCTCCTTGTGTGTCTGTCCTTTCACTCAATACTTTTAGTAAATTTAACAGGTGTCTCAATCGAGTGTGCCTAGGGTAGGCCTGACCAGTGCACAGTAACGGTCGAGGTCTGATTTAGTGTCAGAAGATGGTTATTTGAAAGCGGTGTTTGTGTCCCATTACTGACGATAGGTAGGAATGTGACCCACTTGACGTCTATGCTATCACCGAGATACTGGGCAGTGAGATACGTAATACCGGGTCATCGTCGCCTGGCCCTGCGGGCCGTAAACAGGCGGGAACACGATGAGCGCCGCTCATTGGTCCTCCTCCTTAAATACTAACAAGGTCACGTGACAAACTAACAGTATAAAAGAAGGTACCACAACAGTCTAGATCATTCCGTTCTATACTAGCAAGCAACGAACATCACAATGGCCGAATCGCAACCAATCTGCCATTGTACGTTGTGTAACAACAAGGCAATGGAGAACTGGGCGAACCACGGACTATCTGTCCTAACCCTGTTCTGGAAGTTTGCCATCAACGTTCCTCATCAAGTCGTCGAAACAATCGAGAGAAGTGAGCCATTAAATCTCTCTACGGACGTAGAGAATTGGATGAACAGGCTCCTCGTCGAGTGGTGGAGCGACATGATCTACTAAAAAAAATGACATATGGGAAGGCGGACAAGCGGGGATGAGGCAATTCAAGTGGAGATGTGGAAGCGTCTTGTACATCGAGATCTGGAGGGCAAAGGCACTGTACAACGCGTATTACCGTCTTTGGAAAAAGATGGTGGACTGCCTCTGTGTGATCCTCCCGACACAAGAGCAGAGACTACAGGCACGCGAATGGTACAGCAACATCTTCATGAGCATCGGAAGCGAGAGAAGAAAGGAGATCGCAAGACGAGCAGAAGACAACTGAGAAGAGAAGAAGAAACAACTCAGGCAAAAGAAGATCAGACAACAGAGGCGACGAAGACGACGACTTGCTACCCTTCGACCACGATTCTACCGAACAGAACTCAGGACCGGAAAAACAATCAAGAAGATGTAGGTCACTACATCTCAGGTCACTTAAGTCAAATGACGGTTGACCGCAAAAGGCCCTTTTCACGACCTTTTGCCACCAAGTAAACAAGAAAGAAACAAAATGTTACTAAAAAAAAAAATAAACCTTAAAATAAACAACGGAAATAAATGTAACAATATAATACTATAAATAGAAAAAAGAAACCTTAAATACGGGCAAAACAAAATAAATACGCGCAAAAGATATTATAAATAGACAAACAGATGGTACGATAAATAAAGAAACCTGATTGGACAAAACACAAGTAAACAACATCACACCAAACAAATACTAAAAGCTCATTGGTCAATAAAAATAGAAAGGTCAAAGGTCACAAACAATATAAACAGTATAAATAGAAGAAGAAACCTAAACTCAAATCAAATGGGACAATTACTGTGCTCATGACGACGTCCATTCAGACAGCTTATACAATCGAGGAGATACAGAAGATAGCAGAAGACGTAGTAGGGCTACTGTGGAAGACACAACCACAGCACACTTACGACAACTGCTACAAACTTAACTCCGGAACGACCTACAAGACATGGCAACGGGCGGACCGGACGACGTAACAGTTGAACAGCAGTGCGCAACAAACTTACGACAGGGAGCACAACGACCAAGGGACATCCCAAACGGAGAAAATGGTGAGTAAAACAATTTTCTAACATAACTAATAAAAATAAACCAAAACAATAAAATAAATAAATTATTTAAATATTACCATATTCTCAATGTAGCAAAAAAAGCTGCTGAAAACTGCTTATCCAATGAAGGCGAGCCAATGAAGTAAAATGGAGTCAAAAGGGGCCTGAGCTTTCGATCCTAGCAGAATCTTCGTCAGAGGCAAAATGACAAACAAGCAGGGAAAGCAATCACATATAAGGACTTCACACAACAAGAACAGACAGGGACAGGCTGGGTACACAAAACAAAGAAAACAAAGGAGAGGGTGGGAAGTCATGGGCAAGGAGCCCAACAGGCAAAGGGAGGGGGATTAGAGCGAGCAGGAGGGTGGACAGACAAAAGGCAGAGGAGAGCGGACAGACAAAAGGCGGAGGAGGGTCAGTAATGATCATGAGGATCAAGGAGGCAACCATTGAAGGAAAGGATGAATAGGGAGGCAACATCAAAGAAGATAAGGAACACCAGAAGGATATGGAAAGGGAAAGAGTGAAAAAAGCAACAGCAAGGGAAGGGGGGGGGGGGGGGCTGAACAAACAGGGAGCCCTAAAGGTGTACCAGGAGGAGGCAACAAAAGGAAGTAATCAAACATATCAAAGTATATACACATATAATAATGGCAAAAGTGACAATGGAATAACAGTAATGAAAAAAATAATTAATATATATATACAGATAGATAGATAAAAGAAATAAAATAAAGCACATGTGAAAACTAGGGGAGAGAAAATTGTATACATGTATGTAGATAAGCAGGCAGGGCAAAATAGGAAGAAAGAACAGTTCTTTCTTTGCGCTTTTTTCATTTGCAGATCCTTTTTTTCCCCAATTTATTCCTTCCTATAGCCCGAGTCTTTTTTATACAGCCTTTTCCGCCTACACATACACACACTAGGTTTGTTTGTTTATACATACTTGTGCTTATTTTGCCCTGCCTGCTTATCTACATACATGTATACAATTTTCTCTCCCCTAGTTTTCACATGTGCTTTATTTTATTTCTTTTATCTATCTATCTGTATATATATATATTAATTATTTTTTTCATTACTGTTATTCCATTGTCACTTTTGCCATTATTATATGTGTATATACTTTGATATGTTTGATTACTTCCTTTTGTTGCCTCCTCCTGGTACACCTTTAGGGCTCCCTGTTTGTTCAGCCCCCCCCCCCTTCCCTTGCTGTTGCTTTTTTCACTCTTTCCCTTTCCATATCCTTCTGGTGTTCCTTATCTTCTTTGATGTTGCCTCCCTATTCATCCTTTCCTTCAATGGTTGCCTCCTTGATCCTCATGATCATTACTGACCCTCCTCCGCCTTTTGTCTGTCCGCTCTCCTCTGCCTTTTGTCTGTCCACCCTCCTGCTCGCTCTAATCCCCCTCCCTTTGCCTGTTGGGCTCCTTGCCCATGACTTCCCACCCTCTCCTTTGTTTTCTTTGTTTTGTGTACCCAGCCTGTCCCTGTCTGTTCTTGTTGTGTGAAGTCCTTATATGTGATTGCTTTCCCTGCTTGTTTGTCATTTTGCCTCTGACGAAGATTCTGCTAGGATCGAAAGCTCAGGCCCCTTTTGACTCCATTACCATATTCTCATCTAATTACAGACAACCTACTACCGCTTACGAAACATCAAGGTGAGATGTACACAAAACTCGCTCTCGAACATCCATGGCTTCCCGAAAGCGAACATATTGGCTTCATGAATCGATTTAACATGCGAAAACGGGGCATGGGCCAGTTAGAAGGGCACTGTGGGGTATTCAGCATCGAAAATCTCCCGACAACACAAACAAACCTATCGGACCAAGAACAGATCGAGATATGCATCAATATTGCGCGATGGTTACACCGACAATGTAGCAACATAATCACTGCAATTCACGGACCAACAGATAGACTAGAGCCACGCAAACAGCAAGCGTACCAAAGTTATCATGTGCATAACTCATGATCAAAACATGGCGGCCAAACGATCCGGGTAAACCACTCAATCTACGAAACGGTCAAGATCTCAAAGACAATCGCGCATGGAGAAATGCAAGTGACGTTCTCCAACGCAAATCCAGACAAAACACATCGGCATCGCAATTAAACAAGAGCAACAAGCGGTCAAATCATTCGACGCAATGTTTAGTTACATGCACATCGCGCCAAAGACATTCGCTACAACATCAGATGAAGACAACAAATTCCGCTATCTCTACGAACACACATCAGAGGAAGACATAGTTGACTACTACAACGTCATCAAACATTGATCAAACACAACACAAAAGATGAACAACATCACAGCAACAAACACAACAACGGCAAAAATGCAAACAGTCAAGAATCTCATCACAGAAGGCTACAAAATAGCCACAGCAAATGATCTGCCAGAAGTGATTGAAGCACTAACACAAAAAGGACGAACACAAGAAGCAAACAACCTCTACAACATGGCAGCATTAGGGGTACAGACAAAAAATACAATCGACATGGCAAATGCATTCAATGCAGCAGAGGGACGCGCGGACACACTAGAGACACGAATTGACAAATACATCCGACTCTACGGTGAACACGAAACAGAAACAAGACACTACAAAAATCACAAGAAATCTGGAAAAACTTCATCAGCGAACAAACAGGCCTAGGAACGGGCTTCATAACGACACTGCACAACTGGTACGATCGAACACAACCAGACCAAAAAAAAAAAAAAAAAAAAAAAAAAAAGAACACGATCCACCTCACAGGAGACAGTAACGCTGGAAAATCGTACATTGTCAAACTGCTCACAAAACTTGCACCATCAAGTGCAA
Organism: Diadema antillarum; assembly: GCF_040938485.1. Taxonomy (NCBI): domain Eukaryota; kingdom Metazoa; phylum Echinodermata; class Echinoidea; order Diadematoida; family Diadematidae; genus Diadema; species Diadema antillarum. Next base: position 1,139,660 of record NW_027271161.1, on the reverse strand, counting down.
AAGTTGACGGTAGCCATACAGGAAACCGATTCACATTTCAGAGCTGTAACGGGGTCAGAATGATCGCAATAGAAGAAACACGCATAGCAGGAGACATGGTTGACACATTCAAAGGGGTGTGCGGAGGAGACACGGTTTATGTTCAGAAGAAACATTCACCGAACGATGTCGAGATCACACCAACGCCAGTTATTTGGACGGCAAACACAAACGTTGTGAACACACTCGTAACAGTCACAGACAGAGAGGCAATGGCAAACAGGATGCACATCGTCCAAATGCGCAAAAGCGGCGTACTGAACAAACACAAACAAAAAATGATGCATCCAGGAGTACTCCGAAACACAGACTACACACCACAACAGAGAGAAACAAACGAAACAATCAGAAACATCATCCAAGGAATGGATACAGCAGTAGCAGGAATGACACAAGTAGTCAAAGCCATCACAAAGCGACTTCACATTCCACAACAAGAGACAGCCAACAAAGAAACACACTACGAAGAAGTCATCAGACAAACGATCGGAAAAACGATCGCATTCACAGATTACGAAACAACGACAATCCGACCATACGATCGACATGCAATCGGACACTACATCCAAACAGTCCAACAACTCAAACAAGTCAAAGACACAAAACACGTCGAAGAATACAAGGAATTCATGATGACAACACAACTCGATCTCAAAACTGTAATGCAACATGCTAAGGAAGACATGGGCGAACTGATACACACCTTCAGCGACAAAACACTGCAAGAAGTAGAACAAATCGACACGGCAAAACTTGAACAAGAACCACAACACGAATCACAAGACGGACAGCACATTGAAAGTACAGCAACAAAACACATCCGCAAAGCATGGGAAGCAGCCAACATTACTGACCCGACAGTAATGGCAATTTGAACAGAACAAGAAATAACAACCGAAAAGCAGGATGAGTGGTTCCAAGATCGCGAAGCAGCAACAGGCGGCAAACGCAATTGGCTCCGCGCAGATCTCAAAACCAAAATGCAGCAAAATCTCAAGAAGTTCATAGTCGGCAGTTCAGATGAAGAAAGTGACAATGACAATGACTATGACAACGACCTGCACATTACAGACACACAGATGCAGGAGGAGACTGACGACATGTAAACCTTCCTTCTCATTTACCTACAGGACACACAAACATGTTTTAGAAACGACGACACTCCGTTCAGCCATCAACAAAGACGGGACTTAGCAAACGCAAAGAAACAAGCACTTAAAATACAACAAGACCGTGATATCAGGAAAGTTGAACAACAACTTAGTGACGCAATTTTAAACTGACTAAATGTCAAAATCTAAACCACCGTACCTCAGACTACCATTCCACACGCACGTAGGACCAGGAAACACAGTCGACAAGACAAAACTAATAAAAGACAGAGCATTCAGAGGACTTGACGAAATAGCATACGACCACGACGTACGGTACGGACAATCAGGCAACACTAAGACTGCAGACGACGAATTTATCGGTGACGGACTTACACAACTATCAAAAAATCCATTAGCTCACAGAGCGGTTGGTGCATTTGCAGCAAAACGATACGTAGCAGACAAATTAGTCAATACGGACAAATTATTCAGACCAGAAATGGGAGACAGACAGAGATACTTTAGGTACAGAAACGCCAATCAAAAACGCAAAAGGGAAGCCACGGACAAAAGAGAGAGGAAAAGACGGGAGATTTAAGCGGCGCCTGACACACCGCCAGATACACCAAGAGAAAACGATCCAGAGACACCGCAGCAGCAACAACCAAACACTCCGAACGAACCACAATACAACGGCTACGACGACGACGTTGGCTTGACATTAAATACAATTTTTATTAGCAGTAAAAATTTAGAAGTATTTAATCCTAAACACTACGTACCGTTATAAGGTTAAAAGGCCTTTACTCAACAATCTGTCCAGTACAGATACCAATAGAAAAAAACGAAATAAAGTCATATCCTAAACTAAAGAGTGGATAGACCAACAACGGGGGGCTAAAACACTTTGCAATGAACTTGAATATGCTTTGACATACCAGAAGACCTGAAATTGTGTGTGTACAAATTGCTTATAATAAAATTTTGTCATTGTATGTTGCTCCTATATGATTATGAGGGGGAAGTTATTTGATGGTGAATAAGGTAGTTTTAAATTTCTTAGATATCACTTTATTAATGCCATTTTATGCCTTTCCAACTTTTTCCACATTTTCTTTAGCCGCGTTGTTTCATACTGTGCGGATAGAGTAACTCATACACCTGTAGTTCCACTTAGTAGTAAAAGGGAAAGAAATTCAAAGTCCGGGACCCTATTGCATAAAACTAACCATTGTTGGTAACTTCCACTGAAATTGAATTTGGCTGTTGAGCAGAGTTACCATAATAGCTACCATAGATACCAAAGTTAACATTACTAATTAGTTTTATGTAACGGGACCCTGGTTTTGGGTGCATATGTGTGTGACAATGTTTACTGAAACTCACAGCCTTTAGAATAAAACCATAAAGATAAAGGCTATAGCTCTTCTGAAATCGGCGGTCTGTCAGCTCTTCAGTCTATTAGGATCCCCCCCCCCAAAAAAAAGAGATAAACAATATACACTCCTAGGTCTTCAATCAGTAACTTAGTCTGTAAAATGAATGTTGTGGTCACAAAGTCTTTTTTTCTGGACATTAGTTTGATCGTGTTGTCTGAGAAGATAGAAAATGCCTTGGAAGATGTACTAGCAAATCCTCTGCATGGAATTGTCTGTTTCATCTTTAGTGAAAGTATTTCATTCTGCCATTTATTTATATTGCAGAGCCAAGACGGCCAAATATATTTAATTTGAATGTTACATTACAAAGGTAAGAAAGCTTATTGTATGCCAATTTAGTATTTAGATTACAGAGCCAGGAGGGCCTGATGTACTTCATTTGAATATTGCACTATGTAGCCAAGGAGGGCTGATGTACTTCCTTTGAATATTACATTACAGACCCAAGAAAGTTTGCTGTATGTCGATTGAAATTTCAAATTTTAGGGCCAAGAAGGCCTAACGGATATCATTTCAATGTTACAAATTTCACATATACTTAAATCATTATAATACTACATAAATTAAAAATGACTGAGTAAATGATTATTTCAATCTATTTTTAAATCATAGAAACCAAGTAGGCTTCTGTATCTAATTTGAACAGTCCAAAAGAGCCAAGATGGCGTACTTAATGTATTTCATTTCAATATTCAAATTATAAGGCCAAGAAGACATATATGTTCATTTCCATGTTACAAGTTTCACATGTGCTTGAATGGTTACACGTACATGTACTATATTGCTCTTTGTTATTGTTCATTGTCTAAGCTTCTGTATTTCATAGGAATATTTGAATTATAGAGCCAAGAAGGCCTGATGTAATTCATTGCAATCAATTTTTTGAGCAAAAGGAACCTAATGTGCTTCATTTGAATTTTTGTATATCGTCCTCCAGCTGGCAGAAGGGTGTTACAGCACTCGAGAGCAACGCGCTCCACCCAGCTGGCAGAAGGGCATTTGCTAGCTTAGCATCAACTCAGGTGTGATGCATATCCTGTGGCTGGATGTCCTTGATGCTCAAGTTAACACCCTTCTGTCAAGCAGGCGACTGTGTTCCATATTTCACATGTGTTTTAATCATTACTTGTAACAGAACAGATTAAAAAGGAATTTAAAATTTACAGATACGTTCAAATGATATATTACACTTATGCACAGTATTTAATATGATTTCTGCAACTATTGAGCCAAGAAGGTCTAATGTGTGTCATTTGAATATTTCAAAGTTTTGGTATCTACTAGCTTAGCGTTAACTCAAGTGCAACGCATATCCCCCATCTGGATGTGCTTCATGCTCACGCTCTTTGGTGTTTGGTGTTCAAATTTTAGAACCAAGTTGGCTGAGCTTTGTCAATTTAATACAGCTGAGAAGACAATCTACATTCACCATTTTGACTTGCAGAGCCAAGAAGGCCTATTAACATGCATTTCATTGACTGTTTGCCAAGAGACCTAACATATATAATGAGGAGAGTATTGTGGTTTCACTTTGATATTAGGGAGCTTTAGATTTTGACGCGCGGACGTTTGAGACGACGAGTGCGGTGGACGATCTCCTCTCCCCTGCGTTGTGCTGAAAAGTAGCTTTAGATTACGCTGGGACGTAACTACGCAAAGGCAAAATAGCGCCCCCATATGTCGTTCGTTGTATCGTGGGAAATTTCTCCCGATCAAAACATAGATCAGATGGCTCGTTAGCAGACGATCTATTGTAGGAAATTTGCACGTCGTTCAAGAGGCGGTTATTTTCACCTATCTTACTGGATTTCTTGAGGACGAGGAGTTCATTCTTCTTTATGATGCTAACAAACCATTCAACCCGGATTTTCAATTCAGAAATTACGATGCATTCAATATCAATGGCTTGAACGATGATGAGTGCAATTCGTACTTTAGGTGAGCAACATAAACATAATTTTTTTTCTATCTCTCTCTCTCTGCCATGTACTCGGTAACTCACAGAGCTCGTTATTTATTTATTTTTTTAGCAGCAGTCCGTTATATAGAACTACTAGGCCAGCTATGGACGATTTTATCTGTCCATAATGTCATGACAAATAAAATGTAATTGTATGTATCTGCTAGAATGCATTGACCCCATATCATTTAGGCGATGATCGATCGACAACTTCATGAACTCAACGTTGAATGACTACGTCCAAACTGTAGTACATATAGGGGGCCTTGGGGCTGCCCCCCCCCCCAAAAAAAAAAAAAAATAATAATACTAATAGTAAAAATAAGAGTACATTATTCATGGTGATAAGCATTTTTCAGAATCCGTAAATTTGTTAGGGAGATGATTTAGGATTGTGCAGTTACTACTTTTTTTTCTTTCTTTTTTTTTTAAAGGTTGACTTCGAACATTGGATTCTCCTGGATGTCATAATTTGACTGAAGTGGAATGGATAATATTTGAATATTAAAACAGCCTCATTCAATAAATGACACTTTTTCGATGACGTTTTTTTCTTTTCTTTTTTTTTTCGTTAAAGGTTCAAGAAGGATGACATCTTGCGTTTAAAGACAGTACTCAGGGTACCCGACACTGTGCGGTGCAGAAATGGATACTTGGTAGGGGGCGTAGAGGCACTCTGCATCCTTCTGGTTTGGTTTGCCTTTCGTGCAGGTACGCTGATTTAAATTTAGAGAGCTGAGAGGGCGCTGCATGCACTCTGCACCCGTACACCACGGATTTTTGCTTTGCAGAGTTCTACCATATTATATGCAAAGTTTCGTAAGTTTAGTTGTATTTTTACCGTTCAGTTTACGTGTTTGAACTATGTAGATCTAGATCTATATCTAAACATTTTGGAGACCTGCAACTATTATGGAAAGCTGTTGGTCAATACCGAATTTCATAATACTGTCCACATTGCATTGGCCACAGGACTCGCCTGTGCAGTGAGTGTGAGCAAGCCATATATCGTATACCAGGCCAGGGAGGTGGCATCTTCTCTTCCCAGCACAGCCCTGCACCTGTCGAGTCGCTGAGCTGTATTAAGTCGCTGCGCCGTGACCTGCATCGTGCACGCCGTTTGCTAACCCTATCAGGATTGTTTCACGAAGTCTTAACCCTATTAATTGGTCCCATAACTTTTAATACGAAATAAGTTTATAGTTCAGGGAATTGTGTGTGACGGTACACATGCGAATCAAGCAACAGCATCGTCGCTAGACTGTTCCATCACTACAGAGTCTTTGACCCCGTATTTCATGTCACGCATTACATCCCGACGACAAAGTCTACTTCCAGTACATACGGCACATGTCATCTTGTCTAGTACCGAATTGTCTGGCAACGATGGGTACAGTCATAATGACCAACCAATATCTGTCAAACGTGCAATACCTCTATGAGATTCAACAAAATGATTGTATCTTGCAAACACTACGAGGCAAAATATCTTTGGTGGAAGCAACAAGGGGGGGGGGGGATGAACTTGAAGTTGCAGCTTAAGCATTAAATTGTGCAGCTGCAGATGCGATCGATTTTTTTTTTTTTTGAGATAATCTGGGATTCAGGCAATTCGCAGAAAGCCTAAAGACGACAGATTTCATCAGCACAGTTGTCAAGTTATTTGACTTCATGAATTCTAATTCACGTAGATTCAAAGGCGTCGAGACACCAAACAATTAATTCAATCTGACTGCAAGGCGATTTGGCTGACAGAGCCACGTCCCAGCCCGCTGAGTTGAAAGATATGACAGCCTCTCAGAAAAGCCGAAAACAGCTTGTTTGATAAGCTTCGTAACCTCCCTTGAGTCTGTGGTGTAAGCATGTCACGATATACACATTTACTTAATTGCTCCACAAGGAAGGAGGGAAACACAATTGATATTTAACACCCCCCCCCCCCCAAAAAAAAAAAAAAAAAAAAAAAAACATGAAGGGAAAAGATACCCTCAGCCAAGTTCAGCAAAACCTTTTCCTGAAAGATATTTTGGAAATAAAAACTGTTCGAAAATGAACTGACCGCAAACAAGAAATACAGAACTGACCACCGCTATTCAGACAAGTTAAAAAAAGATTGCAGTTACATTACATCTTTTACAGAGTCCAGGCGTACGAATTCGTACGCAAAAATCTCCATCTGCCTCATCCAACCACTTTGAAATCTGGCACTGAAGTGCAAGAATTGATGTAACAGGACACCAAAAGAGAAGAGCTGAAAAATGAACCAGCCTATGCATGCTGAATATTGATGGTGGGTGCAATGGAAATAACAATAAAAAGTAAGTACCCGGTAGTGTTTTAAAGAACACGGGTAAGGTATTCTTTCAAACAGATAACTCTTCCTGGACTACCAAATGCTTGTATCCATGGCTACTGTATTGGTAATTGAAAGTGTCAAGTTGAATACTACCAAGGTGACCATCTACATGGTCAAATTCAAGGATATAGATTACCAGGCAATTTGTTCCTTTACCGAAGCAGTGTTAACAGTACAAGGACTTGGATGTGACGGTTCACACGCCAATCAAACAACAGCATTATCGCTATAGACTGTGCTATCACAATAGAGTCTTTGATCCCTTATTTTAGTCACCATGTACATCCCCTAATTAGACAGACAAAATACACAATAATCTTACTCCTCTTTCAGCACAGGACTATATTATCAAACAGGCTACTCAGTTGACAGAGCCTCGCAACCACACTCCTATCAGGTACCATATTCGAGAACTGAATCGCATCGCCATTCGTTCTTCCCAAGAACTGTAAGGAACTGGAATTCCCTGTCGTCAGAAATTGTTTCAGCGCCATCTGTGGGATCATTTCGAAACCGTCTAACGGTTGATCACAGTGGCTAGTTATTTTCGTCAAATTTTCTATGTGCTTGTAAATATCTGTAAATAAATTGTATTATAATGTAAATAGCACCAGTCTGGAAGAATCTTCAGTCTATTGAAGGAGGCAGACTTAATCAGAAGAAGAAGAAGAAGACAGTGTCCTTCCAGTTTGATGCATATTATTATTATCATTATTATTATTATTAATCCATTTATTTATTTGGTATTTCAAAATAAAATACAAAAAGGAAATCATATTACGTGATATAAGTATATATGATTATCTTTTTAGGTAGAATAAGCGCTTTATACGAGTCTACTATTATCATAAAGATTGTGGTTATTCATATCGTCTTGTCAAGTTAGCGCATGGAGTGTCTTGCAACGTACTTAGTAAGTAGGGTCATGATGACCAACCAATATGGATTCATCTAATCTGGCTTACTGAGTCAAAATGGCTGACAGGGACTAAATTCTAACTGGCAGGAATGAAAGATAAAGTCAGGGCAGCCTTTCAGAAAAGCCGAAAACGGTTTGTGGTGCAAATAATACATCATGTATTTCATGATCTACTTCGTGCTCCACAACCTTTATGCTTTGTTGCTTTAAAATTTATGCCCACACAAGATATCTCAGCATCATCTTGAGATATTCTTTAGTTGGATTCGTCGCAGGGGTGGATGGAACAGCAATCCTAATGTACTGCAGTTCAAGTGGGCACTTCGTGCTATATTCTTGGAAATGTATCATAATACATTATTATAATACAGTATGAATTGCCCACACTATGGGTAATTCCACAGCAAATGTGGAATCAGAGGGAAAATTTCAAGGTGTGTGATATGCTTTACACCACAAGAGGAGAGTTACACTTCTTTTTCATACACTTTAGTGGGAGAGTTGTACAATTTTATCCCCGAAAATGGTCATTTTTTGGGGAGAAAGGTTAAGGCCAAATTTCAAACTATGCTTAAAATGATAAGCATTCAGACTTCTACCATCTTAATTGCATTAGAATAATATCATATACATGTCATGAAATACTATAAATCCCATATTCTTGAAAAATGATGTGTAATAGAAATTTTCACCATGTTTGCGTATTTTGTGTATTGTAATTTTCTAATGATATGCCACGTCGCTACGTGTCATGTCATTTTATGGAGCATTTAACTTCTTGTGCGGTTTTTGTAAAAGCGTGTTTTAATTCACTTTCATTATCTTCACTGCTGAGCAATTTGGAGTAAATTCATCTCAATGGTAGATTTCTTTTTTTAATGATTTTGTCAAGAAGTTCCGCGTTAAGGCGTCACATTATCCTCCATCGCAATTCAACTGACAATTCTGCATGGATATGACAGACAACATAATACACTTTACCATATCAGATCTTATAATCAATTACATTACAGTATATCTGCCCTTTGAGTCCAAAACCACTAAAATTCACTATGCGCAGCAAATATAAGTATAACGGTATTTTTAGAAATGTGCCTCAACTTTATGCACTAATTAGGGTATGGAAATGCACTAATTAGGGTATGGTATGGCTAATGCAAATGTCAGCCATATTGTCAAGATTCATGTGCATCATGTGATACAGATTTTCAAACTTTACTATACTTAATTGAAATTAAGACACATGCAGAATTTTTCAGCTTTTGATAAGTGCGTTAAGTGCATTGTCAAACTGACATTCCTAAATTTCGATTACATTTGTTCAAGGAAAAAAATGCGACATCAAATCTGTACATCTTGAACTGAATGGGTTTCAATTTTGGCTGCTAAAATTGGAAAAAATAATAAAGTGATATAAATTTCCTAAAAATTCCATATTGCAAGAATGCCAACGCCATCATGGAACAGCCTCCAAACGTTTTGTTTAGACCACACCAGTCAGGAGCACTCCTTCACAATAACATGGACTTGCAAAAGTCTGCTATGGACTTCTCAATGAGCAATCAGAGTTTAACGATATTACCCTCCATTACGCAGCAAGGTACGTATGTTAGCAAACACGTCGTGGATGACAGAGAGTTCAATGCACTAAATGCTGCATGGCTTTCCACAAAAACTCAGATGCATGTGATGCCATCTCTGACAGTGAAAACACCTGTTCTGCTGATGATTCTGCGAGTGCTTAGTAAACTAGGCGGACGGACAGAGGTGGATTGATTGAGAGAGAGAGATGCTGTCTGCAGGATTGTGAAAAGCACAGACGAGAACTTTAAGTAAAGTTTCTGCAAAAGAAGTAAAGTTATTTGTTTCGAATCCAATTTTCATTTGCTCCACCAGTATGTTATGTTGAACTTGGAAATGAATACAAGTGTACAAGGTCCAATGTCAACTTTAAGCCCTTATCACTTAAAACAGCTGCCTAGCTTTTACCATCCTTTCAAAACGTAACATCAATATCATGCACCTCTACAATGGTCTTCCCTTGAAACATAAAATTCCAAGTTCAGTGTCATTGAGTTGAAACCATGAACTAAGTCCCTACAATGTAATGCTACTGTAAAATATATACACTGGAAATAATTGGCTGATCTTTACTCAGGAATTTAAGCAGTTATAATTGACCTTCGTCACTTAAACCCATATAATTGTAGCCTAAATTGGATCAGTTCAGCCTCAAGACCAGTGATGGTGATGCCTGGATGGGCCAAGTATGGTTAAAGAGGAATGGTAGTTTAGGGCCCCGTTTCACAAAGAATTGCTATTATGATTTATCTTTGTGGTCATCGAAATGTTCTCTTTGCCATTCCCGCTTATTTTGTGTTTATATTGTTCTAACTTTTAATGTGTTTTTATGTTGTTTTATTCAAACCTATGTTCTCTTTTGTAACTATTATGTTGTTTATTCATGATTCAGGTTTGTTAATTCTTATGCGCGGTCCCGCTGAAAAGCAGCTTCAAAGCAGACAGCATTTTTTTTTACGGAGTTGTGGCAAATGAAAATTAAAGTAAATCAATTTGATGTTATGCTCGATTTATCGAGCGCAACTCGATGAATCGATCGTAACTTCAATCTTAATTGTAAGTCTGTCTCATAAAGATACTTAGACTTGATTTCAAGAAAATCATGCGAAACTTTTAGCATACCGAGAGTAACTTTACGACTGAGTGATAGAAATCAAGCGTAAATCTAACAGCTTAAATCAAGATTGGATTTAGTGCAATGAAACACTACTACTGCCGGTATGTTATACAGTCTCATCAATCTCGTCTCACTTAGTCAGAACCAGGCTTACAGTCGATCACAATGAGCTATATGCCTAGCGAATTAAAGTTATTAAAGAGCCATCATGAACGCTTATCAACTTAGCACAGTTCCTTTTCATATTACTGTAAGTGAAGTTGTCATCTACATGTAGGTGTAGTTTTACGTGAATACGAGGATATCAAAATAGGACAAGTAACTCCAGTTTCAGTTAGACAAGAGGAAAGTTGACGTCAGTATCTAGGGCTTCCCAAAAACTGATTGAGGTTAAGTTGACATGAATAATTATGAATTCTATAGCAAATGCTTTCTGTGATTTTGATGGATTTGGTAAAAATATACAGTGTACCTAGATCAATGTCAAGTTGACTCCACAAAGAAGGTAATATTACGAAATTCTGATGAAAATCTACGGAAAGAAAGTACAAACAATGAGACCGAAAGCTTCATGAATTTCTTGAGCTCAGACTTCGAACATAAAACATAGATGCGACCTCGACATATTGATGTACTTCTCTATCAGGTGTGCCTGCCAGGACTTCACATTTCCCTGGTCTCTAGGTTTCTTGAAACACTCTATTTCAATGAGTGAAAAATGAATTGGATGTACAGATCTTGGAGGGAATAACAGAGAGTGGGGATGAGTTGTATAATGCCAAGACAGCCTACCCCTCGGTACAAAGCAAGGCCCAAGGAGCTATAGGAGCTATCTAGGACAAGGAAATCTCCTAGTTACAGGACGTCAGCTTTGGAACTGGGCCTGTCATGACGAGACTGGAAAGGGTGTTCCAGGCCCTGAAGGTGTGCCGTACGTCAAGCATACCACGGGAAATCTTTTGTGGGAAGTCACCTGCACAAGTACCTCCAAGTGAGTTTTTCTCTTTCGCTCTAGAAAAACTCGTAACAAAAAAATTCTTATCAGGGTCTTTCGCTTCTTCAATAATAGAAGTACATTGTATTGGCATAAGTAAGTGTAAGTGCTATTTGTTTTTCTTATTTTCTTTTTCTGAAGAAGCTGTGATAATTACCCTCTTTTGTTCATATTTTGTCCTCGATTTATTTTTTTCCATTTTCTCTCTCTCAAAAAAGAAACAAACAAACCATCAAAATATTATCTAACAACTATGTGTTCAGAACGTTGAAAATTATAACACAACACTGTCTAATAATCTCTTAGGTTGCATATCCTCTGTTATTGTAATCTTTCCGCAGCTCTGAAACGTGGATTTACTCATCTCTTCGATCCCTGACGCCGTACAAGAAGCTTGTCCACGTGACCACTCTCTCCATCAAGAAGACGTTGATGTCAGGTGCATACACAGCAAGGTTTTCAGCAAGCCATGAACACCGCTGGCTTCATAAAAGAGGAGGAAAATAAGAGGAAGAGAGAGAGAGAGAGTTGAGTATCTTTTCATTTGAATAGCATTGAAAAAAAAAGGGAAAAGAATTAAGAGAAATACCATTATATGCATGTTTCATCTGGTAAGCTACTAGTAATAGTTATGAAAAGGGCGATGTAAACTGGAAAAGCTCAGACAACATTTGTACAGCCTTAGTATTAACTCCTTTGCTTCGATAAGTATTACGTGGAATGAGAACTTGACTCTACATTTTGACAGGAAGAAACCATGGAAACAAATTAAACAAATTAAGATCACATCCGCTAAAGGATGCTAGGAAGTTTGATGAGAATCTGTTGAGGCTTTCAAGAAAATGAAAATGGTAAAGGCTCATGCGCAGTTTTGATACAGATCGAGCTTACCTACCATCGGTACGTAATACCGTTGCAGTAAATGATTTGCACATTTGCCGGAAGTGTTTGTACATTTCACGTCAAAATTGAACTTTTGTACATTCCCCGGCTCCACAGGGTGTCGTAACACTCTCGTTCGACGTGACATTCAGTGTGTGAAAGATCAATGGAATGTCAGCAGCCCTAAAACGTTGAAGTTCAGAAAGTTACATCGTTAGCATGACACATAATCGACAAAGTCAACATCTACAACTGGCATGGTCATACCAGTCATTTCACTATTGGAAACACCTTGTACTGAAATGGAATCCTTGTTAGTTTTGGTCACAGCACTGCTACCCCGCTTCAAACACAACAGCGCATGTATTTGGAAAAAAATAGAAAAACAATCTTTTACAGGATACTTTCACTGCTTAACTGTAGCAGCCAAATTAGGAAAGGAAAGTGCATTTTGTACCAATTAGGCATTTCTAATGTTGATGTTTTATACATGTATAATAATGATTGCAGGATTTCGCAGAACTTTTCCACAACCACAGTAGAGCCACTCCATGTGATGGCTACCATCTAATATGTTTCAAAATTTGTCAAACTCACCTCTGTCGTTCCACGTATCTCTTCCGTCCTGGTAGGCCATTATTTCTTCCAAGATGCAGAAGGGCAGATGTGAGTGAGCCTGTGCATATTACACACACACAAAAAAAATAATGCAAACTTGGTTCTAATCCTTTTCTTCTCTAAAACATAGCATGAAGAGGAATTCATGACTAATATCGAGTGTTTCATCTTGTTACCGACACACGAGATATCTATGTCTGAATTGACTGCCATGTTACACGAAACTGCTTCAGTGTATCAAATGTTTGTCATTCACAAGGGTGAACTTTGAGAAACTGAGTTCTCATCTGTATGTCATACTATCATATATCATCTCCTGTAATCTAGTCTGAAAAAAAAATACATGTATCAAATGCTAACAATATATAGCATTGATTATCAGTAGAATACATTCTGGAAAAAAACAACATATTGGTCTGAGGCATAAAATAGCAAAAGAGCCAAAAGAACTGCCAACCAAACTCGAATGAAACCATCAGTTTGGTGATGTCATAGAATCTGTTTTGGACACTTCACAGAAAGTAAGTTCTAGCAGACAAAAGACACCAGCTACAAAAGAAAAAGGAAAGCATTTCATCATGATGAAGCTCAGAAGTTGTCGAGGTCTTGCTAGAAAAAGACGACAAATGCATCAAAACACTTCAAGGAATCTTCAATCAAAGTATTGTTGAGATGGTGCGAGATAAATCAAACGCCGGAAAACGCTACATGAAAGTGCTTTGGCGTCAACTGGCGTCAGAAAAGGAAGACTGCTATTTTGACTGCCCGCAATAGACGGCAGGATGCTGTATAAGATGAAACCATGGAAGAAGAAGAAAAAAAAGAGACAGATCTAAATCCCCACGCGTGTCACAAACCAGGTCAGACAAAGAATGGTAAATCAGCCTACATCTTGCACTTGACGTGCAAGAAATTTTATCAGCTTTGGAAGAAAGAAAACCTTGGATCAAATTTTCCTCAAGCCAAAGAATGAAAAGCCGGTGTCGCACGCTCAACACTTTAGTAGCATTTCGTGTATGATATATTGTGTGAATGTGCAAGAAAAGCTCACTGCCCTTACTCTGGTAATCAGAAACTTCAATGAATGGAAAAGGATGAAGAAACAAATCTACCATGAAAAGTACGTGATGAAAGGGAGCTCCACAACATTCTTCTTTGTGACAAATTGTCTAGTTACAGATTCACCGTCCAGAGTGTGTGAATCAAAGTTGTGAAGAATGTAATTACCTACTTGTGAAGGAATGATAACAACCATCTGTGAAGAATTTCTTGAGAAAGCTGGAGACGCCAAAATCTCATTGGGAAAATGAGAAACAAAAAAGGTCTCATTCTCCCAAAAGGAAGGTGAGGAGATTGTAGAAACTGAAGCATTTCGGCAAGTCCTTACCTAATTTGTGATGTCTCTCCAACAAAGGGAGCATCATTCGTCTTTCACCTGCTCACGGCCTAAATTCTGGCAGACCTTTCAAGTAGAAAGTGTACAGAAGGATGTTGTAAAAAATCAAGTTGTCCCTGGACTGGTGACGTTTATCAAAGACTTCGGAAGGAACTGTGCTAATATTAGAATGACATTAAGAGTGCTCTTTATGTAAAGAAAGAACTTTTCATTTCATGAAGGCTTACAATGTCGATCCAGTTAGTGGACAATTCACAAGAGATTCTTTGGTTATGTCCTCAGATGACCTCACTCATGACCACCACATCGTAGAGCACTTTAAAGCATGTACGTGGCAACAATCATCTTACAAACACAAAGGACTGGATCTTCGACTGCTGGTTGAAATAAACGATGAATGTGCAAACTAGTACGAAAAGGTTGCAGCTTTTTCAGACGTCATTTATTCGGAAGAAGCGTTCGCTTACACTAACGAGAGAGGATATTTGGGGTCTGAACGTGGTAAAAGTGAGTTTGATGATGTGAGAAGTGTTGCGAAGGGTCAAGCAGAAAAATATCTATCTTGAGCAGACAGGTGGTGATCTACAATGCTCAAACTACGTACAACTTTTGCTAGCAAAACTTGTATCTTGGGGAAGACAAAGGTACACACCTTTCCGCAAAATTTATTTGTTTGTCCAGAAGAATGAAGTAGACTGTGAGAGACATGAGAAATATGCTGGACTGAAAGCAGTTCCACAAACAAGGAAGATTGTGTATTTCAAGATCGATCTTTCTCAGTGCCAGGAGAACTCTGTTTATGACCATGGTCAATCGGAAATCTCCAGACCGATTTAACGAGGAAGAACGGGATGGGGTGTAGTCCAAACTACCCCCTCTCTGGTCCCCGCGAACATCTTCGCGCCTCGACTCACCCCTCCCACTTCCATCGCCACGGAAAGGGGGAACGCCCTTCCCCGATGTGGACGGGGATGTCAGAAGTGACGAGTTCGATCACTTGAGTCTTGCGGAAAAACTGCGAAGACTGGAAGAATGTGAGTTGATTTATACACTGAAATATTTTGTGGTCATTTTAAACACACACAATTTATTGATGAAATACTTCTTTTATTGTAGTAAATCAGTATGAATTACCCGTCGAAAATTTCTCGCCTGAACGGATAAATTGACCCGTCTCATATACTGTCTATTAAAAACAGTCATGAAGATCGATTATGTAATGTGTTTATGTCTATATAAACAAATGAGACGTCATGAACCACCATTGACCAAAAAAAAAGGGGAGGGAATTAACGCGATTTATAGGCAATGATGTTCCTATATCTAACAATATCTAAATAAAACACACCTCGACAATTAAAACTGACATGAATGATTTAATGGTTTCACAATGTGAGGGCGTTTTGTATCTCAATGCGATACCTTCATACTCCTTGTTTGCTCTGTAATTGAAGACAATATTTATATGAATGACATTTCATAAGCAAACCATTTCTTCAAATTCTTCCGTCGAGGTGTTTTCATTGCAACTGATTGACAAATTGCCCTACATCGACGTAAATCAGTTGCAATCAAAACAATTCTTCAAACAAGAAATAGATTATAAAGCAAAGATTGCATTGCCAAGGTTGCAAAGGAAGACTGAATATTGCAGTTGTTGACTCACATGCATTACTTTGTGTTTCACTAGCAAGAGGGAAGGACAGCGCACAAACACAAAGACGCGTAGTGTGAATTACCTTACAAAATACCGCAGATAGGCTTACTATACTGTACTAAATTGCACTCTTGTGTTTTTTAATTATGTTTGATATGCACATAATCCCGTATGATATGGGACTCTTTAAAGGCCATGCTTACCTTTGGGAACAGTGATTTATAAAAGCGTTCAAGATATCACATTCGATGCATATGTGTAGGTCTATTGTATTACAAAACATCCTACCAAAAACATTTTTGCAGTAAAGCCTAAAATATAAGGTTATCAGTATCTTTATAGTCTGGCAACATTTTTATTATAACTATTGTTCACATTTTGTTATTTAACAATACTTAACATTAATTAAACGGATTCAGATATTTACGTCGGTTGTTTCTATCCCAAACTCACATTTTGGAACTACAATGTACTTTAAAGCACTAATGCTGGGTTTTCATTTCATCTGCAAATGGTAAATAGTGCCTTTAAAATCTACCGGAAAAACCAAACAAGTTGTGCACTGGAGATTGATTTCATGAAGAGAACTGTGGTTGCAGTGTGACTGGATTATATAATATATTACCATACTTGAACAAGAAATTATCCAGTCATAGTACCATAACATATATTCATTTACTAATTTCAGGCCTTTTTATACACATAAAAGCTGGTTATCTTTATAATAGTGGAGAATACATTATAGAAAATGAAGACCATAATTAAAATTAATCTTTTCAGTAGCATGACGCGAAATGATTAATGGATTATAATGTTTTTCCATACTTGAACAAGAAATTATTTGGTCATACTTCTGCTTTAATTGTATCGTCCTATTACATTATGATTATTTACTAATTACAGACCTTTTAAAACATACAGATTGAAGTCACCTCTAGTGAAGAATATACTATACAAAATGAAGACCATGAATAATGATACCTTCAAAGAAATAGGAAAAAAATAACATATGATCTACAATCGGAGTTTGTTTCTATTGACGTTGTTGGAATTTTAGTTTTGCTGACAGACCAGGAAAATGTTATTTGCCGTTTCCCCAGTGAGGCCTTGTTAGAATGTGGAATGGTTAAACTTATATAAGATGTGATATGTTGTGGCAGCTTCTTTTATGTTAGAAAGGTAAGTTGTGTTTGTTAGTCGAATATTCTCAACAAACCTTTCTGTGTTTACTCAATGGCAGTATACAAATGGTGGAAATTATTTTCCCCCTTTCGAGCAGACGTGATGTACTTTACGTGGAAATAGATGCTATGAACACACGTGCACAAAAAAAAAGGAAAGAAAACATCTGCCAAAAAAAAAAAAAAAAACATTCCTTGGACATAGCGCTAGGCTAGAAAAAAAATATAAATAAAAAATCAATAAAAAAAATCCCGTTACTTGCAGTGTATTCTGCTTTGAATCTTTTGTGTGGTTTCAGTGACGGCTAAGCTCGAAGAATGTGAACAAGCTTTGGAACCATTCACCACACAAAGTATCCATCTCCCAGCTGTATCCACAGCCAGTGGTAGCGCCGTCTTTTCTTCCCAGTCTCGTCGATCAGAGAGCATAAAGCCACGCCCTTCCCAGCGACTTCCAAGGCCACCAAACACCCCAAAGCCACCGCTGGTTACGGGCAACTAACGAGCCCCTCGGGTTTCACCACTTCCAGTGGTACCAGATACCACACAGCCCCCTCTGACACCAAGACCGCCACGACGACCTGAACCTTCCAACCCAAGACCTCCGAACACACCGAAACCGGGCCGGGCAGCGGGACCCGTGTGGTCATGCACAGGTTGAGCGATGGTCAAATGGTGGGCTGCGTTCTTCCAAAGGCGCAGAAAATTGACCTGGACCTTCCCGTCTTCTATCCCAGACCTCCAAGCAGAAATCTGGCATGTCCAGATATTACGCCATCACGCACCGGCAGACCTAAAGGCCGTGTCACACCTTTCCGGTCAAGCCTTGCGGGCGACTTGCAAAGAACAATTTTTACTACCCGGAGGTCCCCGGAATGAGCCGCACATGACAGTACCTAGCACGTATCTCACCCGAGGTCATCCAGAGGTGTGCACGCAAATCTTTTTACCCGCAACCATGTTTAGCCCCTGTCACACCTTTCCGAACAAGCTATGCATTCTGTTGCGTGTAGGGATTTTCCAGCATACCGGGAATTTCTGAGGGCGAACAATGATTTGGGCGAGTCAGTGCATGTGTCTTACTTGCTGGACGCGTTCTACTTAAGTTCTACTTGCGGGTATACTGTGTGACCTTTGTACCAGTCGCGTGGGGGCTGACAACTCAGTGAAGGAATTCCTCTGAAGGAATGACTGAAGTCCCACGGAATGTCATTATCTTGGCTGAATACGGGGACTGCGAAGTACCTGCGTGGGAGTTGCCTGCGAAGTGCTGCCGCTAAGGGCCTCCTACTGGCGTTCTGCGTCGACCTCTCCGGGCATCCCCGCGACTCACCTGGAAAAAGTTTTGGTCATGCTCAAAACTTGGCTGCGGTTAAATCGGACTTGCGTGAGCACCTCCAGGCAAGTACAGGCGAGATACGCGGTAGGTACTGTCAGGTGCGGATCAACTGCGGAGAGCTATAGGGAGCAAATTTGTTTCCCCACAAAACAAGCCGAAAAAATTCCCCAGATACGGTACAACAAGGCCTTGAGCATGCTCAAAACTTGCTCCGAGTGAGTTGTGGGGTTCGCTCGCAGAGGTACAAGCACAACACCAGTAGGAGACTCTTACCGGCAGCACCTTGCAGGAGTTGGCTCTCACGCAGGTCACACGGAATGCACGCAAGTAGAAGCTATTGGTAGCACGCGTCTAGTAGGTAAGAAACAAATGCGAAAATTGCAAACATTCTTGTTCGCCCGCGGAAAATCTTCTACGTGCTGGAAATAACCTCCTCGCCACAAGCCCGCGTAGCTTGCCCGGAAAAGTGTGACACGGCTTTCAGACAGGCACCGTGCGAGTCAGAACGGCCAGACTGGGAAAAACGGGAGTGGACGAATCTGAACAGGTCTCAGCCATGATTCCCCATCCACTAGCTTCATGCAGGTGTTTGTAGATTGATCCCTATTTTATTAGATACATGCTTGTATTCTCATCTCATCTTGAAAAGCTATCATGAATTATTACTCTTGAGTTTCGATTTGCTCCCCTGCAGTCATTCCTTTGTACTTATTTTCAACAGATATGCAATACTGCTTAGACAATTTCTCTCACGCAAATGCGGCGCGATCATCCTGTCGAATACAAACCTGTTAAGGTAACAGCACCCCTTCCATCATTGATAGAACATTGTGGTATGCTTTCACTTTGGCATAGGTCATATTACGGTATGTGTAGTACTCGTGGAAGTTTCCTTCTGATTTTGATGAGTCAGTCTGGCAAAGAAATGGACTTCCGTCACCTAAACAAAAACAAACAGAAAAGAAAACACAAGATATTGCGATAAAACATTGGTAAGAAGAGTACAAATTCTATGAAATAAAATGTACCGTATATGACTTGGGAACTCTCCAGGTTTAAATGAAAAAAAAAAATAAAAAAGGTCATACCTACATTCTTTGTCGATATTTTTTCGTTTCTGTGATATGCATCCCGTAGCGTAATCATTGTTCTCCCTCGCTTGAAAGATGTGTAGGCCCTCCTCTAGTCCCATGAGCTCAGGAATGCCCATAAATGAGCCGTCCGCAACAAATGCTGACAAAAAAAAAGAAAGAAGGGGATAAACGGAACAGAGTGAAAAATTGTTCTTGATGCACTGCACCCTTCTTTGTCGGAGGTCTGACTATACCCTTTCCTCATCTGCAATACTTCTATACTCTAGTTTCTACACACACACACACACACACACACACACATAAAGGCGCATAAGGGATAATGATGCACTGCACAGACGTTGCCGTTAGATCTAGGCGCCATACTACTACACTAAACACCTTTGTGAACCGGTCTAGAACCCATACTGTATTAGCATGCATTCTATTAGTATTAGAGTCGCGTCCCTGCGACACGTGGAATATTTTAGACCACCATCGTCATTATCATAATGATTATTCAGAATACCGTCTACATTACTATTACCCGAGTATGGCATGCAAGTCAGCTTGAATTTTAACTATACACAGCCCAGTCGCTGTATGAAATGCAGCGTCTGGTCGGGCTACTTAAATTTAGGCATTTTCCTTGCTCAGCAGGTTCCTGTAAAAGTGTAAGCCTAACTGTTAGATGGCACGATAACTTCCAATGACAGTTTGAACTATTTTTAACACTGTGGTCTTTTCATCCCTTATAATTATTATGGAACAAACACACGTTTACACAGTGTATGTGGTATTAATGTCCCAATATTGACATAGGGCCTACATGTAGTTACGATGTGAAATTAGAACATACCACATGAACCACAGTGTGACGATCCTGACCATGTGTTTGTTCCATAAGGGATACTGAAAAGTGAAATTGTATTTGTTGTTCATTTGTTGATTGGGTCTTGTTGCTATGTCGCCTATATTTGAAGTCTTATCAAATAGAAATGATAATCGTAGTGAATAAATTCCATAATTTTGCCGAATTTGTAATTTTCAGGACTTTGTCAATAACTGGTGCTATTTTTTCAGTTGTTCTTCCGAAATTTCATCTCTTGAGTACGAATTCAGAGCCACGAAAAAAAGGGGGGAAAAAAGAAAGAGCGTCCGATGATACGATCCACTGTCCATGTCCTAAGACTTAAAAGTTAAAGAGCTACAGTACAACTACAAGTACAAAGTTCCAGGACCAACAGGATGAGATCCCTTTGCTTTTAAATTGCTTTTGGGCGTTTCTTTACGTACGGTCGTAGAATACTACAGTAACGTTAATACTAAAGTGGGAGTTAGGTCCACTTCAAGGGAATATGAACTTACCAACTACGCCAGGCTGACGATGGGCTTGATTCGGGTGGATTAATGCAGGTGTATGCCTTGTAGTACTTTCCTTTCCCAAACCGTGAGTCCATCAGCATCAAGTCAAGGTCATGGGGGTCAATTGTCACCTGATACAGAGTTGGATATGTCAGTCAGGTGACCCCCTAGTCAGGTTAAAGTCACAGTCCGGGTCTGGTTAAGGTCGTGAGGTACAGTAAATAGGAGGGGAAGTTAAAACCAACCATCCCCCAAACCAAATCCCACTACAGTCTCCCCCGTTTTATTAAATAGGAGGAGCCCCCGTACTGTGATTAACAAACCCAAATTAAATCCCATTAAAATCGTCTTCAACTATGTCTACTTAAAACATCCCACAAACAGGGGGAATTCACGTCCAACCGTGGACAACTATAAAAACAGTTAACAATTTGTAAACACTGGGAACAGAACGTCCCTATTCAACACTAGGCGAACACTGGCTTGGGCAGCAACAATGACCCAAATACTCAACAATAGTGAAACATTTTAATCACACCTATTGATTTGTAATCGTCATCCCGGACTATGATTTAGTCCCCTGTTTTTTCTTTGTTTATGCACACTCATGATATTGAGTAACCAAGGTCCCCTCGGTATCCAGAGGTTTTCCCTACACTTGACTATAAAAACCAGATTTGTTCTGAAAATATTATCCAAAATATAACGGGGATTACCTGATTATTTTTGCCACAAATGCAATCAAGCACATGCAAAATTGTCTCCCATAAGAAATTGAATAAAAACAATAACACAATATAAATAAATACCTCTGGAACCGACTTCCACTTAATCGGAGGCCTATATGCATAGCACCTCTGGTATCTGCCGCCAGATTAGCGGGGTCCAGACAATGGGATGGCATTGTCCTGGCTGGCGGCATCAATGCCCTGTGCCACCTGCTCCTGCCTACCCTCTGCCACCAATACAACTCTAGCAAAAGCTGACTTAGTGGGACACCCGCCGAGGCATTTCACTCTTCAGCTCCCATACGGGAAACCGTTGTGTTGAAACTGAAGTAGGCATGTGGAAACGCCTTCCCCCATGCCACTGCTTCAGCTGCAGCCAGCTGGCAGCAATGGATGTGGACCTGCTGGTGATGGGAGCAATGCTCTAGCTGCCCATACCAATTCAGTGGAATTGGTGACTGTGGGATCCACACACCCAGTAGGAGGATCCCATTCTGGAGTCCTTCTTGGGCTATGAAGGTCTTGGGCGGACATGATGATCCAGCCCCACCTCCCAAGATTGCATTGGTTCTGGAGTCGCACATTGGCACTTGAAGGCGATCCAACGTCAATGCTGTGACATGCGGGACGTGTCGCATTTATCCCCCGTCACCTCCCACCTGGGTCCCACACCATTCTTGTTTTATCCCTTGGCCCTATGCCAGTGGATACCCACTCACGAGGAGTTGCAAAACTTGCATCTCCCTTCTGTGTGTCCTTCCACCTCTCCCATGGTAATTGGATGGTATTGGGTGGGTCATCTGGGACTGACAGAAGAACTCCACTCCGGTCAGCAGGAGTGGTTCCCAACTTATCAGGCTCAGAGCTCTGATGTGGGTTCCCATGGTCTTCATCACGCAGATCCTCCACAGTGGATCCATCAGGATTAAGACTCTCCTGCGTTCCCTCCGTTACAGGTAAAATGAAGTTGCCAGTCAAATAACTTGAGCTCGCATCTTCTTCCTCAATATTATCTGTAGCTAGAACTGTATGATTGATATTTTCTATGGATTCCATGAACTCGCGAAAATAATCCAACAGCTCTGAGTCCTTGGTAGACCTATCCTCAGAGGAGCGAGATTGATTCACAACCCTCGACTCCTGAGCTTGGGGAAAAGCAACCTTGATCTCTTTAGGTGCCATATTCCCTAGCTCCTTTGATCCTTCTTGGGACTGGCCAACTCCTGCTCGGGCCAGGGAGTGGCCTCCTCCTCTGGCCCGCTGTCGTTTGACAGCTCCTCCTCGTGGAGAGCCACTTTCCTGTCCACCTCCGGACAGTCTCGTTTGAAGTGACCAAATTTCCCGCAAAGGTAGCACGGACTGCAGTAGGGGTCAGCTGTGGATGTGGTGGTAGATGGACTGTGCGAGAGCGCTTTGGCTACCTTTGCTGACAGCTGATTTACAGTGTCCTGGAGAGAAACAAACTTCTGCTCTAGGCTCTGTATTCGCTGCCCCACACTTGGCATCGGTCCCTCAGGTGTGGCATGCTGCTCAATCTCAACCTTATCAAGCTCACCGGAACGTTGACAGGGAGACCTTGGACAAACATCTACCTGGCGGACACCTGCCTCTGCAGGCTGGGAAGTATCCCAACGTACAGAAGCACTGCACACTTCCCTGTGACTGCGAATTCCTTGAGAACCCTGTCCCAATACCGCATGTCGGGAGTATACCAGCCAGGTGACTAACTCCAATGCAGCTTCCACTGTCTTGGGTTTCGAAGTAAGAGCAGACAAGCCTGCCTCCTGTTTGCGACAACCCTGACAAAAACGGACAACAGCTTGGCGCTGGACGAGGGGCTCTGGTACTCCTTGAAATGCTTTATTAGCAAGAGATACCACTCTCCTTGACCATTGTAAGGTGGTTTCATCCTCAGACTGTTTGGCCTGAGAGAATTTCATCTGAACCATTTCAGGTGAATCGGTAGCACCAAACTGCTTCTCCATGCACAGCACCAATTCCTGGTAACTAGCAAGAGGGTTTCTCTCAAGGAGCATTCGGTAGTGATCGCTCCCTTGCCCCTTTAGACACCACCACATTTGGTCGCGTCGCTGCATGGGAGACCAACCACCCTCGTCCGCGAAAGTAGTGAATTTAGCATAGAAGGCTCCCCAATTTCCCTTCCCGTCAAATGAGATTGACCTGGGCAAGGATGGGAGCTTCCCCACTTCCTGAGAGGTATTCCACCCACTCAGACTCATGTTTGCTAAATCTCGCCAGCTAGAATGCTGCACCCCACAGCGGGTTGATCCCTCCACATAAGGTCTTGGGATTGAGCTGTCCCCTGCGGACTGAGGTGCAGAGTAACTATACCACTGCTCCTCCAACCTGTCATTGGTTGATACCCGTGGACGTCCTAACGGAGTGCTACCTGCACGTCCGCCTACCTGGGTTCCACGCCAAGAGTGTGGATAGCTGTTGTAGGGGTGTAGATGTTGTCCTACTTCCCCATCTGTTGATGGATGCCCTCCTAAAGGACAGGGCGGGCCTGTCTCCAAGACCTGATAACTCGGGGTGGCAACATGGCTGGCCAATCCCACACCTGGTCTTGCACTAGGAGTATACATCCCAAATCTATATAATTCACCTTTACTGGCTGTACTAACATCCCAAACCTACCAAAAATAATACAGTTATATACCAAAATACTTTATCACAGCCTTTCACAACTTATAATCTTACAATAAATTCTATACCCTCAAAACAATTCACCTTACTTTAATAAATTCCACTCACTAAATCCCAAAATATCTCCTTTTAATTTTAACTTTATACTTCTCAACCAACCTACTCAATAAAAATATATACTCACTCTATTTATCTAATTCTTCAACTTTACCAGAAGAATTATTTCCCTATTCAACAGTTAACCTACAAATCATACACTTTATCAAATCTTACCAAATTCTCTCAAACATCTGAATACAATGTACAACCTATATTAAGGTAAGACATTAACAAAACAATCTCGCCTCAAAAATCCCAATTATCTTACTATTTTAACAAATATTTATCTAACCTCCTTAATAAACTAACTTATCCTTCCAAATAATTCCTAATCATATTTCCTAACCACTTTTTCCTCTTATTCCTTTATCAAAAGTGTTATCCCTCACCAAATCAATATCTCATATAAATTGAATATTAATGCCAACTAAATATCCAACTATTACTCCAAACCAGACCTTTGTCTATTAAATAAACCTATACCTACCTAACAATTAAAATGTTGGGAGCTATGTGGGTTGCACAAAAGCGATCCAACCCCCTACCAAATAGGGAGGAAAGGGACAAAGATAGAACACACTAGAACAGAACAATAACAAGTAACAATGTTACAATATGACAGGAGTGCACCACAAATTACACGTAAACAAATACGGAGTACAGCTGACAACGCACGAAGAGTCAGCTGGCGTACCATAGACTGCTATGCTCCGCTACGGAACGGCTGCCCGCTGTTCATTCACACTGCGCGGTGTTCAACACACCGCTAGATGCACGTACAGGGACGAAGCGGCCGTAGATCGAATACACAAATGCGGTTAATGCAGCTAGCGTCGTCCTTTTAGAACGTACAGCGCGACGCGCGAATGGTACACAGCTGCAGTGTGCAAACCACGCTCACGATGCGAAATAGACCGGCGAACCGCGCTGCAACACAGTGTATGTAGCACACACACTCGCAGAAAACTAATGAGCGCGCAGTACCACCAACCTTAGCTACGGATCTAAAGTTAGCTAGCTCGTACAGCAGTAGTACAGTGCGCAGAGTGTGTATGCACTCAAAAGTATAAGTTAGACCAAGTGCAGGTCCTGGTCTACTACGTCAAAAGCTGACAGTAACACTACAAACAGAACAGTTACTAGACCTAATTAAACGTGGGCTGGCGTTCCTGATATTCGCGTGGTAAGCTTAACGCAATACAAAAGCACCAACAAACACAAACACAAGCGAGACGCAAACGCAACCGAACACCAATCTACTCACAAAATGACTCGCTCGGGCAAAAGTGTTCTTGTTATTTTGTTTTTGTTCGTTTTTCTTTTTCTTGTTTCTGTTTCCTTTTCTTCAACCCCGAGCGGCTCCCCAGACGTTAGCTGGGTGGGCACGTCATACACATGAAACAACAATCACAGACTGTATTCACACCCACACTCAACAAACCTATTTAGAGTCAGAGAAACAAATCTAGGACTAGGTCTACAAAAACACCAGGAGAATTTAACACACAACAGTAACGTAGAACAGCTAGAGTAGGACGGTCTGACTAAACAGTTGCCTTTACGAACGTCAATCTATCTCTCACTTAGACGACGATTTGACAAATAATACGATGTGACGCTAAACAGTAACACGAGTTCGCAATCAAAAATATCGTTCCAATCACTCGCTCGGACGTCGCACAAAACACAACGATGATAACAATCAACACGTAAGTTCGCACACAATCGTTCACTTTTGATTCCCCGCCGGTCGCTCGCCCCTTTCAGCGCTACCGCCCTGAGACAATCCCCGCCTCCCTGCAGTCAGCGCCGACCCGGTCCGCGAACCGACAACTTACAGTACAGTAATTATACACACAGTGCAACGCGTAATGTGCGAACATTGATACACACACATAATGTATTCACGCGGCCATTGCCCTGCGACTTACCTCGCAGCCCAACCGATACGGTTGATTAAAATCGGCAAAATTCGCGCAAATAGGCCAGCAATCCTGCCGACTACGCCAATAAAGTGGGAGTTAGGTCCACTTCAAGGGAATATCAACTTACCAACTACGCCAGGCTGACGATGGGCTTGATTCGGGTGGATTAATGCAGGTGTATGCCTTGTAGTACTTTCCTTTCCCAAACCGTGAGTCCATCAGCATCAAGTCAAGGTCATGGGGGTCAATTGTCACCTGATACAGAGTTGGATATGTCAGTCAGGTGACCCCCTAGTCAGGTTAAAGTCACAGTCCGGGTCTGGTTAAGGTCGTGAGGTACAGTAAATAGGAGGGGAAGTTAAAACCAACCATCCCCCAAACCAAATCCCACTACAATACTAAAATAGGCCTTCCAATCAATAGCGAAGACCCTACACGTAGGATCTTTGCACATCTAACAGTTAGGCCTATTTTCTTTATAGACACAACAACATCGACACCGTAGGTCCGTACATTGAAACCAAAGAGCTTTTTCCCAAGTAACTGATAAATGGGGAGGAACCCGAAAAATCTCTTTGTTTGAAACCGACAGCGACACCCTATTAAGCCTTAGTAGAAGTCTACCCCTCTACGGCCCAAACGTTAGGTGCCTAGGCCTACTAGCATTTTAGTACTATAACACAGCCCAGTCTAGTCAAGTCGCTGTAAAGTAGCGCGACACATTAGCGTACAGTACTAACACCAGTAACAGCGTCTGGTCGGGCTAGGTGCCTACATCCTAACGTGTTGACTGTGGATGGTAGCATTGCGCGGAACTTTCACGCAGGCGAGCGACTATTTAAACGCTACATCGGTACGCACAGTGGTTTTGCATTCTTCACTGGGGGTTTGAAGATGTCGAAATATTACTGAAAAACCCGATGATGAACAAGATCAACAGCAAAACAATGATACCGTAGATTATAAAATGCACAATAGGAAAAGCCTTACCGTACATTTGTACGTGCATTTCACACGTTATATAATGCCAATACAGAGTATGGTTGAGGGGTTAGATATCGCGCACGAAAGTTTGTGATGCTCTTATAATAGAATTATTCCACAATCGTACTTGAATTTCTCAATGAATAGCACGAAAATGCAGAAAAATCACCTCCCAGAATCTCCTGATGATATGATGACGGAGTAGTGCGCTGTCGCCGTTTGTAATGTCGGACTTGAATTTCTGCGTTCTCGGGGTAGGCCTAATAGAAGGTCTAGGCCTAAAGGTTGCACAGCTGCCTTATGTAGTTTCATGAGTGAAAGTGTCTGCCACTCGGGCGGGGATCTGCAGAGCGCGCGCTGCGGCTGTAACGTGCTTCGGCTTTCGTACAATCAATATTAAACGATCGATCGATCGAACAAATTACGAATTCTATCGGCTACGAACGAGACAAGCGAGACGACACGTCTTGTTAGGCTACAACATCCTTTAAACAGGTAAATTACAAGGTAAAAAAATTGGAAATTTAGTGAAAAAATTGTTTGAAATCAAAACTTCTTACCTGCTTCCTTCTCATGTTTAGCGGTTGTCAGGTACATGACCAAGCGTTAATTGTGGGGACCGACCGACGAGGACCGGACGCGAAATTATTTTTCCCACATAAGTTAGTTCCGGGGGGGGGGGGGGGGGGGGGGGGGTGTTTCATAAAGCTGTTCGTAAAGTTACGAACAACTTACGAGCGATTCTGATAGTAGGGTTGGACCTACTACTCATCGACCGCCTAAATGTTTATTTGCTTGATAAGAATATTTAACACTGAAATTCACGTAAAAACCTTGACCTACGAGATTGAGAAAATCCAGCTCTATCAAATGCTGTTGTTCCCTTTTCGATTCGAAGTTTCAGTGCAAAAATATCGCCGACGAACTTGCGTGGCCTCGTTTCAGCTCCCCGCGTTGTCGACCGCTGTTTCTGCATTGACAATGCACGCAAACCGAGTTGTATTGAACACCATGTTGTACGAAGCTTTTTGGAAGCCTTTTAGAAACTTCCATAGACATAACATTGTGCCCTCATTACGATTCGGTGAAAACGTTCATTCGAAATTTTGTCCTTGATTAAAACCATTAATGAACAGTGAATTATCGCGTTTTCCCACATAGTAGACTTGCTAAGGGGGTAAACGCTGCATTTTTTAGTACAAATGTCCTACTTGGCACAGATGTTCCCTAGGGCAATTGAAAATTTTTCATCTAATGAGACAATCTGTATCCATGCAAATAAGCCTTAATTTGCATAATTTATGCAAAAATACATATAGAAATTGTTTAAAAATATATGCGCATCCAGCGGAAATACCTAATTTGGCAAAAAAATTCTATTGAGTAAGTGGAAACAATTCCTGCAAAAATCGATTTCATACCTATGTAAATTAACATAAAATTTGCGTAATTACGCAAGTTATTGTGCAAAAATCTGCATTTTTGAGAGAATTTCTAAACTATTAAGCACTGGATCTTGTAGTACAAAGTTTGAACCTGGGAAAGATGTTCCTTGGGTCAAAAGTAAATGATTCATCTGAAGAGACAAATTGTCTCTATGAAAACAACCTGTTATTTGCATAATATGCATATCAATACTTACACATCTACAGATAATCAGAACAAAAGATAAGCCTTAATGTGACAATGTCTTAAATCGCTTTGAACTTAATATCCAAAAAGCTAATAGACAATATTCTCACAGCAACACTTTTCAGTTGATTAGATTGTTTCCATATTGTAAAATTAACTTAGGCATTTTAAGCATAGATTATGTAAATAAGTACACCAGACGTGAAATTTCAAAACATATTGATCTTTTAAATGATTTTTGCTAGCAACTTTCCCTCATTGCATAAATGCTTTGCAGGGTGGAAAACAATAACAATCGATAGTGACACTCTTTAAATATGATTATGCAAATCTAACAGTTGAGCCTACATATGAACAGATGCAAATTGGAACAATATTGCTTACAAGAGGACTGTGTTTCCCTTGCAAACAGTACACAACTGAGGTCATGGTTAGAAAATCATTACAAAAAATACTACCATAGTGAAAGTGTGAATTCTATAATTTTCATTGTATTTTCTAGGCAATCAAGCGAATAAGAGGCTTTTTACATCAAACTGATTGTGCAAATTATGTGGACGCAAGGGTAGCTGCACACATTAAGAACTTACAAGCTTGAGTTAGAAACAAAGTCTGTTTCTGGAAAAAAAAATGTTAACTCAGTATACTATGAGCTACTATTGCATGGGAGCTATGCTAGGAAATTTATACACGATAACATTTTGATATGGCAATAGTATGCAAAACTTGTCATGTGAACAATAAAGAAGATGTTATACATGTACCGTACTTTAAGTCAAATAATCTCAGTCTCTGACTTAGAATCAGTCAGTTTCACCCATAAATCAAAGCAGAAATACTATGTCCATAGCCATAAAAGAGTTAATTCGATGGCTTTTACAATTACTAGGATGTGATTTGTCAACAAATCGTCACAGGCTACTGTTTACGCGAATCGTAAATGTCATATTCTCCCTGGTTGTGATTGTTTTCCCTTGGGAAAATGTAACTCCCTGGCGGTCCAAAGAATGTTATATTGCACCACATATCAGCTAATACATATACCTGCATAGATGATCATGACCTACATGATCTTGAAGCTTTTTCCAAAAAAAATAATTATGTTAACTGGTTTAATGTAAAGATGTCAGAGGTTAAATTAAAAGAAATGCAGGTAAAAATGTAAAAGGTATAAAGAATGTCAGAGGTTATACATGTGTGCATCAAAATTAACTTCCATGCGACCCATACATTAAATGTAATGACGGTAATGACTATGCCATCACATGTCACTGAATTTCATGTCCTTTCCTACTTATCAAGAGGAAACAAAAACACTTGAGAGGGGAGGGCTTAACGTTTTTTTTTTAATAATAAAACAAAGGTATCACTGTCAGGTAGAACATGCACAAATATGTACTAAGTTTCATGATCTCACCATGATTCACATTCAAGATATGAAAGAAAAAGTGAAATATAGCACTTTTATAAGAGCTTTGACATTTTGGCAGGAAATTTCCAAGAGAATATCCATTACATAATACATGTATGAAGTTTCAAGAGAAATCCTACAAACATTGCAAAAACATGAGGGAAATAGTGAAATTTTGAGGCTCAATTGACCTTGATCTTTGACCCCTGACCTTTGACAAATGACCCCTTAATTACCTAGAAAATCCCCGCCAGTACCAAGTTCCATGAAGACACCTTGAACCATTTGCGAGATATATAGAAAAAAGGTGAAATTTAAGCACTTTCACCTGTAATTTGACCTTTGACCTCTTGACCTGAAACTCTCTGGAGAATCTTATTTTGATAGTTCATTGTATGCAGTTAGTAAGTTTGAAGAAAGTACCTTCAGACGTAGCATAGATATGGGGAAAACAATTAAATTTTAGCATTGACCTTGAAATTTTTGACCTTTGACCCCTTGCTGATTTTACTCAAAAACTGCTTAATCACTTGCCCCATCATACGTCATCTTTGGACCAGGTTTGGTGAAATTTGCATAGTCTAGTCTCGAGTTATCGCGTAAACTGATACAATTTCTTAAGTCGACCTTGACCATTGACTTCGGGTACATTCGGGTATTAATATGCATAAGATGCTAATTAGGTGGTATTTGCGTAGACAAATAGTCTTTTGATATTACAAACCATTTCCTTTTGACTAAAGGAAATGCATACTACTTCCGTAGTTTCGATTATAAAATGCAGTTCTTTGACTGTAAGAAAACTTTCAAAATAATGTTTTTACTTTACTTTCTTTAGTAGTTATGTAAATTAGCTGGTGATGATGGTTCAATAAATTCAATTTCTTTTCTCATTTTGTTTCATAAAGTGTTTCTAACGGGTTAGATCTATCTAGAATGAGATTTAAGTGGAGTTTCTTTAAAGCTGCATTAAGCCTTTTGTTTGTTCTAATTATCTGT
This sequence comes from Diadema antillarum, assembly GCF_040938485.1. Taxonomy (NCBI): domain Eukaryota; kingdom Metazoa; phylum Echinodermata; class Echinoidea; order Diadematoida; family Diadematidae; genus Diadema; species Diadema antillarum. Next base: position 1,108,208 of record NW_027271161.1, on the reverse strand, counting down.
TGATGTGTAGGTATTGATATGCATATTATGCAAATAGCAGGTTGTTTGCATAGAGACAGTTTGTCTCTTCAGATGAATCATTTACTCTTGACCCAAGGAACATCCATCCCAGGATCAAACTTTGTACTACAAGATCCAGTGCTTAATAGTTGAGAAATTCTTGGAAAAATGCAGATTTTTGCACAATAGCTTGCATAATTATGCAAATTTTTATGTTAATTTACATAGGTATGAAATCAATTTTTGCAGGAATTGTTTCCACATACTCTGTAGAATATTTTCCCCAAATTAGGTATTTCCGCTGGATGCACATATATTTTTTAATAATTTTTATATGTATTTTTGCATAAATTATGCAAATTAAGGCTTATTTGCATAGATACAGATTGTCTCTTTAGATGAAAAAATTCCAATTGTAAAGAGGAACATATGTGCCAAATAGGACATTTGTACTATAAAATGCAGCGATCACCCCTTTTTTCGCCCTTAGCAAGCCTACTAACACCATCCTCTTCTTACATTCAAAGCCAATCCATTTTTATGTGCTTTGCGCGCAGAGAAGTGCATACTAAGTGTTCAGTGCGCGAATTATACGCGGTCGGTTTAAAAGACGGTGGTCGATATGCAGTAGGGCTACCATATAGCACATCAGGCTCCCATTTCAAAAAACGTTCCCATGATAGCAAGTCTTGCTGGAATGACAATTGTCATGGTAACGACGCGAATCCAGCTTCCTGATTGGCTGTTGATACGGGAAGTTGCCATTCCAGCAAGAGTTGCCATCCTAACATCTTTTATGAAACGGGGCCCAGAACTGATCACCAGTCGCTCGTAAGTTGTTCGTAACTTTTAAATACGAACAGCTGGGCATTATTGTACTTGATGTCCCCAGGGTACATCAACGTTTTTACGTTTAGAAATACGTACGATCATGGAGCGGCTACTGCACTGTCGTTGGGAGAGAGATTGCTAGCGGTAGCGCTCGATACTCTTTTGTAGTTTAGTGTGACCGTGAAAGTAGTTCCAGTTGAACGGGGGTTCGGGGGTGTCCCCCGTATCTAATCTCACATCGTTCGCTATCAAAGCTTGAGAGCTAAAGCTCGTCTCTCTATAATTACTTGCACTTGGTGCCCCCAAAAACGCGTGAAAGCAGTTCCGGTGAAGTAAAAAAGCATTTCTAGCCGCCCTTCATTCACATCGATACCGACACTTAATTTAACCTTGATAGCTAAAAGCTCGTCTCTCTATATTTACTTGCACTTGGTGCCCCCAAACAATCCCCATTATTCAGAAGTTTGTATTCCACTAACCCCGTTTTCCCCTCTTTTTCTAGTTCTAGCCGCGCAAGCCTTCATTTACATCGATAGCGAATTAACCTTGATAGCTAGAGCTCGTCTCTCTATATTTACTTGCACTTGGTGCCCCCAAAAACGCGTGAAAGCAGTTCCGGTGAAGTAAAAAAACATTTCTAGCGGCCCTTCATTCACATCGATACCTAATTTAACCTTGATAGCTAAAGCTCGTCTCTCTATATTTACTTGCACTTGGTGCCCCCAAACAATCCCCATATTTCAGAACGTTTATTCAGAAGTTTGTATTCCACTAACCCCGTTTTCCCCTCTTTTTCTAGTTCTAGCCGCGCAAGCCTTCATTTACATCGATAGCGAATTAACCTTGATAGCTAGAGCTCGTCTCTCTATATTTACTTGCACTTGGTGCCCCCATAACTTTTTTTTGATCCGCGATATACGGTATCACGCGCGGATAGATATCTCAAGTTCGTGCATGCTGTAGCATGCGAGAGGGTTGCGAGAGATCGCACGGGAAGCAAAACCCAAGCGATCTCTACAGTAAGCTTGATAGCTAGAGCTCGTCTCTCTATATTTACTTGCACTTGGTGCCCCCATAACTTTTTTTCTTCCGCGATATACGGTATCACGCGCGGATAGATATCTCAAGTTCGTGCATGCTGTAGCATGCGAGAGGGTTGCGAGAGATCGCAAGGGAAGCAAAACCCAAGGGATCTCTATCAGTAAGCTTGATAGCTAGAGCTCGTCTCTCTATATTTACTTGCACTTGGTGCCCCCATAACTTTTTTTCTTCCACGATCTGCCGAATCACACGCGGATGGATATTTCAGGTTTGTGAATGAATAGATTGCGACGACAGGGATGCTATTCCTAAGGTAAAAACGCTGATGTCCCCTGGGGGCATCAAGTACAATTATGAAACAGGGCCCCAGGACCCCAAGGACCCCAAGTCTACATTATATGAATATTCATAATATGACTTGTGTCTCCAAAAAAAGAGTACGCATGCGCGTGGACTAAAGCAACCATCAAAAATATTAATCCGATCTGCGAGACGGTCCGTGATTCGGCTGACGACAGTTGCTTTTGTTTACGTGTCTTTTCTTTGGTCTGTGCGGTGAGAGTGTGGTATTCCTGCGTGTTTTTAGGGGGTTTCGGGGGGGGGGGTGTCCCCCGATAGCGATAAAAATGTAGTTCTAGATCATGACGATGCTCGTCTAGACTAGCCGTTAGAATTTATACCTACCCGAATTTACGATGTATACTCACGTTTCTAGGAATTGAGGATAGTCCGTATCCTAGAAATCGATAGAAATTTAGGTGAGATTTATAGAAAACAATCACTTATCTAATTGCTGGTGCTAGCTTAGATTAGAGCTTACGCACTGTCTGGGTGCGTTTGACAGCCCACCATGTTGACTCTAATATACATACACATAACAACCTATGCGTACGTGTGGCAGTGGTAGTGCGTATTGAGTCTGCAGAACGCGTGCATTTAATGATTAAGGGTACAAAAAGTATGGTAGGTGTTCAACACACTGACCGGGTCCATATCAACCGACCGCGCACTATAATGGCATTGCGCGTACAGAAAGAAAATGTATGCATGGGACTACGCACAACGGTGTTCGATTCTTCACTGGGCTACGCTACCGAGTAAAATGAGGCGAAAACAAATAAGTATTCCCTCTAAATTAACGAAATTTAGCAAAATCGAATAAGATTTATCGTGTAACTACATATAGCTAGGCCTACCTTTGCTGACTCGTTGTTAGATGTAGAGTATCCTTCCGTAATAAATTTGACGATTTTGACCGCAAAATTGTCACCGCCGCTTGTACGATCGTGCACACACGTTACACATACACATGACATAATTATTTTGTCGCCCGCTACGACCGTACGAGTTGAAGCAGAAACGAGAAATAGAATGTGAAAAAACAAACCGACTCATCTAATTTATTTCAATTACGATGAAAAGTTTCCTAATGAAAATCAATTCAAATTCATCAAACAGTCCTTCAAAAGTAATATCGAAGGATTCAAAATATATTCAAATATTATTGGGGAAAAAATGACAGCTAGAAAAAAACAGCGGCCTGTCGAAAAAAAAAACGCATTTAAGTGCCCTTTATACGTATTGTCAGGGTGGTCGGTTGAAATGAACAGGGCAACTGAGAAAAATGACACCCCACGCGTTCGAAGCCGCCATCTAGAGCGCGTACCTCAGATCGCATTTTCAGTGCGCGCTTGTGAATCCGGAGTAATGTCTCCACACGTGAGTAAAATTTCAGGCAAATTGTGTGATTTTTCACGTTTCTATTGATAGAAAAACGTTAGGTGGCCGGTATTATGAACACCCAACCATACCACCTATCATCACCCTAAGGATCTGCAGCTTGTTTATTCTCAAAGTGTAAAACAAATTCGCCTAATTTTTACCTTAAATATGCCATAAATACTGCAGTTTCGAATGTCGTGACCGTCTTCTAGATTCTGAATCTCCGTAGTGAAATAACGCAATTTCAGTGCATGCGATGCATTTTCTTCGCGCGGCTTGAAAGGGTACCTCACGATCGGCACCCCTACCCTCCATAGGTAATACACGTGAATTTCAGTCATGCGTCGTTACTGAGCGGATGTGTAATTGAAACGTGTTTAGTTTGGTTTGTTAGTTTGTTTATGAGTTTGAACTTCGTTTCTTCGTTTTTATTGTTTTTATAGCTACTGGCACTTAATCCCACGCGTCCTCACGAGAGGATAACTTGTATACAATGAAAGTCTTTGTTTCTCAAATGTGTCAAATGTAGCCTACATTAAATGCAAGGATGCACACTGTCAGTCAGCTGATTACTGTTTGCAAATGATAAATTGCATACATTGTACAATTTATGCTTATTTTCTTTTTCATGATGATGACGGTGGTGATGGTAGTGGTGATGATAATGCTGATCACATTGATGTTGACGATTATTATGATGATCGTGATGCTGTTCTATGTTAATGTTGATGTTCTGTGTTAATATTTGTGTTCTATGTTAATGTTGATTTTGATGGTTTTTACGTCGATGGTCGTGTTGATGATGATGATGCCAATTATGATAGCAATGATGCTGGTGCTTCATGACTTTGATGAATGATGTGGATTATAATGATGATGACTATGATACATGATTTTAATGATCTTTATGATGATATTGTTTGGCATCTTGTCTGATGAATTATCAGTCATCATCTTCGTAATCACAATCTATTACCACCTATAACAATCGTCCAAATCAACTTAAAGCCACTGGTTAACATTGTGGATGATCGATTTAAAAAAATTCTAAAACTGAGCTGCCTGACCTATTTGATTATGTTCAAATGGCTTAAAAAACAACCAAGAATGCAAAAATAATGAAAGTAACTCATTGATTATCTAAACATTTATGACAATTTCATTTATTATCGCCTATATAATAATTCCAGCACAGTAGTCTATGGAGGTTATGTTTCAAGTTTTCGCTTTTTTGAAGCACTAAATAATAAATTTGAAGCATAATATTTTTACAGCTCAATTTTAGCACCCTATCCAATCTTCTGATAGCATTGAGGACCATGTAGCTCAGATTTTTTTAAATGAGCACAATATTAACCAATGCCTTTAATATCAATGTCATGCACATCATCACTGCTACCACCAAAAATGGCATACTGATTAAACCTAACAATCTTTAAAAACTTAGTAAAAATCACTCCTGAATCAAACAAATCTTTGAATTAAAAATAACTATTTTTATGTCAATAGTGTCTAAATACAATTTTAATTACCCTTTACTAAAATTAGTTTGATAGCGAGCGACAAGATGACCTCTGATTGATGGTATTGTAACGGTATTTGATCGTGACCATGTACCAATTTGGGGTGGCGATCTTGAAAGATTTGTCCTATCTGCCACCAAACAGTAACAAGGCTAGATCTCCGTAACGGTAGCTCAATCAATCAAATCTCATCAACTATCACTCATTCGAAGGTAATGCTGCCACCAGGTTTGTTCAGGTAAACCACGCCTTGCCAACAACATAACTTTCTTATTGTCAGCAGAACTACAGAGAGAGAGGGAGAATAACTAGATTCTATTCATAACAAACACTGACCAATCGGAAAGCTTCTTTTATAAGTGCCTAATCAACTCTGAATGCCACTATCACACTGTACGTGCTATTGGTTGAAAGTGCGTACATGCAAATGAGATAACTGACTTGACCGCCAAACAGTCCTACTAAGCCATTGCTACTAGCACCTGAATGCGGTGAGTCTCGTGATTTTGCACTAAAATCTCCTGTTTCAACAAGACTTCTATGCCAAGTTTCTAACAATCTCATAATTCAAGCATTCAGCATAATATAGGTGAGTTAATAATTCGATATTTAGTGTCTTTGTGCATAATCGTGACTGTTAGAGTAGCTAGTGCCTAGTGTAGATATTTAAATACCACGAGTCAGCTGTGCACGTTTCAGTCATTGCACCCAACACTCCAAACAGCGACAAATACCCCACACGTGTTTCGAACACACGCTCAGTCAGACTGGCACGCTAAGCATTCTCAACCACTCTCGAGCATCAAGTTCAGCAGGCCTAACTGTCATGCACATTTCACTTATAAATTGCGGCACACACATTCTGGCATTCCTACAGTGTAACCTAACTTCTAGTAATCCCTTCTCTCTCAGTAACAAAGTTCTTATCAAACTAATTACTTCAACTGGCTCGAGCGTCGATGACGGGTTCGTTTGTCCACAGTATATGGACGCGGTCGTGGGATGATGGTCTTGTTCTACACTGCTAAACTACTCTTACTTAGATTATTTCACACATCACAACTGCATCCACAGATCACTAAGCAGACTTTCAGTCAATCATCACACAACGCTTGACTTTCTTCTAAACTTAGTCTGTACAAGCAGGGATTGAATTCACAACAACACTGAACATTTAATTCCAAACTTCAGTACATTGTCGTAAGTGTGGTTACATATTATGTACACTCTGATTCTGAATGATCTGTACACTTTACAATATTGTACAGTTCAAACATTTACACACAGATGCTTTCCATTTTAGAAAATCTGACATTGATACTTATACTCTGTGCCCCAATTCTTATGTTTGATATTACCCATTGGAGAAGTATGAGTGCATTTCTTTACTTACATACTGACTTTATTAAACCACCTTAAGTATTACTAACGCTACACTCAACACAGTGTGAACTTAGATTTTATCAAGTTTGGGTTATAGTGTCTTTAACTTAAATTGAATTACCGGTCCTCCATTCTAGATGTTACTAAGCTCAGTTCCTGGCATTTGTCTCCAAATCTAGACTGCAAGCAGTCTTCCTTGTTTTTCTCCTTTATAAAGCACGGCTCAATAAATTACGCAAACAACAAGAATAAATAACACGCATCTTTCTGCTAGTCTCACGACACTATCCGGATCTCACCCCGCCGGGATTTTAACCAGCACACACTCCACAGATACATTTCTAGGCCCTGTCAACAGTTCCTTGCAAGTTCTGCACTCACTCTGTCGGTGTCAGACCCTGCAACCTAGGTATCTCACTACCCGGTACTCGGTGATAGCATAGACATCAAGTGGGTCACACTCCTACCTATCACTGGTGGGACACAAACACCGCTGTCAAATAACCACCTTCTGACACTAAATTCAGCACCTCGACTGTTACTGTGCACTAGTCAGGCCTGCCCTAGGCACACTCGATTTTGACACTTGTTAAATTTACTACAAGTAATGAGTGAACGGACAGAAACACAAGGAGGAAAAAGGGGGGGGGGGGAAGAAAGAGGAAAGAACAGCAGCTTGCCATGACCACATCATACTAGGACATCAATCGCCAGATTGCAGCTAAGCCCTTGTAGTTTCAACATCATTGAGACTCAACCTTCAGCTAAAGCATCAAACTTGTCTTTCGTCTCGAACCCAGGTCTCTGACACTGAAAACATCACAACTGCTGGCTCGGCATGGTAACACGTCACTCATCAAGCTGTTGAATCTGCCGTCAGTCTTTCACCTCATCAGGGAATGAAAGGGAAAGGGGGGGGGGGGAGGGGAAGGGAATCTGCCCAACACTCATCACAAACTAAACCTATATCTATAACCTATTCAGTCTTCAAATGCAAAAAGCACTACTATGGTACCACCTCATGTCTTCATAAGATGTTGAACTACAATCCACTGCACATCACATTATGATCATAAGAATATTCACACTGCTGCAAAAATGTCTAAGTGCTATCACCATAGAATATTCTAAGTTGCCACACTTCTGAAAATGCCTAAGTGCCATTGTCATAGAATAGCCTGAGTTCACACTTTCCTGAAAATGTCAAAGTGCTATCACCTCAAAATATTCTGAGTTAACACTCTGAAAATGTCAAAGTTCCTTCCTCATGAAATATTCTAAGTTCTCACTTCTCTTGAATAATATCTAAGTGCTGACACTGTCAAATATTTCTAAGTCACACTTCTCCGAGAATGACTAAGTGCTGACACCATAAAAATATTCTAAGTTCACACTTCCCTGAGAAATTTCTAAGTGCTGCAACTGTCAAATATTTCTAAGTCACACTTCTCCGGGAATTTCTAAGTGCTGACTAGTGACACCACAAAATCTTCTAAGTTCACACTTCTCTGCAAAATGTCTAAGTCTCAACGAGCGTCTCATACAAGAGCAGAACTAACAGTTAGATTCTAGACAACACTAACTAGAATCCTAATGCAGTTTAAATTCCAAACACCAGTTACCAATCTGGGTAACATTCTAACAACTAACTGAATAAGAACTTGGGTAACAACAATAATTAGAGTGAGTCTATCCTAGGAGACATCGTTCATGACCCCCTATCCCAGGGTCCCAGACCCTGCTTTCCATCATCGCCATCTCTCTGTTTAGCCAAGGAAAATGACAACCTCTCTTAATAAATTTGCCTATGAGACTGTGAGCATGTAAGAAAATATTCTCAAACAATTGGTACACCATACTTATCCCTACTCTATTGAGAAGCAGAGTTTATTTTTGCCTAGGTCAATGGGAAAGAAACCCTAAATTCACTATCCATCTTGTCAATAGAATTGTTTCCAATTTCCCTAACTAGGAAGACCATCACAAATATTTTCTAAGTATTTGTTTTTATCTTTTAGTGATCGTGAATTCTGTAATCTCATTGGTCAATCAACCACTGAATATATCCCGTATTCCGTGATAAGGTCATATTGTGCGCATGCGCTAAATCCACCACTGAATATACAGCTGTATTCCGTATTCCGTGATATGACGTCATATTACACAGCTAGCTGCGCGTGTACCAAAGACGCTTATAGGAAAGTGCGCGCTAATCCTGTACAACACAAATGGACAGCGCGTGGTCCTCAAGCGTATTACGCACATAACCTGAGACCACTAGACGCTTGATAAACGACAACAGCAACTTACGTATCTGGCTACTGCAGTATCTTATGGCTTGTACGTATTTGTACATTGTATGCGCGCATACAGTAATCAGCTCGCGAGACGTAGGCCTAAGTCAACATGGTCATGGCTGACAGCCGGCGATTTCAACATCATTCACGAGGGGAAATCAGCGAGAAGAAGGTTAGCACTCAATACACTAAAAGATAAAATCGTTACCCCCTGCTTGTTCTTACGAAATACGGGAAATATCTACGGTCTGGTGCCATATTCCATTCGGCCTTCGGCCTCATGGAATATGGCACCAGACCGTAGATATTTGCCCGTATTTCGTGAACAAGCAGGGGGTAACTAATAATATCCTCATATCTCAATTTACAAATTCTAACAATGCTAACAACAATCTAAAGACTTAAAGAATTTTAGACTTACAATTGCTCTAACTTAGCCTCAAAACTGTATCAGATCACAATTGTACTTGTAGCATCAACAAAGCATCAAGGATGTACGGAGTCAAGATCTTCATAAGATTTCTCAGCCAGGGTAAAATTTCAAGCTTCCCGGGCCCCTTTTATACCCCTTGACCCTGAGCCCTAAAGTGCAGACAATACGCCTCTGAACGCTGATTGGCTAAAAGTTTTTACGTCACGCACAGCGGTAAATTCGATTGGGAAGTACACTGCAGCGACCATTGTTCGCCGGGGAATTAACCTGGATACAACAAAAATTACACTCTCATCTTTGGACATTACACTTCCAGATCAAATTCTGGCTATTCACCAACTTATTTATCTTCAGCATAAAAGGTAAGCAATGAGATGACACATTTCTTAACACCATTTCTCGTACGTGAATACACTCGATCTTACCCCAGTCCCACATGTACTATTCTATGTTTTCTGACTGAGCTATAATTAGCACACAGGATTCGCCGTTGCCGATTAATTTTAGACATGCCAGTAGAACCACATAGTCTCATTTTATACTTATAACCCCAAACATTCATATAACTTAAGTTTCTTCCAAAATTCGATCTTGTATACCAAAAAGATCTACAAGAGCCAAAATCTATGTCATAAATTCTGAATTCGTCCGTTGACATTCTGTGATATGGTATCTACGACATACGCTGTGCAATTGTCTATGTAGCCTAGCTAGCGTCTACACATTGTCATTTACGTGTGCATCCTGCTAGTCTTCTATTATCACTGTTCACTGTTTATTACACATATTTTTCAATAAAATCTTCTTTACTATGATATTCATTTTGTGTAAATTGCCTCAATTTTGTTGTTTTGTATTTCTCAGAATTTTATTCACATTCCAGTGTTCACCGTCAGCAATTTAAAAATAATTATCATCACATTGCCTGTATCCAAAGACAATATCAACATTGCTGTTCTCATTATGTACTACATGTATTGTATTGTATTGTTTGTTTGTTTGTTTGTTTTTTTTTTGGGGGGGGGGGGGAATAACAGCATTTTCCTCACACTATCCCCCTCCTCGACAATCACTGTCCCAGTGATTATTACCACCACCTTTAAACTTACAAATCCCAATTATAACTTTTAATGTCTTCCTGAATGAGCCGAATTAATAAAGTTCCTACTCATATCCTACAACTGCAACTATATGACATATGTTACATCTCATATATCTACACTTATTTACAAAACAACAGTAACTATATACAGTTCACATGATACTCTACTCTTCTTTCACTTCGCACAGGTCTGACTCCGGGTGAACAATGTCCACTGTCTCTCTCAGGAGCCGCGTCTGTCCATGTGCTGTCACATAAACCTTGCTCCTGATTTCAATATGAGTGATGACCCGGATCCCCACGCACGGCTTTTTCAGGAGAATGGTCAGTTCATCGTCACTCTCGTCCCGCAGGTCGATCGTTCGCTTCCTACAACTTGTAGTTGTCTCTGAAGTAGACGCGCTCGGGGTGCTCACACTCTTCGTGTTGCCATCGTCATCACTAGAATTGCCGCCAGCGTCGTCATCATTCTTAACGCTGTCATCGTCATCACCAGAGTTGCTGTCAGCGCCGTCATCATTCTTAGCACTGCCTTCGTCATCACTAGAATTGCTGTCAGCGCCGTCATCATTCTTAGCGCTGCCATCGTCATCACTAGAGTTGCCGTCGGAGTCGTGGCTGCTGCCCTCATCATCACTGGAGTCACCATCACTGAAGATCTCCTCCCACTCGCCTTCGTCTTCCACTTCAACCGTTGTAACTTTGTCTTTACTTTCCTTGCTTGGCTCCTCCTGCTCGTCTTGTGTCTCCTTGCCCTCCTTCTCTTCCTTGTCTCTCCTTTCCTCCTTCTTTTCCTTGCCTCTCTTTTCCTCCTTCTTCTCTTCCTTGTCTCTCCTTTCCTCCTTCTTCTCTTCCTTGTCTCTCCTTTCCTTCTTCTTCTCTTCCTTGTCTCTCCTTTCCTTCTTCGTTATCCGCTCCCCCCTCAACTCGATTTGGGACCTATTCTTCATCCAGTTTTTGCGATACGTCTCACTAGCGACACCATACTGGATGGTGGGCAGCCTTCGATGGGGATGGTGTGTTCCATGGTGGAGATCGAGCGCTCGCTGATTCTCGACCTCCCTCCCACAGATCCTACATCTCCCCGTTATTGTTGTCTCATGATGATTATTTAGATGTTGCCGATACACCTCCCACGTGTTGTAATACGATGAACAGAAACGGCACTTCATCTGTGAAGCAATCAGGTGGGTAGAAACAAAACAAATATGATCTGGTTAGTCATTTACTCATCATCCTTCCCATATCTAAGTGGAGGCAGTCTAACTCTATGGGGATTGCGTCTCACAGTCTCATCAAGCCAATTCTTGCGGGGGGAACCATCATAGATCTTAAGTCTATTAACGTGTACCACTTTTGGTGCGGTCCTCTGTGACCGTTGGATACGATACACTACTTCAGACAGTTTACTGGTTACAAGGTAGGGACCCAGCCACTTCATCATCAACTTAGGTGATAGACCTCTTCTCCTCTGGATACTTTGCAAACCAAACCCAGTCACCCTTCTTGAATGTACGCATCACAGTGTTTCTATCATACATCTGTTTCTGCTTAGAAGCTGCTAACTTCAGTTTTGATCTCGCATTCTCGTGTGCATCTTGTAGTGAACATCTTAACCTGTATGCATAATCATCTTTGTCATTTTCATCATCAGGTGTTGGTGATTCTATCGTCAAATCTACCGGAAGAGTGGTTTCCCTTCCCAACATCATCATAGAGGGAGTTTCACCAGTCGACGATTGGATTGACGTTCGATAGGCCATCATAGCGAATGGTATCCTCTCATCCCAGTCTCTCTGATGACGATCAGGGTCAAGTGATGCAGCTAGTGTAGTCGTCAAAGTGCGGTTGAATCACTCAACGAAGCCATCTCCCTTAGGGTGGTAAGGACAAGTTCGAGTTTTCTTCACTCCTAACAACTTACATACTTCCTTCATCAGTATGGACTCAAAGTTGCGTCCCTGGTCAGTGTGTAACTCTTTGGGTATCCCAAATCGGCAAATGAATTCTTCAAACAAAGACCTTAGCAACCGTCACAGCTTCTTGGTTAGGAATGGCAAAGGCTTCAATCCATTTAGTAAAGTAATCTCCGATGACAAGCACATAGACATTCCCTCTATCAGTCTTAGGTAGGGGTCCCATGATATCCATTGCAACACGCTCTAATGGGGCTCCAACTCCATATTGCTGCAAAAGGGGCAAGAAGTCGCTTTGGCGGATTCTTCATCATGGCACAAGTGTTGCATTTTCTCACCCACGACCTCACATCACTTGCAAGTCCTACCCAATAATACCTCTGCTGTACCTTATGAAGCAACTTGTGTACCCCTAAGTGTCCAGCTGTTGGAGAATTATGCAATTCCATCAAAATCTCTGGTCGTAATGTACGAGGGAGAACAAGTTTCCAAGTCACATCACTACCATCAACAGACTCCCATTTCCTCATCAATACTCCATCTCGCACTGCCAGTAAATCCCAGTTCACCCAATAGGTTTTCACTGCAGAGGAAAAGGCAGACACTTCTTTCCATTCTGGCTTCACATCATTCGTTTCTTTCCATCTCAACACATGTTTGATGTCAGCATCTTGCTGTTGTGCTCGTCTAATTCTCTCAAACGTCACAGAGGGAAGCAAAGTAATTGCAGCAACTCTCTCTGTCAACTCATCTACATCAAAAGCTGTATTCTCAGCCATCATCCATGAATAACTTGTATCTAAGTAAGAAACAACAACAACAACACTAAAATTCAAACGTCTGCAACTTCAATAACTTCGTAGTTTACTCCACCATTTCAATTAACTACTCGACACGCTTAGTCATCAGTATCTAATTCAATGTCTCTGTTTCCTACACAGGCATCATTTAGGCGGCCGCACTGGGAACAAGGGCGTCTTGACAGTCCGTCAGCATTCATATGAACTCTTCCAGCGCGATGAACCAAGGTAAGGCGATACTGAGTAACAATCTCTAACCATCTAGCTAGCTGACCTTCAGGATTCTTGAAATTAAGTAACCATGTCAGTGCGCCATGATCTGTTCGAACTTGGACCTCTTGACCGTAGAGATAATGTCGAAAGTGCTTCAGAAAGTGAACAATCGCTAACAGCTCTCGTCTTGTCACGCAGTAGTTTTGTTCTGCTCGATTCAAAGTTCGACTTGCATAGGCTATGACTCTCTCATGCCCATCTTGTGCTTGTGATAACACAGCCCCGATAGCGTACTTGCTTGCATCAGTGTCCATAAGAAATGGTACTCCTTCTCTTGGGTAGGTTAGAATTGGGGAGGTTGTTAACTTCTCCTTCAAAGTCTGGAATGCCGTCTCACACTCTGAGCTCCAGTCAAATTTCTTCTCTTTCTGAGTGAGGACATGAAGTGGTCTTGCAATTTCAGCAAAGTCCTTAATGTACCTGCGATAATATGACGCCAGGCCGAGAAAACTTCTGACATCAGTTGTGTTGGCAGGTGTAGGCCACGATTTGATTGATTCTATCTTCTCAGGATCTGTGCGTACTCCGTTATCTGACACAATGTGACCCAGGTAGAGAACTTCTGTCTTGAACAGGTGACATTTCTTGGGTTTCAACTTCAAGTTAGCACTTCTCAGACGATCTAGAACGAGTTTGAGTCTGTCGATCACCTCCTCCACTGATGAGCCGAATACGATAACATCATCCAAGTAAATGAGTAGTATCTTCCAATGAAGTCCTGCCAGCACAGTTTCCATCAATCTCTCAAAAGTAGACGGTGCATTTGATAACCCAAAAGGCATCACTTCAAATTGGTACAGACCTCCAGGCACAACAAAAGCCGACTTCAACTTGGCATCATCATCAAGGGGAACCTGCCAGTAACCAGAGGCTAAGTCTAGTGTGCAGAAATACTTTGCACCATCAAGAGCATCAATCGACTCATCTATTCTCGGAAGGGGAAACGAGTCTTTCACAGTGTGTTTGTTGAGTAAGCGATAATCTACACAAAACCTCTTGGTACCATCTTTCTTATCTACGAGTACAACAGGGGAAGACCACGGGCTGCTTGATGGCTTGATTATGCCTCGTTCCAGCATCTCTTTCACTTGTTGGTCGATTTCATCTTTCAGACCCATAGGCGGACGTCTTGGCCCTTGTCGCAGTGGTGCATTACATGTCGTGTGAATGGAGTGATACATCATCGTAGTTCGACCTATGTCATTGTCTCCTCTTGCAAATACGTCTCCATACTCAGCTAACATCTCGGCTATTTTGGCATGCTGTCGCTCATCAATGTTGGCTGTTGCCTCGATATACAAGTCTCTCAGGTGTTTGGGTACATCATCAATCAGTTCATCAGCACTAACTTCAACTCTCTGAATGCAGCTTCGTTCATCACTCATACTGGCACAGGAAATGACCTCATTGTCTATCACAACTAACTCCTCTTCACAGTTTATTCTCGCATTGGTGCATTGGAGAAAATCCATCCCCAAAATTCCATCTTGCTCAATATCTGCTACCACTAACTCAACTTCATGTACTCTACTTCCAATCTTCATCTCTACTTCAATCTCTCCATACACTGTAATTGCAGATCCGTTTGCTTGAGAAAGCTGTACTGCAGAATGACACATATTTGCCTGATGCATTGTGCTGACTACATCATGAGAAATTAATGAAATTGTTGCTCCAGTGTCAATTAAGAAATGCAACTGTCTGTCATCAATCATCACGGGAATGAACATAGTGTAACTGACATCACTGATAGTGCAAATCCTAGTTCTGTTACTCTGCTGTTCATCATCTAGTTGTGTGGGCCTGATCGCAGGTAGTTGGGCCGTCCCCTGGCCAACAGGGAAGACCTCCTGTCGTTTCCCTGCTGAGCTCCACGATTTGGGCACTCCCTACTAAAGTGTCCAATCTGCTGGCAAGCAAAACATGTGACAGTAGATCTATCAATCTTTGGTCTCACATCACTCTGTCTCAACACTTCAGTCAACTGTCTGAGAGTAGATTTCAGCTCATCAATTTCATGTCTCATTTTGTCATTCACAGGTGCAGCCTGGGCCTGGTTCTCCACTGTCCTGACGTATCGAGTTGGCCTACATCTCTCGCGAGCTTTCTCTACCTTCAAAAAGGATTCTGTCGCGAGCCCTGCACGGATTGCCTCATCTAAAGTCATTGCATGCGCACGGAATATGCCACTACGAATCTCTGAGTCATCAATTGCTTCTGAGAAATGTCCACGCGCCAGTCTCTCACGTGCATCATTACTCAGTTCAGGGTAAGCTAAGGCAGTCAAATCACGGATGGCTTGGCCGAGTTCTTGCAGACTCTCATCTTTCCCACGACGCCTCATTCTAAGTTCCATCAAGAAATTTTCAGCATGCTCCCCTGGACCAAATCTATGTTCCAAGTGCTTCACTAAGTCCTTGTAAGAAATGGGTGCACCAGGAGGCAAATTTGACAACACCTTCAAAGCAGGTCCCTGCAAACGAGTCGCCAAATACTGCCCAGCCTCACAATCAGTCCACGCATTCAACTCTTTGCAAACCTCAAAATGACGGCGATAATCAGCCCATGGCATCTTGCCACTGAATTTGTCAGGAATTACATCCTTGCGATGTACATCTCCAGTTCGCATCATCGTCTCGGTTGGGACATCACTTGCAACATAGCGGGGGTTGGCATCAAACTGACTAGCGGTATATTCGCGTCGTCTTCTTGGCGGGATGCTATCACCATACTCATTCATTCTTACAGCTATCTCTGGATCCGTACCATCAACAGCCCAACTTCTAGTGACTACATCATCGCCCCCACCAGTACCCTCTGTCATCGTCACAGGACTCACTGGACTAGCATCAGTCATGACCGCCTTTTTAGTTTTAGCGTAGAAATGGGGTTTGTGAACGTGTCTCTTACAAACAATCAGGAGCAAGCTCCCCTATGCAACTATTCACCTATGTACTACTCTTTCACCTTAACTCTAACCAACCAGTTCGTGAATAGAGCTATAACTTACACTAAGGTGCGAAATGTGCATTTTTACCACTACTTAATCATCTTACGTGTATTAATACTTTGTTTTATGCACTCATACTCTCCTATACTCCAACCAATTTTAAAAACAGTACTTTAGTACTTTTCTTAACACTCAGAATTTTCAGTCTATTTCAGAGCACAGGTACTACATGAGCCTCTTGACAGACCAGCTGTCCTAACCTCAAACTTCACCACCAATGTCACCGTAACTTCTTCACATCACTATCCTAGGTCTCACAGCTCCCTGCTGTTCACCTACTACTAACTCACAACTTCAACGTCACTACATTGCCATATCTCCACAACGGCATAAGTTCTCCAAAACTCCATAGATTTGTCATGTAATACCAGTGTTCAAGATAGCGCAATCACCTAGCAAATTCTGTACTTCATTTTTAACCACTAAGTGCTTCTCAGTGTTATAAACCAAAGTACTATTTCCAAAACTAACAACCTGTTTGTAACCACACTGACAATTTTTTTTTTCTACTGTCCTGATACAAAATTCACTAAATTAAATATTCTGACTTAGACCTTTGCAATAGACCATCAGACCGCTCACAGAAATATAATTTCTGAAGTAAAAACTTAACCATCACTCCGCTTACCAGAAATTTCAGTCTCTACTAGTGCAGCGTGACTATATATCCCACTGCTTACAAAAATTTTATTTCTCAACTAATGCAGCGTGACCATCCCACCGCTTACAAAAATTTATTTCTCAACTAATGCAACGTGACCAACCGCTGCCACCAAAAATATGTAACGGTATTTGATCGTGACCATGTACCAATTTGGGGTGGCGATCTTAAAAGATTTGTCCTATCTGCCACCAAACAGTAACAAGGCTAGATCTCCGTAACGGTAGCTCAATCAATCAAATCTCATCAACTATCACTCATTCGAAGGTAATGCTGCCACCAGGTTTGTTTAGGTAAACCACGCCTTGCCAACAACATAACTTTCTTATTGTCAGCAGAACTACAGAGAGAGAGGGAGAATAACTAGATTCTATTCATAACAAACACTGACCAATCGGAATGTTCCTTTTATAAGTGCCTAAACGACCTTGAATGCCACTATCACACTGTATGTGCTATTGGTTGAAAGTGCGTACATGCAAATGAGATAACTGACTTGACCGCCAAACAGTCCTACTAAGCCATTTACTACTGGCACTTCAATACAGTGAGCCTCGTGATTTTTGCACTAAAATCTCCTGTTTCAACCAGACTTCTATGTCAAGTTTCTAACAATCTCATCATTCAAGCATTCAGCATAATATAGGTGAGTTGATAATTCGATATTTAGTGTCTTTGTGCATAATCGTGACTGTTAGAGTAGCTAGTGCCTAGTGTAGATATTTAAATACCACGAGTCAGCTGTGCACGTTTCAGTCATTGCACCCAACACTCCAAACAGCGACAAATACCCCACACGTGTTTCGAACACACGCTCAGTCAGACTGGCACGCTAAGCATTCTCAACCACTCTCGAGCATCAAGTTCAGCAGGCCTAACTGTCATGCACATTTCACTTATAAATTGCGGCACACACATTCTGGCATTCCTACAGTGTAACCTAACTTCTAGTAATCCCTTCTCTCTCAGTAACAAAGTTCTTATCAAACTAATTACTTCAACTGGCTCGAGCGTCGATGACGGGTTCGTTTGTCCACAGTATATGGACGCGGTCGTGGGATGATGGTCTTGTTCTACACTGCTAAACTACTCTTACTTAGATTATTTCACACATCACAACTGCATCCACAGATCACTAAGCAGACTTTCAGTCAATCATCACACAACGCTTGACTTTCTTCTAAACTTAGTCTGTACAAGCAGGGATTGAATTCACAACAACACTGAACATTTAATTCCAAACTTCAGTACATTGTCGTAAGTGTGGTTACATATTATGTACACTCTGATTCTGAATGATCTGTACACTTTACAATATTGTACAGTTCAAACATTTACACACAGATGCTTTCCATTTTAGAAAATCTGACATTGATACTTATACTCTGTGCCCCAATTCTTATGTTTGATATTACCCATTGGAGAAGTATGAGTGCATTTCTTTACTTACATACTGACTTTATTAAACCACCTTAAATATTACTAACGCTACACTCAGCACAGTGTGAACTTAGATTTTATCAAGTTTGGGTTATAGTGTCTTTAACTTAAATTGAATTACCGGTCCTCCATTCTAGATGTTACTAAGCTCAGTTCCTGGCATTTGTCTCCAAATCTAGACTGCAAGCAGTCTTCCTTGTTTTTCTCCTTTATAAAGCACGGCTCAATAAATTACGCAAACAACAAGAATAAATAACACGCATCTTTCTGCTAGTCTCACGACACTATCCGGATCTCACCCCGCCGGGATTTTAACCAGCACACACTCCACAGATACATTTCTAGGCCCTGTCAACAGTTCCTTGCAAGTTCTGCACTCACTCTGTCGGTGTCAGACCCTGCAACCTAGGTATCTCACTACCCGGTACTCGGTGATAGCATAGACATCAAGTGGGTCACACTCCTACCTATCACTGGTGGGACACAAACACCGCTGTCAAATAACCACCTTCTGACACTAAATTCAGCACTTCGACCGTTACTGTGCACTAGTCAGGCCTGCCCTAGGCACACTCGATTTTGACACTTGTTAAATTTACTACAAGTAATGAGTGAACGGACAGAAACACAAGGAGGAAAAGGGGGGGGGGGGGAAGAAAGAGGAAAGAACAGCAGCTTGCCATGACCACATCATACTAGGACATCAATCGCCAGATTGCAGCTAAGCCCTTGTAGTTTCAACATCATTGAGACTCAACCTTCAGCTAAAGCATCAAACTTGTCTTTCGTCTCGAACCCAGTCTCTGACACTGAAAACATCACAACTGCTGGCTCGGCATGGTAACACGTCACTCATCAAGCTGTTGAATCTGCATGGGTGTATGCAAGGGGGGGTCGGGAGGGTCGTACGACCCCCCCCCCCCCCCCCCCCCCCCCCCCCAAATTTTCAAAAGGTCCACTTTTTGTGACAGACATTTATGTTTTTCGAGGGCTTCTTACCCTGTATACAACAGGGGAAAAAAGTGACCAGGTGGTGTTCTAGCAAATTGTCAAAAACGTCGTAAATTTCGTAACTTAGTTTTAATCTGCCATAACTTATTTCTTAGGCTTAAGCCGCGCTGCCATGTTTGATTTTCCTGTCTCCCATCAGCAACTCATCGAACTAGTTGCCTAGACTACACACTTACAGCCGGCCTTATTACTTGCGCCTTACCCTATGACAACCGCGGCCGTTTGAATTATGGCCTAACCTATATTGTCCTGTAAGGAGAATGTTATAATTCATACTCATGTTTTCAACTCCTGTCCTTTTGGATTGAGATTGAAGTGCATATTCTACTTTCTTAGTACGTTTGGAGGCAAAGTTAGGCAGGATTGACTAGCTCTGGGAATATCGTCAACTCTGGAATACTTGTATTAAATGGTCCGCAAAACTTTTTACTATATACTCTAGGATTTAATAGGAAGGTGTAGCTAGTCAGCAACTTTTTTTTAAATGCAGTTTTCAACTTACCGATTGACAAACTTGTAAGTGACCAACTCAGGTTTTATCACCAGTTTTAACATAAATGAGTTTTTCTAAGTAGGCCCTATGCCGAAAAAGTCACTTTTGTATGCACCAAATGGCCCCATTTTAAGATATAAAATTCAAAACTCCCCACCGTGGGAGGGGGGACACCCCCCTCCCACGCTTGGTCGCTCCGCTCCCTCGCAAAGGTAAAGGTTAAAAAATTGTGATTACGACCCCCAAGAAAAAATCCTGGCTATAACACCCCTGGACCAACTCAGGTTTTATCACCAGTTTTAACATAAATGGGTTCTTTTCTAAGTATGCCGAAAAAGTCACTTTTGTATACACAAAATGGCCCCATTTTAAGATATAAAATTCAAAAACTCCCTATCGTTGGAGGGGGGACACCCCCCTCCCACACCCTCCCCCCCCCCCCCCCTCGGTCGCCCCCAGAAAAAATCCTGGATACACCCCTGATCTGCCGTCAGTCTTTCACCTCATCAGGGAATGAAAGGGAAAGGGGGGGGGGGGGGAAGGGGAAGGGGAAGGGAATCTGCCCAACACTCATCACAAACTAAACCTATATCTATAACCTATTCAGTCTTCAAATGCAAAAAGCACTACTATGGTACCACTTCATGTCTTCATAAGATGTTGAACTACAATCCACTGCACATCACATTATGATCATAAAAATATTCACACTGCTGCAAAAATGTCTAAGTGCTATCACCATAGAATATTCTAAGTTGCCACACTTCTGAAAATGCCTAAGTGCCATTGTCATAGAATAGCCTGAGTTCACACTTTCCTGAAAATGTCAAAGTGCTATCACCTCAAAATATTCTGAGTTAACACTCTGAAAATGTCAAAGTTCCTTCCTCATGAAATATTCTAAGTTCTCACTTCTCTGAAAAATGAATAATATCTAAGTGCTGACACTGTCAAATATTTCTAAGTCACACTTCTCCGAGAATGACTAAGTGCTGACACCATAAAAATATTCTAAGTTCACACTTCCCTGAGAAATTTCTAAGTGCTGCAACTGTCAAATATTTCTAAGTCACACTTCTCCGAGAATTTCTAAGTGCTGACTAGTGACACCACAAAATCTTCTAAGTTCACACTTCTCTGCAAAATGTCTAAGTCTCAACGAGCGTCTCATACAAGAGCAGAACTAACAGTTAGATTCTAGACAACACTAACTAGAATCCTAATGCAGTTTAAATTCCAAACACCAGTTACCAATCTGGGTAACATTCTAACAACTAACTGAATAAGAACTTGGGTAACAACAATAATTAGAGTGAGTCTATCCTAGGAGACATCGTTCATGACCCCCTATCCCAGGGTCCCAGACCCTGCTTTCCATCATCGCCATCTCTCTGTTTAGCCAAGGAAAATGACAACCTCTCTTAATAAATTTGCCTAAGAGACTGTGAGCATGTAAGAAAATATTCTCAAACAATTGGTACACCATACTTATCCCTACTCTATTGAGAAGCAGAGTTTATTTTTGCCTAAGTCAATGGGAAAGAAACCCTAAATTCACTATCCATCTTGTCAATAGAATTGTTTCCAATTTCCCTAACTAGGAAGACCATCACAAATATTTTCTAAGTATTTGTTTATATCCTCATATCTCAGTTTACAAATTCTAACAATGCTAACAACAATTTAAAGACTTAAAGAATTTTAGACTTACAATTGCTCTAACTTAGCCTCAAAACTGTATCAGATCACAATTGTACTTGTAGCATCAACAAAGCATCAAGGATGTACGGAGTCAAGATCTTCATAAGATTTCTCAGCCAGGGTAAAATTTCAAGCTTCCCGGGCCCCTTTTATACCCCTTGACCCTGAGCCCTAAAGTGCAGACAATACGCCTCTGAACGCTGATTGGCTAAAAGTTTTTACGTCACGCACAGCGGTAAATTCGATTGGGAAGTACACTGCAGCGACCATTGTTCGCCGGGGAATTAACCTGGATACAACAAAAATTACACTCTCATCTTTGGACATTACACTTCCAGATCAAATTCTGGCTATTCACCAACTTATTTATCTTCAGCATAAAAGGTAAGCAATGAGATGACACATTTCTTAACACCATTTCTCGTACGTGAATACACTCGATCTTACCCCAGTCCCACATGTACTATTCTATGTTTTCTGACTGAGCTATAATTAGCACACAGGATTCGCCGTTGCCGATTAATTTTAGACATGCCAGTAAAACCACATAGTCTCATTTTATACTTATAAAAACATTCATATAACTTAAGTTTCTTCCAAAATTCGATCTTGTATACCAAAAAGATCTACAAGAGCCAAAATCTATGTCATAAATTCTGAATTCGTCCGTTGACATTCTGTGATATGGTATCTACGACATACGCTGTGCAATTGTCTATGTAGCCTAGCTAGCGTCTACACATTGTCATTTACGTGTGCATCCTGCTAGTCTTCTATTATCACTGTTCACTGTTTATTACACATATTTTTCAATAAAATCTTCTTTACTATGATATTCATTTTGTGTAAATTGCCTCAATTTTGTTGTTTTGTATTTCTCAGAATTTTATTCACATTCCAGTGTTCACCGTCAGCAATTTAAAAATAATTATCATCACATTGCCTGTATCCAAAGACAATATCAACATTGCTGTTCTCATTATGTACTACATGTATTGTATTGTATTGTTTGTTTGTTTGTCTTTTTTTGGGGGGGGGGGAATAACAGCATTTTCCTCACAGTATGCATCTTTGCTTGTACTCATGCGATACTCTTATTTCTCTTTTCCTCGCCGCAATTAAAAAAAAAGTCCACGCGCATGCGTACTCTTATTCCGAAGACGTAAGTCATGAATATTCATATAATGTAGACTTGGGGTCCGGAACTTATGTGGGAAAAATAATTTCGCGGACCGGACAGGTTGTGGGACCGGACGCGTATTGTAAGTGCGTCTGTAATGAAAATGACTCTCAGAGTATGTTGTCTACTAGTATATGAGGAGTCTATATCAAGTCTTTGAGGTAAAGAAGGGTGCATATTCTATGTAAAATGGGTAAACGTTTAAGTTTTCACCCGCGAACTTAAGTGTCCGGAAACACAACCCCCCATCATATGTTTATTCCATGGGCGTATCGGCAAATTTTGCGCTTAGTCCCACGCGTAATATTGCTTGCTATACGCAGTTTCGCTATGCGCGACCATTAAGTCCCTGCGCGAGATCTAATCCCCTTACTATACGCCTAACGTTAGGGGTGTTTAATATGGTTGGTTTCAAAATACGGCCTCACTGATATGAGCGCGTCAAAATATTTTCTAAACCCACGCGTTCGAAGCAGTTATGGTAGCTCTGAAGAGTCTACTACACATCGACCACCCTTTCTCTAATTTTGAAACCGACCGCGTAGTTTTGGAGCACAGAACGCTCAGTAGGCCTACGCACTGCACTGCGCGCGCGCAGAGCACATACAAATGTATTGATTGGCTTTGACCGTTTGACGTTGATGAGGATGTGTGGGTAAACGCGAAAATTCACTGTTCATCAATGGTTTTAATCAAGGACAGAATTTGTAATGAATAATTCAACCGAATCGTAATCAAAGAGATTATACCTATAGAGTATCGTAAGAACATGTCATGTGAACAACAATTACTTGGTTTCACAAGCGATTTACATAGGAACTTGGAAGCAGGACGTCAAACGGATGTTATAGTCATGGATTTTTCAAAAGCTTTTGACAAGGTTGGGCATGAGCGGCTTTTACGTAAACTGGACTACTACGGTATCAGGGGGAAAAATCTGAAATGGATTCAAAGTTTTCTCAATGGAAGAAGTCAGAGGGTCGTTTTGGATGGTATTAAATCTTCTTCAGTAGCGGTAGGATCTGGAGTGCCTCAGGGGTCGGTTCTTGGGCCTTGCCTCTTTCTACTTTACATCAATGACTTGCTTGATGGTCTCGCGTCAAAGGTTCGCCTTTTTGCTGATGATGCAATTTCTTACATGACTATCGACAATCAACATCATACGCAAAATCTTCAAGAGGACCTAAACAAAATTGGTGATTGGGCGAAAAAAATGGATGATGGATTTGAACACAGATAAATGTAAGGTTTTGACGATATCCAGGAAAAGAAGTAAGGTGCAACACGTGTATCATCTAAATAACGCCCCTCTTGAATCTGTTGAATCCGTGAAGTACTTGGGTGTAACCATCACTTCTGATTTGAAATGGACCCAACACATCAACAATACTGTCAAAGCCAATAACGTGCTTGCATTTCTAAAACGCAATCTTCGCATAAAATCGTCTGATGTTAAAGCCACAGCTTACAAAACATTGGTTCGACCAATTGTTGAGTATGCTTCCACAGTTTGGGACCCATCTACCAAGAACCTAATCCACCAAGTGGAAATGGTCCAGAGAAGAGCTGCGCGATTCACTTTAAATCGCTACCATAACACCTCGAGTGTCACCAAAATGCTACAAGAACTTAATTGGACCACTCTGGAACAGCGCAGAGAAAATGACAGGCTAATTATGATGTACAAAATACACAATAATCTCACTCCTCTTTCAGCACAGGACTATATCATCAAACAGGCTACTCAGTTAACGAGAGCCTCGCAACCACACTCCTATCAGGCACCATATTCGAGAACTGAATCGCATCGCCATTCGTTCTTCCCAAGAACTGTAAGGAACTGGAATTCCCTGTCGTCAGAAATTGTTTCAGCGCCATCTGTGGGATCATTTCGAAACCGTCTAACGGTTGATCACAGTGGCTAGTATTTTCGTCAAATTTTCTATGTGCTTGTAAATATCTGTAAATAAATTGTATTATAATGTAAATAGCACCAGTCTGCAAGAATCTTCAGTCTATTGAAGGAGGCAGACTTAATCAGAAGAAGAAGAAGAGTAAGTAGTCGCCATACGCGTGCGTACAAATAGTGCGTCCAAAATTGAAGAGGGAGCGCACACTCAGCTCCTGGCACTGGATCTAAGTCTACGTTCAAGTCATATCTTCTCATATCATATATGGAATGATATGTTATTCTTCATTACACATTTTCATTTTCAGAATCACAATGTGGTTAATTGTTTAAATATTAGTTTTTACGATGATATCATATCATTTGAACCATTTGGTAGAGTCCAGACCTTTTTGTTGTTCGCAAAATAAACAGTGGGAACTTGGGTGTAGACTAGACGGTACTTGAGCATTATGACGTTTGTTTCGCGTACATTCCCACTCACATCATAAAATCAAACAACATCAGCACCATTATGACGCTTAAACATGACCATTGTGACGTCACAATAAAACAACGCAAGGTCACTGCGCCGAATATTCAAGTCGAGCGCATTAAACAGTGCGCTGCCATCTACTGATTAATAACTGTACAGGATCCGTGCAATGGCGGCTCCCACAACGCGAAATGACAGCTTCCTCGCGCGGCTGCCTCCCCACTGGACTACGCCCTCTTGTGGTATAATCTCTTTGATCGTAATGTAATGTCACTGCATTTCCTAAACTGTTTCGTACAACACGATGTTCAATCCAAGTTACAACTCGGTCTGTGTGCATTGTCAATGCAAAAACAGCGGCACCGCGGAGGGCTGAAGTGAAAAGAGGCCACCCAAGTTCGACAGCGATATTTTTGCAGAAACTTTGAATTGAAAAGGGAACAACGTCAACAGCATTTGATAGTGCTGGATTTTCTCAGTCACGTAGGTTTACTTCTAGTACTGTAGTAGGGCCTAGACATAGTTGAATATTTAAAGACCCAATCTAACGTTAAACTAATGAATAAATGATTAGACAGGTGTTGTTTATCAGTCCTGCATGCATCCGTGGTGACAGTGACAGACGGCTGTGGTACCCGCAGGGGTTTTCCCTAGCTGAGAAAACTGAAGTCCGTCCATCTGGCTAAAAGTAGCCTGATGCCCGCTGAGGTCTTCCTGGCTGAGGTCCTGCGAGTCCTCCGCAAAGTTGCTGCTGCCCAGCGGATTTTCTGAATCCTGTCTGGGCTGGGGCGGGCGAGCTGGTTTCGCATGTCTATCTCCGCTCTCAGAAAAATGGGGGTATGAGTCGGAGATAGTTCTGACTTGTCCCAGTTTATTATGAAGCCCAGTGCCTGCACAGTCTGGACCAGGATTAGGACCTGGGCTGCAAGGAGTTGCTCTGAGTCTGCTACGAGGAGCCAATCGTCCAGGTAGCAAAATAGGCGGAGCCCGCGTCCCCTCAGGTATGCTGCTACCTCCGACACTAGTCGAGTGAACACCCGTGGGGCTGGTTTCAGGCCGAAGGGCAGGGCCCGATAACGGTAAGTCTTGCCGTTTACCGAAAATCCCAGGAGGTCCCGAGAGTTGGGATGAATGGGAACATGGAGGTAGGCATCTCTCAGATCCAATGAGACCGCAAGATCGTTGGGTCTGAGTAGGGGAAGGATCATGGATAATGTTTCCATGCGGAAGGATGCCGATGGAATGAAGGTATTTATCCTCTTTAAATTGAGGATCATTCTGAAATTTCCCGAGCGCTTGGGAATTATGAATACAGGGGAGTGGCAGAGATGGGTATGATCTCTCACCCTTTCTATGGCCCCTTTTACCAGCAGGGCTGTGATCTCTGTCGCAAGCAGCTGGCGGGTAGGGGCCCCTGTAGGTGGTGCGTCTTCTGATAGCTCCGCCCGGGAGCGGACCGGTTAGAGCAATGGAGAAGCCGTCGAGCACGATGGAGAGCACGTAGGCGTCTGATGTGAGGGTTCTCCATGCTGATAGGAAGAAATGAAGACGCCCCCACCCCCACAGGGGGGACAAGCGCTCGGGGAAACCCGTCAAAAACGGTGTCCGCCTTTGGCGGACTTGCGGGTATCACCCCGGCGTTTGTCACCAGCAGCTCGTCCGCCACGTGACCGATCTTGTCGGGCTGATTGGGCGGGGCTGGGTGCCGGTACCGTCACCGTGACACGGCGCTGGGATTGCGCGGTATGCCCTCCCGCAGTCGGGGGACGAAAGGTCTCCTTCAGAGGTCGGGGGGTATGCCCCTGTCTGGGCTGCTTTAATTGTTGTGCTATCTCAGCCGCTTGTTTGCGGCTGGCTACCTCCCTCTCGATTACCTGAGCAAATTGTCCGGCAAAGAGGAGGGGGCCACGGCAAGAGAGGCCCTGGGTGAGGGTGGGGACATCCCCCTGCTTTACACCCAAACTTTGCAGAGTCATCTCGCGGCGGCGATGGGTAGTAAATACCGCGGCCTGAGTTAACTGGGACCATTGCAGTCCTGTGAGGGAGAGGAGTAAGTCATCTATGACTGCTCTGTCCCCTTCGGATACCCCAAGTTCCTGTGCACGGGCGTTGAGCACAATGAGGGCACCCATATAGGCCGTAAGCCGCATGCCTGAGCGTACCATAGTGGACATGGCCGCCCAGCGGGCATCCTCCTCCATGAATGAGCAGGAGCGCAAGGGGTTGCGGGAGGCTACACGTTCCCCTATACCGCTAGCGTGTCAGGGGAAAGTTTCTCCGCTAAGAAGAAGGATTGAAAATCCTCCGCCTGGGAGGTGAAGGCCTTGCCCAGGGCTGTGCCGGATTTTTGCGGGGGTTGCCCGGCAATGCGGTCAAACTCTCCTTTGAAATCGGCAGTCAGGGGAATGCCAGTGGGCGGGGCTTGTTGCCTAAAGAGCAGTGAAGCCCGCGATTCCTCCTGCCCTGCCTGTTTGTAAGTATCGGGCAGGTATTTGTGCAGCAAGGTATGGGCTTCAGTGCCCATCCGCTGAAGAGTAGGGGGGTCCTGGGCCTCCGTGGGTGTGGGGGACGGGGCCCTCGAGCTGGTTGAAAGGCGGGACACCGAATCGGTGTCGTCCCATGCTCGGTCGGGAGAGGCTTTGACCTCAAAAGGCGGGTCCACATACAAGGGAGTGGTACTATCCTGGTACGTCTCCTCCCCGGGGGGCGCACCCAGCGCCGCCGGAGGATGAGATGGCCTGTGCGGTGGTGCTGGCGGCGATATAATAGCCGCGGGCCCAGTGGCAGGGCTTCCCGTGCTAGGCGGGTTGCTGTTCGCCCCAGTGGGTGGCGTTAAAGACCAGCCCTGTTGGGCGGTAAATGCCTGAAGCATGCCCATAAGTTTGCCTTCCGAAGGGACAGCTGTCGGGCGATCTTTGCCGGACTTTTTGTCCTTATTCTTCTTCCTTTTCTTAGCTTTCTTATCCTCTCTCTCGTAGGAAGGAGAGGCTTCTGCTACCCGCTTTAAGTCGCGGGAGGAAGGCTGGGCTGGTGGTAGGTAGAGGTTGTGGGTCAGAAGCGAGAGGGGGGACAAATCCCCAGGGTCCTGAGCCACGCTTCGGTCCGTGGCAACCACGAAAGATTGCCCGGCCCCCGGCGCTGCACGCCGAGCTCGAACCCCTGCCGCCTGGGATGCGCTCCAGCCCGTAACGGGCGCAGAAGCCCGCCCGGCCGCTGGCTGTGCATGCCCCGCCGGCTCCCCAATTTGAGGCGTAAAAACCCCCGCTGGTTGGGAGCGCGGCGTCATCCCCTCGCCCTGGCCGGAGCCACTGACGGGGCGAAACCCGCCTGGGACGGCCTGGGCACCCTGGTCGTTGGCTGGCGGAACAGCCACAGGGCTTCGGGAAGTCGACTCGGGCGAAGGCCCGGCCGATGGGCGCCATGGACGACCCGAACCATATGAAACTGTCTCCAAAGAG
This sequence comes from Diadema antillarum, assembly GCF_040938485.1. Taxonomy (NCBI): domain Eukaryota; kingdom Metazoa; phylum Echinodermata; class Echinoidea; order Diadematoida; family Diadematidae; genus Diadema; species Diadema antillarum. Next base: position 1,079,549 of record NW_027271161.1, on the reverse strand, counting down.
GGGCTCATATTGTTTCCAAAATTTGTGACCTAGAAAACATACGCCTTGAAAAAGGCGGTTGGGTTTATATATCTAAAGTCAAGTAATCTCGAAACAAGGATATGAGAAACTTACAGGACTTACCCTGATGCTAGGCCACAGGATATGCACTCACGTCCCGACACGAACGTCTGCAGTCACGCAGAAAGGATCAGGAGCCGGCGCATGCACGGCGCGCGATATGCAAAAGTCCCGCAGTGAAACACGTACGCGGGACTACCGTGTCGGTACTGAACGAGGAGGTTACGATAGTACAATAAAATCGTCTAAAATCCCTCGAAATATTTAGGTTCTCAGATAAAAAAAGGTTACAAAATTATATAGAACACCATAAAATTTGTAACACTAGAGAAAATGAAGATAGTAATACTCTGAAGTTACGATGGAAGGGGATGAATTCCCCGTCCAAAGAACTTAGCTGCTTCGTCTAGGCTACGAGCAAAAAAGAGGAAGATGGCGCCCGCGGACGGCGCAAGTGGGGGAGTCAGGGTGGGGAGTCAGGGGTGGGGGTGGGGTGTGCACTCTACTTGGTTCTGTGTTAAAACTTGCTCGTTTGGCGTGCATAGTCAGTGACTAGCAAAATAGGTGGGTACATTGATTTATTGCTGTAAATACTAGATTCTCTTGCCGTGTAACGTCAGGCCTACGCTCATGCTCAAGTCAAGTGTAGCACAAATAGGCGTTGTGTGTGTGTGTGTGTGTGTGTTCGTCCCTCGTTCTCGAGGATGACCAATGACATCAATTGGCTCGATGGGTTCGGAGGTGGCTGATGAGGCCAATCTGGGCAAGAAAGCCTCTCCGACAGGTAGGGCAGAAGTGGGTAGGAGCTACACTGCTGGGGGTGGCTGCTCTAGCTTTTCGCATCTGGCGTTTGTGCTCTGCCTGCTTGACGCGCTGCTCCTCTGCTCTACGGCCCCCTACAGCAATAGCATGGCGCCAGGAAGGGCGATCTGCGGCAAGTGTCTCCCAGGACTCGGTGTTGATGGAGAAGTCTGTTAGGTAGAACTTTGTCCTCCCACCTTACGCTTATTCCCATCAGCGAGTTCTCCATAGAAAAGCTTTTTGGGATGCGGTCATCAGACATGCGGGTGACGTGGCCTGCCCATCTCACCTGGGCCTTGCGGACCAGACCTTCACCTATCTGGGCAGCACCCTCTCCAACTGTGTCACAATTGATGCTGAGCTCAACAACAGGATCTCTAAAACCAGCAGTGCTTTTGGGAGACTCAGAAAAAATGTTTGGGAGAGGAGAGGGATCAGCCTTTCAATAAAGCTGAAAATCTACTGTGCAGTTGTTCTCACCACGCTTCTCTATGGCTGCGAAACTTTGACTTTGTACCGGAGACATGAGAGGCAAATCAACCACTTCGATATGCGATGCCTCCGCAACCTCCTTCGCATCCGCTGGGAGGATAAAGTTCCGGACACGAGGTACTGAAGCGGGCAGGTATCCCTAGCATCGTTACAAAGAGGCGTTAGCATTCAGTAGACGTCAAACAACGGTGTTTACACTCTAACGTTACACATTGTATAGCGGTCGACATGCACCCGATTAAGTGGCGATAGAACAGTCCCATCCTTTTCGTAGACCAGGCAGTGTAAAATCGGACGAGATATACATATCCACACTCTGAATTGATCAAACTTTCGGGTTCTGCGAACGATGTTGATGCACATATTGGAAAAGAATCCAAACGACATCGCGATCTTGAAAGTTTCCTCCTCATGTTTTTACTTAGCAGTGAGTGACGTTTAATACTACGTAATAATAGAGATCCCTTAATTTAGTTGTAGGTCCTGCCTAGCCTGGCACTAGTTAGGAGCATCGCCATTGGATCGAGCCGCGCCGCCGGCCGGCCTCCAACGTTAGATCTAGCGCCGCCTACCTATCTCTGATGTGCATGTGCCTAGCGCCTGCTGCATGCTTAGCGCTATCGCTAGCGCCTATGAGACAACTACCGTACATACAGATGGCTACACTGTATACTTGTATTAAACTAAACTGTTAGACAGACATAACATACATGGATCGGATAACAAGACGTACGTACGTACGTGGCCGGCTACGCTAGCGCTACGTACGGGGAGTACTGTATACTGTATATACGAAGCAAGGGATCACGCATTGGATGCGCGCCAATACGCGCGCGCATGCACAGTGCAGCTGGGCATGCATGGCATAATATGTACGTAATATCGGCGATCTTTATTTTGCATAAGGACCATATTTACAGTTCCTTGACCCCAATTATGACAGGGCCGGTGGAGCGTTTTCAAAAGTGTGGGGACCCACTCCCGGGTTTCATGGGCTAACAAGCAAAAAATAAATAAATAAATAAATAAATAAAAAATAATAACGGTCGTCAGCTCATCTCTTCAGAAAAGAAAAAAAAAGGTAATCAGTGGAAAAACATAACCTTACCGTGCTCACACTTCAAGATTTCCATCTATCTCTATTTAGTGCCACTTTCGTACTTCCGGGTTAGAAAAAAAGTGTGGGGGCCCAAAGTGATGACACCTTATGTATTCCTTTGTATGATGCACAAAAAGTGTGGGGGCCCGAGCCCCCACAGCCCCCACGGTTCTGCCATCCATGTATGACCCCCCCCCCCGTCATGTCGTGATGTCATACTAATAGTAGTATCACTGGTGATATCGATAAACAACAACGTTGTGTGCAGTGGATTGTAAGCTGCGTCTCGTCACGTTTCAAGCGACTTGCGACGGCGTATAATGGTACATGTACAACGCATTAAAAAAAAAACACACACGAATCGGAATGTGATACTGTAGTGGTAGTGTACTGTATTTGAAAACTATGTCCACCGCCAGCGCCATGTTTTCAAAAGTGGGGGCCACTTCCATAACAGGTTTCATCAGCTAAAAACAAGAAACAAAACAAAAAAACAAAACAAAACAAAACATAGCAAAAACGCATTCAGCGCAATTTATGGTGCACTTCTCTGTTTCTTTAGCTGACAAGAAAAAAAAAAAGGTCTTTAGCGGAAAAAAAAGACCTTGCTACGCTCACAATTCAAAGTTTCATTCTATCTCTATAGATTGCCACTTCTGGGCCCCATTTCATAAAAAGCTGGTATGATAGCAACTCTTGCTGGAATGGCAATTGTCATGATAATGACAAAAATCCAGCTTCCTGATTGGCTGTTGCTATTGGAAGTTGCCATTCCAGCAAGAGTTGCCATCCTAACATTTTTTTTTATGAAATGGGGCCCCGGGGTTAAAAAAAGTGTGGGGGAGCAAAAGTGATGGCACCATGTATTCCTATATGGTGCGAAAAGTGTGTGTGTGGGGGGGGGGGGGGAGCCCCCCATTCCGCCGGCCCTGATGTCGAGGTACACCAAAGATGTTACTCACTATAAAACATTTACATTGAAATGTACACCCGTATAGTGCAGCATTTTGCACATATTGAAATATAAATAACATTGATAGGGCCTACAGCTCTTTTACGATCTAAGGTGTTTTTCTTTTTAACTTGAGCAGAGATGATTGATGCTTGTCACGAGACCGACACCCACGAGCCATACAGCCAACAATTCACACAGCCCACTAGTTATGCAGCCCTTGCACGAGTTCGACATTATTCCAGTAAAATATTCCCAAGAGTACAGCCCATGAGCATGATTTCTACACTTGGCAAATAAAGCCCATGAGTTCGACACTATAGGCCTACGCAAAAAAAAAAAAAAAAAAAGGCTCACGAGACCGACACTATATATACGCAAAAAAAAGAAGGCCACGAGTCGACCATGCAAAATAGGCTCACGAGACCGACACTGGGCAAAGAGGCCCACGAGACCAACAGGATGAGCAGCGCCATTTGGTATACCTACTGTATAAGCTTTATCATTGTGATTTGATTTGATTTGATTTGATTCATTGTTCCACATCTCAAAACACAAATAACATGGCACAATCGATTTGACATAAGACTGAACATAGCGTCGTCATTACAAAGAATACAAGAGAAGACAATTTGACAAACATGAAATGTGGGGACCTACTAAAAAGCAAAGCTTGTAATGTATAGGTCCCTGCATAGATGAAAATGTTGGTCTTCTTAACCCTAAAAAGGCCGGGGGGTTGAATCCCCCCCCCCCCGACATTTTTCGCCACTACTCCGCCGCGCGAAACTTTTTGACCGCGTCGTTCGCTGACTTTTTACTTTCAAGTCTCGCGCATCTTTTGACACCATTTTTGCGAAAATCGTGCATACCGCTATGACGCTGCATAACGTTTTATACATGCCTGTCAGACCGAAAATGGCTCAAAAACGTGATTTTGTGTATAAAGTCTATGCAAATGGAGTTTTCTCTACTTATTCATAAAGATATGATTATTGTAACTTTTATAGGCTGAAACTGTTTAATTTCAGCATAATTATGCTTGATATAGGTTCTGTCATAAATTTTGCGGAAATAAATGATAAAACAAAAGGTCGAAAAAACAAAGAAATACATAAGAAATTCATAAAACAATAAAATACATAAGAAATTGATTTTGATACCACATTTTTTTTCAAGTACATTGTCAGGAATGCTACAAAGAATGTCTTCACCAAAAATTAGGATTCTAGGAGCTTTAATTTCTGATTTAGAGCAAAATGTATGATTTCATGCATATATTAGCATAATTAATTATTATGACGAAAATTTCCATTTCTTTTTGTATAGCTTGGTAGATTACGCCACAGGTAATGCACATGCCAAATTTCATGGCGATTGCGCGATCGACGGCCGAGATCTCGGGGGGGGGGGGGGGGGGTTGAATCAACCCCTTCCCGGCCACAGAACACCCAAAAAAGCCCGGCCTGGTTAGGGTTTGAAGTAACGAAAACTATGAAAGGAAGGGAAGGGACGTATAAAAGAAAAGAGAGCAAAAAGAGCAAGAGAAAGAAATAAAAGATTATTATTATCATTATTATATATATATATATTAAAGAAATAAAATATACGAGATCATTTTTATTACTATTATTGTTATTATTATTATTATAATTTTTATTATTATTATTATTATCATCATTATCATCATTTTGCTAGACATTTTCGAGAATGAGGAGGTCTCAGACATTTTCGCGAGATGTTTGTTGTTTTCGCGATGTGAATTCGAGGCTATCGTAAGTGTACTACCCTACAGCGCATGGCGACATTTTCGCGTGTTGTTAAAATTCGCAATAGTAGCAGCTTATACAGTGATTGTATAGGTGTCCCGATATTGCCAACAGCAAGAAATTAGCGATGGGAAAAGGGAGTGGCTAGTGTGTTACCTCCTTCACCCTGTAGGATTTTCGGACATTGTGCAGTCCGTTTATTTTATTAAAGTATGATCGTGTGAGTGTCAATGTGCATGCAAGAAATGATAAAACTCTCGTAAAATAGATCTTTCCTGTAATGCAAAGGCATGCCTTCGTATGCGTATCAACTCCTCGACCTTTTTAGGTATTTTCGCTCCCCCACAGACCTGCAGGCACGTATTTAATACATTATCATCCCACAACATTCATTGACATCCAATAGGCAAAATACAGTACGCGAAATTATGAGTTGTCATGCATGAAGTCCACGAATTAGTAAGTAAAAAACAAAAACAAAACAAAACTCACGAAATATAATGGCAGCCAATAATGATTAAGAAATTACGCTATCTCATGAACATTATTATGGAGTCGATGTGTGATCATGTTGCCTACTTTGCGTACATTATTTTGTCTAAAGCTTTTAAAACTGTGTCATATAGGGACTATAATGAACATCTGTAGTAGATTGGAAGTTACTAATATTTTTTTTAACTCAATCATATTCATGTCGCAGCCAAATACCGTATACGAATGAGCAACATACTTATAGTACCTTACTTTACCTATACAAATGCAACTATTTACAATCTCGATCTCGATATACTGTGACGAAAGTGCACCCGGCAGTAGAGCAGTATGTTATTTTCCCCCTGTATGTGAATGATGCGACACCCTGTACAGATTAATACATACTTGTAGTTGACATAGATGGCGTTGTTCATCCTAACGGTCCAGTGCCGTATATAAACGGCACTGTAACGGTCCAGTGCCACTTGTGTTTGTCTCCTGGGCCCACTCTGCCTGCTGTCGGTCTCGTAAGCCTCTTTTGCATACGTGAGAGTTTTTATTTTATTTTATTTTTTTTTGCGTATAGTGTCAAACTCATGGGCTGTATGACTCGTGGACCTATTTTCAATGTCGGTCTCGTGGGATGGCCATAGACAGTGGCTGTCCATTGTTAGCACTGAACAAGCAGCTGATAGAAAATATATAGGAATGAGAAAAAAATACTGACGTAGACGCAGCGAGCTTCTGAGTATCATGATGCACACAGCGACTATGTATTATATGATATAGGGCTATATATATATATATATATATATATATATATATATATGCCTCCGCCACGAAGTGGTGTTGGAGGCATTATGTTTTCGGGTTGTCCGTCCGTCCGTACGTCCGTAGGTACGTCCGTCCGCATTCGTTTACGCGATAACTTGAGTAATGTTGACTGGAATTTTACCAAACTTGGTTCAAGTATAAAGTATGATAGGGCAATTACTAATTAGATTTTGGGCGAAATCAACCTAAGGCCAGAGGTCAAAGGGTAAGGTCAAATCATGAAATTGTATCCGTTTACGCGATAACTCAAGACTGGATCGAGCAAATTTCACCAAACTTTATCCGAGGATGACGTCAACGCTAAGAAGAGGCTATTAGGAAATTAGATAAATGGAATAAATAAATAAATAAATATATTTATGTATATATATGTATATATGTATATATATGAATAAATAAATAAATAAACAAATAGATAGATAAATGAATAAATAATAACTTTAAAAACCCGTGTTCTGCACATACTCGAAACAGCAGTTTCCATTGTCCAACCCGTGCGCGTCGCACATTTACAGTAACACTAACATTTAGGGCTCCCTCTATTGCTCACATGCGTAAACTGAATGAAGATCTTCTGGAAGTGCCGAGTCACCTGAGCGCCCATTTTGATGCTATCATATTCTAATCCTATATAAGATTGCGTATGTCTATAATTCCTCCATGCTGGCAACCCATTATCATGATACGCTTCAAGTCCAATGGAAAGTATCAATTTCAAAGTGAGACACTAAAGGAGAAAGATACAATATTCATCGCGTTGTAAACAGGCAGTTTCACATAGACGACTTATCAAACCAATCTTTGTTTTACCAAGAATAATCACAAGCATTTGATTGTTGATCAAATGATACTTCATGATTAGGCCTTAATGTCAACTATAGCTATAAATTAGCTTGTAGAAAGAACAAAAAAAAAGTCAGTCAACGTAAATTGTTCAAACCCCCAGTTCCAAGACCACAAGGAATTATACACATACTTAGCTTCCTTTCGCTCATCGGTCAATAGTCTCTAAAATCGAAATGGTCAGATGACGTTATAAGGAGGAAATTTATGTCGATTATCATATTTTTGATGGTAGCACTCGGTGCATTGTAAATTGGCATGGCTGTAGCTAATAAAATGGCTTACCATGATAATTAGTGATAACAATTTATTGACATTGACTGATGATGATGAAAACGGTAAACGAAGGTCTTAAAAAGGGTAAAAATCGTCAATGATTTATGACGGAAAAAAAAATCAGTTATGAAAATAATATGTATCAGCAGGCGAATGAGATCATTACTGTAGTCATTGCGACCGAAGTTTGTAAGTAGACCAGTGCTTGCTTCTCAACACTATCCACTTGAGCTAGCTGTGCCGTAACATCGTTAATCTGAACGACTATACTTCCTTACCACTGCTATACGAGGGCTACTTTGCCGCCTCTTCCTACATTATATGCAGTGAGCCATCAATATCGATATTCAATAAAGGACATTTTCTTCAAAATGTACCATGACATGGTTGTGCGTTACGTACAAAGACGAAAAAACACAACAGTAACACAAGAGCACGCACTGTGGATTGGAAATCAAGAGAAAATGCTCAACGAGTTTGCATTGCTTATCTCTTATCTGACATGCTTTCAGGCATCGACGGTAGCATTTACAGCCATCTATGGCTGGACTGATTCATGAACAAAACAACACATAATGCCCATTTAGCTTTGGAATAGAAAGTCCATGTTTTTGTTTTTGTTTTTGTTTTTGTTTTGTTTTATTTTGTTTTGTTTAACAGTTTGGGATGGAGAGTTTAGGTCTTGGGTGTAAGGGTAACTGAAGGGGGTGGGAGGAAGGAGGGCAGGCTGAGGGGGAAGGGACTGTACCCCTGTGGAATCAATCACACACTGTCCGCCCAGGCGTACATTGGTTTCATCAGCGTCATGGTGTCGATGTTTCATTGGCGAGTATGGGCCTACAATATTATACCTGCACCTGTGATCAAACCTGAAACATCTTACCCACTAAAGAGCCACTTGAATCATTTCCTACAGGAGATGCTGGATAGTCATTCACACATTATCAACAGTGCTACAGTACTGTATGTAACATCACACCAATTAAATAACGTCTGAATATCTGTGTTGGGGGAAAAGAAAATAACATTTCAATTGTCATCAAGCTTTTAACATCTTGACCCTGTTTGTAAGCAGGAATTATTAAATGTCTGTAAGTCCTGCGCCCCTGGTTGGACCGGTAGCATCATGTGTCGTTTGGGTCCGTCACCTCACCAGTATCGCACTGGGTTAATTTGTTCCACATGTACTCGTATTTCCATCGTCATGCTCCTAGCCGAACTCTGAATTGTCGCCCTGAGAAATGCATGCATTTCTCTCAGATTCGTCACTACATACGGCAACGTGTTACCCCTATCCTCGAGTATTGTCGTTATTGTCATCTTTCGGCATCACTACATGCCCATTGAAACATCCGGGTATTTAAGAGGGAATGAAGTTGCTAAAACGTTTCGTCATCGCGTTCCCGGCATCAAAATCAGGACCTGTCGAGCTACAAGATTCCGGGAAAGTGAGTACCCAAATTATGGAACTCGAAGAGCACAATTCCTGATATTTTGTGCCAAACGAATTTGTGTTTTCTTCGGCATGCTTCTCACCGCATTTCTCTCAGGTTCGTCACTATGCGGCAACATAATACCACATCTTCGAGCACTGCCATTTTAAGTCATCTAAAATAGGAATCGTCATTTGCCCACTGGAACATCCGAGCATTTTAAGAGGGAATATCAAAGGTTGGTAGAACGTTTCGTCAACGCGTTTCCAGCGTTGAAGTCGGGACCTGTCATACTAAAAGATTCCGGGGAAGTCTCGAAATCACAGAATCGTGGAGCACTATTATACTATTAATGTCTATGCTATCATCGCATACCACTGTTACTTTAAAAATGTGTCTGTTATTATTTTTATTTCAACAACAACAACAGCAACAACAACAACAAAGTGAATCTGCAAATCGAACTTTCAGCTATTAAAAGTCAGACTCCATAATCTTGTCCAGATAACCATTGCATATACATTTACGAAGACTTTGTGTGTCATTAATAATCAACTCTTGGATTGAATGCTATGCATTCCCATCGTAATTATTACTACAATGTTACTTAATGACCCTTTTCCGTGTTCTTGCCTCTCTTTCTTCCTGAATTAAGGTACCGTCGAAAATGTACTAGTAGTATATCAGGGTTGTTTTGTTTTGTTTTTTCTAGATAACATAAAGACGGCACAATGGCACACCACATGCATATGGGCACATGATAATTGAAATCACTAGTACATACATAAACAAACATATACACACATAAATGACTGTGTACAAAGACACAAAACACACACACACACATTATTAGACAATAATAATTATATTGTATATATATGTATATATATATATATATATATATATATATATATATATATATATAATATATCATGGCTCGACACTAACTTTTTTGTTTGGTGGCCCGATGGGGCCACCAAAATCCTAAATTTCAAATTTTTGGTAGCCCGAGAGAAAAATTTGGTGTCCGAAAAAACCCCAATAAAAACATTAAAGTCTTTTTTTTTTTAATGAGTCAAATATTTAAGATTTATTATAGTAAGAATTACTAGTAGAAGTTGGACATATCTACTCATAAATAAACTTCAACAAACTTGCAACACTCACTCTCAGGCATTCATTCAGTCCTTTTCATCCATCCTTTGAACAAATTTAACGGCTAATTTCCTGCGCAAAAAGTTACGAATTTATTGACATAGTTTTCAAAAAAATGTTGGTGGCCACCAAATTTGCCTCTTTTTTTTTTTTTTGAAATTTGGTGGCCCGACTTTCATTTTTGGTGGCCCCAGGCCACCGGGCCACCGTTAGTGTCGAGCCCTGTATATATATATATGTATATATGGTGATCATAATTATGCTTTCGATGAAAGACCGAAAGCTTGGAAATAAACTACATGTTTGGAAATAAACTACATGTTTGGAAATAAACTACATGTTTTACGTTTAACTAGCTCCGTCCGTGAATGCCCTTTAAAATCTTCTCGCACTGAAAAAAAGAAGGAGCTACACTGGTTCAAGCTGTACACGTTCGGGACCCCTTCTCTCTCTCTCTCTCTCTCTCTCTCTCTCTCTCTATATATATATATATATATATATATATATATATATATATATGTATATATGTATATATAATATATATATATATATATATATATATATATATAGAGAGAGAGAGAGAGAGAGAGAGAGATACATATATATATATATATATATATATATATATATATATATATATATATATACATGTTAGGCAGCAGCCGCTCATTCCAGCAAGTGGTGGGGTGGCAATGGTGTCTTCAACCAGCTGCCGATTATACATTCCTCTTATAGTCCACCACCAAGAGCATCTGTTCTGTAATGCTGTCTACTGCATTACCGGTACTTTCTGTGTGAATTGTCCGTGTTTATAACTACACTGAATGCACAGTGTGTGATTTGTATGCGTATTGTATTCATATTTTTTAATACGTAGATGAATCATTCCTGTTATATTTTTTCCTGTTGATGGAATGCAGAAATAAAACGAACTCAAATCAGTCTTTGCGAAAGGTACGTCTCCATGAGATCACTTCCTACAATAAACACATAAAATGCACATGTCTCGTCCTCTTTGCACCATGTTTATTGTAATATACATACAAATATATAGAAATCAATGCAAAACATATTCAAAAACAAATTATAAAGCAAGTATAGTAATACATGTTTGTACATGTCCGGTATTCTCGTTCTGTCTCCATTACGGAGAACACTAAAAGTTTGGCCAACAAGACTGAGTTGCAATCACAGCATGAGGCAGACCGCGGCTTGATGTCACATACTCCAGAACTTTTGATATTAAAAGTCAACCCTGGCTAGAAACCAAAAATAATAATTCCATGCTATCTTGTAAATATTTACATCTTTCGATGATCAGCAAGCGCTTTTTTCTGGTCATTTTGTTCCAGTGGTTGAAAATGATAAATTCCATGCATTTTTCAAAATTATTATCATTTTGTTTTTAATTCTTCCCTTTTTACGTTAGCGAAATCACACTTGTGTCCATTAGTACGGGGAGGGGGGGGGGGGGTCACGTCGGGAAGATGCCATGTAAAAGCCAACTATCTTAGCGCCCTATAATTGAACTTTATACATTTCTTCGTTTGAAAGAGAAAGCTCTAAACTTTAAAATGATATACAATGTATACACGTATAACTTGTTAATTGGACCATCTTTCTACCTACTCAAAAAGAGATTCAAATACAGACAGAGTTAGGAGGTGCAAAATCAAAGAACAAAGAAAGGGCGTGCTATGCACAATAATTGTCAGTTTTTGGAAGAGGTTCATCTGATTGGTAATTCTCTAATTAAGGTGAAATTTCGTTTTTACACAACCAAAGAAAACTATATACCTTGCGTGAGCTTTTGCCTACTGTCTGCAGGCTTCATCAGACTGGCCTTGACTCGCCGTAGATGGGGTGTAGGCAGTCTTACAGTCCGAGAGAATGGGAAGAACCAAGGTTTACATCGGGGAGACGTGCAGAAAATTTGGAGTCAGGAAGTCAGAACACCAAAAAGAGGCAGAGTCACTGGAGAAGACATATAATCACAAGGGCTAAAAAGAAGGAGGCAGATCTCATAAAAAGTCAACCATAAGTGATCACGTGGTGCAGGAAAACCACATCATTGACTGGAAAAAGAGCAAGATTGTGTCCAAAGACATCAATAAATTCATACGTTGGATAAGAGAGGCTATCCACATACAGCGGGGGCGCGAACACAATACCATTGTATGATGAATCGTGACGAGGGGCAATACAAAGGTATCTTCAGCGTACTGAGTATAGTGTACATTCCCATTCTCTCGGACCGTAGGACTGCCTACACCCCATCTACGGCGAGTCAACGCCAGTCTGATGAAGCCTACAGACAGTAGGCGAAAGCTCACGCAAGCTATAGTTTTCTTTGGTTGGTTGTGTACAAACGAAATTTCGCCTTAATTTTTCAGTTTTGTTTTAAGCCGCAATAATTTTGACAGTATAGGTTCAGAAGGAAAAAAAAAATGGAGTCTGTCAAGCCCAATCACATATTTGGTCAATTGACAGAGAATCCTAATTACATTATTTTTAAAAGGGTTTTGAGTTGGGTATAGTCACATATACGAGAGGCAAGCTATCTGTAAAGGTTTAATAAAAATCCAAGAGTAAACGTTGTAACAGTGCATCCAATCAGATACAGTTCAGGTGCAGTATAGAATGCTTGATAGGACGGATATACTTAAGACCTCCTTGGTGATGTGTTTCTGTTGTTGTTATTGTTGCTTCCGTTGGAATGAGTGAGATAGTTTGAAAGTACTTCACACTGATCAATGCAACAATTGATCCACTTTTACAACAAAACCACTTCTATAGAAATTACGCATGAATGCCATGGGGTAGCGTCGGTACTTAAGAAAACAACAATACCGAAAAGCAACGGCTTCTTTAGTATATATTTAGGGCGTAAGTCTCTGTAATCACGCCCTACCCTCCATACATGTACAATTCCACTTTCGCTACCTGAACACCTTCTATGGAAGGGCTTAACAAAGTCTGTTCAAAGAGCCGAATTCTATCCACTCTTGCGGAATCAATTATCCACTGAGGAGCTGTAATTGTGTCTTAGTGGACAAGACCACGGGCTATCAATCGCGATGTTCACGGTTCAACCTATCTTGCACTCTACATCGCTTTACAAACGCTTTATCCTCACAGGATTGTCCTTAAGGGTGTGAGTTCACGGAGCACGCGAACGATTTGCGAAGGACGCGAATGGCAAAATCCAGCATTCGTATTTTAGTCTGCGAAAGATCGCCAAACCAACGTGAGGGTTCGGAAGCGTCGTCAATTGTTCGCGAATGCCGTTCTTACTTCGGCGAGAATTTCAAAAAAGTTTCAAATTTTTTGCGCACCTTTTCCGCACGCTTAGTCGTGATTTGCTCGTGAATTGTTCTCGAAAGTGTCTTTAAAGCCTCGTCATATGCGCAAGACCTTCGCAAGACACGCACGATGTTCGCAAAATGTTCGTGAAACCCCAAACAGACTCCGAAACTTTGGAGAATGTCTCGCGTATGTTACGCGAAATCTGAGAAGTTTTTCCGATCATTTTACGACGTAATCGCAAACTGTTCGCGTACCTTTTGAGACATTCTCGCGAACGTTTAGCGCACGTTTGGGGGATGTATGACCTATACGTTTTCTACAAATAAAAATCGTAGCATACATCTAAACATCAAACAATTATTAACAACTATAGTAACAAAAGAAATTAAAGACTAGCAAAGAGAAATGATTATTTAATGTTTGATATACAAAAAAGAAAAATCGCAGAATACACTCAAAATTAATCTAAAGTATGTAAAATTTCATTTGGACTATAGAGATTATAAATATTGGAGGAACTGCAAAAAAAAAAATCAAATGCTTTACTAGTGGAGATAGGTCCTAGGGGAAAAAAAATGTAGGCAAGCACACGATAGAGAAAAGAGAGAAAAAGAAAGGAGAAATAGAGGAAAGAAAAAAAATCAACTCAAGACAGCTTCCACCTCTCCTTGGGTACATTTTCTACCATGATTATTGAAAAATTTTCGTTGTTCGCATTTCCGTCACGTGTTCTCCGTGTACGTAACATACTGTATTTTAGCAATGATACACACGACATTCGCACATACGTCTTGGAAACTTTGCACAAATTGCGCAAGAATAGTTTTCAGCTTCATTATCGGACCACATTCGGAGAAAAACTTTTCCGAATGTTGGATTTTGTCATTCGCGTCCTTCGCAAATCGTTCGCGTGCTCCGTGAAATCTCACCCTACGGACAGACTCAAGACCTTTCGTCCTGCTTATAAGGATTCGAATCTATTCAAATCAATGGATGTAATGTAAGTTTTAAAATTAAGTGTTTATGCAGCACTGTCAGAACATCTCATGCAATTTAACAGAGGCCGCGGAACGGGGGGAGGGCTGCACCCCTTCCCCTTTTTTCGCTCAATGATATGCAGCAAAATATTAAAAAAAAGAATAGAAACAAAAATCGCAGAAGACATCCATGGATTTCTAATGGTTCAGTCTATACATTCTTATGTTCCGCGGTCCCTTATTAAAGCGTGTGAAAGAAATAAGACACATTAACAGACAGAAAATATCACCAGTCAGATTGTCAGAAGTCGCCATTGGTGAAATTCCATAGTCCCATAATATACGACATTAATTGTCAGAGCATCGATAGGCAAAACAAAATTACTATATGAATTTATACCTACATTCTACCGCTTAATCAAGGAAGGTTAATACAGAAGTATCTAAGCAACTTATAGTCACGAAAAACTGACTCTGTTGTTAATTTCATATTTCACAAAATATGCATTATGCTTACCAGTAATCCCAGCTCCTATGCCTAATCCCAAATTATCAAACCTTTACCTGATCATGATATCCATTAGTGCTGTTACCCATGTTAAAAAGTGTTTACAATATTTTTAATCCACACTCCAGAGATCGTTTAGGCTACGCCATTTTCTGCCTTGGCTTCCACTTTTGTGCCGTTCATATTCTGGATATCCTTGGTAGGAACTTCGACATAAGTGTCCAGAGGAGAGTTCCTAAAGGGGGGAAAAATACACATTTGATAATGGACTGTCAAACTGTCAATTCAGGAGATTCATCGCTTATACCGTCAGACTCACAGGATACAGTACAATATAGCATACATGTAAATATGGACTGGATACGACATTAACTGCCTAAACTAGAAGTATATTGCCTATGCCATTATGGGAGACGAATGAAGCCCTCGTGAGGGCAGTTAGATATGTGGAAGGTTTTACGCCTCCGAAAATGTGCCCTTATCATTACCCGGTTACATTCTGTAGAATCAGATTTTTTTTCTCTTTGTTCTTTGTTTTGTCCTGTTTGTGATAAACAGGCATTCAGTGCCCGTTTGCACCAACGATAAAGTCATGTTCTTGAGAGAAAGCTGTAACCTGAAGGGAGGTGAAACCCACATATCACTATGGATTGAGTACAAAGCAATTAATAAGTAAACACATCATGAAGTTTTAAGAAAATTGGACAATCCGTTTAATGTTTTTTTTTTTTCAAGTTTCGATACAGCCATTGCTAGATAAAGACTACAAAAAAATCTTGGTGTTGTATACAGTAGCACAACAAAATAAAGAAAATAAAAGAAAATTCAACACTTTTTTACTTTCCTACCACAATGAAAGGACACTTGGCTTAAAACTTTCATAAGGCAGGGATAGATATTACCTCTTGTCAGTAACAGTAATCAAAGCCTGATTTGAACTCCTACGTTTAAGTAGGAGTTCAAATCAGGCTTGATTTGAACTCTTACGTTCAAGTGTTGGTGTTTTTTTTTTTTTTTTGTTTTTTTTTTGGTGTTTTTACATGAAGCCATAGGTTCAGTGCAAGCTGTTGTCGCAGGTTGCTAGGAGTCAATTTTTTTTTTCAAGTTCAAGTTCAAATTTCAAGTTCAAGTTCAAATTTATTCGTTTTTTCCACAATATACAAACATAAATCTCACTTTCTTGAGTGAAAGAAACAATGCATACAATTGTACAGAGAAAACAACAATAATAGAAAAAAACTAACAGTAGCGATACATTACAATAGTTGCTGAGGTAACGAAAATGAAATAGTTGTCAATATATGCACTGTGTGAAAAAAACGGAGGGACCCACTAAAAAGACAAAGTTTGTAGAGTGTGGGTCCCTCTTGTATTAGAAGCCCGATGCAAAGATTGAATTGAAGACAACTACAAATCGGCACAAAAAGTTTGTCACTAAAAAGTTTGGCAGCCCACTAAGAGACAGACGGACAAACAGTTATACAAAAAACAACGAGAAACAGAGTAATGAGCATAAAACAGGACTGAGACAGCAACAAGACTATGATAGGAAAAAAAACTGACTAGACGCCACAAGAGGAAACAAGACTATAGCCTGATAAAGAGGTAACAGAATGGACAGGAATATGCAACAAAGACAAAGACAAAGACAACGATCCTCGGAGGTTTGAGGAAGAAAGAGAAGATGAAAAAGAAGAAAAAAAGAATATAGAACAAACCCTTCAACTGCGAAGTATAGGTTAAAAAAGATCTTATAGTCAAGGCTTAAGTAATAGTAACAATAAAAAGAACGGCAATGCAGATATTGCGGACGGGTAACAAAGTAAGCCTATAAACTAATCTGATTCTGGGAGTCGTCATTGTAGGATTGTAAGAGAAAAAACTTCAATCTCCTTTTGAATGAGTATATAGAAGGAGCAGATTTTAAATCATGATTCAGGGAATTCCAATAATTTGGTCCAGTGTAAATAAATGTATGCTTTGCTAGAATCGTTCGAAGAAGTGGTAAATGAAACTCGTTTAGAGCGTCGGATGGGGTAATTATGGAATTATTGACTTTTTTTTTTGAACATAGAACCAAAGATAGGTGAGAGTAAACTGTTATCATACATATACATAGATTGACCTAAGCTAAATAAAAATAATTCATTGATTTTCAATAGCTCATAACAGTCAAACAATGCATTTGTATGGGAATGTGTGGAAGAATTGGAAATGATACGGAGGGCTTTCTTTTGCAGTAATAACACTCTATTCAGTAGCGTCTGATGAGTATTGCCCCAAGCTGAAATTCCATAATTAAGGTATGAGAGTATCAAAGAGGAGTTAGGAAAAATATCTCAAGTTCCACTAATTTTGAGGGGTGGTCAATGTCACGTCATTGAAATGAACTGCTAAACCTAGAGCCCCTCGTAAAGAGAAAAACCGCTACATTCATTTCAGTGCATCAGTGCTGCATGAAGAAAGAGCCAAGATTTGGAAGGGAAACAAGAAGTGCCGCCATTCATTAAAAAAGGTGATTTATTGCAGAGATCTTCTTAATTCCCCCCCCCCCCCCAAAAAAAAAAGAGTAGAGGGAGTTTGATAAATCCTTGACGTGCCTGAACTAAACAAAAGGGTTCTGTATCAATATATCAAGATGATGCTAAACGACTTCATCACAGCAAACCTTTGGGAAGCGTACTGCACAATCCGATACTTTAGCAATGCCTCCAATTCAAGTGGGGATATCGTATCGGGCAATTCAAAGCATTGTCAAAAAGGCTTAGGTCTATCCTCTGACCTAAGACTATAATCACTGTATAGAAAGTACTAAAACGAGGGCAGGGAGGACACACATGTCCTTTCATAATATTGGACCACACATTGATAGCTGCAAATAATGCAAACAATCACTGCAGCTGCGCTGGCTACTTGTAATCTTTTGACCAGTCTCTAGTAGGTTCAATATCCACTTTGAGAATATAAATGGTCGAACAACCTCCCAAAATTTACTTTTCGTTACTCCATCCGATAGATGCGTAGGCTATTAAAATTACTTTTCCAAAAGCAGGAGGTGACAAATTTCGTTACGACGAAGAAACCCATCCCACTTTTGGTTTAATTTAAATGTTTACATCCTGTAAATGAATCTTGTTTCTGTATCCCCCCCCCCTTTTTTTTGGGGGGGGGGGGGAGGGCGGGGGAGGGACAAAATGTGGACTGAAAGCTCAACTTAAAAAAAATGAAGCCACGCCCAGTTTCATAACGCTACGTCACCCCAAAACAGTCTCAGTATTTGTGACCCTGCATCACAAAACCAACAAAAAGTCACCAGACATGGATTTTTAGTTAAGAGCAGATTCTGAAAGAACCTTGAAATGATGTATAACTCAATTCAAATGGACTCTCCTAACCTATCTACATGTAAATATTGGGAAAAAGTACATACTCTGGAAGAGTGCGAAGTGATCAAAGAGACCCTGAATTACAGGGTCTATTCAAGCACCTAATCTTTACCAAGCCGTGGTAGCTAGGTGTGCGATGAATAGGACAAAAACTTGATGTAAACCACCGGAGCAACGACAATGACGAGATTATCAGATTAAGCTGAAATTAAGGTTGCTTTATCAACACATTCTGCCCATGATTAATGCCAACTTGTGATTTTGTGTACATTTCCTCAGGAAAACAGTGCTCTGTTATGAAACTCATAAAAACGTATTTTTGCTATTCATCAGTTTGATGTTTTTAACAGATTAAATTAAGATGTTGGGCAAAATTTGCATAATGAGTTGATTAAAATTTGAAATTGATAATCTAAAAACATTTCAAGATACAATCTTGTAGAATACGATGTGGGTGTCGAGCCTACCAAATTTCGTCGCAATCGCGAGACTGATGGCCGAAATCTGGGGGAGGGGGAGTCCCCCCCCCCCCCCCCCCCCCCGGTTTAGCATAGCAAAAAAAGCCCGCTGGCCTGTTTAACCATTCGAACTTGACTGGCATTTTAGGCGATGTACTTGCGTGTGACTTTTGTGGTCATAGCTCAAAGCGGTAGAAAGTTAATTGAGAACACACACTCTAGGCATATCGCCCTTAAATCAGGGTAAGTTCATTTTACATTATGACCTTTAACCTTGTCAGAATTCATCAATATTCGAACTTGGCTGACATTGTTCCGTCATGTACCTGTGTCGTGCGTTTGATGGTAAAAGCTCAAATGTGTGGAAAGTTATTGAGAGTACACCACAATACTGATATTACAGTGTTTCTTGAGGGAAACTCCATTGATATTTTCACCTTTAACTTTGTCGGACTGCACCCATACTCAAGCTTGAACGGCATATAACGATTAGGTACAAGGAGTGTGAGTTTGGTGACCATAGCTCAAATCTGTGGAATAATTATGATTGAGAGCACACAGCAATACTGGGTACAGAGCTTATACGGACAAATTCACTGACGTTTGACCTTGTCGGACTGCACCGATATTCGAATTTGACCGGAATTGTAGGTTATTAACATGTGGTGTTGGTTTTGTGATCAACTCAAAGGTGTGGAAAATCAGAGAGAGTATATTTTACATAATATAGTTGATAATGCCAACGACGACGCCGCCAAAGACGACGACAACGACGTAAAAGTGTCACCTATGTCTTCCTTCCGCCTTACGCGGCTGTGACGAAAATCGATAATTCTAATGTGACGTTTGTATACCTTAAGTTTTCCCCTTCCTCGATGGTCTCTGGAAGTTTGCGTCCTCGAGTCTCAGGCAGGAGCAGAGCCAAGAGGCCAGCTGAAATGCTTGACAGGCCGAAGATGATTGACGGAAGTGGCTTCCAGGTGCGACCCAGGATGCGAATGGTCGGAGCGAGGATACCACCGATCCGAGACGCCATGGAGCAAACCCCAAGACCAACGGTCCTAAGCATAACCAGACACAATATTCGTGTTTACAATTAACTCTTATCAGAACCACCAAATTGATATGGCGTTGACTGACACTGTGAATAAATAGAATAGGATTGGCGTTGGGAATGACTTGTGCATAGGCAGAATTAGAACGAAATACATTAGTAAATAATATCCCTGTGGGTGCATTTGCGGGTCTAAGACAAGTTGGTAGACATTATTGTTATTATGTAAGAGTGCTTGGCTGTCGATACTGCTATACTTCCACGTTATTTGTTCAGGCACACATTCACTGCATCATTAATGTTATTTGATGTACTCATATGAGTATTACATTGATACCACATCATACTAGCTAATCAGTCTGGTTACCATCTTAAACGACTCCTTCATGTGCGCGCTTTGGTTGGTTTGGTTTGACTTTGTTGGGTTGTTTTGTTTGTTCAAGTTTGTAATATGTATGTTTTATTAACATGTTAAATACCTACCTAGAGTTTTTAAGAGATCAAACAACAAAATTGACCTGTCTTAATAAAGTTGAGGCACAGTGAGGTAGTGCATCGTGTGCAATGATTGTAAGGAGCATACTCCAGGTATTTTGCATGTTATCATACTATTATGTTATTATTGTCATAATTATGACTAACATCACTAGCATTTTATCAGTACTGTTATCATCATCCATTATTGTTCTTTTCATCAAAGCAAAGTAATTAAGATTGTAATCTTAAATATTCATTAAAAGATAACGTTATACCTGCGAAGCTGAGGTAATCTGGGTCGACTGAACTGTTATAGCTGTCAAAGCTCCCTATCAGAGGTCATGGCACATGACAGTTATAATAATTGTGATAAGTCCCCTGTGGTTGGTCCGGCCCGCTGCCCCACCCTCAAAATCCTGGAATTCAGTGGGGTTACTGCAAATCTATTTCAATGACTCATATTCATTCTTTAAGGTGTGGGGACGGCTTGACCCATGCATGATATCATAATTACCTGACTGGCGTTGGATACAACTCAGCCGTGTACATGTAGATGATACTGAAAGAAGCCGACACCCCGAACTTTCCGACCATGGCAAACGTCGCCCTCAACGGCCCAATTGCTAAAGATTAACAGGGGGAAACACAAGCACATTAGCATCGCTTTAAATACTCTTTAGTCTCATTTAATACATATTATCAGATCCTTTCAAAACCAGAATTACTGAGACAACGCGGATAATCTCTCTCTCTCTCTCTCTCTCTCTTTCTTTCATTCATTCTTTCTTTCTTATTTTTTTTTTTTACCCGACCTGTCAAAACGGTCAGGGCACAATGTCGCTCGGACTTTGTGGCAGTAATCTTTGCCAAATTCTACCCAAGCCAGATAGGGTAATTATAAATCAAAATTATCCCTACAACACTTCTGTTAAAACTCTCTCGCCGTAACATTCCTTTGATACACTCAACACGCATGACCAATAGTCCAAACAGAATGACACACCGTTCGCCGATCATAATCGTGCATGGATTGTCTTCACACCCCCTTCGCGCGTGAACGGGTTGGTTGCTAGGGAAACCTACCTGGAGAAGGTTTTCGGTGTGTGTATCAAAGCGGTACCCCTCGCTCTTTCCTGTGGTTTTATTGCACGAAACGAGGGATTTTTGTTCTTTGGACTTTGTCTCGACATTGTCGGAGTAAGATCTGTTAAAACAGGGCTTAACTCTACAAATCCTCGTATGGCGTTACACAATCAAAGTAATACCAAATAATTTTAAGAAAGGAATGATCGGATTTGGACAGAAAGTGATATTTACCACCTCAAAATACTGAGGCAGAAAAAAAAAATCGATCCATGAATTCAGTCGTCACAAACCCAAAAGACGAGGGGATCCTGAATTGCCGAATTTGATTCAGCAGAAAAAAAAATGCCTCCTTCATCGACGTTTCTTTCAGAAATATCCGAGAACCAGGAATACAAGGCTTCTTTGTCGTGTATGGGGATAAACGAATTGACCTCGCATAAACTCTGGACAAAACCAAATTCATACTCTGCCTTAAGAAATCTCCAAACGGTCTCGCGCTCAGTGTTAATAGTCTACGGGATGTGACTTGGAGGCACTTGCCGTTCGAGAAAAGGCTTTCTGTATATAGTAGGCCCTATCGACAGACTGCACTTTGATGCCGTTTAAACGTCATACTGTGTGTGCAAGCGCGGCACATACAAATATCATAGTCTTTTATTGGATTGACAAGGTGCACGTCACCCCATCGAGGCCACACACAACTATTTAAGGTAGATTAGAGATGGAAGTTGCCTCAGCAGATATTATGATCGCCCTAATGTGGTGTATAAACGGCGCCAGAGTGCTCACAGTGTATGGCTTGAATTTGAGCTGCAGCATTTTCATTTTTAGTTTCAGTTCGAATAAATTTTTGCATTTTCCATAAAAATCACAATAAATCAACGGTAAATGTATTTCCTAGTTTGATGAACAAAATACATAATGAATTCCCAGTATAATTATCAAGGTTAATTCAAACAAATCTAATGAAATAAAAATGTATATGTGTTGGTATAGGGCTGCAGAATGGCTGAAATGTTTTTGGAATTGAATTCAGGCTCAAATTTATGTCGATAACACAAAGCATATGTTTTTTCATAATGGTTGATTTATGCCATTCAGAAGTAGTGCTTCATAGGGTCTTAAACAGATATTCAAAAAAGAAGGATATGGACGAATAAATTTTTCATAATTTCATAACGTGAAGACAACAAAGTTTGTAGTTGTAAGCATGCTAAGATTGCTAACACAATAATCTTTATTCATGGAATGCGGAGTGCAGTATCAAATCAATTGGCAATAATTGGAGTTGTGAGAAAACTCAGAGATGTTTCATCAACATAATATTCTCTGAAGCCTTTGATATTACCCCATTTGTCACACTTTACACTGAGCCATGTAGCAAACATTTGACATTAGGCCCTACGTTGAAACATATCATTTTATTTCATTGTAAAAAACAAGAAAACAAAACAACAAGAACAATGCTTATTCAAATACGTCGATGTAGGGCAATTTGTCAATCAGTTGCAATGAAAACATCTCGACGAAAAAAATTCATGAATTTGAATAACAAAGCAGTATACCCGCTGCATGCTATAAGGATTAGAACCAACACTTGCTTTCGGGCGGAAGCTCGGTGGTCTTGTGGAGATGAAGCCTGTCCGGTGATCAGGAGGTCGTAGGTTCGAATCCTGCTCGTGTATGTACGCCCATGATTTTTATCATGGCTACTGCTAAAACACTGATGAATTCAGTGCTTATTTACGTCGATGTAGGGCAATTTGTCAATCAGTTGCAAAGAACAATGCTGCTTGAATCATTATTTTCTGTGGACTTTACGATACAGCCAAACGCAAAATCAATATTTTCTTGATCAAATATAATATCACCAATCTTTCCATCATACGAAAACAGTGACTTTTATTGTTTGATGAATGTAACTCTATCAATAATATCATTCGCTGTAATAAATTACTATTATGGTGCGGTACGCGGTAGATCGCTCTGCAGTCACTAGCAGTGTGATATACTGGAGCGGATTTAACTTAAGTTGAGTTCGTTATTTGCCAATCCTGAAATGACAACAACAACAATAATATTTACTAAATTTTAGTTGGGACAAAACAGAATTGATTCCTCGAGTGACTCACGACAGAATATGGCGATGATGCAAGCAATGCCAGCCAGCAGGAGGTAGCCGCAAGTCGAGCGGCGCCGCCCGAAGTACTCCAGGGCGAAGACGGAGCTAATGTAGGCGGGAATCTCCACTGCTCCTGACACAAAGGCCGACACGTACGCGTTGACACCGAAATCGCCCGAGCTCAAGGAGAGACCGTAGTACACCAGGCTCTCTACCGACCTAACAGGGAGGGGAAGGGCAGAGTGATAAATGTGAAGAGAGACTCAGCCGGAAATGGTCAAATGCACCGTCGCCAGAATTAAAAAAAAAGAGCCTTATGCAGTATAAGTCTAACGAGATGAATCAGGACAAAATGCCATATACATCGGGTCCAATATCAAGTGCCAACAAGCTTCCTTTTTTCTTGTTCTTCTTCTTCTTCTTCTTCTTCTTCTTCTTCTTCTTTTTTTTTTTTTTTTTTTTGGGGGGGGGGGGGAAGGGGGCGGGGGTGTTACATCTAAGTTGTGGTCATATAAAATTCTTTTACATTTTGGATGAAACATGAAACGTCGCTGTTCTAACATGCAACCAGTTAAACATGAATGATTATTTGGTACGTGCAAGACAATCATTATGAATAATCCCTTTCATTCACGAAATTATGCTTATTTTGAGAGTTAGTGTGACTTGTAAATATAATGTACCCTACGTTGAGGATCAGTAACGCTCGTTTAGGTTCAGACAGTGAATTTCACTTCCGTTTTTCTCAACCCACAATGCCCGAGTGTAGAGCAGAAAGATGCTATTTTTGTCTATTGTAGGAACATCAATATAACTGGACATGAAATTTTGATGCTCTCTCATTTTTTTTTTTGCCGGAAATATTTTTCGAAAACCTGATAATTTTATTGGTGCCTATAACGTGGTAAAAATAAAAATCAACGTGTCTTTGTGAAAGCTGATGAGTTGCCCTACATCAGTCTATTTTTGTAAAGCCTTTTGACTGTTCGAGCATTGAAATCATTTGGTGTTGTATTTTCACTGAATGTTGGGCACATTGATTTGGAAAAAAAAAAAACTTACCAAGTAATAACCTTCGCTAGAATACATAATACCTCTAATAATTAATTCTTTACGTCTACCCGTTTCATGGGAAGATTTAAGGAAACTGAGTGACATGGTAAGAGAAGCAGCGAGTCTTGAATCTTAGCAGACAATGGTTGATTGTTCCCTAATTAGGTTCTCAATTGGAGTTTTCACTATAGCAATACCTCTCGTGACCAAGTTTGTGAACTTTGAGATTCGTAAAACCATGACTGTTACGAGGAAGGAGTTTAATGACTCTCATTTCGTTTGATTTATCTGTTTATAACCTTGCTTCGCCATGTTTCAACGGAAATGGCTGTCACATGTGCAAAAACTAACCACGCAATGTAAACCCAGAAAAACAAACAAATAAAAACAGGCGCGCGTATTAAAGAGTCAAGATATTTTTGATTTATAAACACATCAACACTCCACGGCAAACAATGCATGAACGCACTGAGCGTATTACATGACAAAAAGCATAAAGTCAAAGACACAAACACACTTTGCACACACAAGCACATATCCATTATCTTACCAGTTGAACATGAGATTAAACGATTCTTTGCATAGATTTGGGGTCCGAAAGAGGTCGGTAACATTGCCCTTCTTCTCGCCTTTCTTCTACAAGTGAAACGACGGCATAAAGGGTAAAAGAAAATAGAAACGACGAACGATGATGATATTCCTAATTGAAAGTACAAAGTGCAAGATGTATTTAAAGCTTTTCCCCCTAAATATTAAAGGGATGGTACAGTATTGGTGGAGATGAGAACTGGGCTTTTAACTCTTTGCGAGATACCAAGAAAACACTTATAATAATAGTACAGAGCATACCATTTGCAAGTGGAATTCAAAGTTTATTTGATGAAAATCGGGTTTGGAATGACTGAAACATCCAAAAACAAAGTAAAACAAAGCGATCGTAATAAAGTGTGGGTCCCACACTTTATTAGAATCGCTCTTTGTTGGATATCTCAGCCATTTCAAAACCAATTTTCATCAAATAAACGTTGAATTCCTCATAGAATTACATGCTCTTTCACATTTCATAAGAGGTTTCTCATTATCTCACCAAAAATTGTTAGAAACCCGAAATTAAGTCTCAACCAAAACTGTACGATCCCTTTAATAGTTCTGACGGTGTTATACCTTGATATTGGGTAAAAATGGTGGGAAAGCAGGTCCGTGGTGTCGTTCTCCATTGGCTACAAACAATTATTCTGCTATTTAATTATGATATTTTTCCGCAAGTTCTCTAAGTTCTCTATGATCGTTTAATATTAGCCGTGATTTATCAATTTTGATCAAAATAATAATAATAAGATAATAATAATAACGATAATAATGATAATAACAATGGGTACTGTTGCGGACTGCAAATTCTAAATTGTCCAAACTCCAGTTTAACGGCTAAATCGCCACCACGGTGACAATTTGCACCCGTCCTAATAGTCGAGTATGGTCACCGCGACGACCATTTTGCACCTGTGACAGTCGAGTATGATCACCATGGCGACCATTTGCACCTGTCACAGTTGCGTACAAATGGTCATCATGTTGACAATTTGCACATTTACATTTACCATAGTCGATTATCAGATTATCAGACAGCTTAACCCTTTCTAGACCAATTTCTACAATATCTTTCTTCGGAGTGACAAACTTGGAGCAAGCTCCACAAGACTTTACAAGTTGACGTCAGTGTAGTACCACAGAACCAAGCAGAAGAGTAAAAATTTCATCACACGAGAAATCGTCGATTAGTTGCATCAGTCGCCACCCTAAATAGATTTTACACATTAAATAGAGGAGGCAATAGTATAATCGCCTCGCAACACATCTACATTGGTTTACGCAATTCAAAAAGGATGGGTGATTTTGCACACTGAATTGGCAACTCGAATCCCTCCTGGAAACTTGACTATAACATGCACCTACTACACATGGACTTTCGTGCACTCGTTGATTAATTCATGCACCTGTTTCTGTCAAAAGTGGCACAAAAGCATTTTAAATACCGCCGACAGCCAACCTGGATAAAAACATGACGACACTTTGAGAAATCTAAAAACAATATGCCCAGAAGATAGTTATTCTCTTAAATCAAGAAAAATACATGTGCAGTTGTAGTGTATATTGGGAAATTATCGCTCAAGTAATTTCATTTGCGAAATGCGCGTACTTTACAATAGAAAGCAATGGAAGGTTGGTTGTGATTTGTAATCTAATTTTTCCAATTTTTCGCACATTGTTCCACAGTAAACATGGACAGTAACCGTAGATGACATGTGTGTCCTATCATTAAGCCCTTTTACATGCTTGTCCGCAAGTTTCCACTTCAGTAATTTTCAATTTTGTAGCAGGAAAACTGTCATGTTTCAGGTTTGCTGCTCCCTTTCATCAGTTTTTATACAAAGGCGGTTGAGTCTGAAAAGGCACCTCAGCAAAATAAGACTGCAATGAGGGAAACGGTTCTTTGTCAGTGCGATGCATGATTGCACAATCGTTACTGTCCAAACATCTGAATGTACTCATTAAGATGTACATAATCAGGTGGCGGCGGTGATAATGGGATCAAAGAAACACCTTCGTTTCTAGTCCATGTGTAGTAGGTCCATGATTATAAGATAACTGTAAATGACTCGATGCGAAAGATGAACGATAGATGCGAATAACGAATGATATATGGACAGATATAAGGTATAGGTTCCACTTTTCCTTCTTTCACTAAATTGCTAAAAGAACGAAATGAAGCGAAAGTCAACGGGAGACATGAGAAGCCATAACAACATCAGTCATCTCATCGAATTTGCCTATGTGACTATAACCACTATCATTGTCTCATAAAGGAAAAAAGATTGAACTTCAATTTTGTTTTGAATATCATACCGGATTGCAAAGAAACTTCTGCCATTCCTTTCGGTAATTCTTTCACCACTAAACAAAGTACAGAGAGGCCTTTGACTCTCAAATTCATTGACATTTATATCTGATTGTGTGACCAAGGAGGTTCTCCTCGCTTTTTCCGTGTAAGTGGCATCTCGTTTTAAATCAAGATTCCTTGTCCTACATAGAGTTAACAGATAGGCTGCATAGTTACCATTTCTTCAATGTCACTCTCCGAAAAGATCGGATCTGGCAATTTGACTTTGTTCGTCTTGGCCACCTTTTTGATGATGGATGAGGCCCGTTCTATTTTACCCCGGCTCATCAGCCATCTTGCCGACTCGGGAAAGAATCTGCAAACAAGAAATAAAGCATAAAGTGTATTTTTTTTTTCTAAATGCAGATTTACAACATGAACTAAAGTATTTCTAAGCCTTTGATGATTCATTGACAACACAATTTTCTTCCAATATTTACTGGTGTTTTGGCAGGTTTTTTCTGGCTCTTATATTGCAAATTCAGCATTCAATGATAGACCAATAAGGTGATTCCAGTGTATCTCAACGTTCATGCACACGCTATTACAAACGTTATCCCTGGCAACCGCAAATACATTGCCGCTTAAGACCAGTTCCATACGGCTTCAAACTCACTTCCAATTCACAGCATTGATAACATTGACATGATATTCAATAGGATTATCGGTAGTCTGAATTAAACCACCTTTCTTCAGAGACGGAGACGGCTGTTAGGCAGCTAATGGACCTCATTCGTGGACAGATCCCCCAAAGGTCTTTCTTGATAGTCTTTCGACCATCGCCGTGGTCCTTCAGCGATCTTAACAAGGTCGTCGCATGAATACCATCAAGTAACTGTCAAGTATTGAACTACAGCGTATGTATTCAAAACAGTCTCTTAGCGGTCTCAGAGGGACTGGTGATTGCTCAGCGGAATCTTAACATCTCTCAACGCTCCTTTCCCTGATCTTTCGTCATCAATCTCTTAAAAAAATTAGCATTGCTTAAATTTGCAGTCTCAGATATACACTCCCTTCGGTAGTAGTGACTGCTGCACGTACTCTTGGAAAGTCATTATTGGATTAAACAATCTCTTCAAATACATGCAGCTTGACAAATGAAAAAAAAGAGAACGTCAGAATGCTTCCCCTCCTGTGCATGTTCCTGATCATGGTCTTGAAAGCGTCCATGGCGCTGCCGTGGTCCGGGTCCGGGTTCTGGTCCTGGTCCTGGTTCTTTTAGTACCGGGCCCAGCACTATACCTTTGCCCTTGCCTTTGATCCTATAATGTCCATCGTGCTAACACTGCCTCAAAGGAGTCCAGTGACTCAGAGGAATCAGGCGGTTTGTCAGCAATATCTCGAAAGGGAAACAACGGGAATCATTGCAAGCCTCTCTGAAACATAAGAGAACACTTTGGCGTGGCTAAAGGAGCATCCGGACTTCTACAGCTTATTAAAGGATGTCAGCAAACGACATCAGCAAAGTCCGTCGATTGCAGCTGGTGTTTCAGCAATTTCTGTTCGTCTTTCAGATAGTTATGTCTGTTGGTCTTCCAAAGATCTTCTGTGGCCTTTCATAGATCTCCGTTTATAGGTCTTTCAGAAATAGACCTCGGTCCTTTAAAGTTATCTCTCGTAAAACAATAATCACACTCACATCTCAATTACTTTCATTTAATTGCTGGAAACCGAGTTTGGTCTACCAGCAATCCCGAAATTGTGTCCGAAGCATTTTCACGTGGATACCTCTTTCCGGGGTAATGCACAGCATGAAAACAGTTTTAACAAAGGCTAAAAGGACTTCGTCCTGTAGAAAGACTTGGTTCCCTAGAAGGACCGACGGAGAGAAAAGGAAATTATACATGTATGTGTGCACGAACCATGTATGTGATAAATTTGAATTATAGGCCTGCATTAGTAAATCGAATGATAGTGACGTACGGAACTAGGAGGAAAAGGCCCACGAGTGGAATGGAAATGGCAAGCTGCAAGTGTCTCCAGTCCCTGATGAGGTAGGCCAGTAGGGACAGCACAACGTAGCCGATGGAGAACGACACCATGGGCCCGTTGCCCACCAGAACCCGCTTCGACGGCCCTACAAACTCGGTCCCTATAAAAGAAGGAGAAAATTTACTTATATCGTCAAACAAATTGAAAAAAAAAACATTTCATATAAACATTATTCTTAACAAAAAAAAATCATATAATTATCATTAACTTTGCATTACTGGATATCACTTGATACACTTTCCATGCGTCATGAAACATACATCATAATATGAAATAAAACTATATTCCTGTTACTCTTGTCTTTCAAATCAAAAAATATGTTTCACTACAAAACATTTTGCACACAAACTAATCACACATGAAAGAATGAGATAGAAAGAAACAAAATCAGATAATAAACAATTTGATATCAGATAAACTTAACAACCCAAATATTTTGCTTATTCTCAAGTTTCTCACTATCTCCTCCAGTACAGATTAGTAAAAGCTTGTTTTGAGGATGCCTGTTTCATAATGATTTGGGAGTTGGTTCCAGATTAATGCTACTTCATGGGAAAATCTCCGTTTTCCCATCTGTGTCCGGGTTTTTGGCAAGATCAGACCCATATTTATTGCACTTCTATAGTTCTGTGACTATGTAATGATTGGCACTGGACAAACATGTTTGACAGATAGCACGGACGTGATTCAGTACTTAGAGCATGGTATACCATTTTGCATTTGTGAAACTTCCACCTTTCTTCAATGTGTACCCATCTCAATTCATCTAATACTGCCTGAGTTGGAGTTCGAACATTAGCCCCTGTAATAACTCCGGCCATCTTTTTATGCTGTTTGATTATTACATCTTTTGTATTTTGTGTACAATTTGACCAGGCATTGCAGCAGTATTCAAAGAGGGGCATAATGAGTGAATTCGCAAGAAGTTTTAAACTACTTCGTGGTAGGTATTTTTAATACGGCACAGTCGAGCAATTCTTGCGCCAATCTTCTTGCTGGTATTTTGAATGTGTTCCTTCCATGTGAGCAATGGGTCTAACCAGACTCCGAGATATTTGAAAGTGTCAACCTGGGAAAGCTGATGTTCATTTACACTGATGCAGATACAGTGAGACACTTTTGACAAATTATGTGGCAAACCAAATATCATGTACTGGTTTTTTTGAAAGTTCAGGGCCAGCTTAATTACAGTCACCCAGTCATGTACAGATCGCAGTGCTGAGTTCAGAGTCTTTTCTATTTCTTGTGGATTTGAGCTACTGTAGAAGAGAACAGCATCATCGGCATACAGCATAATTTGACACTTTGTTGTAACCTTGGGTAAATCATTTATCATAATAGAGAAAAGGAGGGGTCCCAATATGGAACCCTGGGAAACTCCCGAGTCAAGTTCACCCCAGCTGGATTCTACTTTACCAATCACTGCTTTCTGTCTTCTGTTCTCTAAATAGTTAGTAAACCAGGCCAATTCCATACCTTGCACACCATACATAACCTTTCTAAAAGAAGGCTGTGGTTTACGGTATCGAAGGCCTTACGAAAATCCAAAAACACTACTCCCGTTAGCTTCCCTTGATCCATCTGTTTCAACAAATAATCAGAAAAATATGTGAGTACTGTATGATTGCTGTGGCCCTTCCGGAAACCAGACTGCTGTGGTGCAAGTAAGTCATGCTCTAGCAGGTAAGATTGCAGTTGATCGTGTACTGCACGCTCCAGAATTTTCATGACAATTGGTATTGCAGAAATCGATCTGTAATTATTTGTGTCTGTTCTATCTTCACCTTCGTAGATAGGGGAGACTTTACCTTCTTTCCACTCACAAGGTACTTTACCAGATCTTAGTGTCATATTAAATAAGTGAGTAAGCTGTGTGTAAATGGCTGGGGCTGCACTTTTCAGCAACTGTGCTCCTATCATATCCAGACCAGTTGCTTTGTTTATCTGTAATTTCTGTAGCGCACTTAACACAAAATGTTCCGTAATTTCAACAAATTTGAAATCAACACAGGGTACACGGCTATATGTGACATGGGTACATAAGGATCTTTCATTACAGCAAACATTTGTACCAATTGACACAAAATGACTGTTTAATTCATTTACAATATTCCCAATGTCATGATCAAGAGTATCATTTATCTGCAACTCTGTGCTCTTTTCAGCAGCAGACTTTCTACTTGGAGTTAGCTCTCTTAAAACATTCCACAGTTGTCAGTGATTTCTTCAGTTTTCCGAGACACTCATTCGATAATAATCACGTTTCAGTGTGTTACGCAGATTATTCAGATGATTCCGTACTTTGCGGTATTGTCTCCAAATTACACATGAGTTTTGCTTTTGGTCTTGGGTTTTCTGCTTTCTTCTTCAGCCTATCCCTCAAATAAGATAGAGATACATATTCCTCAGTGACCCACTTTGTTTGATTACCTTTGACTCTGTGTGTTACGAGAGGGGCATGTTTGTCACATACATCCAAAAACAATGTTTCCACATTGACCACGCTTGATCAGGATCACTTGGGACGAGACAGCTGCCCCAATCCTTTGCACTCAAGTTTGTTACAAAAGAATTAGGGTCAAACCTTTTCATTGATCTGTACGTAATTAATCTGGGCGGTAACTTACATAGGTCTATACAATTTCCGTACAACATAAATCAGGTTGTGGTCCTTGACACCAAGATTCACCACTCTGTTCTGACAAAAATATTGTTTGGGAAGTTTGTCATTACAATATCAATCAAAGTTCTGCTGGTCTCAGTAACACGGGTTGGATCTTTTATCATTAACAATTTGCTTCAAATAATTCTCCCTGCACAATTTGTCAACAAACCTTGACTCATTTTTACAATACATATTGTAATTGAAATCGCCAAGCACGATGACTGCACAGTTCAGTTCTGTTACTCTGAATACACATTCATCAATATGATTTTGATAATCAACATTGGCTCTTGGAGGACGATAGAACGTTCCTATTAAAATGGGCTTGGTATTGGTGCATTAGACTTCTATCCACAAAGCCTCTAACTCATATGATTGTAAATCACATCTACGCACATATGTGACACTGTCGGCAATGTTCATTCCCACCCCACCTCCTCTTCGATTTCTGTCAAGTCTTTCTATCTTGTACCCATCTATATTTAACTCAGAATCCAGTATTGTATTATCCAGATGGGTTTCAGACATTGCAAATATATCAAGTTCATAATTCTTGAGTAAATCTTTCAGATAGTCTAACTTTGCTGGTAGGCTGCAGATGTTCAAATGTGACACTTTTAATCCTTTCCCATCGATGTGTAAAGCTCACCTGGCTGATTTATACTCATGAGTCAAATTCATGGGTGATGTAGATAACTGTCCGGTTTTCTCTTTGCTTCGTCTCGTTTTTGTTTTTGTTTTTTGTTGGTTGTTTTTTGTTGTTGTTGTTGTTTTTCAATTCCGAGGGGAGATATTGTTTCCCAAACATCCAACGGCAGCCTCTGGGACTGTGACACATATTGAGGGGAGTTCAGACTATGAAGAAACGTTATGTCATTGTAAACGAATAATCCTCGAGCTAGGCAGATGTGATACGAAGGGTGGTATACCATCCTTTTGGATGAGATTTTTCGGTCTCATAGGTGGTTTATCTCCTTCCGGTCCAGGGTTGGGATCCACATCTCCTGCTTTTAGTAAAAGCTGGAAAGTAGACTCAGAGTTTGCACAGTATGGGGTCCTTGTAGATGCATATTTCCATCCATCTGTAGATTTCCTATAGCTTCTGTACATGCAGGTACTTCTTGTACACAGCATGCATGGCTCCCTGCAAGCTTGGGTTGATCCAAAGAATAGTAGCAGTGTCAGGGCAATTGTGCAGGCATTAGGGAATTCCATTGCTGAGGCTTGGAACTATTATCCCGGACAACGCATTGAAGAGCACTGTACTTGGTAGTTGAATAGACTTTGTGGTTTCTCAAAAGACCCATAGGTTGCTCAGTCAAGTAGGTCTGTTAGACATGGCACCCCAGTCAAGTGTGTAGAGCCATATCATGGCAATAAATATGTGGTCAACTACGTCATACATTTGACCATTTAGCAGCTTCAGGGCGGTCTTGGTGGATCCTGACCCAACACACAACAATTTGGTCATGAACATAATATCTCGGTATCCTACCACAAAAATCCACTGCACAGTACATTGAAGCAAAAAGAGATGGAGCAGTATGATGAGCTGTCTAGGCGCTCACTCACTCACTTCTTCTTGTTGTTGTTGTTGTTGTTGTTGCGAGAGATTATACTAGTACAACTTGTACTTCTTAACCTCTTTGAAACATATCGAAGTACCACCCCCCCCCCCCCCCCCATTATTATGACCCACTAGCACGGTCACACGATTATACTAGTGCAGTTGAGTATAGCCAGTCATTATGTCAGCTGCTAATAAAGACAAAATCATACCGTATTTCCTCGCTGTAAACGAGATGCGTAGAAGTGGGCTTGTTTGTTTGTTTGTTTGTTTGCTTCTAGTTCTGAAATGTCTTTATTCCTTGTCTTCTAGCCAAGGTGATTCATCATTGGTTTACTTCTAAATACTAAGATTACGTGTCCGATGGATTAACAAGTTAGGATTTTGAACGCCGTCTGCGGACATGATTTGAGAAATCATCACAAAAGTACCAAGACTTTTAAGTATCAAAAGAGGCAGTGATAGGGTATTATGAAACACATGAACATACTCCAATAACTCTAACTACCAATTTCTCTGGACGTCGGTAGCTGCAGAGGCAGCCGAGATTTAAGGAAATAAGCATGGCCTGACAGACAGAGCAATGTCAAATCCACTTACTGACGCTTCCTCCTAAGTTGCAATACGTCAACTACAAATTTGAGCAGTCTTGAACAGAGAACCTGCGTATTCATTATACATTTTTCTTTCCATGGACTTTTATTCATATTTCCTCACCTTCCTTGTCGCTATCTCTCTTTTTCTCTCACTCCACCCACCTCTCATTCTCTCTCCCTTGTATTCATGCAGACAAGGAGACATAGTGACGTAATGTTGGATAGAATTATACCGGTATATAGTGGTATATTCAAACCGATGATAAGTTAGAGGATAAATATTACTAAGCTGAGAAATTCGGTAATTTGATTTAATGAGATTTGAATGTTCATTTCTTCATTTATTATGTCTCCGTATGCCTCCAATAGGTCCTATATAATATACAAACAATATTTCAAGAACCATTGTCACCCCTGGGTTCTCGTGTAATAAAATGAAGAAGCTTCGAACAGGACGAACCTTGTTTAGCCATTAGGTTCGCCGAGTGCACAGACATTGACAGACGTTAGGCTTATCATGTAGGATGTGAGGCTCCCATTTTGGTTAGCCGGAATTTCTGGTTAGAAATACGGGGTTTTCATGAAATCACAACGTTTAGATCACTAAGGAAAAGGGTTTGGTTGTCTCTTCAACATACAATGTTCGTTCATTCGTTTGTTTGATTTTTCTCAACAGAATGTCGGTTGATGACCTTGACTGTATACCTCGTTTACGATGTCGCAATTTCCGACAACTCCTCATTTGTTTTGTTTTTTCACATTTTTGGTTCGTTTCGGGAGGTTTAGGACTTGGATGGATATGATGTTCGTTTATTCGTTTTTAATCTTTTGGCGGGGTTTGTGCGCCTGTGCCTAACAAGAACCTTAAAAAAAAAACAGGCGACATTTTAATCAGAAAGCAGCAATCGAAATTTGGCAAGATTATCATGTTTCGCAATTGAGTTTCTTTTTTTATATGTAAAATTGGCAAACACTTAAATACAGTTTTATATCGTTAATTTGTTTCTTTCCCGCTTAAATCTCGAACAAGATTCAAGACAGCGCGTGAATCTTTTGTAAGAGAGGTGTGCAACGATTTGCATGGAATATATTATCAGATCGACTTTCACCGTGCTATAATTCACCGGTTTCATTTGTGCGTTTTATGCCCACCCCTACAGTTTCCAGTTCATGTACATGAACATGTATTGAGCAATTTGGGAATTATGTGTATGGTCTACTGCATGTGATGTCTTGTATTGTCACAGCGCTCTTATACGATTTCTGTAAAAACGTTTAATAAGAAACAGTTATTATGACTATCGTACTCCTGTGATGTATTTATTCTTTACTACTCTTAGTAAGGTAATCATAACTGTTATTGTAATTATCAATATTACCATTATCATTATTGTTATAATTGTTGTTATAATTACTACTATTGTTATTATTATTATTACTATTGGTATCATTATTATTATTATCATTATTATTATTATTATTATTATTATCATTATTATTATTATTATCATCATCATCATCATCATCAACATCATCATCATCATCATCATTGTTATTACAAGAGATATTTATTTATTTATTTATTTCACATATTTTGAAAGGGTTGCTTGCTCAGCAATGTCTGGTTTTCAGCAAGGCCCTTTTTAAAAACAACACATAAAATGTACGATACAGAAAATTAAAATTGCATGAATAATATACACATTTAGCTGTAAAATGTTACAGAATATATAAATCATTAAACAACAATTAAAACTAAATACAACAATTCAATGGACATTATTAGACATCATAGATGAACTGTAAAATCATCAATATATATATACATATGTAACTGCAATGAAATAACACAATTTCAATTCAATTAAAAAGACAAGTGAAATTACAAATCTGCGAATCCTATGGTAATGTACTGAAGAGTTACGATCATGTAGATGTTGTTTGTGTATGTGTGTGTATGTGTATATGTGTGCGTTGTATGTGTGTGTGTGTGTGTGTGTTTGTGTGTGTATGCGTGTATGTGTATGTAGGTTTGTAAGTACGATGAGTGTTTGAGTATGTAGGTGCATTGCGCGGCAAGAGCTTAAAAAAGGCAACATTATACAAGTACAAAATAAATGCAACGTAAAGGACATGACTGACGAGATTGTTACACTGAGCTGGGGTACATATAGTTTTGTTTTGTTTTTTTTAGTTTGACATTACAGTAGAGATGTAACACGACCCAACTCACTCTTAAATATGGTAAGCGAATTTGCATTTCGACATTCATCAGGAAGAGAGTTCCATAGTTCTCCTCCGATATTAATGAAGGTTTTTTGATAAAAATTTGTTTTACACAGTGGCTTCCTTAATAACTTTCTGTTTGAATTGCGGGTTATCCGCAGAGATACATTGTCGTTAAAGCAGAACCTTTCACACAATATTGATGGAGCAATGCTATTCACACATTTGTACATCATAATGGCGATATTTTTCTCAAATAGTGTTTTGAGAGTACACCACCCGAGGTTTTGTAAGACTTGATCAGATGGGGTATCCCAAGTATATCCACTAACCATATAACCAGCACGTTTATGCAATTTGTTTATAGTAGTATGGTTAGATTCGGATCTTAAAGACCAAAGAGTTGAGCAGTACATTGCATGGGGTAGAACAAACCCCCAGTATAATCTGCTTAATTGGTTCGGGGTAAATGAATGCTTTATTCGTCTAATCATGCCGAGCTTTTGT
This sequence comes from Diadema antillarum, assembly GCF_040938485.1. Classification (NCBI taxonomy): domain Eukaryota; kingdom Metazoa; phylum Echinodermata; class Echinoidea; order Diadematoida; family Diadematidae; genus Diadema; species Diadema antillarum. The sequence goes on along the minus strand of NW_027271161.1, from coordinate 1,042,443 downwards.
TGCATAACTTTCACTGTAGCATTAACGTGGTGTTTAAAGCTCAACGTTTCGTCAATAACAACACCAAGACATTTGCTCTGTTCTACACAATCCAATTCTATATTATCTATTCTAACTTTCAATTTCTTCCTTTGTAACGTATTTAATCTTTGCCGGGAACCTACTAACATTACCTTTGTTTTTTGCGTATTCAATACTAACTTGTTTTTTGTCGTCCATTGATTCACCTCCTCCATTGATTGATTTAATTGGTTCTCTATTGATTTAAAAGTTGACCCACTAACAAACAGAGTAGCATCATCTGCAAACATATATATGTTACCGGTTTTAACACTTGATGGCAAATCATTGATGTATACTGTGAACAGGAGGGGGCCTAAGACCGAGCCTTGCGGCACCCCGGCTGAGATCGATCTAGAATTGGAATGTTTACCTTCAACCACAGTGTATTGACGCCGATTACATAAATAGGAATCAAACCATTTCAGTGCATTATTTGAGCAACCACATGCTTTAAGCTTTCTTAACAGACTACTATGATTTACAGAATCGATATAATCTTACCTAGGACGAAACAGGAGATAAAGGCGCCGGTGTTGGCCATAGCAATTATCATTCGTAAGACGACGAAAGTCCAGAAGTTTGGAGAAAACGCCGTTGCGATGCCCACGATAACCAGTACGGCGTTGCTTACCCACATAGTGAAACAGCGACCAAATCTGCGTCATCAAAGTCACAGATGAAATACGTGTATAACGTCACAGAGATTGCCTCATTATGGTCGAAAGGTCCCGTGGAAGGAGATTGCCTATGCTGAAGAGTGTTACCTTGGTTAATTCATTTTCACTGATAATAGTACTCTAACAATGATCGTGATAATGTTGATTGTTACAATTCTATAACGATACTAATACTACTATATTTATACCACTACTACCGATAAGAATAATAAAGATAATAATAATAATAATGATAATAATACTAATAATAACAATAACAATGCTAATAATTAAGATAATAATGGTGATACATGTAATAACAGCACTGACAACAGCAATAATAGAAAGAGTGATAATGATAATAACAGGGCCTCATCAGGTAAGTCTCATCAGGTAAATTTATAAATAGTGGCCCTGAGTGGATGTTAGACGCTTCCTTTTCAATAAATTGTCTGAGGCACCCCCCCCCCCCCTCACCTAACCCCTCCGACCTTGAATGTCGGCTTTCCACCTGAAAAGACAAGTCGAAAACTTTGGCGCCAGACCCTGCTAAATGGGCTATATTTGTCTTCCGAACATGTCTTTTTTTTGGGGGGGGGGGGGGGGGGGGGGGACGGGTCTCAATTCCACACACATGTACGTATACGTATATTCATGAACTGCAGAAACATAAGAAAGATGCTATAGCTATCATTCTCAGACAGAGGACAGAGGAATTTTGCTTGAGTCTGCAGAAATTATGCTTCATTTATGGAAGAGATTTCCTATCTGATGCTTCATTATATAGCACTTCTGGCATGGTTATACTTTTCCACTGCCCTCCCTCCCTCCCTGTCTCTCTCTTCCCTGCAAAATTAAACGACCGAGGAATTTTGCTTGAGTCTGCAGAAATTGTCAATCATTTGTGGAAGAGGTCTACTATTAAATGTTTTAGTAGGCACCTATGGCACTTCTAGCGTGGTTATACTTTTTACTCCTCTACCTCCCTCCCCCCCCCCCCTTCTCTCTCTCTCCTTCTCTCTCTCCCTCTCTCTCTCTATCTCTCTTTCTCTTCTCTTCTGCTTCCATTATTTTGACAACAATATACCATTGAGTCACAATCTTTATAGTTTCCCACTTCATCGCATGTATCATTTAACCTTCGACCCCACGCTCTCCATACAATACTACATGGGATGTTAATGTTTCTTTCATATATTCAACCTACCATACTTGAAAACAAAACTAAGCCTTTATGTGACATATGTTTAGAGGATCTAGCATGTTAGACATGTTAGTTTATGCTTATGACTCTGCTATCCTGGCATAGAGCCAAGGCGCGTTCGTTTGTAGCCGTCTTTACTGTTTTTCCCTGAATCGACTGCTCCATTTCATAATCACCATTATTTTGACAGACAAGTCAGCTATTAAGTCTCCACTTCCTCATCATGCTTAATTTAGGCTGACTGGTTATACAACAGAGGTACAGCTTTGTATTCTTCGTGATCTGGACGAATGTTTGAGGGGGTATATCAGACCATGCAATTTTTAGTTTTACACACAAAAAAAGAGTAAAATCTTACAAGCACAACAGTCAAAGCTTGCTCAAAAAGCGATAAAATTTAGGAAAATTACGACACTGTGAAGTTTCGTTAATTTCTGCAAAACAGGTTGATATGAATATGCGAGAGAGCTGACAATGTTATCATCTCACAAATTTTCAATGATCAGGTACAGAAACTACGCAAATTCACTCTCTCTGCTCTTAAAGGGAGAAACATAATGTTATTCCTGGCTGACTGCCATCAAAATAATGATTAGTCAGATATATCAGGATTTGAGACTTAGGAATGTTGTGTTTGATCAAAAAAAAAAAAAAAAGCTGGAAATATCATGATTTTATACCGCAAAGCAAATTGTGAGGAGATGACACCATTAATTCGCTAGAAATTTGCATACTCACATTGACCGTTCACGAACAGTTTCATAAAAATTTGCGAAACGAAACAATTCTATAATTTCCTTAATTTTCATCCAATTTTTTTTTCTCAAAGTTTCATTGCTGTCTGTGCTTGTGAGATTTTACTCTTTCTAATTAGATTAAGTTTTACTTGTCCCAGATTTCCCCTTAAAGGAGCTTCGAACTCACAATCAAAGAATTTTCCCTTCCATTTAAGCTCTGCTAAAATAATGATGATAAATACAGCTGTGTTCATAAAATAAGGGTAATAATTATTAAGATAACAATAAAAAAACTAAATAATGTCGCTGACTGAGGCATGTTCCTGTCATGAGTGACACTTAAACCTGTTGTTTTGTTTTGTTTTTGTTGGGGGTTGGGGTGCTTTTGTTTTATTTTTGTTCTTTTTGTTGTTGTTGTTGCTGTTGTTGTTGTTTTGATAAGGACTTAACACAAGATCTGGTCCGCCAGTGAAGTCTAATTGCGGCATGGCGTACATGGTTCGTCTACCGCGCGCCAAGCCTCCTATACTCGAACTTCCGCTATCTCCTCTCTAAAGATAGAAATAACAATTATATTTAGTAAATCACTCGATTCAAATGACACATTTCAGTCCTTCGGTGCCACAAGCCGCACAGTGAAGTTAATGAAGATTTTCCTATAATCACCACAGAACAATGAAGTGTAAAAGTAAGGACACGGTGCAGAAGCCGGATGTCATTTGTTGACGTCCTAATACGCACCTTGATGATTCTCGGTTCATCAAGGATAGCCTCTACAGTGTTGCCACTGCTCTGGGTTCTGCCATTATCAGTTTAAAGTTACTAGGTACCCATTTATACACCTAGCTTAAGAGAGATATAATAGATAAAAACGTCTTGTCTAAAGTAGAAAGTAGTCGACTAGATTTGAACTCGTTTCCCCGGATTTAAAGATAGGAGTCTTATCCACCATGCTTCAGTGTGATGTATCGACAGAGTCATATATTGTTGACGTTTATAGCCTGATAAAATTCATAATGTAAATGAAAAGACATTTACTGCATGATGATGTAGTAGACTTAAAAACATGATGTGGGGCCCCTACTTGAAAAGACATTGATGTGATATTACAGTCTATCTCTAATATGAATTGATATTTTCGCTCCATTTATAAATTTCCTATCTCATGCTGAAATTGATGATTACTTCAAACAGTACAATAAATGCTATGCTTGTTGCTTTTGGTTTCCCGCAGAAGAAGTTGGTGACTTTGAATGTTTGTCTCAATGACCCATTCCTTCACTTCAAATCAGTTGCCATGTGGCTTACCCTTAAATTACCCCTAAGTCATTTAGCAAATTACCCTTAAATTACATGGCAAATTACAATCAAAGGCCACCTTTTGTTTACACTGACTCATCTCGTATTAGCATTAAATGCTATTGCTATCAGTTACGAAATCGACTGAATTAAGAATTCAATACATTGCTGTTCAAAGCCTCACTCCAAAACTGTCACTAAAGCCACTGACGTGATACGCAACATGTCCGCCACATTCCTCCAATTTCGCATTTTGTCTGAAATCCTTATGCTCAGAGCTATGATTACCCTATGCAAACAAATACTGAGTAGTGTATGCTTGCTTTTTCTAATCTGCTCATAAGTAATTAAATTTTGTGTTATGTTAACGACCTACTCTTATGCTATTAAAACCCTTGTCAGTTATGTGACAAGCTAAATTTACGATTTTTATGTGTATGTGTATTTCTGCTGTGTATCTCCCTTGAAGAAGGATACTAAAGGCACTTGGGCGATTTACAGTATTTTTCCACATGATATACTAAAAATTTTGTACAAGTCGTATATTTCTTTTTCACCTTTTTCACCTCAAATGCTTTAAATAGCAATTACCTTGAACAACTAGTAGTTGCTTATTGTTTTTATAATGCTACCAAAAGTATTCAAACAACCCTGTATTTTGCTCTTATGTGATCATTTCGAATCAACTGCCAACTGGCTTATCACCCAAACTGTTTAGCAAATGAATATATAAAAATGCATGTACTGTATATCAACCGTCCTCTTAAGGTACAATTTTATCCTAGTTGAATTTCGGGCTCGTATGATTATTCCTGTTGTGAATTTTCCCCCCAAACGGAAACTAAAGTCATGTATTTGATGTACAGCATTTCTTCTTCTTGTCCCCCATTGCATACAGAGTGCAAAGAACTCGTCCATACACTCTTCATTGATATCCACCTGTGTGTTTTCCTTAGATCGTTTCGTTTGCCCTATGCTCATAATGTGTTAATCATAATGTGTTAAACATACAATACTCTTGTCAAGACGTTATGGAATCCAAACAACATTCATTCTTTGTACAGCTTTTCAGGGTCTGTACCCCTCCATTGAAGGCCAAGGTGTCTTTTGAAACCTATTCCACTCCCCCACGGGTATTCACACACTATAAGACTCTTCTATTTTATATATGTACATGTGTAACCCCAATTTGATTCAACTTTTAGTTTTCCAAACACTCATGTTTTCATTTGCATTCGTTTTCACAATGCCCATTGATTCTTTATCATTGTTTCAACCCTAGCTAGAATAAGACCAGACGGTCATTACATGTATGCTCTCTTTGTTCATCCCTTACACCCCCATTGAAGGCAGTCATCTCAGCCACTCACCTTATAGCCAGATCAGCGAATTTCAATCTCCATTTTGATCCGTCCTGTATACCCCTCCCTGTTATGTAACATTGTGCTTTGCGTATGAACTGTTTTCACATTTTTTTCTATACTTGTTGTGTACTCTCTAAAAAAAAAATCGAGTGAAAATTTTCACTCTAAAAAGAGTGAATACAAAAAAGAGTGAATTTCGAGTGAAATTGGAGTGAATTTTGAGTGAAAATGCTCATTTTCACTCATTTTGGAGTGACGTCAGGGATCACTCGAAGATTTTGGAGTACTGTATAGAGCCCTAGGGATATAAACACGAGACCAAATTGGTTTAAAATTCATTTATTATGACTAAGCTACTCATTTGGAAATGCTATCATAGCTTGATAAGCGTATCTGGAGATGTCCGACAAACAAAATGACACCAAAACGGTTTTGCCACCTCGGGTGGTACCAACAACCCATTTTTCGGGTCTTGGCCCATGGACTATTTAGTGTGTTTAAACAGGAGAGTATCCTGCATCGAATGGCGCGAGTTTCATCCCCGCTCCGCCCCCGTGTCGACGTCGAGGACGAAAAAGAAAAATTAATTAGATCGATGCATAATGCATTTTTGTGCGTGACGAAAGAGCCGAGTGTTGTGATATTCACCGAACCTGCGCTGGACTCTTGCTTTCTCGACCGTTCATCTTTTAGCTTGCAGAGACAGTGGGATACTAAAGAGGATGGATGCAGCGAAATCTCTGACATCTTCCGGCGGACGCGCACGCACACACACAATGTACCTCACAGAACTCTACACACTCTACACTGTTGTTTATAGTTCTGTGATGTACCTTTGCCTCCGCCTGTTACGGGTATGTAATGTATTGACGATGGTTACACGAAGCACTATATCTGCGTGCGCGTGATATGGACTATAAGGGCATTTACGTACAGTTCGTCATTGGCGTCCCCAAATGAAAACAACGAACGTTGTTATTTAATTGTATTTTGCACAACTGCAGAATACTATGCAGCTCAGGTACGTCATTTAGTTTGCTCGCCGTTTGCTCTCAAGTCCGATGTCATATTGTACACAGACTGTTTAGGACGGCTAAATATATTTGGGTCACCCTTCCATATCAGATTACACGCGCAACTGTGTCCATTCGTTTACTGCAGAGCTGCTGTAATCATACATATTCATAAGATGAGCGGACGTAGGGGAAAACCTCGCTTTGCCGACCGCCTATTTTTAAGATTACAAGTGGAAATAGAATGTGTGGTTCTATGGTCTATCAAACCAAGTTTTGGGAACAAAAAAAAAGAGGGAGTAAATGAAGACGAATGTATTATTCTTCTTTCTTCCATAACATGGGAAAAATATTAAAGAAAAAAACGAGGTCGTGAGACCCTACTCCCTATTAAACCTGATGACTATGATCTCCCCCTCTCCAAATAATAACAATGATAATAATAATAATAACAATAATAATAATAATGATAATAATAATAATAACAATAATAATAATAACAATCATACTGAGCAATAATATTGTAGGCCTAATATTAATTATGATAATGTACAGTCTGAAGCAGATGATGGTTCTATGATATATCAAGCCAAGATTTGGTTATTAAAAACAAAAAGGAGGGAGCAAATGAAGAAGAAAATATTTTATTTTTCTCTCATAACGTGGGGAAAAGAAATATGAAAAAACAAAACAAACCGAGGCCTTGAGACCAGCCGTGTATTCCCTGCGTGGATGCAAGAGCAGGGGGTAATTAAAGTCATAGTGTTAATATCTTCCCTTTTCGACGGGAACAATCTGTGGGCAGAACTTTCGGGGAATCTCATTTGCGTTTTTGGTAATTTTCCCTGAATGTTTTTGTTTTTTGCCCTGCGGAGGTGGAAATGTGTGTGTGCGTGAGGGGGGGGGGGGAGGGGTGAGGGGCAACAAGACAACTGTTGAACTTGAACGGGTGCAAATAACCCCTCGAAACTCAAGTTCTATAATAAAAGCAAGTAGTGGCGAGAATGATCCCAACCAATGGACCGGATCGCCGGGCACATACTACAAAAATGTATTATTGAATTTCTGGGAAGGGTGGTCATTTAGAAGACAGCACAATTAACGAAAGAATGAGAAGACTTTTCTTTTTATTTCTTCAATAAAAATGTGCAAAATCGTATTATGAGAAAAAAAAAATGAAACCCCTCAGACCCGTGGATTTCCACGGGTGCTGCTACAATGTAGTATGAAATAATTGTCTATCCCACCTCCGCCCTCTTCATCCTCCACATCAAACACTTTGGTTTTTGTCTGTTTGTTTTTTGCTCTTTTTTATCTCTTTTTTAATATACGTGAGCGCCTATAATTCGATTCGATGCATGCAATCGGTACTTTTAACCCCATGACGGTTGAATCGGGAGCGGAGGTGGGACATACATCAGTACATCCTTTTTCCGAACAATAGACCGGTTTATTCATGCATCCAAATGTACGAATAACGCTTTCTCAGAGACTTAGGAATGATCTGTTGTTGTTTTTGTTTCTTGTCACCTTTTGTAAGTATGGTATTCAGTTCGCATACAGCTGTTGCCCCGTCTGCCCCTGCGAGGGTTATCATTAGTAGGGCCTACATATTCACTCATTTCAGCAGTTGTCCGACATGCTTAATGTCAGCAAATTAACTTAAACCTGTTCCACTCACGCATTGGTATTCACATAATATAAGACGCATTTAATGATATTCCAGGTACATGTGTGTCCAAATTTGGATTAAACTTGTTATACTCATAATGTTTTCAATGGTATTCTTTTTCACAATGTCCATGGATTCTTTGAAAAATCATTATATTTGTTTCAACCCGAGCTATAATACGACTAGAGGATCATTACGTGTAGGTTCTTTTTACCCCCCCCCCCCGCCAATCGAGGGCAGTTACCCCTGCTACTCTCTACCAGTCTTTCAGATTAGCTACAATTTCAATCTACATTCTGATCCGACCTGTATACCCCTGTGTATATCCCTGTGTATACTCCTCCTTGTTTTGTAACAGTGCACGTGAACTGTTTTCACATTTTTTCTCATTTTTCTGCCTGTCATGTAACATGACGCGTGATCTGATCTCACATTTTGTTTTCTCCCTTATTTTGTAAGCCAATGCCGGGTGTAACTTGACGGTCGTCAGTCTGCCTTGGTTGCACGAAAATTCAACCACCCAGTAAAAACTGAATTGTCATCCTTAGCATTTTTCACGCTGATTTTTTTCAACACATGCCTATGAAATACTTGTCTATCACACCTTCGCCTTCTTCACCCTCCTCATCAAAACACTCTGTTTGCTTGATTTTTTGGCTCTTTTTACACGCGAGTGCCTTTAATTCCACTGGGTTTTTTCCCCCCACCTTGTCAATCATTACAAATCAAACTGTAGTTTTTATACACATGCAATCAGTGCGTTGAACACCGGGAGGGTTGAATCGGGAGCGAGGGTGGGATATACAGTATGTATTTACAGATGTGTTTTTTTTTCATTCTATAAATCAATATTTTTTTAGATAATATTCATAACTATTTCCCACAAACAGCAAATCTGTCCAAATTCGGGAGCTATCTCTATGTCCGTTTACATGCTTTGTAATGGTCCAGTCAAAGTTCTTTTACAGACTTTGACTATTGTGTGTACGCTTTCTCCCTGTGTTGTTTATGTATTCTATGTTCTTTTCCTATGCTGTTTATGTAGTCTATGTTTTTGATTATGTTGCCAGAAATCTATCTCTATGTGAATTTGCCTACTCGCTGTACTATCCGTGAACCCGGGGTTGTTGGTGCCTCCCTTGTGCCATCATATTTCATTCCTTTACAAACTCGTCAGTTGACATGCCTTCATCAAGGGAATCAAATGCTGCATTGAGTCGATTAGCCATAAGGAGAGTCATATTACAAGTAGAAATTATGACTCTCCTTATGGCTAATCGACTCAATGCAGCATTTGATTCCCTTGATGATGATGAACTATTTGATTTGTTTAGACGCTTCCCTTCGGAATTAAGTCGGAATAAGTTACATTCGTCTGTTGTTTCTTTTTATAATCTTATTGCCAACAATGTTAACTCATTTTCAAAAGATTTATATGATTTTGATTTTGAACATGACTTTAAAACAACTCAAACTCCTTAATACGTCACTGTTGATCAATTCAAATTTTTTACAAAGAGTTTTTCACAATGCACATTTTCTATGTTACATCTAAATATAAGGATTATTAATAAACATTTTGACGAATTACAGATATTACCAGTATTAGATAACCAAAATAAACATCAAATTTCAGTAAAAGGTTTAACTGAAATATGGTTATCATCTGATGATAATTTGCCGTATGCATCAAATGGTTATTATTTTATTGTTAATAACAGAGTAAACAGGACGGTTGGTGGGGTTGCGTTTTATTAATTTCAAAAATTTGAATAATAGTGTTTGTGATGAATTTAATATCATGTATGATATTTTAGAGTCCCTGTTTGTGGAAATTTTCACTCCGCAAAGTAAAAATATTATGATTGGTATTGTTTATAGATCCCCAAGTTCAAGTCCTAAAGATTTTCTGGATTGCATAACAAACTTATTAAAAAGCCCCTTTTTTATTAATAGAAATATTTTCATAATGGGTGTTTTTAACATTGATTTGATTAAGAATGGTGATAATACATCTCAAGAATTTCTTGAAATGTTTTTGTCAGCTTCCTTTTTGCCATTAATTTCGAAGCCAACTCGTATTACAAATCATTCCGCCACCCTCCTTGATAATATGCTTTTTCTAATTCTGTGCAGATTTTAAATTCTTCTATAATTTTATCTGATATTACTGATCATTTCCCCATTATAGCATGTTTTGACTTTAAACACTGTGTTAATAAGTTTCATTCTTCTTCATCCTGACGTAGAGCTACACCAAAAAATTTGGCTAGCCTTGGTGTTAACTTAGATAGGGCTGATTGGTCTAGTGTTTATGATAATGATGATATGAATGTATCGTTTGGGAATTTCTCAGGGATAATTAATAGATATTTAGATGAATATATTCCCAGATTAAAAGAAAAGTCAGTTAATTATAAACTTCCCCCAAATTGTTATTACCATGGATTACAAACTCTCTTCTCCGTTCAATAAATAGGAAAATAGGTTATATTATAAACTCAAAATGAAAAAAAACTGAGAAGTCAAAAAATAAATACAGTTCGTATAAAAATGTTTTAACGAAGATTATATAATTGGAAAAGAGAAAATAGTATATGATTCAGTTAGAAAAATATAAACATGATATAGAAAATACATGGAAGGTGTTGAAGCAGGCTATGAATATATCAAAAAAGAAATTAGAAATTACAAAAATAAGACATGATAATAAAGTTTTGGAAGATCCCAATGATATAGTCAATATCTTTAACTCTTATTTTTCAATGATTAGAGGGAATTTGGCAGAAAAAAAAACCGCAGTCAAATATGCATTTTTAAATTCTTAGGTCAATCCAATTCCAGTTCTATTTTTTTTTTTTGTTCCAATAACAAAATATGAAATAACAGATATTGTTACCGCAATGAATAATAAGCGAAGTGCCGGTTATGACGATATCATTAATTCTATTTTAAAGGGAATTATATCTTCAATTATATCTTCAATAAATTCTTATCAAGTGGTGTTTTTCCTGATTTTATGAAAATAGCTAAGGTTTTCCCTTCATTCAAAAAAGGGGATGATTCTGAAATATGTAATTATAGACCCATTTCTTTGCTTTCATCTTTATCTAAAATATTGGAAAAATTGATATTTACAAGAACAATTAATTGTCTGAATTTGCATATTTTTTTTACAAATTCTCAAATTGGGTTTCGTCAGAAACATAGCACCATTCATGCTCTTTTAAAGTTTATTGACCACGCTGCGCATACTATTGATAATCATTCTCATCTTACTGGTATCTTCCTGGACTTCTCCAAGGCCTTCGATACAATTAATTATGAAATATTACTTTATAAACTGTCTCATTATGGAATATGCGAGAAGGCCTTGGAGTGGTTCAGGAGTTACTTACAAAACCGGAAACAATATGTATCTCTGAACGAGTACAGCTCGAGTTTAGAATTCATTAAATGTGGCGTCCAGCCGGGTAGTTTATTAGGTCCTTTACTTTTTATCATTTTTATTAATGACTTTTGCAGATCATCTGACATACTCTCATTTATACTTTTTTGCTGACGATTCAAATAATTTCATTTCTCACTAAAATCCAGATACTCTTGTACGCATCGTTAATTCCGAATTTAAAAAAAGTGACTTAGTGGATAAGAGCTAATGAATTATCACTTAATCTCCAGAAAACTAAGTATATGCTTTTTAGCAATTCTTTAGAAGATTTAGGCACAGGTATTGCTTTTGATGACACTTTGTTAGAACGAGTTTCTCATATGAAATTCCTTGGTATCACAGTGGACGATCAACTTTCTTGGAGGCCGTATATTACAAACATTAGTACAACAATTTCACGCAATATTGGTATTATTAATAGACTCAAGTTTCATATTCTACTGTCCTCTTTGTTGACGTTGTAGTTTTCTCTAATTTTACCTTATCTTAATTACGGACTCCTAGCGTGGGGTAGTGCCCATCAAAATTTACTAGATAAACTACTGTCATTACAAAAAAAAAAGCTATTCGTATTATTTGTGGCGTCCCGCTACGTTCCCATACAGAGCCATTATCTACTAAACATAAGATTTTGAAAATTAAAGATTTGTATTTTTTTTCAACTTGGTCAGTTTATGTTCAATTACAATGTAAATGTACTTCCCAGTATTTTCAATTCAATGTTCCCACGGAACCAGTCTTTTCATGATTATCCCACTAGACGATCTAATAAGTTTCATTTACCCCCCCCCCCCCCACCCCCCCCTGAGAACTTTATTGGCTCAGAATACATTTATTTACACCGGTCCTAGATTTTGGAACTCACTGAGCTGTGAAATGAAAAATTCCCCATCTTTGTATTCTTTTAAGCGCAAGTTGAAATCTTTTCTATTAAATCCTCTCTGATATGTTTTTTTTTTTCTTAGCTATAGGTTTCGTCAACTTCAGGGTTTATCATTCACCCACCAATCATTCAATCACTGAATTCATTATTACGTAAAGAAGTAGCCATCACAATCCTTGCACAGCTGCATGCAGCGCCAACTCCATGAAGCACATTCTCTATCATCCCCTGTTCCATTTCCCTTGTTCAGCGTGTAGGCATTCTCTCATTCTCTCTTTTTCTTTCTTTCCTTCCATACTTTCCATCTATTCGCAAGTTGTGTCATGTTGTGTTTCTTCTGTTTTGTCTAGTCCTGTCGTATATCAAATTTGTCACAAGGTATTTGTAAATAGGTAATTCGTAATATTTATGAGTGGTTCACAATCTACAAGCTTTGATTTTTAGTGGACCTCTCTATTCTTTCTTCCTTTTTTTTAAACTGAAGCATGACTTTGTATCATTTTCTTTTGCCAGTATGCGCTCTTATGTTTATCGATATCATTTATTTATTTTTTTTGTGTATGATGTAATACCTGATTTATCTTGTGTTATGTTTTTCCCGAAAGAAAAAAAAAGAATGAAAATAAATGAATTGAATTGTGATGATATTGGTAATTATGATACATCATTTGTCACGGCATCTATTGATGACGTGATAAACTTGATGATAGGATAGACAATTTTTGCAGACGAAGTGGTATTGTAGCCTATGTATCTGCAATGACCTTTGTTAATGAGGCAGTCATATTGCCATGCTTTTGAAAAAATAAATTGGAGTAATTGGAAATGACAATTTTCTTTTAGTTTCCTCTGGAAGAAAGTGTTCGAAGGGACTTTATAATGCATTCCTTAATATTGATGACTTCATGTTCCCGTCACGGAAGGGTTCTAAAATATAGTCCTCATCTTATACACTACATCATTTTCTTTCACTCTTTCCGAATTTATTGTGTATGACTGGTTGCTTGATTCATTGTGCTGGGTTATTATGCTCTTAACCCAACCGGAAAGAACAAAGTTTCCCACAGCGTGTTTACAATGTGTTCATCATATCGACTATGTGAAAACGCTCGAATTTAACAGTGTGAAGATGAATTCAAACTATATGGTGTGGTATTTACAGAGTGTTCACATAGCAATTCTTTGTTTCACATTGTGAATTGAAGACTCACATTCTGTTCACACTGTTAAAACGCTAGAATTAAACAGTATGAAGAGATTTCACAGTGTTCACATGTGTTTTTCACACTGTGAGACACTATGTTCTTTCTAGTAGGGTATTTCCTCTTCGAGTTCAAGTCCCAGACGTGAGAAAAAGGCTTTACGAAGTAGGGTCGGCAAATTATTATACGACATGCAAATGTAATCTGAGATCAGAGTTTAATCATGATTTCTTCATATTCATATTCAGACTTCTTTGTCGTGTGCAAAAAAAAAAAAAAAATAGATGAATAAAAACATATACATGCACACACAAGAGTTGCTTCCAGACACAGGTAAAAAATAAGTACAGTACATACTACTATTACAGTTTTACCTATATGTAATTGAATATTAGACTTCTGAGATGATGTCATAATTTGCCCATAAACTGTCCAAAAAAAATTGATTAGTGCAAATGTTAAATATGAGGAAGGATAGTTGCTAATTCCCCAAAACAAAGATTGCTGGGTTTCTCTGTTTCTCATCTTCATGCCAATTATGCGAAAGGAGCTTAATAGTCTCATATACCTGCATGTATGTACCTACCCATAAAATTTGTATAAGCCATAAAATATCTTGTGTCAAACATTTCAGAGAAGTGTATTGTGATGAGAGGAGTTATCGATCTGTATAACAACGCTTGGAGTAAGCACATTTATTTCTTACATGATAAAGATTAAATTCATCGAAACTTACATATCGCTCGTGAATCCACAGGCTATGCTGCCGAGGAGGACTCCAACGAACCACAGGATGGAGGCAACATCTGTTAGATCTTCATTTTGGCACACCAGATTAAACTGAGGGACAAATTTTGAAAGATAAGTTAACAGCAACATCAATAAGTTAACAGCAACATTAACAGCAACTTGGCTGCTACGGGTTCCACACTCAATACGAGTCATCAGTCGGACTTTGACCGATACCGAACGGATGAAACTGTTCTCTGAAATACAAATATATGTTGATTTGTGTTGATTTCTGATACCTTCTGCTCAACATCACTTTTGCAGTGAAACGAATATCGAGAAACAGCCAATATATGTATATTTTAACTATTTTTTCTTCTATTTTTTCTTTAGAATACTTGGATATGCCCACAAAAAAAAAACCTTCCAAACCAATATTCCTGTTGTGATTTCACTGGTATGCACCTTCCCCTCAACTCAGCATAACTCGCATGTTTCTATGATATTAATGTGATTAACAAAAGACATGGTGAGGTTTCTAGATATTCGTTTCACCGCAAAAGTGATGTTGAGGGTATCATCAATCAACACGAATCGACATGCATTTCTATTTCAGGGAACCTTTAAGATGTAGATAAATACAAGATGGATTGCCCTATTGATAGTTGTCACTATTCCCTCTTCGTTTCGATTCTTCTAACTCTTATAACTTTGAAAAAGAAAGAAAACAGGAACTCATCCTTTTTGTCTAAATTTTCAACTCTTTTTTGTTTTCATAAGTATGACTGGCTAGGGGGTGATGGAAAAAAAAACCGAAGTTGGCCCCCTCTTACAGTTGATTCGATCAATGGCTTTAATTCTATTCTTTTTTACGGGAATAATTGAAATTCATGACAGTGTATTCACAGCGCGTGATATCAAAGGGCAAGCATTAATTCATGTAAAATCTCTGTCGTTTATATAGCACATTTCATCAAGGCACATTGAAAAATGACAAGTTTGTTAAACAGGTTCCCTCCTGCTGAAACAGATGGACAGGTTAAGGTATATATGTAACTGAGTGACTACAAGCCTAGATAAGAAATCTTTGACGTCGAACATGAAAATAAAGATAACATGAAGTGTAGTTTATAAATACATGAAAGTATTGCACACCACAGGAGTAAAAGTTTTGGGGTTTATATGCGTTTGCTTTTTCATCTCCCCCCCCCCCTTCAAAGGAAAATAAAAACCGAAAGAGTGAGACATATGACACAACAGTTATCATAGAATTTCTTCTCCCTTACGTCCATGTTGATGGTCGACGCGTAGGTACTGCGATCGTGCTCCCAACCTGAGGAACATGGTATGACGTCACGTGAATGAAAATCGTCAAAGGAAAAGGGCACCTCCGTGGAGAGAGACGAGTACGTGGAGTTGCCATGCTCCGGCAGGGGCGTCAGCATGAAAGGAGATGCTGATACGTTGTACATCTCGCACTGGCTCAGCTTGCTTGAATTCGTGGTATTCGACTCGGAAGGTATGCTGGCAGCCCGCTTGGCCGCCGCACACTCTGCGGGGTCGAGACCCCATGAGCTGCAGTTCTCCCCCTTCCATTCTGGAACCTTGGGTACAAGAGAGGGGTTTTCATGTGAAAATAATTATGATTCCAGTAATTATAGGAGTAATTATGATGACGATGATATCCATCAAAGCACTTGTAGAGCGTGGACCTCCGTCAAGTAGCTCATTTCCACCCATACAGGGCCTACACGCATGATGAAAATTGTCCAGTTTCCTAACCCAATACTATCGTAGGCCTATAGACGTGTTTTTGTTGTTGTTGTCGTTGTTGTTTACGTCAAGTTTCCAACTCGCCCGAGCAGAGCACGCGCTTTCACAGACCGTGTATGCACACCTCAAATACGCGCAGCTTGAACTTCCAATTTCATCGACCCTGTCTATCTGCAAAAAGATAAAAAATCCTTCAAAAAAAAAAGTCCATAAAAGTTTCCGAACCAACAGTAAGTCATCTCTTCGTTGTGTCATTACATATATATATATATATATATATATATATATATATATATAAACATACATAAATATGGGTCTAGGGCAATTACCCCCTGGGCAATTACCCCGGACCCTTCCCCTGGCCCTAATCCTAATCCTTATCTTGAACCTAATCTTAACCCTAACCCAAACTCCTAACCCTTAACCTAACCCTAACCTTAATCTTTTCTCTATTAAACCTTACCACCAACCAGAATTTAGCCGGTGGGTATTTGCCATCTGGGGGTAATTGCCCGGATACGATAAACATATTATTATTATTATTATTATTATTATCATTATTATTATTATCATTATATATATATATATATATATATATATATATATATATATATATAATATCCATATAAATTCATTCTATGAATAGGGCCTACATGCCAAGTTTCATTAGGATACCTCAAACGGTCTTTTTCTCCACAAAATCGATTACGGACGAAAAACATAATGCCTCACTTCGTGGTGGAGGCATAAAACCAAACGAATTGAAACGCATAAAACTGTGAAGATTATAGTAGCACTCCATTGTTGTAATGCCTTCATCAACGCCGAGGTTTTCAAGGGCAACTTTGAACAAATTTTCAGTTTTTTTTGTCCCAAGATTGGTTGTGCCATTGTTAAGTTATTAGTTACTCAAACCGCCAACCGCAAGTGTACTCATTTAGAACCGCCTTATTTCACATCCTTCAATGAACAGACCGTGCATTTTTCCACAGTTTTTGCTGTATTGAACGACTCTTTCACAAAAAGAATTGGTTTACTATAAGGAATATGCAGATACGAAAAAGAAGGGCGGTTCACAGCACCGTGGTGGGAATTGAGCTGTGAATACACTGATTGAGCTTTACGCACAATTTCTTGACTATTGTGGCTATCGTGATTTTGCAGAAATAAATGCACGTTAACAAAGCAAAACTATGGCGCATCATATCTCCTTCGTACAACTGACCTCACAAAAAGATATATCGGTTGCCTTTGAGATACATACAAAACAAATACTATGGCGTAAAGAAGATTAAAACTTACTCCATTTTCAAAACACATAAGGCAAACGTCAAGCAATTATGCAAATCAATAATGTGATTACAGTGATTTTAAGTCGGAGGGTTCGTCAAACAAGTTTCAAGTTCAAGTTCAAGTTTCAAGTTTTATTTCATATTTCCATTTCTCAGTGATGGGATTACAAAATGATTGACAATAAAACAAAAGTACAAAACATATACAACCATATCTTATGTTTGAAGAAAAAAAAAACAAACATTACACACAAATATAAATGGTCATTTTCATCTGAGGATATCACAAATAAATGTCAGAAATATGATGGGGCCTACATAAAAGCAATGATGCTTGTAAAAACTGTAGGTTCCCGAATTTATAGGCGTGAAATTATACGGAGAACGGACATGTTTATCTCGACCAACTTAAATTGTACCAGTGCAAAATCAGTATTAAAAACGAACTATCGAACCACATGAATACTTTAGTATCGCTTAAACGAGACTGTACATATTTCGCCGTGTTTACACACACACACACACACACACAAAGTGCTATAACGGTATCGTCAAATAACTTGGAGCTGCAGACAAAGACAAAAGACTGGGGGTATTAAAAAAAAATGTTGCTAAGAGCTGGGTAGTGTGTATCCACTAAGTAATAGCCGTTTTAGTTTGCGTTTGAAGGTGATAAGGATAAGGAAGAAGTAATATCTTGAGGGAGGTCATTCCAGTATCTGGGTCCAGTAAACATAATTGTTTTCTTTGCAAAAATAGTGCGAGTACGGGGAAGGTGATAAGCGTCACTCTGACGAGTGGGGGTAGCAATGAATAGAGCGATTTCTTTTGAACATGTGAATAAAAACGGATGGTAATTCATTAGTTGTTAGTTTATACATGAAAATTCCAAGATTATAACTTGACAAACTTGTCCGACTTCATCAATATTCGACCTTGACAGAAAACTTCGGTGATGAACCGGTGGTGTGAGCTTTGTGGTTACAGCTCCTTGCTGTAGAAAGTAATTCTCATCAGGTAAAAATTAATTGACATTTTGACCTTTGACATTATCCATTAAATCAAAATTCGAACTTGACCACTTGACCATCTTTAAGTGATGTACCAGAGATGTCCTTTTTTTATTTGGGTCATAGCTCGAAATTCTGGAAAATTGTTGAGAGTACACCAAAATAATGTGCACAGTGCTTACCAGGTAAAGGCCTATAACTTTCATTATCACTGTCATTATTTTGACCTTTTTTTCTTGTTGAACGTGACCGACATTTTCAGGTTTCTCTTCTCTTCTCTTCTTTCCTCTTCTCTACTCTTGTCTTGTCTTCTCTTCTCTTCTCTTCTCTTCTCTTCTTTTCTTTTTTCTTTTCTTTATTTAAGCACAGCACAGACTTCAGTCCAGAGACAGTTCTCCCAAGGATGTTCGAGAAATGGAGTCACAACAGACTTATTCGCTTTGATCCCATGCTCGAAGCCGCCACTCAAAAATATTTGAAGTATGTGTCAAACTGGATCTGCCGCTCAGATGTGAAGACCATTGACTCGTGTCTCATTGCATATCACCGGCCACTTTCCAAGGAAGATATGTCTTTGTGATGGTAATTACTTTTCGCTATCCCTACTTAATACAAACGATGGGCGGTAGACAATGGTAAAGGCACGGGGCGCGCGAATAGAAATTGCTCAAATATTGCTGAAATAGATATCAAAATTACTCGACTGTACGTGTCTGTACGCTAATCTGACATATTGATTTATAACGAACTATATTTGAAGATGATACCATATTAGTTTCATTTGGCAGAAATAAGGAGAAAAGTGATAAAACCGGCTTTCCATGAGGGTAAAATTTCAAACATTTTCACAAAATACAGGTCAGATTTACACTTTTGCACATATTATATTCGAACGGAATTGACTTTTGTTCTATGTGCTATATCATTTGGTGAAATTTCATTGCATTTGATATATAAACGAGCAGCATATACCCGATATTATGTTAGTTTTAAAAATGAATCGTCAGATTGCTCAGAAAGATGGCGGCTTCAAGCATCAAACATCAAAGGCACAAATGCACCTGTGGAATTCTTTTGTCCATCCATAAAAACTGACAGCTGATTGAATAATTATAGTCAGTTGTAACTCCATCTCTCGAACCTCCTTGGTTCTTCCGCAGGTCCATGCGGATAAAACACAACATAAACTGAGTCCCCCCCCCCCCCCCCAAATGATGAAAGAAGAATAGAATCTATGCAAACAGTCTTGCTGCACCTTGAACATACATGAAATGATCGGTGAGATAATGCAATTATCTTTCTACAGGGAAGAAAGGACTGAACAGGGTGCCATATTGTGAGCGTAAAACTGTTATAGGCATCCGCGTTGTGGTTATAGATTTTACAGTGACTATTCATCAAAATACTTAACTTACAGCACTTCAATTCAATAAGCCAGTTCGCAGTTCTCATTGTTGCACATGAAGAGCAGATAAAGATCAAGGTAGTGTACCAGCATACATGTTGCTTTGTAAATTGATATTGAGATAAGCACCTGAAATACAATTATCATTCATGCAATGTTTATGATTATGCTTGCCATCACATGCTCCTGACGGCAACTTTGGTTTTGGCAATAAACTAATGTATTAACTGAGATGGTTATGGGATCGTGTATAAGATGTGTGTTTGCATGTGTGTGTGCGCGCGCGTGTGTGAGTGGGTGTGTGCATTATATAGAAAGTGCGTAATTATGTGTATAATGTTGTTGCTTTATTTCGTATTCCGGTTGCCTTTTTTCATTCGCACAAAGCGATCGACGCGAAGAAAGAGGTTGTACATGTACTTGTAATACTGATAGACGAAAGAAAAACAAAGCGGTGACAGCTTGATGACCTTTGTCCTTCAACAATTCCATCGTGAATTAAATAGGCTGGTTGATAGCATTCAGGTAAAGTTTCATTCATCAAACTCCCCTTATAAATTTATGGCCTGTAAACAAGCTACCGTGTGTTAGCAAGTTTGATCATCTGAAAGTGTAACGTATCAGTGTTGATGGATAGTTAACACGATCTCGAATTCATGCATTATTACACCATAGTCTAGAATATACACAGTCTATTTCAGGTCACAATAATTATGTGGAACATTGCGTGGCGTACAAAATTGCATCTCTGACTATACTTCACGGTATCTAACACAATTATCCCCTGGACAATACCCGGCCATTTTCCTTATAATCTTAATCCCGAACCTAATCTGAGCCCTATCGTTAACCCTGTAATCTTAACTCTGACATTGTCACTTACCATAAGTATCAATAATCGATGGTTATCTGTCCGTGGGGTTTGTCCTGAAACGACTTTAACGCGCTAATTCACAGCTATCCTCTTTTAAGGAACCCGAATTGCAACAAAAAATAAAACATTTGCAAAGCCATATATCATCCACAAAAAAAGTAATCAAAGTTGCTTTTTAAAGTGAACAAGCTCCCTTAAACATTTGCCACTTTGTTGTGTCTCATGCGTTTTCTTTCTTTTTTTTTTTCTTTTAGATGACATTCATCTGCTCAGATTGTGCAGATTGTAACTCTGAACTGGGCGATGGACTTACCGAGTGATACATGAAACACTGAAAAAAAAAACACTCACTGGCAATGTCAAAATACATTATCCCTGTGAATTATTACTACTTATTGATCATATAAAAGATAGGTTCTAGTCTCGAAAGTATTTCCTGCCCAATTGAGGTGATCTGTCTCACTTCTGTCCTTTTATACCGATAATACCGATATGAAGTGATCCCTCGGTGGGTGAAATATTTACCAGCTCTCAAATGGAATTAATTTTCTGCAGGAACTCTACCCTTCTCAACCACAGCTTACTATAGCTACCACCATGATTACTTTCCTAAACGGAAAAGACAAACATCATGTATATAGCAAATTGCTTGACTATACACATGCTAAAGAAAGCAAATCAACGTTTCTCAAAATGCCTAACTCAACAACTTTGCTCATTCTTGCTGGTTTTACGTCGGCAAGCCATAACTGTACCGGAATCTGCAG
This sequence comes from Diadema antillarum, assembly GCF_040938485.1. NCBI lineage: Eukaryota > Metazoa > Echinodermata > Echinoidea > Diadematoida > Diadematidae > Diadema > Diadema antillarum. Next base: position 1,021,049 of record NW_027271161.1, on the reverse strand, counting down.
TGTGGCAGTGGCTAGATAAGTTCACTTCGGTTCAGTTTATCGTTGCACTCTGTTTTCAATACAAAATCAAAGCATCTCTGCACGAATTTCTTTCATGCTTCAATAGACGTAGCGTAGTACAATACAGCTGGGAAGATAACTATTATGAATGGTGAGAAAGAAAAGGCATTTCAATGCCAATCTACTGAAAGAACGCTTCGAATAAAGTTTTGAAGGGAAAAAAAAATATGAAAATGCCAGGGACAATCTTTGCTCCATTAACTCCTAGACTGAATAGCGAATTGGATGAGGAAGATATATTTTTGAGGCAGTTGAAAACGTACTTGAAAGAATACCCTTTGACCCCAAATCATAGTGCAAAGCTTATTCAGAGGCGAAAACAGGAGGGGTATCTTACACTGCTGTATAGCATGCCCAGGCTCTGCTCTCAGTTATTGAACATTGAAGGGGTCAGTCAGAGAGCGCACAAAGATCAACACGTTTTGTGGAAATCACGACTAATTCATCCATTGCTGAACACTGAGAAGTTTCAAGTCCTTTACCTGATACAGGTTTCCGAGCATTCTTTTTTTTTGAAGTAGACAAAAAGGTTATAAGCCTCTCGTTGGTAGGGAGGTGTTAAAGCATCTGACAAAAAAGATTCATTTTCGTTACTTGATAAAATTTCCACTTCATCGTCCCCTTAACATATTTCTTTCAGTATTCCACTTTTTATTATGCCAATGATATTAGCGAGCATTAAATGGTAAAGTCATTGCCGACATTTTTTGACCTTTTGATAACATGTTCATCTTCTCTAAAATCAAAATATCTTACTCAATTTTACACATCTAATTAGCAGTCTAGCCTGGAATTTCTGTAGAAAAAATATCGCTCGTTATGCTCGCTATAAATCGTCTGAATTTGTCGTTGTAATGCACGTTTGATCAATTTGAAAATGTAGATAGACGGTACACACTTCACCATTATAATCCTTGATGACTTACAACTTTGAATTGATTTGGCTTACCGAGGATTTACACAACGTAGGCCCTACTCGATTCTTGACTTGGTCTTTCATTGAATAATCATCAACAATTTCCTGTGATCAGGATGACCATGGGATACACCACAGGTTGCCTTGCTAAGCATTCCCCTCCTCATCTTATCCGCCTAAGTGTTTCACCCCATCCTTACCTCAACCTGCGTACATTTCCACCCTAATTATATAAATGACCTCCATGGTCATTGACCTCCGCAATATCTGAGGGAAACTGACCGACTATGCGACATGACTTCGTCTGTTTCTGTTATTAACCCTCGGACTTCAATCTCCCAACACCTATGCCTGTACCCATAACACGACTGTCCATAAACAAAAACAGGGGTTGGAATTCTGTACAATGCACTGGCGTAGCCAGGGGGGGGGGGGGGGGGGGGGCGATGGGGGCGGTCGCCCCCCCCCCCCCCCCCCTAAGATTTGGACCGGGGATTTGGGAGGCGGAAAAAAAATGCGTGTATACTGTATGCATGCACATGAAGCGGGTCTCCTTTGCAACCTTTCATCAAATAAGATATTTTTTTTTAAATATTTCACTCAAAGTGTGCACCAGATCGTTGAATTTCAATTCAAAATATGCAAAATCTCTCGCCCTCCCCCTCTGTGCCTCTTTCCCTAGCCAAGTACACTTTTTAGATTTTAAAAAATTCTGAATAATTCTGAGTGCACAAGACTTATCACTTATATTCCGAAAACTGAAGGTTCCCTCATGTATCTTAAGGGGAATTTCCCCTTTTAATCGACCCTTTCCTCCCTCAGCCCCCCCCCCCCCAAAAAAAAAAAAAATCAGTTTTTTTTTTTTTTGGTGATTTATCAAATGTTGATTCCATCAAATATGCGTATACAAGATATCTCAATTTCAAGCTTAAAAAGATAAAAGCTCCATCGGAAGGGAAGGATGGAGATAACACTCGCCCACGCCTTCTCCCTGCTCGCCCCCCCCCCCCCCCCGCCATGCAAAGAAGTAGACTGTGGCTATACCCAGATCGCTTTATTTCAATTCTAAAAACGCAAAAGCTCCGCGAGCGGGAAGGGGAATCCCCCTTCCCCTAAGCTCTATACCTCACTAGACTTTATACATACGCACAGATGGTGCACATTCGGAATAAGAGCTAAATTCCGTGATTTTAACACTTCGATGAAAAAGTATTGCACCAAAAATTTGCACCAGATCGCTGAATTTCAGGTCTGAAAACGCAAAATCACCTTCGTGTGGGAGGGGATATGCCCCTATATCTACACCCTCGTGTGCATGTTTTTTCTGTTTGATTGCTGAACAGACAGCGTTCATGATATTCAGTGTAAGAATTAATACAAGAAGACTAGTGTATTTAAATTATACCATTTTATAGGCAAATTGTTCAATAATAATCTACACTAAAATATACTGCTACCTTAAACAAGTGGGACTGTTTCACGTCGATGAAACACGCAAAAACATGCATCAAATTGCACCATTTGCAACATCAAAATGCAAAAAGTTCTCGCCGTGGGAGGGGGGACACCCCCCTCGCTCGCTCCGCTCGCTCGGGTTCAGTCGCGTTCATAATATTCAGTGAAAAGAATTAATACAAGAAGTGTATTTGAATTATACCATTTTATAGGCAAATTGTTCAATGATAATCTACACTAAAATATACTGCTACCTTAAACAAGTGGGACTGTTTCACGTCGATAAAACGCGCAAAAACATGCATCAAATTGCACCATTTGCAACATCAAAATGCAAAAAGTTCTTACTGTGGGAGGGGGGACACCCCCCTCCCACACCCTCCCCTCCCCCCTCGCTCGCTCCGCTCGCTCGGGTTCAGTCGGGTTCATGATATTCAGTGAAAAGAATTAATACAACAAGTGTATCTAAATTATACCATTTTATAGGCAAATTGTTCAATAATAATCTACACTAAAATATACTGCTACCTTAAACAAGTGGGACTGTTTCACGTCGATAAAACGCGCAAAAACATGCATCAAATTGCACCATTTACAACATCAAAATGCAAAAAGTTCTTACTGTGGGAGGGGGGACACCCCCTCCCACACCCTCCCCTCCCCCCTCGCTCGCTCCGCTCGCTCGGGTTCAGTCGCGTTCATGATATTCAGTGAAAAGAATTAAAGGACAAGTTCACCTTCATAAACATAAGGATTGAGAAAATGCAACAATATTAGTAGAACACATCAGTGAAAGTTTGAGGAAAATTGGACAATCGATGCAATAGTTATGAATTTTTTAAATTTTTGTGTTGGAACCGCTGGATGAGGAGACTACGACAGCTTGTGAATCATATGCGTACAACAGTATAAAGAAAATGTAAAAGAAAATTCAACATATTTTCACTTTTTTCGCATAATAAAAGAGCACTTGACTTGCCTCTTTCTGAAGGCAGGGGGAATAATATTACCCATAACATGTGTCGGTAAGGAGTCAGGGGAATGTGTACTTTTTTCAAAAGATGGAATTTTGTGAAATTCTCTTTATATTTTCCTTATGTTGTTGTACGCATGTGACATCTAAGTTATTCATACACAGCAGTAGTCTTCTCATCCAGCGGGTACTGCACAAAAACTTCAAAAATTCATAACTTTTGAACGGATTGTCTGATTTTCCTCAAACTTTCAATAATGTGTTCTACTAATATTGCTACATTCTCTCAATCCTTATGTTTATGAAGGTGAACTTGTCCTTTAATACAACAAGTGTATCTAAATTATACCATTTTATAGGCAAATTGTTCAATAATAATCTACACTGAAATATACTGCTACCTTAAACAAGTGGGACTGTTTCACGTCGATAAAACGCGCAAAAACATGCATCAAATTGCACCATTTGCAACATCAAAATGCAAAAAGTTCTTACTGTGGGAGGGGGGACACCCCCCTCCCACACCCTCCCCTCCCCCCTCGCTCGCTCCGCTCGCTCGGGTTCAGTCGGGTTCATGATATTCAGTGAAAAGAATTAATACAACAAGTGTATCTAAATTATACCATTTTATAGGCAAATTGTTCAATAATAATCTACACTAAAATATACTGCTACCTTAAACAAGTGGGACTGTTTCACGTCGATAAAACGCGCAAAAACATGCATCAAATTGCACCATTTACAACATCAAAATGCAAAAAGTTCTTACTGTGGGAGGGGGGACACCCCCCTCCCACACCCTCCCCTCCCCCCTCGCTCGCTCCGCTCGCTCGGGTTCAGTCGCGTTCATGATATTCAGTGAAAAGAATTAATACAACAAGTGTATCTAAATTATACCATTTTATAGGCAAATTGTTCAATAATAATCTACACTGAAATATACTGCTACCTTAAACAAGTGGGACTGTTTCACGTCGATAAAACGCGCCAAAAACATGCATCAAATTGCACCATTTGCAACATCAAAATGCAAAAAGTTCTTACTGTGGGAGAGGGGACACCCCCCTCCCACACCCTCCCCTCCCCCCTCGCTCGCTCCGCTCGCTCGGGTGCAGTCGCGTTCATGATATTCAGTGAAAAGAATTAATACAAGAAGTGTATCTAAATCATACCATTTTATAGGCAATTGTTCAATAATAATCTACATCAATATAAACAGCTACCATAAACAAGTGGGACTGTTTCACGTCGATAAAACGCGCAAAAACATGCATCAAATTGCACCATTTACAACATCAAAATGCAAAAAGTTCTTACCGTGGGAGGCGGGACACCCCCCTCCCACACCCTCCCCGCCCCCCCTCGCTCGCTCCGCTCGCTCGGGCTCGGTCGCTTCGCTCCCTCGCAGATTAACCGCCCCCCCCCCCCTAAGATGAAATCCTGGCTACACCGTTGGTACAATGGTTCTCAAACATCGAGCCAAAATACATGAGAACCAGCATTTCGTTTGAGGAAAGCGAAAAAGGGTGAAAGATTTGTTTTTGAAAAAAAAAAAAAAACTTGTGACAATTACAAAAACAAGAGGTTTCTCGGAAGTCGCTGTAAGTTTAAAACTTCTCGTCTGATTCTCTTTTTTCACTGACCATGTTAAGACGGGCATATATGGTTCATTGATAGCCCTCCTCTGCGCAATACAAGTTGCCGTAAGTGTCCTCATGAACAGCCCTTACCCTAACAGTGTAGTAGTAAGAATAAAGCATTAGGTCGTGAGTAGATTAGAGCTGTGAGTTAAAATGTATTAACCCTACTCCTTTTCAGGGCCACATACAATTGTAGGGGTCATTCCACGAGCCCGACACCCACGAGTCATACGGTCCACGAGACCGACATCAAAAATAGGTCCATGAGTCATACAGCCCATGAGTTATAAGGTTCACGAGTCATACAGCCCATGAGTTCGACACTATGCACAAAAGGCTCACGAGACCGACACTAAGCAAAGAAAGCCCACGAGACCGGCACTACACAATAAAGGCTCACGAGACCGACAGTACGCAAAAGAGGCTCACGAGACCGACACTTGGCAAAGAAAGCCCACGAGACCGACACCACGCAATAAAGGCTCACGAGACCGACACTAGGCAAAGAAAGCTTACTAGACCGAGTGGATGAACAGCGCCATCTAGGTGTCAATTACCTGTACAGGGTGTTCCATTAAGTGGAAAATTACATACGGGCGGGTGCAATTTCACGCTATCGAGCGAGATATTAGATAACCTATCGTCCTGCCTATACCCGGCTGCTTAGAGTTCAGTTTGTAATTTTTTTTTTGTAACCATAATGTATATGTGACATTTCAAAGGATGAAAACGTTTTATATTGCAGCGATTCACATCGCTTTGTGGCTTGTATTTGTGAAATCATTCTCCTCAAAACGGTTTATTTTTCATGAAATAAAATGGCTGTGTTCATGAATGCATGTTCTTTTTCCGAATCCTGAACGATACCTTGATATTATAGATTACATTTTATTTCTGCGAATTTATATTAAATCAGCAGCTTTGCAGAAGACTACTCCCCTTCCATATCATGCAAAGCAAGTATGCACTGCAACACTAACCATTTTGAGAAATATTTTCTTGCAAACTTCATTTCACACCTGGGTATTATTCTACTTAGTTGATCTGAATGACCACATCATTTTATTTTATTTTATTTCTAAGCAGGTGTATACGGGAATAATATTTTTGCGGAAAGGGAAACGAGGGTGTTTTGGCATTTTCAAAATTAATGTTGAAATATCTCGTGCACTTTTAAAGATTTTTTTTTTCACAAACAGACAAACTCGCAATCCAATCAAAAATCTTGAACAGTTCAGGAGGTGAGGGGGGGGGGGATTGACGAGGTAATCCCATAGCAACCCTCCTTTTGCATCTCTCATATTTTCCTTCTGCCATTATCTGGACACCCTATACAATTAATTGGTCTATAGGGGGCGATGTTCATCCTGTCGGTCTAGTGGGCCTTCCTTGCCTAGTGTCAGTCTCGTGAGCTTCTTTTGCCTAGTGTCGGTCTCGTGAGCTTTGTTTGCCTAATGCCGGTCTCGTGAGCCTTTTGAGCGTAGTGTCGGTCTCGTTGGCTTTCTTTGCATAGTGTCGGTCTCGTGAGCCTTTTGTGTGTAGTGTCGAACTCGTGGGTTGTATAACTCGTGGGCTTTATTTACTCAGTATTGAACTCGTGGGCTGTATAACTAGTGGGCTGTATGACTTGTGGGCTGTGAGTCGTGGGTGTCCGTCTCGTGACGTGCACCCCAATTGTATAATATCCAAGAAAGAAAAAGTACAGAACTCGCCATGCTTTGCACGACGTCTAGTCGGGCTGATTTATAGGGAGACTCTCGAGGATTTGTGTGGCGCAGCGCTCGTCACATGACGTCTCCGGATAGATTCACCGTGCGGACGTATAAAACGGACACCTTCTCCGGCTGTTCTCCGGAGGCTACCCCGAGGCTACCTTGTCTTTCTGGTAGCCTGTTGAGAAGGGCTTCACTGCATCAACCAGGGTAGACGCGGAGTAGCCTCCGGAGTACGGACAGAGAACCGCCGGAGCCAATGTTTGTAAAGCACATTATCCATGTATAGTACGCAATCATGTTTGCTACTGCAGTGACAATGATGTGAAATGCTTCCATTTCCAGCGTAATACATCAGCAACGAAATGATTAAGGGCAGCGTATTCTCCGCGGTGGTTTTCGAGCACTGCGCCTGTTAAGGCCCCGTCACACTACAGCGAATGCCCAACGAATGTCCAATAAATTTGAAAATTTGAAGATATGTTCACATCCGTTGGTAAAACTAGAATAGTTCGTAACATGCTTGGCGTTCTTTGTATTCATTAACTATTCGGCGGGATTCGCAGAGATGCGCTGGAGCCTATTTTTTTTTTATTTCAAACATGTCCAAAATCTCCAGCGTATCTCTGCGAATCCCTATGAATAGCTAATGAATTCAAAGAACGTCAAACATGCAAACTGTCTTCACATTTTCGAATTCGTTGGGCTTTCGCTTGGCATTCGTTGGGCATTCGCTGTAGTGTGACGGGGCTCTTAAAACGGGACAGTCGGCGTTCAGCCTGCGTTTATGGAATCTGTGGAATGTAACACAAGATAATGTGTATGTGTGTGTGTTTGTGCATTTATGAGCATGAGTTTTCTTTTGTAAGATTCTTGATGATTACTTTCTGCTACTATATGCAAGGAATGTGCTTTGCCAACACACAGGCATGTCCTTTGAAATATCCTTCAAAGCCCTGCCTTTGTACCCCGATAAATAATGTTCGCTTATAAGAGTGACGTCGCTTGTTCATTTGAAATTGCAGTCAGTTCCCCGTTGGAATGCAAGCGATTAAAACAAAGGGTTGTGCATACAGGTGTACGCAGCTCCTTGAGCTTGATCACATAAGTGTATGGTGTGCTTTGAGCAACTACATTACATTCTGTGCATACGACCGATATAGTTACCTTTGATATCAGAGCTGTCATTAATCGCAAAGTTACCATACTAGCTCTATGCAACAGTGCCTACAAGTACATTTTAAGACATTTATTTTGAGAGATCTCTTATAAAAACACAAATCAATGTCCTGGGCTGAAACAGTGTACAGGAATGCATGTATTTGTCAGACCACGGAGTCCATGGTCAGAAGGGGTAAATCTTTATCTTTGTTCTTACGCAATTTTTTTTTCCACTTTTCTGACATAATCGAAAGTACACTTGCCTAACTTCGCGCAAAAAGTAGGGGGAATACACTTACTATCAACATGATTATGTTAGTAATAAGTCAATATACGTTCTCTTTGTAATGAAATACAAATATATTCAATTCTACGTAAATCTTTCTTTTTATGGTGTTATACATCCTGACGTCATGAACTGTAGTAGCCTCAAGTTATTCAGTAATGACGACACAGAAACAAGCATCCATGCTCATCATTTTTCTACCCCCTCCCCTCCTCCAAGAAATTACACGCACACATACACACACACACACGCACGCACACATACACATACGCACCTGCGCCTCATTGAGGTACAAGACAGTTATCAAAACAATGAGGAAAATTTTTCAGGACAATTACCCCACCCCCCCCCCCCCCCCACAACTACCACCCGGCGAAACCCCGCTTTACGGATGAAAGGGTTAGAGCAAATTAGATTGGGATAAGGGTAAGGTTTACGGTGAGACCAGGGAGGTGGAAGCTTCTACCTCCCTGGTGAGACCAAGGAGGATATTAGTCCATGGGCCAAGACCCGAAAAATGGGTTGTTGGTACCATCTGAGGTGGCACAACCTTTTTGGTGTCATTTTGTTTGTCGGGCATAGATATGCTTATCAAGCTATGATAGCATTTCCAAATGAGTAGCTTAGTCATAATAAATGAATTTTTAACCAATTTGGTCTCGTTTTTATATCCCTATAGTTCTGAATCGAAACTAAACCGCTATACAAAGAAGAGCACTGCCTTCTGTATGTCCACAGGTGTTCTGTTGTAAACGCGGTGCGCTTAGTCTTTATTCAAGGCAGCGAAGGGAATATCCAAAGGGTTATGATGTCCACAGCTGTCACGCGGTGCGATTAGTCTTTATCTAGACCAATGTACCGTTATCATATCTAAAGTTCCTTATAAAAGGGATTATCTATACTGTTTTTATACTACCCTATCAACAAATACATCGGTTCTAAACAAAAATCACTCTGTTCATTTACAATATCATTCATCATAATGTATCGTAGTGTACCGGTACATTGTTTTTGCATTATCTTATATTGTTGGAGGGAAATAAAGCGACATTGGCGTGGTATCAGCGTTTTCACCGTTGCGTTTTCGCCGGAAAATGATAAATAATTGAAAGATACGGTACAATTCACGAAGAATTGCTTTTGTTGTTGTTGTTGTTTTTAGATAAAAGGATATACACTGTATCATACGCTTTGGATATTCCCTTCGCCGTCTAGAATAAAGACTAAGCGCTGTGGACATCATAACCTTTGGATATTCCCTTCGCTGCCTTGAATAAAGACTAAGCGCACCGCGTTTACAATAGAACACCTGTGAACATACCATAGAGTTGTATTTTACAGCTCTATGGACATACAGAAGACAGTGCTCTTCTTTGTGTAGCGGTTAGTTTCGATTCAGAAGTATAGGGATATAACAACGAGACCAAATTGGTTAAAAATTCATTTACTATGACTAAGCTACTCATTTGGAAATGCTATCATAGCTTGATAAGCATATCTATACCCGACAAACAAAATGACACCAAAAAGGTTTTGCCACCTCAGATGGTACCAATATCTGGCCTGGCCCATGGACTATAGAGAATGGATTCACAACCGTCTTATTTCCTTTGCTAGATGTTCGAAGCCGCCGCTCAAAAATATTTGAAGCATGTGCCAAACAGGATCTGCCGCGCAGATAGGAAGACAATTGATTCGTGTCTCATTGCATACTCACCAGCCACTTTCAAAGGAAGATATATGTCTTTGTGATGGTAATTACTTTTCGCTATCCCTTCTTATGAAAGGTAGGTGGGATAGACACGAGGATGCGCGAATAGAAATTGAGCAAAAATGCTGAAATAAAGATGAAAATTACTCGACTGGGCATACCCGGGCACTAATCTGATATATCTATCAATAAAGAATTATACTTTCATTTGTGGAATTAAGCGGAAAAGTACAGGATGGTACAGTTTGAAACATTTTCACATGATACAGCTCTGAATTACACTTTTGCACAAATTTCTGGACGGAATTGACTTAAGTTTTACATGCTTTATCATTACGTGAAATTTCATTTCATTTAATAAATAAATAAGCAAAATATGGCCAACATTATGATAACGTTCAAAATGAATCTTCAGTATGCTCAGCAAGACGGCGGCTTGGAACATCGATCATCAAAGGCCCAAGTGCACCTGTGGAATTCTTTTGTACATCAATAGAAATCTGATAACTGTTACAGCCAGTTGGAACTCCCATGTATATAACCTCCTTGGTGAGACGTTGGGGTTAGGATAAGGATTAGGGTTAAGGGTAGTGTCTAGGTAATTGTCCAGAGGTTAATTGTTCCAGAACATCGTGTAAATACTTCCTTTGGCTTAAAGGGGAATACTATAGAAATAGATATATATGAAGTGAAAGAGTGGGACACATAGAACAATTTGTCGTTTACATCGTTTAAAATGGCCTTTTTGAAGTGGAGTTAGAGGATTTTGAAAATTTACACCTGTCACCCCCCCCCCCCCCCCTGAAATCTAGGTCACAGCGTAAATTTCGAGGCTTTGCCGATGACGTCATGGGATGAAAGGAATTGCGCAAGGTCTCGAGCGCCGCAGGCCCCCGCGCGCATAATGCATGCAGTGTATCATACAAGTTGTTGTAGATAGTATTTGCATACAAAGTTTAAAAGTTTGTTTTTCGATAATGCACGACATCGTACGTTAAGGCCATGCAGTGATGATCAGGATGATTTCTTGGTGGAATTTGAATGTGGGAGCGATGATGAACTGAGTGATACAGTACACACTAGTGATGATAACGATGATGAAACTAGTGATGATGACCCTGGTGAAGTTGGAGAAATAGATGTTGCTGACGAGCCGCACGGCCGGGCGCAGGAGGGAAACGCTACGGGCGAGCTAGTGGGGAAGGCCCAGGGCGGTCCCGTTGAAGCGGACGAACTTAGTGGAGATTGGCAGTACGAGCCCTTGCCACACGGCAGGCCAGGGGACAATGTTGGTGACGCAGGACCAATACCAGGTAGACTTCAAAATTTAGATGGGTAAGAGTGTTTTGTTTTGTTTTGTTTTGTTTTTTTTTTATTCTGAACTGAAAATGAACCGAGCTTAGTGCTGACTTGATCTCGTACTTCAGAGCAGCAGTAACGTTAGGCCTACTGAACACAGCCCAGTGCAGTCGCTGTAAGTAGCGCAGCGTCTGGTCGGGCTACGTATTATCAATCACATCACACTCACTCCTATACAGCCCAGTCGCTGTACGTAGTAGGTACGTCGCGACAGGTATTCGCACAGCGTACTTACAGCGTCTGGTCGGGCTAACTCACTCCGTACTCCCGTTCACAGCTCATCAGCATTCTATCTAGCAAGAGCTAGGTACTGCACGATCCATTCATTACTTCACCGAGTCCATCAAAGTTTTATCACTATCGATGAAAATCGCAGTGCTCTGTATCGTTTATTTTATCACCAGATAGGCCGGCCGGCCTAGTCAAGACTTCGACTTAGCCGATGCCCGCGCATTGATTGCGTGGTATCTAGCATTAGCGATCCACGTACGCCGAATGTTTCGCGAATTTTTTTTTTTTTTTTTGATTATCTTCGCCAATTTCGCGAACCTGGTGCTTTTTGCGAATTTAAAAACACGAGAAAATATTAACGTTCTTTCCGTATATATTTCCTTCTTCCGTGGTGTACTCCACAACCACGAATTTAAGCACTCGCGAAATTATTGGCAAGTCCCGATTCGCGAAAAAATAGACTCGCTAAATACATGTACAATATGTATATGGCGTACACAGCTGTAGTACATGAACTACCGAGGAACTGCCGATATATTGTACGTATCAAAGAGGTACGAAGCTCGGGCTTCTCCGCTCTTTGATACACGGAGGCTAATGCACTGCGACATACGCGGCCGGTGATGGGCGCATGCATGTGACTGATCGACTACGAAGCACCATCGTACAGGCACTAGGCCTGACAGCTTCTGTATTCGTGGCCTAAATGGCACGTAACAGACTCTATTTAAACGAGGAAATGTGTGATTTCACAGGAGACTTGAAGTAGAAAACAATTTTATTTCATTTCTTGTGACATTCTGATAAATAATGTCTTGGGATTTTGGGGTATGAGCCTCGACATCACGCTCTCATCGAGAGCATACATAGGTAAGCTTTGGCTGTTGTGTGATACTTCCGGGTTTGCCTTTCATCCCATGACGTCTTGGACAAGCCCCCAAAATAACCACGGATCTTCCGATTGAGCATGATTCAGGATACAATTTTTCTCAGCAGCCGTTCTCCAAAACGCAATTTTCTAAATGGATGAATTAAAGGCCGCTGTGTTTAACATGCTCTATGCTTGAAATGGGGGAATAATCCAACAAAATATGCATTTCCTTTAGTATTCTGCTTTAACGGTTTCATGCAGCATCTATCTGATCTTATCCCATACAATTTACAAACCACATTGTCTTTTTTTGTGTGCACTCCAGGAGCCCCGGAACCATGGTGTATGGGGGCTGAAGCCTACCGCTATGGATAGGCCCACGTTTGGGGGTCTGGAGGAAAAGATCGGTTTAAAATTGAAAAAACAAAAGTTGAAGGAAAATCACAACAGTGAACAGCCATGGCTTTCCGAAGGTTTCACTATTGACCTTGTAAATCGCTGAACCCCCCCCCCCACGTTCGCACCCCCCCCCCCACACACACACACACAACCAACCCTGCAAACAACAGGGCCCTGTCTTATAAAACTTGTGATAGAATTCAATCACAATTCTCTTGAAAGCTGCAATCAATCAGTGATTGATTGCAGTTTTCCGTCTTAATTTCAATCATAACTTTTTTATAAGATGGATTTGCATTCAGTCGCAAGGTTGTGATTGATTTGAATCAATCACAAGTCATCATAAGACGGGGCCCAGAAACAACAACGAGCAGACTAAAAAACAAACGAACAAACAAACAAAAACATTCCCGGTCCCCGCACCCTTGGGGCGAAGAGCTAAATCAGTGAGCTTGTTCGCAAAGAAACCACTTGCCAGTCAACAATAAGCCTTTTGCTTCGAGTACTATAGTACTCATACACTGTGTAGAGCTAGTTCCATTTTTACGTACACTCACCGCGCACCAGTGATCCGCTGCTCCCCCTATGAACACGATACCAATGCTGTGGAAAGCAGTATGTACGGACATCACACACACGAGTGAGAAGATAATGATCTGATATCGGCCGAACTCACCGACAGTCAATAAGATGTCGTCGAATTTCATGTTGACAAGTACGTTTGAGTGGATTTCCTATCTAATGTTTTGGCGAGGACTCTCGTTAACGAAAAAGAACTTGGGTTCTGGGTTTCAGATTTGAAGTTGGTGCTTCTAGCAGACCAACAAGCTTAGTGGGAGGACAGTGGTGGTGTATTGACGCGGTTTGATCAGCTGAGGGCGTTCTTCTCACTAGTTATTGAATTTCATTACATTTCGTTTTTGTCGAGTTTCCATTGACAAGACATTAGGCGCTTTCACATCAGCCCGATAAAAATCCAAGCTCGAGATATTTTCCGATTTCCCAAGTCAGAAAATAGCGCGCTATTTCGAAACATCGGGCTGATGTGAAAACGCCTATTGAAAATTTAGTGTGTGCAGACTGAACGGAAAACATATTTCGTGACACAAAATGGATCTGGATCAGTCTGGTTTATTTCGGAAAATTGATTGAAAATTGAATGTAAGTGACTATAAATGGGAAACATAATTATGCGGGCGAACCTATTAAGAAAAGCAAACGCTTGCAGGGGTAGGTCCCCAGAAAAGAAGTCAAAACATACGTAAATACGAATGCTGCATGCAGTACACCTGCAAAACTACTTGCCTTTACACGCACGCACGCGCGCACACACACACACACACACACACGGGCGCAAGAGAATTGTAAAAACCACAACAACAGCAGTCCTTTAAGGCTGGATCCAAGGATTTACCCAAACACTCCTTTTTCCTCGATCCTTGTTGCCGTACCTTAGCTTGCTTCCGTCATGTTTTGTTTTTGTTTTGTTTTGCAATGTTTCGCATGAGTGAGCAAGTCTGCCAGGTCCGGTGTGAAAGTCTCTTAAAGTACGGTGAACGAGACATTAAAGATAATAAAAAGTTTTGGTACCTCAAAAGTTTCCTTGTCTTAGTTTGTGTTTCAGGTTAAAGTACCTTTCATATAACTAACACTGTGAGACTTACTCGCATGTCTTAGTAATCATGCAATTAACTGCGACCAGCAGCCCCATACGCATAGCGACCAGCAGTCCCATACGCATAGCGTAATCGGGCTTCGCATTGTAGCATTCAGGGTCATGACAGATTTAGTATCGCAGGATAAATGTCAACTTAAAATCCCAAAAATTCTTCAATTTGAAGACTTACCAATTAAGGTGAAGTATTGAAAACAGGCTTCGGGCAACGTTTGGTTCTGCCTATAGTCCCTTTCTGTTCGAATTGATGACTGAATGTGACTCGGCCGAGAGGACCTTGGGAGAGCTACATACACTGAATACTACAGCCAGTGCATGCGAACACATCACATGCGCACAAATTTCAAATCCATCAACGGATAAGATCTTTGTTCTACTTGTTCCTATTATACTAACCGCACCCATCCAGAGCTAATTTTAATTCAATGTTCTCATAATTTGTATTAAATAGTGGATGTCTTTATTTCGTGAAACAGTAATTATCAGAGACGTTTTTCATTTTGCTCAGAGACGTGCGGTCTTTGATCTTCATGCAGATTCTTACATATTAATTTATTGGCCATCCTTCTTTGATTTACCTCTAATTCAAAGATTAAGATACATAATTTCACAAATTATACTGATTGGCAAATCTACGGAATAATAGCTCTTATAAATCGGCACAAACACCAGGAAAGTTTTGGTTATTACTCACATTTTCTGGATTTATGGGCATTCGCGTCTCTGAACTGTGCCGACTCGATTCCAGGATATCGCGTCAGTGCATAAAATAAGCACGGAAACAAAGTATCATGCAGTGCGTAAGTGTCAGATATTGGAATATCCCTTCAGAGATTTTCAATCAGGGACATTCCTTTTGATCAGAGACATTCACCAATATGGGTTTTCAACCAGAACTAATTTTTGTGGACAGTGTGCTACTAGAGTTGCCAATCATCATAGTCGCCTGGCTCACACTGATATACTGATCACCAGGTTTTATCTCAACCATAACCCACTTTCAATAATGACACAATTAACCAATAGAACATCTCTGATGGTTATTCAGTATAATTTTCTTTAATGAGCCACCACGCGATTATTTCATACAGCTCACTCACAAATTTTGATGGAATGGTAGTATGAATAAGACGCTAAATAAATACGGCCTTACATGTTTTTATAGTCACCCTGATTTTTGGGGGTCAAGGGAAAGACAATTCATTCAGAGACGTTCTTTTTCAGTCATAAGTGAATTCAAGAGTTCCTGATAAGATAAATGATACACACGTTCATGGCAGAAGTACTTGATTGAATAGTTGAAGTGTGTGGGCTTACTCACAAGGAAAAGCAAAGCTGTAGAATTGGATTAGAACAAAAATTACGACGTGTGATTCTGGGATTTTTTCGTAAAATATGCATTTTTGTCAATCTTTTCAGCTTTAAGGCATTATTTTTTCAAGGAAAGCAGTAACAACTATACAAAGTATATATTTTCTGAAAGGCATAACCCTCCCCTACCAAATGATACCTAAAACTATGAAAAACACCCCCAGGTGACAATACAAGGGTTTGAATATCGCAAAGCCCGAAAATGGCCGATTGTACATCGTTCATAAGTTTTCACCCATATACATATATAGGGCCTAGACCTAGTCTAGTACAGTAGTAGTAGAATATCTAACGTCAGAATTAATCTACGCTAAGGTAGGGCCATTGGTATGAATGATGGGATGACCAAACTTCGACACATCTTTCAGGCCTGTCAATCTAACGTGAGGCCCCCTTCATTGTAAAGAACGCAATATTTAATCCACATTTTCTCAAAATCTGAACATCTAACGTTACGTTAGATCCCACTTAATTTCTGGATGTAGCACTAACGTTAGAATACCTCTGGGCTCTAGGAACCTAACGTAGACCAATACTAACGTTAGACCCAGTACTCTAGTAGACGTCTTGACTATTTAGATTCTAGTAACAAAATCATTCGGTTTGATAGATACCTAAATGGAAAACAAAATGTTAGACTACGAATGTGTTAAAGAAGAAAGCTTATTGACGTATCGCGATCGCAGTCGAATTTCCGCAGTTGAATTTGGTGTCTATTGATTAACGTTAGACCTACAGACAGGGTTCGAACTTCGTCCTCGTGCACGCCAGTTTACCGTACCGGTAGGACCCTACACGAATGATTTATGCTAAACAAAGTCAAAGATCCATCAGAGGTAAGACAACTACGTCAACAACAATGGAAAATGCCATGGAAGCATTTGGTAGCACATTTTATACCTAAAATTTGATGATAGAAATTATTCTCTCAAAATGAAGATTATTTAAATTTATTGGACAAAGGAACCCTAAATGAAGTTCGGACTCAATGCACCGCTAGTGTTATGGCCTATGCTGATATAATGGCAAACAGGCTATGCTGCGCTACATTATATGTGTGCAAAGACAAAGTTGCGTACAATATGCGATCAAATCCGTGAAAATCATGCACATCGTTTATGATAGTAAATAACTGGTACAGGAAATAATTAACTTAAAAGATACTTACCCCTGCTGACGAACTTAGCAAAGTCACCATCATAAATTCAATATCCGTTTTAGCCCCAGACAGCATCGAAAAACTGACTATCGTGATGACAGAGACGTTGACGACACCGCGCACGCAGCGACAAATTTCAGGTGTTAGAACTTGCAACCAATGAGATCATCGGAGTGCGAACACGTGATCTTCTCTCGGGGATGATGACATAGGAGGTTCACATATTTCAGAAATGTAGCAGTGTGATTCTATTAAAATGCCGCTTGTTTATGAGTTCACCTGTGTATAATCTATGCATGCCTTCTTCTTTTGTTTTACTTCCTTGAGCCCCAACTCATGCATTCGCATAGTGACTCTGCCATATCATCATCCTTGTTCATTCCAATTTGTTCTAAATTTTGAAAATATTCTTATTCTTCATCCCATATACTGAAACTCTGTCCTCAGTATAACTAATTTATAGTTGGTCAAATGTAAAAATCTGAGAATCATCCTGAGGTCTCCTTTAAAGTCATATGTTATACATTACTAGTACTTCTCTACGGCTGCGTTTATCAACTTTCCCCTTTTTAAACGACTTTCGAAAGTCCTTTCGATAGCCCTTTCCATAGCCCTTTCCATAGCCCTTTCGCCCTTTCGAAAGCCCTGTCCACTCCCTGTACTATTAATATGCCGCTTGTTTTCGTCGGCTGCATTTATCAACTTTCCCATGTTTAAACGGCTTTCGATAGTCCTTTCGATAGCCCTTTTGAAAGCCCTTTCGAGAGCCTTTTCGAGAGCCCTTTCCAAAGCCCTGACTGCCTGTACTATTAATGTGCCGCTTGTTTTCTAAGAAGGGACGGCGAAAAGCAATTACCATCATAAAGACATATCTTCCTTTGAGAGTGACAAGTCATGATACAATGCCACATGAATCAATAAATTGTCTTCCTATCTGTGAGGTAGCTCCAGTCTAGCACATATACTTCAAATATTTCTGAGTGGCGGCATGAGACATGGGATCAAAGGGAATGAGACTGTTGTTACTCTATTTCTCAAACCTTGTTGGTGAAAGAAACACCTCCTTGTTCCAAGCATATGCGTGCATTACACACAGCTGTATGTATACACCTGTGTACACGTACTCGGGTGCACTTTACGTGGCGCGCGTCTTTTCAGAAACCGGAAACGCATGGTTGCGTAACCGCAGTAGGGCGACCTAAAGGGCTTTCAAAACAGCTTTGCGTTTATCAACTTCGAAAGGCTTTTACAAACAGGTTTCTGATAACCTGTTTAGGAAACCTGTTTGGATCGTCACAACTTTGGGGCTTTCGAAAAGGCTTTCCTAAAGAGCTGTCAAAACAGCTTTGCGTTTATCAACTCGTGAAAATTCCTTGAAAGCTATTTGGATAACCTGTTTCTGCTGAGAAAGGAGAGTTGATAAACGCACCCTTTCGTAAAAGGCTTTCCTAAAGGGCTTTCAAAACAGCTTTGCGTTTATCAACTCGTAAAAATTCCTTGAAAGCTGTTTGGATAACCTGTTTCTGCCGAGAAAAGGAGTTGATAAACGCAGCCTCAGATTGTTGGAATTACTGAACATTATTGACATGGGTCGGTGCTTTCCTTATATCCTTATTTGAACAAGCATTCAATTAGTTATATTGAGTAGGCCTACAGAGTTTCAGAATCTATCGTGATTGAGAAGAAAAATAAGAATGGTTTCAAAACTTATTACAAACAGCAATGAATAAGGATGATGACATGCAGCCTCACCATAAGAATGCATGAGGTGGGTCTCGAGGAAGCGTAACAAAAGAAGAAGGTATGCATTGATTATAAACAGGTGAACTTGTAAAGTAAGCTGTATTGTAATGGAATTACAGTGCTACATTTCTCAAATATTTTTTGTTGAACATGGACCCTGGTAGGGTCCATGGTTTAAGATTCGTCAAAGTATTTTGTTTCTCTGCTCACGGACCACAATGAATTCCACAAGCCTATACAATGGAGCTGTCTATTTGTGTACAACATGACGTGAAATTATCAAAATCGTCTGGAAAGCCCCTTTAAGGCGGAACCAAAGGCCATCCTGAATCCGAAGGTACGGACCAAGGAAGTTTTATACATGGAATTCCAACTGGCTCTAATTATTCAAACAATTGTCAAATTTCTATTGACGTACAAAAGAATTCCACAGGTGCACTTGTGCCTTTGATGATCGATGTTGGCCATATTTTGCTTATTTATTTATTTGAAAAAATGAAATTTCACTTAATAATAAAGCATGTAAAACAAAAGTCAATTCCGTTCAGAAATTTGCGCGAAAGTGTAAATCAGAGCTGTATTATGTGAATATGTTTAAAACTGTACCATCCTGGAAAGCTGGTTTTATCACTTTTCGACTAAATTTCCCCAAATGAAAATAACATGTAATAATCTTCAAGTATAATTCTTTATTGATAGATATATCAGATTAGTGCCCGCGTATGCCCAGTCGAGTAATTTTCATCTTCATTTCAGCATTTTTTCCTCTATTTCTGTTCGCGCATCCTCGTGTCTGTACCACCTATAGCTTTTATAAGAAGGGAAAGTAATTACCATCACAAAGACATATTTTCCTTTGAAAGTGGCTGGTAATTATGCAATGAGACACGAGTCAATTGTTACGTATCGGCGCGGCAGATCCTGTTTGGCACATGCTTCAAATATTTTGAGCGGCGGCTTCGAACATAGATCAAAGGGAATAACTCTGTTGTTACTCCATCTCTTCAACCTCCTTGCTTGGTCCAAGTTGGATAGGGTTGGGATTTGGGTTGCGATGGTATTTTAATCTACGTAGGCCTACATGGAACTCTTTCCATGAAGTCCTATAACATGTAAGGCCTATCTGTTTCATTCAGATCAGGGAGGTGTTAGATAAGGAGTGACATCTCTTTGCAATTTGAGCAAACATAATGCGAAGGTTCTATCCCATGACAGTTGAATGTTTAACATTTCACTGGTTTTGAGGTTCAATGCTCCAAACCGCTCTCCCTAATAGTAAAGGCCACGTCACATCAGAGACCGTCAAACCTGTTTATAGCGACCATTCAAGGGAGACGGCCAAAAAGTGGTCGTCAGAGACAGGTGGCTGCTATAGATATAGAGTCGTTAACATGGCTTTTCTCTCGTAGTGGAAAGTGGCCGCTACGGCAAATTTGATTGTGTAGTTCGTGACATATCTGACATTCTTTGTATTCATAGCTATTCGTAGCGATCCGCAGAGATACGCTGGAGCCGATTTTTCTTGTTTTTAACATGTCAAAGGGTAAAAGCGGTATCTCATAGTCATAGAAACGATTAACATTTAATCATCTTGCGCAAATTTGTCAAAGCAATGTACAATTCTGATCAACACCACGGCTGTGACAAGGGCATTTTTATGCGGCACGGAGCATTGGGCTTAGAGCTATAGGAGCTCTATCGACATCAAATGTCTTGGTGTTATTGACGAAACGCTAAACTTTAAACACCACGTTAATGCTACAGTAAAAGTCGTGCAACAAATGCTCGGCATGATTAGACGAATAAAACATTTATTTACTCCGAACCAATTAAGCAGATTATACTGGGGGGTTTTTCTACCTCATGCAATGTACTG
Source organism: Diadema antillarum (assembly GCF_040938485.1). Lineage (NCBI taxonomy): Eukaryota > Metazoa > Echinodermata > Echinoidea > Diadematoida > Diadematidae > Diadema > Diadema antillarum. The sequence continues at coordinate 1,000,451 of NW_027271161.1, read as the reverse complement.
CTCAACTCTTTGGTCTTTAAGATCCGAATTTAATCATACTACTATAAACAAATTGCACAAAACGTGCTGGTTATGGTTAGTGGATATACTTGCATATATGGGATACCCCATCTGATCAAGTGTTACAAAACCTCGGGTGGTGCACTCTCAAAACACTATTTAAAGGCCGTGTCACACCAGAACGCGGGCTTGTGGCGAGGAGGTAGTTTCCAGCACGTAGAAGATTTTCAGCGGGCGAACAAGAATGTTTGCAATTTTCATTCATGCCTTGTCATACCGTACGGGGGAACTTCTGCGGCTTGACTTGCGGGGAAACAAATTTACTCCAAGGAGCTCTCCGCAGTTGGTCCGCACCTGACAGTATCTAGCGCGTAGTTGCCCGGAGGTGCTCACGCAAGTCCGATTTAACCGCAGCCAAGTTTTGAGCATGACCAAAACTTGTTCCGGGTGGGTCGCGGGAATGCCCGTAGAGGTCCACGCAGAACGCCAGTAGGAGACCCTTAGCGGCTGTACTTCCCAGGCAATTCCCACGCAGGTACTTCGCAGTCCCGTATGCAGCCAAGATAATGAAATTCTGTGAGATTTCAGCCATTCCATTAGAGGAATTCCTTCACTAAGTTGTCAGCCCCCACGCGACTGGTACAAAGGTCACACAGTGTACTCGCAAGTATAACGCGTCCAGCAAGTAAGACACATGCGCTGACTCGCACAAATCCTTTTCCGCCCTCAGGAATGTCCGGTATGCTAGAAAATCCCTACACGTAACAAGCCCGAGTAGCTTGCCCGGAAAGGTGTGACAGGGCCTAAACACGGTTGCGGGTAAAAAAATATGCGTGCGCACCTCCGGGCGACTACTTTTGAGATACATGCTAGGTACTGTCATGTGCGGATATCTACGGGGACCTCCGGGTAGTCAAAATTGTTCTTTGCAAGTCGCACGCAAGGCTGGTGTGACACGGCCTTTACATGATGTACAAATGTACGTGTGAATAGCAATGCTCCATCAATATTGTGTGAAAGGTTTTGCTTTAACGACAATGTATCTTTGCGGATAACTCGCAATTCAAACAGAAAATTATCAAGGAAGCCTATGTGTAAAACAAATTTCTCTCAAAAAAACTTTCATCAATATCGGAGGAGAACTATGGAACTCTCTTCCTGATGAATGTCGAAATGCAAATTCGCTTTCAATATTTAAGAGTGAGTTGGGTCGTGTTACATCTCTACTGTAATGTCAAGCTAAAAACTGTGCGTACCCCAGCTCAGTGTAACATCTCGCCACAGCCATGTCCTTTACGTTGCATTTATTTTGTACTTGTCATGTAATGTTGCCTTCTTTTAAGCTCTTGCCGCGCAATGCACCTATATACTCAAACATTCATCGTAATTACAAACCTGCATACACACACACATACACACACAAACACACACAAACACACACACACACATACACACACATGCAACGCACACATACACACACACACACACACATACACAAACATATAATACAAGCATCTACATAATCATAACTCTTCAGTACACTACCATAGCATTGGCAGATCTGTAATTTCAGTTGTTTTTTAATTGAATTGAAATTGTGTTATTTCATTGCAGTTACATAAATATTTATATATATTGATGATCTTACAGTTCATTTACGATGTCTGGTAATGTCCATTGAATTGTTGTATTCAGTTTTGATTATTGTTTAATGATTTATATATTCTGTAACATTTTACAGCTAAATGTGAAATATTATTCATGCAATTTTGCGTATTCTTAATGTTCTGTATCGTACATTTTATGTGTTGTTTTAAAAAGGGAATTGCTGAAAACCAGACCTTGCTGAGCAAGCAACCCTTACAAAATATGTGAAATCAATCAATCAATCAATCAATCAATCAACAGAACCCCTGTCGGTAAAATGTTAGGTCAAGTACACGTTGCCTCTTGAACTCACCGCGCACCAGTGATCGGCTGCTCCGCCTATGAACACGATACCAATGCTGTGGAAAGCGTTGGGTATGGTAATCACACACACGAGTAAGAAGATAATGATCTGATACCGACCGAACTCGCCGACAGTCGATAAGATGTCGTCAAATTTCATGTTCGCCAATCGTTCGACCGAAGCCAACTTTCAGAGCAGATTTCCGACCCACTGTCTCCTGGAGGACTCTTGTGAGCTAGAGAGGTCCGGAGCTTTCAGATCTGGAGTGAGTGCTCCTGCAGCAACCAATAAAATGCTCTCAAGATATCATGCAGTGGGAGGCATAGTCTAGCGGGCGACGTATTTTTAGCCTGAATCAGTCCTTGATTGCCAGTCAATAGAGGGCGCGACGGTGTCGAAGTCTAGTCGACTAACTAGACATCCACACACAGAACTCTAGTTCTGTGCATCCACACCGTCGCGCCCTCTATTGACTGGCAATTAAGGACTGATATAGTCTAAAAAATACGTCGCCCGCTAAACTATGGGAAGCACTGAAGTAGAGGTCAGTGATGGGAAGACAGCAAGAGGGCTCACACCCGTAAATACAATAGAATGTCCCAGACCCCTTCACAAATAGACCAAAATAAATGAAGAAAAAATTGATTAAAAATCAATGATGTATTTTGGCAAAAAACTGAATAGCTGTAAATATTGAGTATGAATTCCTCTACAAACTGCATTTTGGTTGGAAGGTGAAAGTTTTTCTGATGGAATTTGAGGGGACTATATTTCATTGGGTACGCGTACGGAAAATAAGTGATTTTTTGAGTGACAAGAACTCGTAGTTTGGCTTTGTGGACCCCTGGACAGAATTTGAGCTGAAGAACCCACCCTGAAAATTTGACGGATGAAAGGGCGTATCTCACTTATCCAGGTTAGTGAAGCTGAAACACCTCATTTCTCCAAGCTATTTTACAGAATTTTTTGAAATTTGATTTCTAACACACATCCCTATGGGGAAATATTTATGGGTGTGAGCGCAAGAGTCGTTGAATGACGCGGTTTGATCGGCTGAGGGCGTTCCTGTCAGGTGGTCTCGCACCTGTTAATAACTATACTGTACTAAAGTGTGATGACCCCAGAACCATCTCTTCACCTGCTGAATACTAGTACACTGCGATGAATGGGGGAAGGGGGATAAAAAAAAAAAACACACCTTAGAAGTTCAAAACTGCAAGTTTAAAACTATTTATAAATGTGGCTGATGTGGGAAATTCTTTTGCAACAAACGCCTTAATTATGAGGATTGACAGCGCCTTTTTTTTTTTTCTTCTTTTTGATTTCGGGGACGACATTGTTTGCTGAGGCGTAGATTCAGAAAAACACTTACATTTGTGTGTGTGCTTTATTTTGTAAAGGCCTCTACGCGGATTTCGACAGTTCGAGGAGAAAATTAACCCTGCAAATTTCAGGACTGGAGTGAAATTCTAAGCTGGTTTACCTAGATATGAAATACTTTCGTGTATCTTATAGAATATTTCATTTTGTTTTTTTTTTTAATTTTAGCAAGTGTGTCTAGGGAAATTGTTTACAGATGTGAAATTTAGCTCGTAAGGAAAGGAATTTCTGTCGGCGACCATGCGTGCACCCGGCTGCATACCTGTGTATCATTATTGTGTGGCCGATAAGCCAGTTCTGAATTAAGTCAGTGTGGAAATATCTCATGCACTGTGCACACCTGTACATTTTTTTTCTTTGCTTCCCTCTCTCATTAGGCACTGCACTCGTTTGCAAAGCGACATAATGCATAAGCTCGCAAAACAAAAGCTGCGTTCAGACGGAGGCAGTTTTGGTCGGAGTAACTTCGGAGGAAGGGTCGGAGGAAGCTTGGTCGGAGTAACTTCGGAGGATAGGTCGGAGTAGTGCCTGTCTGAACAAGGTCGTGGTAACTTCCTCCGATCGGAGAAACTTACCACGACCTCTTCCTCCGAACGAGATACTCCTGAGTTTTCTCAGGAGTATCTCGCTACCACGACTAGCCGGTAGGAGTAAATTGCCCGTGCGGACAAGCCCTCGGAGTATCTATGAACTTACATACTTACGACCTAGGTAAAACTTCCTGGGTCAAAATCGCAATGTTGACATTTTGCGAGTACACGCGCGCGTGTAGTGCAATTCTAACCTAATCGATCGCGACGAAGAAGCTGCCGCTCTTACCAAAATTTCCATCAACAAGAATGGAGAATACAAATGCCACTGGTAAAAAACAATCGCATGGTCGACGAGCGCGGCGCTGCCACTTCCGGAAGTTACACCGACCCTCGCACATAAATTGGTCGGAGTTTCTTCCCACGACCGTCGTGTGGACACAAGGGTCGTGGCAAGATATGCATTTATTTGAATTTTAATTGCCGAGCCATGAATTCTTACTCCGACTAGAAATGGGTCTGATCCAAAAATCAAGGGAGCGCGACGGGACGGAATTTGAATGGGTTTTTTATTTAAAACAATAAAAGTTTAAGTGTTAGCAGTCATTTATTACTACAAATGTGTTAAGCTTACATGAAGACATCACACTGCACTATGGACAAGATCAGCATCTGTTTTGTTTCCATAGCAACAACAAATTTTATTAGCGCGACGGGACGGACTGAAAAAATCACTTGTTTTTGTGAAGAAAATTCAAAGGAGAATTAATTCAAAGTTAATGAGCAATACAGACCATGTCATGTGGTGTTTGTTTGTCAATGTTCCAAACATTATTTGCACAAATAGAGAACCATCTAGATCTAATTCTAGATTTTATTTTTTAGGTAATTTTCTCAAATGCTGTTGAAGTCCGTCCCGTCGCGCGACGGGACGGACAAAAATGAACCATGTACAAACGAATGGGAAATTCTAGAGAATCAGCTAATTTTCATAAAAATGTATTTAAACTTTGGAAAACACAGTTTTATAACATCTTAGTGTAGAATAAGCACACCAAGATTCAAACTACTAATTAGTGCTGAAAAATTTGATTAACAATTATTTTCATAAGTCCAAAAATTCTCATTTTACAAGAATTCTTACACTTTTGGTACGGTAATCCTTGATTTTCTTTCTCGAGGAAAATTACTTTTCATGAATGATAATGTTGCAATGGCATTTCATTTGCCCAAAGATTGAATCTTTCCACCAAGATTTGATCACCAATGCAAAGGCTGTCTTTAATGACAATCTTGGCAACTGTGGATACTCTTCATATTCTCTTCCATTTTTTTTTCCAATTTCCAGCGAGAAAAACAAAAATGTGCCTCTGAGTCTGATCCAAAAAATCAAGGGACAGTGATGAGACGCATTTTAGGAGAATTTTTTTGCTCACAAAATAAAAAAAAAATAATGTTAGCATGATAGCAGCCATATGTATCAAGCTTACACGAAAGCATGAAAGTGCACTATAAACAAGGCAGACAATTGTTTTGTTTTCATGGAAACAACAAATTTTACTGCCGTGACGGGACGGAATTAAAAAAATCACTGTTCTTTTTTAAAACAAAATTCAAAGGAGGATTGTATCAGCGTTGATGAGCAAGACTTGTCATGCTATGTGGCATTGTTTGCTACCATTCCCTACATTACTTCAACAAAAGAGCTAACATACAGATCTAATATATTATAGTTTTTCAGTAATTTCCTCAAAAGGTGTTGAATTCCATCCCATAATGCAACGGGACGAAACGATATGCACTACAATATATGTACAATACGAATGGGAAATTTTCAACACTGACTAATTTTCATCAAAATGTGTTCAAACCTGTGGTTAACACAGTTTTATAACATTTTAGTGTAGAGTACCAAGATTTAAACTACTGGAGAAATGTTGGAAAATTTCAGTAGCAGTTATCACTATTATAGTTTTTCATTACAGATTTTCATTACACAAAAATCCTTGCACTTATGGTATAGTAATCCTCGATTATACTTTTCCCAGGAACATATATATATATTTTTATGAGTGAAAATGAGACTCATTACGTTGCACGTCATTTTCACAACCTTTGATTCTACCTCCACGATTTGACTGACTATGCTATAAAGTCTATGGAGATACAAGTTTTCAGCAGCAACAACACCACTCAGAGTAGTGGCAAATCATTTTGGGGAAGTAATTTTGTGATAATCTTAGTATCCAGATGCTGGGTTTTTTTTTTTTTCAATTTCCATCCACAAGGGCTTGAGCATCATATATTAGGATCACAGTTTTTGACAACCATGCTGTAGTTTTTCAGTTTTAAAACTTCACCTCTTTTTTGAGTTGCTGTAATATTGTTGACATTTCTTCTTTTTTTTTTTTTTGGTATAAATTGTATTTTTAAACTTGTATGTCAGAAGTGTCTAAGAATTGAAACATAAACCTCTTTCAATTCTTAGACACTTCTGACATACAAGTCAGACCAAAACTATACCATCTCTTTAACTTCAATTGGTCAACCTCACTAGTCAATCAGATCATGGGATGGGGGTAGAGATACAGTGTACATATAATAATTTAAGAACTGAAGGGAAGATGAAGGATCCATAAAACCCCTTGACCACATACAATGGTTACTCTTTTCAAAAGTTTGCCAATTACATTGTAGTCTTTTTATTCTGTTCAAGTTAGGGACACTCTTTTTTTAGCCTATTATGGTATAAAAATTCCGTCCCGTCGCACCTACCATTGTTTACATGTGCAGTCCGTCCCGTTGCGCCCACCATTATGCGCCCACCATTATGTCCGTCCCGTCGCGCGACGGGACGGACATTATGTTGGACAATTATAATTTTCTTATGAATAGAGAATTATCTAATTTAGTGTCATGGATATAGAGCCCCACTAATTCATTGATACATTATGGAATATGAGTGATCAAACTCAAGTCTATCATACAGAAAAAATAATAATTTTGTGTCAAAGTACTGAAAAACATGTTTTTTCAAGAAAAAAAATGAAGATTTTGACCCCAAATTCAACTATAATGAGAAAAATGAATACCAGATATGAATTGCTCCTAGGAAGGGTACTCTATGACAAGAATTGATGTTTCCCCTACTTATGTAGATTTTGTGCAAATTCTTTGAAAAAGTAAAGTCCGTCCCGTCGCGCAAAGAGGGCGCTTTTCATGTTTTATCGGTAATTTACGGGAAAGTCTAACGTCAAATATATTAGAAACGTATTTTTCTGAAAACTGCAGATTCTCAGCTTTTATATGATATATAACATGAAATACAAGTGTCAATATGAAAATTTAGTCCAAGTGAACACTATTTTTGGATCAGACCCATATACGTATGAACATGGCTATTATGATTTAATAAAAGCCATGTTCAACAAAGCATGAACTTGAGGATTAACCAGCAAGATTTCTGGTTCTCTTGAAGAACTCAATGCGAACAATATGCATGTAAATAATGTTGGCATGTGTGGACTGCATATTAAGCCATTGCTGTGTTCCTCTGCATGTGAAAAGGTCAGTTACCAAGCTTTATGTTCTAAAGGTTTGCATGAGTGTTTGGTTGTGTGTGATACGCTACAGCGACAGTGGCGTACCGTGGGTCAAGACATGGGGGGGGGGGGGGCACCTCGTGGAAAAGTAATTTTGAGGATGTGTATACTTGTGCGTGCGTGCGTATGTGTGTGTGCGCGCGCTGTCAGTCTGCAAACTAAGGGTGGGATTTCACGGAGCACGCGAACGATTTGCGAATGACGCGAATGGCAAAATCCAGCATTCGCATTTTAGTCTGCAAAAGATCGCAAAACAAACGTGAGGGTTCGGAAGCGTCGTCAATTGTTCGCGAATGTCGTTTTTACTTCGGCGAGAATTTCAAAAAAGTTTGAAATTTTCTGCGAACCTTTTCCGCACACTTGGTCGTGATTTGCTCGTGAAGTGTTCTCGAAAGTGTCTTTAAAGCCTCGTCATATGCGCAAGACCTTCGCAGGACACGCGCGATGTTCGCAAAATGTTCGTGAAACCCCAAACAGACTCCGAAACTTTGGAGAATGTCTCGCGTATGTTACGCGAAATTTGCGAAGTTTTTCCGATCATTTTACGACGTAATCGCAAACTGTTCGCGTACCTTTTGAGACATTCTCGCGAACGTTTAGCGCACGTTTGGGGGATGTATGACCTATACTTTTCTATACAAATAAAAATCGTAGCATACACCTAAACATCAAACAATTATTAACAACTATAGTAACAAAAGAAATTAAAGACTAGCAAAGAGAAAGAAATGTTTGTTTTACAAAAAAAAAATCGCAGAATACAGTTAGAATTAATCTAAAGTATGTAAAATTTCATTTGAAGTATAGGATTATGTGTTGGAGGAACTGCAAAAAAAAAAAAATCATATGCTTTACTTGTGGAGATACGTCCTAGGAAAAAAATATAGGCAAGCACACAATAAAAAAATGAAAGAAAAAGAAAGGAGAAATAGAGGAAAGAAAAATATTCAACTCAAGACAGCTTCCACCTCTCCTTGGGTACATTTTCTCCCATGATTATTGAAAAATTTTCGTTGTTCGCATTTCCGTCGCGTGTTCTTCGTGTACGTAACATGCTGTACTTTAGCAATGATACACACGACATTCGCACATACGTCGTGGAAACTTCGCACAAATTGCGCAAGAATAGTTTTCGGCTTCACTGTCGGAAAACATTCGGAGAAAAACTTTTCCGAATGTTGGATTTTGTCATTCGCGTCCTTCGCAAATCGTTCGCGTGCTCCGTGAAATCCCACCCTTACGCGAAATCTGCGAAGTTTTTCCGATCATTTTACTACGTAATCGCAAACTGTTCGCGTACCTTTTGAGACATTCTCGCGAACGTTTAGCGCATGTTTGGGGGATGTATGCCCTGTACGTTTTATACAAATAAAAATCGTAGCATACATCTAAACATCAAACAATTATTAACAACTATAGTAACAAAAGAAATTAAAGACTAGCAAAGAGAAAGAATATTTGATATACAAAAAAAAATCGCAGAATACACTTAAAATCAATCTTAAGTATGTAAATTTCATTTGAACTATAGAGATTATGTGTTGGAGGAACTGCAAAAAAAAAAAAGATCAAATGCTTTACTAGTGGAGATACGTCCTAGGGGGAAAAATGTAGGCAAACACACGATAGAGAAATGAGAGAAAAAGAAAGGAGAAATACAGGAAAGAAAAAAAATTTAACTCAAGAAAGCTGTTTTGAGTTGATTTTTTTTTTCTTGCTTCCACCTCTCCTTGCTACATTTTCTCCCATGATTAATGAAAATGTTTCGTTGTTCGCATTTCCGTCGCGTGTTCTTCGTGTACGTTACATGCTGTACTTTAGCAATGATACACACGACAATTTCACATACGTCGTGGGGGAACTTCGCACAAATTGCGCAAGAATAGTTTCCGGCTTCATTGTCGGAACACATTTGGAGAAAAACTTTTCCGAATGTTGGATTTTGTCATTCGCATCCTTCGCAAATCGTTCGCGTGCTCCGTGAAATCCCACCCTTAATGGCGACTACATTACATAACGGAATGTGATACATTCCACAGCGCAGTCATTGAGCAACAATAGGCGTTTTCACATCAGCCCGATAAAAATCCAAGCTCGAGATATTTTTTTAATTTCCCACGTCAGAAAATAGCGCGCTATTTCGAAACATCGGGCTGATGTGAAAACGCCTATTGTAAGTTTTCCTTATTACATGGATTATGGAATGACGGTGTGAAACGACAAATTACTGGCAGTTACATCAGGAGAATTGCATAACAATTAAATTAAAATGTGAGTAAGCGAAGCGAGCGAGCTTGAAAATTCTAACATTTCAAACACCCCAAACTGCCGTTTGTAACTATATCTTTTCGCTTTGGAAATTGAGGAGGGGGGCGCACTGGGCGCAACTGCTGGCAATTACTAGCAGCAACATCAGGAGAATGGCATAACGATTAGATGCGAGAGAGCGAAGCGAGTGAGCTTGAAAATTTTGATATCTCAAACACCCCAAACTGCCGTTTGTAGCTATATCTTTTCGCTTTGGGAATTGAGGAGGGGGGCGCACCGGGCGCAACTGCTGGCAATTACTAGCAGCAACATCAGGAGAATGGCATAACCATTAAATGCGAACGAGCGAGCTTGAAAATTTTGACATTTTAAAGTCCCCAAACTGCCGTTTGTATATATTATATAGCTATATTTTTTCGCTTTGGTAATTAAGGGGGGACGCACCAAGCGCAACAGCTGTCAGTTACTGGCAGCACCATCAGGAAAATGGCATAACGATGAAATGCGAGCGAGCGAGCGAAGCGAGCGAGCTTCAAAATTTTGACATTTTACAGTCCCCAAACTGCATTTCGTAGCTATATATTTTTTTTTTTTCGTTTTGGAAATTAAGGGGGGCGCATCGGGCGCAACTGCTGGCAATTACTGGCAGCAACATCAGGAGAATGGCATAACGATTAAATGCGAGCGACCGAAGCGAGTGAGCTTGAAAATTTTGACATTTTACAGTCCAAAAAACTGCCGTTTGTAGCTGCATTTCTTCGCTTTGGAATTTAAGGGGGCGCATCGGGCGCAACTGCTGGCAATTACTGGCAGCAACATCAGGAGAATAGCATAAAGCTTAGATGCGAACGAGCTTCAAAATTTTGACATTTTACAGTCCAAAAAGTGCCGTTTGTAGCTATATTTTTTCGCTTTGGAAATTAAGGGGGGCGCACCGGGTGCAACTGCTGGCAATTATTGGCAGCAACATCAGGAGAATAGTATAAAGATTAAATGCGAGCGAGCTTGAAAATCTTGACATTCTAAGGTCCCCAAATTGGAAATTGAGGGGGGGGGGCACACAGGGCGCAACTGCTGGCAATTACTGGCAGCAACATCAGGAAAATGGATATAACGATTAAATGCGAGCGAGCTTGAAAATTTTGACATTCTTGAAAATTTTGACATTCTAAGGTCCCAAAACTGCCGTTTGTATATATATAGCTATATTTTTTTCGCTTTGGTAATTAAGGAGGGGGGGGGGGACGCACCGGGCGCAACAGCTGTCAGTTACTGGCAGCACCATCAGGAGAATGGCATAACGATGAAATGCGAGCGAGCGAAGCGAGCAAGCTTCAAAATTTTGACATTTTACAGTCCCCAAACTGCATTTCGTAGCTATATTTTTTTTTTTTTTCGTTTTGGAAGGGGGGGGGGGGCGCATCGGGCGCAATTGCTGGCAATTACTGGCAGTAACATCAGGAGAATGGATATAACGATTAAATGCGAGCGAGCTTGAAAATTTTGACATTTTACAGTCCAAGAAACTGCCGTTTGTAGCTGTATTTCTTCGCTTTGGAAATTAAGGGGGCGCACCGGGCGCAACTGCTGGCAATTACTGGCAGCAACATCAGGAGAATAGCATAAAGATTAAATGCGAGCGAGCGAGAAAATTTTGACATTTTACAGTCCAAAAACTGCCGTTTGTAGCTCTATTTTTTCGCTTTGGAAATTAAGGGGGCGCACCGGGTGCAACTGCTGGCAATTACTGGCAGCAACATCAGGAGAATAGCATAAATATTAAATCCCTAACAAAAAAGTCCCGTGGTACTCCCTGTGGTACTTGTCGGTACCACACAATGTACCACACACTTGTAATGTTACCACAGGAACTGTGTGGTACCGTACCACAGGCTTGTAGGGTACTCCGTGTACTACTTGTCAGTACCACACAATGTACCACATAAATAAATGTTACCACAGGAACTGTGTGGTACTGTTTTACGGGCTCATGTGGTACTCCCTGTGGTACTGGTCGGTACCATACAATGTACCACACAAATATATGTTAACACAGGAACTGTGTGGTACTGTGTCACAGGCTCGTGTGGTACTCTGGGATGTTACCACAGGGCAGTGCCACAGGACATTACCACAGGAAGGTACCAAAGGACAGTACCACAAGACAGTACCACACGAATTGTCCTGTGGTATTTTGAGACGTACCACAGGACAGTAACACAGGAGCTGTCCTGCGGTATTTTGGGACGTGTACCACAGGACAGTATCACATGAATTGTCCTGTGGTATTTTGGTACGTACCACAGGAGAGTACAACAGGAAAGTACCACAGGAAAGTACCACAGGACAGTACCACATGACTTGTTCTGTGGTATTTTAGGACGTACCACAGGACAGTACCACAGGGCAGTACCACAGGACAGTACCACAGGAAAGTACCACAGGATAGTACCACAGGACAGTACCACTCAACTTGTCCTGTGGTATTTTGGGACATACTACGGGACTGTACCACAGGAATTGTCCTGTGGTATTTTGGGACGTACCACAGGACCGTACCACAGGAAAGTACCACAGGACAGTACCACACGACTTGTCCTGTGGTATTTTGGGACGTACCACAGGACAGTACCACAGGAAAGTACCACAGGATAGTACCACAGGAATTGTCCTGTGGTGTTTTGGGACGTACCACAGGACAGTACCACAGGGCAGTACCACAGGATAGTACCACAGGACAGTACCACACGACTTGTCCTGTGGTATTTTGGGACGTACCACAGGGTAGTACCACAGGAAAGTACCACAATATAGTACCACAGGACAGTACCACACGACTTGTCCGGTGGTATTTTGGGACGTACCACAGGACAGTACGATAGGAATTTCTGTGGTAATTTTCGACGTATACCACAGGAGAGTACCACAGGAACTGTCCTGTGGTATTTTGGGACGTACCACAGGACAGTACCACAGGACATTACCACAGGAACTGTCCTGTGGTATTTTGGGACATTACCACAGGACAGTACCACAGGAACTAATCCTGTGATATTCCTGTGGTATGTGTCCCAAAATCCCACAGGAAGATCATATGGTACTGTTCCACACAGAAGTACCACACAGCAAATTAAATGCGTAATATCACACAGTCGTGCCCCATAGCAATACCACACAACAATACCACACATATTAGTAGGCCAGCCAAGACGATTTTTTAAACTTTGGACGGCAAAATTTGTTAATGCTAAGTTTCCCAGCCGAAAGTCTTGCAAAAATACTGAAGTTTAGCGTACGGCCGGATGTCAAGCGCGTTTTTGCCGAAAAATGCCTTTTTTAGCACACAATTTGAAAGAATGTCAAAAATCACGATTTTGATTTTTTTATCGAAATAAGTAATGGTTGATTTCAAACTAGAAATGTGTTATCTTCCATTTCAAGTTTATAACCTGACTAATATACATTTGAATGTAGAATATTACACGCACATATATGGCGCAATGAAACATAGAACCGTTATTTACTCAAAATTGTACTTTGTAAAATCTACCAATATTTCAAAGTTTTTTTAAACTACCTAAATCAATCTATTCAAAAGTTTTTATTTTTTCGAAATATAATATATGTTCTGATATCTTATGCAGCAAAGAAATTATTAGATAAGGCGAAAAATAACTCGTTTCACTTTTATGTTATCCTAAATGGGACGATGTATTTTTACTGGACGCGCATTTTGAATGAAAAATCCGATGTATAGCGTAGGCCCATATATATTGTATATGGTATAGTGCGTGTAGGTATTTACCTTACATAATCGGCGAAGTCAATGGACAGGTTGGATAGCTGACTGCAAAAACCCTTTGTGGCACCTTGATATGACTGAAATGTGCTTATTTGCAACAACAACAAAAATATAAAGAGGGGTGGTCAGTAGTGTTACCATGGCAACTGATCATTATTAGGTCACTCCCTGAAAATTTCAAATATTCACGAGTGTAAAACGTACAAGTGTTGAAACATGTTTTTTTTTTGTGTGTGTGTGAAAAACGTATCAATCTAACTAATTTATGTTTAACAATAAAACCTAAGAGTTAGATATAAATTGTTTACTATGTTTGGAAATGGTTGTCATGGAAACCGTGATAACAAATCACGTTTTACTGGGAAAAATTACGATACCAAATCTCCCATCCTGCATACTCACCCCTTCCCCCGAGAATGCTTGGGAATTCATGGTTATCAATACACTGCTATATAGTTTGCATTCTCAGGCCCTGAAACGCAGCCCTGTTAGGGATAGGCACAAAATCACTTTTACTCTTGCAATGTTCTAAGGCGAGGTGTTTGCATTTTATTTTGATCTGTCCTCCCGCAGAAGACTTACTAAATGTTTCTTTTATGATGATTGATTGTTTACATGAACGTTGTTTGGAACGCACACTTATTCGGCGACATAAGAATATTATATATGTATCCCAGATATTTGTGTGAAAAAGTAAGGTAAATATCACCCTCAAAAAAGAAAACAAAAAGTAAAAAGGAAGTAGAATTGAAATGCGTACAATGCAATAACAGCCTCATTTCCCCTTCCCATCATTAAGTCGGTTAAATCATCGAGTCTATAGTGCAGATTATATTTATCCTTGGCCAAGTTCTATGTCCTTGGAGCAGACATGAAACAAATTGTTTTTCTTGTTCTATATCATCACATCTTTGTGAAAAAAAAAATAATAATTTCAGTTATCACCAACACTCTAAATTCCCAGTCAACCAACAAAACGTACTACACAATGTGCACACGCCCGCAACCACCGTCTCAAACAGCTTTCACGGACTATATCAACACACAATGAAATAAAGTAAACAGTAAACGAGGCAATTTCTCTTTTTAAAATAATGATTTGCCATTAGCGTACATTTACGAGAATAGCAGCACTTGACATCTATGTTGCTGGTAACCAAAATGCTGATAAAAATACCATACATAGTAAGAACATGCTTGAATCCTGCAAAATATAAATAATTATTTGTCTTCAACAGTATAATTTCGTTTTGAAAGGTAAAGAACCTCAGTCTCGATTTGTGGACATTTAAAAACAATAACAAAAATTCCATCAGAAAGCAATCTTCTTAAATGATTAAAAGCATTAAAAAAAAATGAGTCCTCAGTGAAAATTTTTATCATGAATAAATCTCTGTGACATACATCCAAAGACTTTGAAAATCAACAATACAAATTGTGCTGACTTCATTAAGTGCATTGATAAACTCATTTTTTTTTAATGTGACATATACTTTGTGTCCACCTTCACAAACGTTACACCAGTTAGAAAATCAAAATTTTCTCTTTAGGCAATATTTCAATATCTCTGTCTTTTCACAGTTTGTGGTTACATGTCCTAGCTAATTATGACTGTACGCTGTTGCATTGAACTTTCGTCACTGTACAACTTAATTAGAATGGTGACTGCCAAATTCTTTAAATTGTACTTTTAGTCTGATATTATTTTTGTGTTCTGCAGACCAGTGTGATAAGATATCTGTACTGAGTATTTCTCTCTCAGTGAAGAAAAAAAGAAATCACCTCTCCAAAATGCGTGGGTGAGGCTTGCCTCTAATACTTTCCCTTATTCCAATTAGTACCAGAATACATTACTGGGGTCCTGAATAGCTAACATATATTACAGTATTACCAACATCATGACAATTATGGCACATGTGAAAAAAAAACAAAACTGGCAAAACATACATCTTCACCAGATCATATTCTTTTCACTACTTCTTGTACTTGGTGTTTGGATTGGAACCTTTTACTTATGTCTTTTATAACTTAAACCAGAAAAAACATGCTCTGTGCTATTTCCCTTCAGATTCACCAACTGTTCCTTTGTGAAGTTTTCTCTTTTTAGGCACATCAACGTGTAGTTTTCTTTTTTTTTTCTGACCAACATCTCATATATTTTCCTCCATCTGATGAAGAAAGGCAAAGTTCACTTCCCTTTTGTTGACCCCCCCCCCCCCCCAAAAAAAAAAACAAACAAACAAAAAAAACAAAAAAAAAAAAAAACAAACAAAAGACATTCCAATCTGACAGGATTAACATGTTGGCGTTTCGGCGTCAAAGGAAATAATAGGATCAATTTCCATGAACTACTAGTATGCGGCTTATAACTGTGAGTCTCAAAGGCATGGTATAGTTTTGGTTGAGACGGAATTTCAGACTTTAACTTTTTGCAAGCAAATTAAAAACAACTTATGAAATGTGAAAGAGCATCAAATTCTTAGAGTAATTTAAGTTTGTTTGATTAAAGTTGTTGGTTTTGAAACGCCAAGAATTTTTTTAAAAAGTGACACAGAATGATAATCATTAAAAGTGGGTGCCACCTTTTTTTAGGACCTCTTTGTTTTTGTACATCTCAGCCTTTTCAAAACCAATTTTTAACAAATACATTTGGAATTCCTCTTGGTATTGCTTACTCTTTAATATTTCATAACAGGGTTCTCATTATTTCACAAAATTTCCATCTCAGTCCCCATCTCAACCAAAAGTAGACCATCCCTCATCCCTTTAATGCTGCAATCAAAATTGGAAGTAGATCTATATCAAATCATATTGTAAATTCTGTTTGCCAAGTAGTGTTGTGCACATTTTGATATCAGACCTTGTTTTACTTCATCACTAAAGAAAACAAAACAAAAAAAGATTAGAAAAGAAGTATTTAATCTGGATTAGTAGAAATTCCTAATATATACACATGTCTTTCATATATATATATATTCAACTTCTATAATAGTCCTGAAAGCACATTGTTATCACACTTGAGAATGTTAGATAGATGCATTCCATACTTGTAAGTTCAGGTTCTAATGACATCCTTCATACGGAATCTGGATGCGGACCGGATAGCCTGGCAGGGTTGTTTCTGGAGAGAGAGAGAGAAAAAAAAGAATGGTGTACTAGTATCTGTCTTTACTTGATGAGGAAAGTGACATGGGCATTTTAATCTTTGGTGAAGACACAGTGACATATACGCTAAAGATATACGGTTACTTGATTTCCTCTATATGTAGTGCTTCCTTAAAACGGTAAAGTATATTTTATACAGTAGATCCTAATTGTAGCAATTTAACCGTGAGTACGCAATGAAATATAAAATGTAGGAAACTTTCATGATCCAAACATCCAATTCTTTCCATTAAGCTTTTCATTCCATTCAGAAGAATTTCAAGGTAGTGCTTGCCTTATACTGCAACTGGATACATTCAACACTTTCGTGCATATAATAACCCCATGACCTTTCACATCAATACCCTCATAACTAATCAAAGTCAAATTGCTTAGAGGTTATGATAACTTTGCCATCCAAAGGTAAATACAATACCATGGTAGCAATACTCTACAGTCAATAGAAATCAGGGTTTCCATGTAATTTACAATCAGCAGCAAAATCAAAACAGAAACTAAAATGCTACATGGCCCAGGTAATCATCTCTTCTGTATAAAACCAAATTTGAAGATGATCTGCTGAGCAAATGTTAAGTTATTGCGAGATGAGAATGGGACAGATGTGCAGGTGAATGGATGACTGCAACAACATAAAGACTCCTGCAACCATCTTTGACAGAGGCTCCAAAAAAAAAATAATAATAATCGGCGATAATTCATGTGAATCTTGGTTGTTAGAGTGATTGACTACATGCATATGCAGTACTGCACTCATTTAGCAAAACATGCGTTAATTTTTTGCCCAATGAACGATCGACAGTCAAAAATTTGGTAAAAATGTCAAAGGCTTAACAAAATATTCCAACCTATTTGGGGTTTACATTTTACATGTATCATTGCTTACCTCCCGTATTTCCTTTCGAAAGAGAGTACAGGATGCAAAGATTAGAAGTTGGTAGTCAGGACATCTGTCTCTTTCTTTTTCTCTCTTGTCCGTAGTTGGCTGTGGTTTGCAGGGTCCATTTTGTCCACTTTGTGCTAATTCTGGTCGAAAATATAATTAACAAAAACTTAAATAAGTTATCATTTTTATGAGTGAAACAGGATACTTATACTGCAACAAAAATCAAACACATTCATCATGAATTAGAATTAATCATCACGATCTCATGAATCCCTTAGTATGAGATTTTGGATCTTCAGGTAACTGTCAACACTAATTTGTATTACATGTTACACATTAATCATGTCGTTGTTATTATCATCTTTGATGCTCTAAAGCCATATCTTACTGAAAATGAATTATATAGGATGGAAGTCATCTTGACACCTGTAATTCCTGTACACAAATATTAGATTGTATCATGCTCTCATTTGTATGTGGATTAGGATATGATTTCCTAGCACAAATCGGTTTGTATTCATGAGATAATATTTCTAATTTCAAATCGTTGACACTTACTTGTGAGCTGGAAAGGGCATTTATATCGCAGTCAAGACATCTTTCTATCTCCCCCTCACTCTAGTGGATGTGATCTCAAACTCAGCATGTCCATTTGTTGCTGACACCTTGATAAAAATAAAGAACAATACATCACAGCATATTACCCTTACATCATACTTATAGCAAAATAATAACTAGAAATATCACTTAAGGTGATTAATACCCCCGCCCCGTGACGACAGTCTTACCCAAGGAATGATCTTTCCTTGATCTTCTGCCATTTAAATGCCGTTACCATGGCAACGCAGCTTCCGACACGTCCGAAAAATATGTCTTGCACATCTTCCCACCAAGACTATTGTGTGTGCCACATTTCATAAGCTTTTGTCAAAAACTGAGGAAGTAGTTCAATCCACAAGATCTTTCCTTGATCTTCCACCATTAATATGCCGTTACCATGGCAATGCAACTTCCGACACGTCCAAAAAAATATGTCTTGCACATCTTCCCACCAAGACCAATGTGTGTGCCACATTTCATGAGCTTCAGTCGAATACAGAGGAAGTAGTTCAATCCGCAAGATCTTTCCTTGATCTTCTACCATTTATATGCCGTTACCATGGCAACGCAGCTTCCGACACGTCCGAAAACTATGTCTTCCACATCTTCCCACCAAGATCAAGGTGTGTGCCACATTTCATAAGCTTTGGTCAAAAAACTGAGGAAGTAATTAAATCCGCAAGATCTTTCCTTGATCTTCTGCCATTAATATGCCATTACCATGGCAACGTACTTTCGGGTACTGTCAAAAAATGCGTCTTGCACATCTACAACCAAAGGCACACATCTGTACCAAGTTTCATGGAAATTGGGCAAAAACTGAGGAAGTAGTTTGCAACACAAAATTTTCCATCATTTTGGCTCATAATATGTGAGCTGTTACCATGGCAACATACTTTTTGTCACTGTCAAGAAATGTGTCATGCTGACCTATATCCTAAGACAAACATTCAATATGAATTCCATGAGAATTGGAAGAACACTGATGAAGCAGTTTTGCCATGAAGCATTTTGCCCTATATTTTACCAATAACATGCCGTTACCATGGCAACGCACTTTTTGCCACTGCGGAAATATGTGTCTTGCACATTAACATATTCAGACGAACATCTGTACCTAATTTCATAAAAACTGATCAAAAACTGTGGGAGGAGTTCACGACGCAAGATTTGTACCCATTTAATGGAAAGTTTAAAATTGATTTGAGACTACAGACGTATTTTCATCTGTGCACACATTAAACACTTGTGCCACCACTATTTCCAACTGACTTGGCTGAGAAATATTTCATTACATACAATATCTTACTTGATTACATTTATGTTGATTTTTACACTATCTCCTCTTCAGTAGATAGAATACCGTTCTTTCACATGATCCTCTACAAAAAAAAAAACATGCAATGAATTTACAAGAAAACAAGAATACACATTTGATCATAGATTTGCTCCCCTTTGTATATAAATGGAGATATAAGATTCTTCTCCTCTCTTTGTTTGCAAAGTACTTGTACATTGTATTGTGATGCAACTGTCAAAGTGAAAACATGCTTGTTACAATTTATTCAAATGGAATAGGAATATTTAATACTCATTGTATTTAGATTTGGCATTATTTTCAACTGGGCACTTAACCGATACATTTGATAATCAAACACTTAGTAACTTAGTATTTAAAAGATATTTCAAATTAGACCGTTATAATATATTTCAGACATTTACCGTTTCTTACCTTCTGGTTGTTCTGCACTTTGTTGCAAGTAGATTTTAGATTTTGGCAAGTCAGGATATGTCTCTCTCTGGCGAAGTTTGAAGACAAGACTCAGTCTGTCCACTTGTTGGTACATCTAGCTGAAAACAGAAATCAACATGACTCAAATAATTTTTTTTTTCATCTTTAAAGCAGAGCATTATAAGCTAACAGTGAACAAAAAAAAAAAATCAATTTGAAATCTAACTGTTTTG
This sequence comes from Diadema antillarum, assembly GCF_040938485.1. Lineage (NCBI taxonomy): Eukaryota > Metazoa > Echinodermata > Echinoidea > Diadematoida > Diadematidae > Diadema > Diadema antillarum. The sequence goes on along the minus strand of NW_027271161.1, from coordinate 980,305 downwards.
AAAAGGCATCTTGGCATTGACATGATTTTCTTTATTCCCCATGCAAATCAATTATAACTATAAATCTCTTTTATTGAGATGTGATTTTTTTTTTAGCTTTTTGAAAAGTTAAAAAAAGAAGAAGAAAGATATTTAGGTTTTAGTGAGTCGGTATAAACGATCCATTGAAAATGTAATATTTACATTTTTTCAAATGAACCTTTATATTCTATGAGACATTAAGAAAAGAAGTTGGTACTTATGAGTAAAGACATTTCTGAACAGTTCCTTTTTGACTAGATCTATTTGTAAACTAGAAGAGTACATGTAAATGATTCACAGATTAGGAGAGTTTGGCAGTCAGGACTGAACACTTTCTCTCTCTCCCTCTCTCTCTCTCTCTTTCAGGCATATTCGAATGGCAAGATCACTTGGTTGTAGACTCGCTTTTATACATATAAAAAAACACCTAGGCCTAAATCCTAGACTCTTTTTCTAAACCCATGTAGGTCTACGGTACCATAAAGAGTGGAGTCAACCTTAGACCTCTACTCTAGAGACTAGTATAGTGCTAAAGTTAGAGCTAATGTTAGGAGATTCTGTTAGATCAAGATAGAAATGTTAGATCTAATGTGAACATTTAGATCAAAGTTAGCCTATCTTATAGACAGATTTTGGAACCTCTAGATGTCTAAACTTAGGTCTAGCTAGGCCTTGTTAGCTGGGTCTTTACAACAAAACTGCCTAGATATCTAGGTTACTAGAAACCTCTAACGTTAGGTAGAATCAGTGGCCCAGATCTTGACTAAGGTTAGAATAGATCCTAATTCTACTTAGACGGCAGCTATTTCTTATCATACTTCAGACCCCCCCCCCCCCCCAGATTTTATATAGGTCTAGTATTTGATTAGAATCTAAACGTTAGTATAATAACATCTACACCTTCTGTATAGACTACAGCTCCTTGCCCTGGACCTGGCTCTAGCCCTACAAATACATCTAACGTTACTAGTAGTGGGCCTGTATTGTCTACGTTATACAACTGCTATTGTGCTAATGTGCAAACGTTAGGTGTTAAGTTCATTGTGATTAGGGCCTAGCCCGATTGAATATTGTTTTGGCATATTCAACACTAACAGGCGTAGCCGTACATCTAACACTCTACATCTCGTACAGGACAGTAACCCCTCGCTGGAATGTCTAACAGTAAAAGAGAGTGTAACCGTTAGATAGATTAGACCTAACGTTAGACGAGGATTCAGTCTAAGTGCATGTGATGAGGCCATAGATTAGAAATCTAGATCGAACGAACAAGACACAGGCTAACAGTTAAATCTAGACGTAGACCTAATGTAGGCCTCTTTTCGCACCGTGTCAAGACGTGCTTTACGGAATAATCGGTGTTCCACTAACAAGCACCGCCGGCACGGTCGGGTGGCGGCCCGGGGCTTGGTAGGCATGCCCACGGGATCGGTGCGAAAGACATAAGACATCGGCCTAACGTTAGATTCTACTAGCGCTTGAACCTTGATATTTGCCAAGTCTAAGATCAAAGTTGTATATCTAATTGTTATGCAGTGCAATAAAGAACTATGTATTCATTTACTAATCTACTTACATTCGAAGGAAATAGTCCCTTTTTCAGTCACCACGTTTCCAACTCAACGACCGAAACATGCAGCTCTAGCTCTCGCGCGAGATCGAGAGAGTTTACTTATTGCCATAGAGATGTATACTAATAATATCTCTATGACTTATTGCGCATGCAGACGTAGACGTACGCACACGTATTAAGTATTCGCGCGCACACAAGCAGCGCGGGGCTGCTGGAAAATGCTCGAAAATGCATTTTCTGAGTTCCTGCGTCATGTTCAGAGTTTTGATTAAAAGTAAAAATTTCTTCAAGAAAACTAGAAATAATATTGACACATTCAATTAAAGAAGCATTTGTAGTTTTATGAAACACTAAATTACTTTTGGAAGATCATCTAATTAGCTTGGAAAAACAAACTTTGCAGAATGTTAATTAATCTGTGAATATTATTTCGAGAAAACAACACCCAAACATTTGAGAGCCCCATATATGGCTGTACAAAATGACTTTTTAGAATGCTAAGGAAACACATTTGAATTGCAATTTCATTAAAAGGGACAATCGAAACTCATGATCTTTTGAATATGAATTGAATGCAAGCAAAAAATAAAAATCGTGATTTTTGACATGCTTCTGAATTTTGTGCAAAAAATGACATTTTTCGGCAAAAATGCGCTTGACATCCGGCCGTACGCTATTCCTTGGTATTTTTGCAAAACTTTCAGTATGAGAACGGAGCATTAACAAAAAATGCCGTCGAATCCTTATCTAGAGCCTTTTTTGAGGTTTGGCTGGTCTACTAAATAGGAAGTACCACAGAAAAATGCCAAAGGATATTCTTTTTATACCAGAGGACTATCACATCAGGAGAATATCAAACAGCAGTACCATACAGGAGTACCACACAGGAAAATTGTAAGGCAGAGCCAACTGAAATAACAAAAATATAAACAAAGAGCACATATTAATATTCCTCAATTAATTGATAGATGAGTTCTGCTGTGAATTATAGCAATTGATTTGCCATTACTTAACCTGTCCTATACTCCTACAGTATTACCTATTTAGTGAAAGTGCTGAGGTAAAGCATGAAAAATTTCATAAGGACTTCTGTGGTACTCCTGTGGTACTCCTGTGGTACTCCTGTGGTACAAATTTTTACATAGCTCATGAATATTCATAAAAAGCACTCTAGATTTTAGAAAATACATAGATGACTTAAAAAGTCAAAGTATTAATGATGGGACTTACTTTGAACTTTATGAAAGATTGTCTAATTATGTTATGTTATTCCCAATAAATATCATAGATATTGTTAGGAAAGTGTAATTTCATATCTTGATAATAAAGTATAATCTAGTTAGTAGCCATGCCTTAATGGTTTACGGATACACGGCCATATATATGTACTGATACGATCGATGGCTACAGAGATGCCAAGTTCAAAAAACTTTTATGAGTGAGATTTTTACGACTCGGCGTCTCGGCGCTCGCGCGCATGCGCAAGCAAACGAGGGGGATGTCCCCCTCCCATGGTAGGGCGCTTTTTTACATTATTAGCTCTTAATGATGCGATCTGGTGCATACTTAAGTGACTATTTTTTACTAATTTTGAAAGGCAAAAGGGGAATATACCTTCAATTGCAACTATCTCTTTAATCCTTTGAGCTATGTTCCTTATCTTTAGCCCAAATTGCAGACTTCACCAGATGCGTGAGAAAAATGGGTGCCATGCGTGAGATCGTGAGACAGATCCTAAATGCTTAAGTCTCACGCAGAATGCTTGAGACTTGGTAGCTCTGTGGCTACCTAGGAATAGGATATGACTATATAGATCTAGCTATTATAGGACTAGAATGGCACTTGGCCATTAGACTCTCGTTTGAGGTTTAGGAGTAGGACAGGTTATTAAGTAGGGTCATGTCTGTCCTGAAATCCATCACTCACCTATCAGGAATATGCCTTGATATGTGGCTAAAATTCTCCCAGATTTTTTTTTCGATCTATCCTGTGTGGTACTCTCCTGTGGTACCATGGTAATGCTGTGTGGTACTGCCCTGTGCATACTGTGTGGTAATGATCGACCTGTGGTACTGTCCTGTGGTATAAAGTACTGTCCAAAAATACCACAGGACAGTTCCTGTGGTACTGCCCTGTGGTACTGCCCTGTGGTACGTCCCAAAATACCACAGGAATTCCTGTGGTACTGTCCTGTGGTACTGTTCTGTGGTACTGTTCTGTGGTACCGGTCCTGTGGTACTTTCCTGTGGTACTGCCCTGTGGTACGTCCCAAAATACCACAGGACAATTCCTGTGGTACTGTCCTGTGGTACTTTCCTGTGGTACTGTCCTGTGGTACCGCAGGACTTTTTCGTAAGGGATGCGAGCGAGCTTGAAAATTTTGACATTCTAAGGTCCCAAAACTGCCGTTTGTAGCTATATTTTTCGCTTTGGAAATTAAGGGGGCGCACCGGGCGCAACTGCTGGCAATTACTGGCAGCAACATCAGGAGAATGGCATAACGATTAAATGCGAGCGAGCTTGAAAATTTTGACATTCTAAGGTCCCAAAACTGCCGTTTGTAGCTATATTTTTCGCTTTGGAAATTAAGGGGGCGCACCGGGCGCAACTGCTGGCAATTACTGGCAGTAACATCAGGAGAATAGCATAAAGATTAAACGCGAGCGAGCGAGCTTGAAAATTTTGACATTTGCAGTCCCAAAGCTGTCGTTTATAGCTATATCAGATTGTTTGTATTCTTTTCGCTTTGGAAATTAAGGGGGAGGGGCGCACCGGGTGCAACTGCCGGCAATTACTGGCAGCAACATCAGGAGAATAGCATAACGATTAAATGCGAGCGAGCTTGAAAATTTTGACATTTTAAAGTCCCCAAACTGCCGTTTGTAGCTATACTTTTTCGCTTGGAAATTAAGGGGGTGCGCACCGGGCTCAACTGCAGGCAATTGCTGGCAGCAATATCAGGGGAATGGCATAGCGATTAAATGCGAGCGAGCGGAACGAGCGAGCTTGAAAATTTTGACATTTTACAGTCCAAAAACTGAAGTTTGCAGCTATATTTTTCGCATTGGAATTAAGGGGGGGGCGCCCGGTGCGCCCCCCCCCCCCCCCGATCCGCCACTGTTAGTCAAGGGTGTTCATTATTGGGGGAGGTATGACCAGTGAGGGGTCGTCGAAGTGATCAAGCGGGGGAAGGATGTCCAAAATCTGCACTTTAGAGCATCCCCTACATTGTTTGTGTATGTGTGTGTGTGTGTTTTATATTCATGGAAAAGTTAGGAAATAGCCCGGGTCAAGTCTTATTATTGGCAATGCTAGGCATTTCAGTATAGACTAGAATGTAAAGCAACACTGCAAAATCAATGATCTAGCTTTGATATATATATAACGAAGCGTAAGGTACAAAGGTGTACATTCTACATCACATTGCGCAACATTGCAGCGACTTTTTTTGCCGTTCGGATGTACTGAGTACACTGCTTAAATCCTGCTTATATTCAGAATGCCAACCAGGAATCACGCTGAATCACAATCTTTTGTCTGCTCCGGGCTTTTTGAACAATGTTTAACACTATATACCTCTTTATGGTTAAAAGAAATCTTAGAAATATATCTTATTTCTTGATCACCCTTTCATGTCGATTTCAAAAGCAGATAACTAACCTTTGAATTACCATTTTGGTAAGGGTTTTTTTTTTCTTTTTCTTTTTCTTTTTTTTTTTTTTTTTTACCAGCGTGCCCCCCGTAGTTACGCCACTGTCTGATGGAAATGAAGTGAAATGAAATGAAAGAAAAAAGAAAAGATAACGTTCATATTTTTTTTTATTTTAATGTTTTACAAATTTCTGTACGTTTAATATTTTTATGTTTATTACAATTTTTCATATGTTTATTACAATGTTGCGTGTGAGTGTGTGTGCACGCATGCTTGTCCGGGTGTACTTGTGTGTGTGCAGAGTGTGTGTCGTGAGTGTAACAGCCTGGGGTGGTATTTGCCCAAGGGAGCAATCTTATTGGTTGAAATGTCTTAGATGCTACTTCTAACAATATTTCTTATTGGATATGATTATTGCGATGGGCGTGGTTATCATGACTTACAACACCGTTAAAACAGTTTTCAGAATACCGATTTACAACTGTTTTAACGGTGTTATAACTCACAGACTTACAACACAAGTTACAACACAAGTTACAACAGAGATAAAACGGTGTTCAGAATACCACCCCAGCTGTATTCGACTTTCTCTCTTGGGACCTGCTCTCACAAGCATCTGCTTCTATGTAGGTTCCCACCACACACAATTTCATTTATCCGTCATGAATGTAATGCTCTGGAGAATGATTTCGATTGATTTTGAGTCATGTTTAAATGTTATTTGTATATGCTGAGCTTACGATTTATGTGTTACTTTACATTGTCATGGATGGATGTTGTAAATGTAACACTATGATTTGTGTGGAAACTTGATAAATGAAAATGGAATGAAATGAAATCTTGGAACTTTCATGTATAAACTATCAACCAATGAATTACCACCTGCTTGGTTTTTGTTTTTTCACATGTTCGGCAGAAACTGCATATTGGGCGCACACACCAAAGGTCAAGGGCATGTTTCTTGTAGGTACTTATTTCCTATCGTTGATTAATGCATGCATTACCATGTTAACAGCATATTTCCAATAAAAAGCACACAGAAATACTGTGAATTTTGCAGACCTCATTAGTTTTTTAGTAATTAACTGGATATTTGGCATTAATGACCGAAATGAATAGATGGGTAGATTTCATCATTTTAAATTTCGAACACTGAGTTGTCATGGTAACCGCATTTTTATGATAAAAATCATACAAAAAACTGCGGATTGAGCTAACTCCCATGGTTATTTTAGTTTTTGATTTGAGATTTAGTATTTGTGATCCATATAGTTTTTATATATGCAAAAGATATGTTTCGTCCCTGTCCAATTGGCTGCCGTGGTGATGACATTTTATTGAAAAAAACAAACATACAAACTGTGGCTAGAGCCAGCTCATTCAGTTTTTAAGTATTTCGTTTGAAATTTGGCACATAATTATGACCGCTGTGATTATGTGGGTGTGTGAATTTTACTTTTCTAAAGCTTCAATTATGTCTTGTAATTGTAACGGTCCCCCACCCCCCAAGCGTCAAGCAGTGTGCTACCATGGATTGGAATGGTTTACTCAGTGTTTGACCTACGATTGGCACATTGTAACTAACATAATGCTTGTAATGAAATTGAAAAGCATTGTTGTGAACTAGTACTTACTGTTTAGTTTTTTTTTTCTTTTTAGCTTAGCCAAGAAGTTAGATTAGTTTGTTGTTATCATTTCTTTATATAATTGTTTGTTCAGAGTACTGTAATATTTTTTTTCTTATGGTTCTCATTGTAAACATGTGCAATTCAGCCTTTGGTTGCCAGTCATGATTTTAATAAAACTGTTCAAAGTCAAAATCATTCATTGTTATCCCACTCGACTGAGTGACGCTTATCGCCTTTTCCATACTCGTACCATCTTTGCAAAGAAAACTATTATGTTTAATGGAACCAGATACTGGACTGGTCTCCCTTAAGAAATAACTTCTTCCTTATTCTTATTCACCTTCAAAAAAACTAAATCAGCTATTACATAGTGGATATACGCTGCAAAGCATTCAACAACTTTCTTTTGGTATTCCCAGTCTCTTGCATTTATTCTCAGCGCTAAGTTACCTAATGAATGGTTGACTCTCAGATTAAAATTCTCTATTCTTCATGTTTATCAACCTTTCCTATCGTGTACTACCTTCTGAGGGTGTGGCAGCTGATGTTTGCCTCCCATATAAGTCTTGACTGATTCCACATTGTAATAATTCAATGGTTCTATCATACACCTTTCAAAATACACTTGTATTACTTTGTTCATACGCACTGATTACTGAGTAACGTTATGACGTAAAAAATGTAGTATTGGTGGGTTGTTTTTTTTCAGACATCACCAAATGTGTAACAGACTTGAACAGACTGGTCGAAACAATATGTGGTCTATTAGTTCATTCTATGATATCGATTTTGATATTGGAATAATTTCAGTTGATGCACATACTGTGTAATATAAAGTATAATCAAGATATACATATTCGTTCTAAGTATAATTTCACACCTATGAATTTGGGGATCTGTACAGTTGAAAAAGTTAGCTTTTTTATAGGTTCAATCGGATTTCTGTTATTTCCTTGCGACCACCTTTATTAAAAGTATATGATATATGTCCATTAACGTTTATGTTCTAGTTTGTTTTTTTTGTAATCAAAAGACAATATTGTATACATTTTTTATTCAAAGACCAATTTTCATCAAATTGATGTTGAATCCTTCTTTAAAGCATACATGCTCTTTCATATTTCATAGCGGTTTCTCATTATCTCACCAAAATATTTTATAAGCCTGACATTAGGTCTCGACTAAAACTATACAATTCCTTTAACTTCCATCAATACATATGGTACGATATACTGTTGAAGTAAATGATTTCCGTTTGTATATAGTCCTGTGAAAAATTGAACAGCAATGTTGTACCATGGAACTACTCTTTCTATGGTTGCACATTTCCTGACGTTTGTACAGTGTATTAATTTTTGTACAGTCTATAATACCCCCTCTCACCCCCCCCCCCCCCCCCCACCCCCCTTAGACGGGAAGAATCTGAGGACCTATTGGTGAGGAATTTTTGAGCTGATGGGTGTTGTGACTTTTTTACCCCGATATCTTATACACATTCTTTTTTTTTCCGACGAGCCAAAGACGTTAGGGGCTGCCGCCCCACCCCCCCCCCCCCTCCCCAACCGTTCCGTTAAGGACATTGCATTGTCATGAAAATGTTACGTTTCGGAAAATTTGTAAGGGCGTCTGGAGGCAATGTCTCATGCACAACTACACATGATACCATGGATCTACTACAAAATAGATCCATGGAGACACACTGAACGATGGATTGTCCTCGGTGTATTGTTTGTGGTGTCGAGAGTGTGTTTTTTTTGTTGAAAGTCCTTCCTCTACTCCATGAAGCGATTCAATACCAGGTAATGCCAGGTCTACGCTATGAAGAAGAACATCAATAGGGCTATGTGTCTGCATGGAACCGTGCTTATTGGACGGACCAGACAAATTGTATCAAGGCAACAAAACTTTTTTCTTGCAAAGGCATAGAAACTTGGTCGAAGCCTCACTTTATTTTGCGTTGTGATTCAACTTTCGCCAACCGATGAAAGTTTTCGATACGTAGCTCTGACAAATTTCCCTGAAAGTGTATGAGTGCTTCCTGGGGTTCGCATTCACGTTCAGCAACAAAAAGTCATTCTCCGCAGACTGCTCGTCGACGTTCACTCACACAATATCGGGTAAAGTATCGTCTTTATTCATTGTTTTTGCTGTTCTATTTTTTGGTTGTTTGGGTAGTTACAAAGCAGAGGGTTTTAAAACGATTAAAGAGCTCAAACACCATTTACGTGCTGAGATGGCCGATGGAATCGTGCATGATGTCGTGTAAATGGGTTTTCCTTTGCAACGCTGGTAACTTGGCCAGTTTGACTAACAGCGCATAACTCGTCACTGGCTATTGCTTTACATTGTACAATTGATGCAACCGAAATACGTTTCTCATACCATCATGATTATTTTTACTTTATAATTCTCCAGAACATGGCTGGAAATCCCTTGGAAGGACGATTCAGATGGTTCATATTGCTTGGCTGTTCTACAGTAGTCTACTTAGAAATGGGACTTATGAAGGTATCGTATGGGCAACTACAACTCGTCCCCCCCCCCCCACACACCTTATGAAAAACAAATTTAGAATTTTCATTTTTTGTTGAACGAAATATGTAAATCACAGTCTGTAATACTGTTGCGCTTTTGTTTTACATCGTGGTCTTTAAAAACAAACTGTGCAAATTGAAATTACACATTTCATATTTTAAAAAAATCTTGAAATTTTGGTTACTTTTGATTAAGATTTGATGAAAACTCAACATATACCATGCTGTACCCAAATTCCACCAGAGCAAAGTTTAAATTTTTGCTCGACCGCATGAATAGCCCAATTGTAGTTCTTACAAATGTAAGAATGGAGATGCACATAGTTGTCACAGACTGCAGCATTGCACCTTGACATTTTCTTTGACCATTCTGACTCCATTGTTATTTGATTTTGATAATTTTTGACCCTGCACCACAAAACAAACAAAAAGTCGCCAGACATGGATTTTTATTTAAAGGCAGATTTTGAAAGATCAGCCTCTGAGCTTTAAAATGATGTATAACTCAATTCAAATGGATTCCCCTAACCTATATAAATGTTGGAAAGAAAGCACACATTCTGGAAAGTGTGAACTGAGAAAAGATACTCTGAAGAATAGGGTCTATTCAAGTGCTTAATCTTCCCTAAGCCGTAATACCTGTGCCATGAATGGGACAAAAACATTATGTTAATCACTGTAGCATCAACAATCAAGGGATAATCACATCAAGCTAAGATTGAGCATGGTCTATTACCACATTCTGACCATAATAAATCTAAACTTCCACAGCAGTAGCATCATCCTTTCTAAAGTTATTAGAGTTGAAAGTGAGGAAGGTGGAAAGGATTTTCAAGAAATGAAAGGGGCCTCTAAGAAAAACCTAATCACAATACTCTACAAGAAAAGGGGTTGTTTAAAAAAAACTATACTGAAAACCCACTTTCCCATTCAATTCATGATCCCAAACTCAAGACGAATGTAGAAGAAGAATAGCTCTTTCAGAAAATATGGAAAACTCAAAATTGACTAGTTTGACCCATTTTACCTTTCTTGAGTCCTCACGTACAATCAATTTGTGCGATTTTTTGTTTAATTTTGTGATGCATGGTCACATCTTGAACTTTATAAAAAAAAAATGTGTCTGCTCCTATTAAAGCGGGAGGACTCAAGTGCCAACACGTGGTAGTCTTTGCACAACTCAGATTACGGTTTTGAAATGGAGATCATCACGGCTGTAGGTCATAATCGGGGTAGCGTACGTGTTGGTATCTTTAACCATAACTTTAGTGGTTCCGTAACGTTTGCTCTTGCGACAACTACTTTCATGAAAGTGTAATATCTGCTTGCTGTAGAAGCCAAACATAAACTCTACCCACAATCCTTTCCCAAATCCTGAGTCTTTGGAGAAAATAAGGCCGGGGCAATTGTCACAGGAGCAAATGTCGTGTCACGAACTTTGGTCGCTTAACTATCATTCCAGCGAAGACAAATAGCTGCGTATTTGTCAGATCGTGCACAGTAAGGGCATAACGCAAAGGAGACATAGTAGGCCTTATCTGGGAAGTACAGCTACTTTATATTCATTTCCGACATGGACTTCAAAAAATACGCACCGGCGTAGCCAGGATTTGATCTTGGGGGGGGGGGGGGCGGTTAGTCTGCGAGGGAGCGAAGCGACCGAGCCCGAGCGAGCGGAGCGAGCGAGGGGGGGGGGGAGGGGGTGGGAGGGTGTGGGGGGGGGGTTCCCCCCTCTCACGGTAAGAACTTCTTGCATTTTGATGTTGTAAATGGTGCAATTTGATGCATGTTTTTGCGCGTTTTATCGACGTGAAACAGTCCCACTTGTTTAAGGTTGCAGTATATTTTGATGTAGATTATCATTGAACAATTTGCCTATAATACGGTATAATTTAGATACACTTCTTGTATTACTTCTTTTCACTGAATATCATGAACGCGACTGAACCCGAGCGAGCGGAGCGAGCGAGGGGGGAGGGAGGGTGTGGGAGGGGGTGTCCCCCTCCCATGGTAAGAACTTTTTGCATTTTGATGTTGCAAATGGTGCAATTAGATGCATGTTTTTGCGCGTTTTATCGACGTGAAACAGTCCCACTTGTTTAAGGTAGCAGTATATTTTAGTGTAGATTATTATTGAACAATTTGCCTATAAAATGGTGTAAGTTAAATACACTTCTTGTATAAATTCTTTTCACTGAATATCATGAACGCGACTGAACCCGAGCGAGCGGAGCGAGTGAAGGGGGAGGGGAGGGTGTGGGAGGGGGTGTCCCCCCTCCCACGGTAAGAACTTTTTGCATTTTGATGTTGCAAATGGTGCAATTTGATGCATTTTTTTGCGTGTTTTAACGAGTTGAAACAGTCCCACTTGTTTAAGGTTGCAGTATATTTTGATGTAGATTATCATTGAACAATTTGCCTATTTAATGGTATAATTTAAATACATTGTACACTTCTTGTATTAATTCTTTTCACTGAATATCATGAACACGACTGAACCCGATCGAGCGGAGCGAGCGAGGGGGGAGGGGAGGGTGTGGGAGGGGGTGTCCCCCTCCCACGGTAAGAACTTTTTGCATTTTGATGTTGCAAATGGTGCAATTAGATGCATGTTTTTGCGCGTTTTAACGAGTTGAAACAGTCTCACTTGTTTAAGGTTGCAGTATATTTTGATGTAGATTATCATTGAACAATTTGCCTATTTAATGGTATAATTTAAATACACTTCTTGTATTAATTCTTTTCACTGAATATCATGAACACGACTGAACCCGAGCGAGCGGAGCGAGCGAGGGGGGAGGGGAGGGGGTGTCCCCCCTCCCACGGTGAGAACTTTTTGCATTTTGATGTTGCAAATGGTGCAATTTGATGCATGTTTTTGCGCGTTTTATCGACGTGAAACAGTCCCACTTGGTTAAGGTAGCAGTATATTTTGATGTAGATTATCATTGAACAATTTGCCTATAAAATGCTATCATTCAAATACACTTCTTGTATTAATCCTTTTCACTGAATATTATGAACGTGACTCAGAACCCGAGAGAGCGGAGAGAGCGAAGGGGGAGGGGAGGGTGTGGGAGGGGATGTCCCCCTCCCATGGTAAGAACTTTTTGCATTTTGATGTTGCAAATGGTGCAATTAGATGCATGTTTTTGCGCGTTTTATCGACGTGAAACAGTCCCACTTGTTTAAAGTAGCAGTATATTTTAGTGTAGATTATTATTGAACAATTTGCCTATAAAATGGTGTAAGTTAAATACACTTCTTGTATAAATTCTTTTCACTGAATATCATGAACGCGACTGAACCCGAGCGAGCGGAGCGAGTGAAGGGGGAGGGGAGGGTATGGGAGGGGGTGTCCCCCCTCCCACGGTGAGAACTTTTTGCATTTTGATGTTGCAAATGGTGCAATTTGAGGCATTTTTTTTTTGCGTGTTTTAACGAGTTGAAACAGTCCCACTTGTTTAAGGTTGCAGTATATTTTGATGTAGATTATCATTGAACAATTTGCCTATTTAATGGTATAATTTAAATACACTTCTTGTATTAATTCTTTTCACTGAATATCATGAACACGACTGAACCCGAGCGAGCGGAGCGAGCGAGGGGGGAGGGGAGGGGGTGTCCCCCCTCCCACGGTGAGAACTTTTTGCATTTTGATGTTGCAAATGGTGCAATTTGATGCATGTTTTTGCGCGTTTTATCGACGTGAAACAGTCCCACTTGGTTAGGGTAGCAGTATATTTTGATGTAGATTATCATTGAACAATTTGCCTATAAAATGCTATCATTCAAATACACTTCTTGTATTAATCCTTTTCACTGAATATCATGAACGTGACTGAACCCGAGAGAGCGGAGAGAGCGAAGGGGGAGGGGAGGGTGTGGGAGGGGAGGGTGTGGGAGGGGGTGTCCCCCCTCCCACGGTGAGAACTTTTTGCATTTTGATGTTGCAAATGGTGCAATTTGATGCATGTTTTTGCGTGTTTTAACGAGTTGAAACAGTTCCACTTGTTTAAAGTTGCAGTATATTTTAGTGTAGATTATTATTGAACAATTTGCCTATAAAATGGTATCATTTGAATAATCTTCTTGTATTAATTCTTACCCTGAATATCATGAACACTGTCTGTTCAGCAGTCAAACAGAAAAAGCATGCACACGAGGGTGTAGATAGGGGAATATCCCCTCCCACACGAAGGTGATTTTGCATTTTCAGACCTGAAATTCAGCGATCTGTTGCAAATTTTTGGTGCAATACCTTTCCATCGAAGTGATAAAATCACGGAATTTAGCTCTTATTCCGAATGTGCACCATCTGTGTGTACACTGTATGTATAAAGTCTAGTGAGGTATAGAGCTTAGGGGAAGGGAGATTCCTCCTCCCGCTCGCGGAGCTTTTGCGTTTTTAGAATTGAAATAAAGCGATCTGGGTATAGCCACAGTCTACTTCTATGCATGGCGGAAGGGGGGGGGGGGGAGGGGCGGGCGAGCAGGGAGAAGGCGTGGGCGAGTGTTATCCCCACCCTTCCCTTCCGATTGAGCTTTTGCCTTTTTAAGGTTGTAATTGAGATATCTCGTCTACGCGCATTTGATGGAATCAACATTTGGAAAATCACACACACACACACACACACACACACACAAAACTGATGGGGGGACTGAGGGAGGAAAGGGTCGATTAAAAGGGGAAATTCCCCTTATACATGAGGGAACCTTGAGTTTTCGGAATATAAGTGATAAGTCTTGTGCACTCAGAATTATTCATAATTTTTGTAAATCTAAAAAGTGTACTAAGCTATAGGGAAAGAGGTACAGAGGGGGAGGGTTTGGGAGGGGGTATCCCCCTCCCTAGCACGAGAGATTTTGCATATTTTGAATTGAAATTCAACGATCTGGTGCACACTTTGAGTGAAAAATTCAAAAAAAAATATCTTATTTGATGAAAGGTTGCAAAGGAGACCCGCTTCATGTGCATGCATATAAGTATACACGCATTTTTTTTCCTCTTCCCAAATCCCCGGTCCAAATCTTAGGGGGGGGGGGGGCGATCGCCCCCATCGCCCCCCCCCCCCCCCTGGCTACGCCAATGAAAATACGGGATATGTATTTTTCCATGAGCCAAAAAACTTTTCAGCCTTTTCTTTCACATTGTATGGATTGACGGGTTCTTTAAAGACAAACAAACGATAAGAACTCTACAAGTGAACAGATGATTATCCACAACAAATCGAAAAACAACAATCCTTTATTGCTTCGGACAATGTCAGAATCAAATTCAAGCTCTACCAGTCAATTATGCAATCTTATTCATGACACATTAATGTGTATGTATACCACCTGTGATTATGTGCTAATCATTAGCGAATGGTAAACTAGACATTGTGTACCGTATTCCGTTCGTGTTGTAACCAATCTTATCTTCAACTGATTGAAGATTCAGAAGAATTCAGAATGACTTTGAATAGTGACAAAAATAAAATGGGGCAGGAGGATCACTTTGGAACACTCTTCTGTGAAAATCAAACTTAAAAGACGACCATTATTGGGGTTGCACGAACTTTTCCGTCATGTCTAGAGTACATTTTTATCATACATATATATATATATATATATATATATATATATATATATATAAGTTCAGCAAAGGAAAGGAAGAGTAGGCCTACTCAGAACATGATGGATGAGATCATGCCCTATCGACTCATCCTGGAGATCGAGAAACGCTATACAGGGAAAACTCGGTATAAAGAGATATTTGGGACCAAGTTGTTCTTTACTGATTTATATGAGATATTTTGCTATACATGTATCAGCAGTCAACAGTCATCAGATGACTTACAACTTATATTCAACAGATTACACACGCTTATGTTTCAGACATCTGGAGTGTTCCTTGATGATATTACGCGAGATCTCCAGGCATCTACTACGATACTGGGATTAGCGCTGGCCGTCACTCATGGAATCCCCATTCTCTGTGAGTATTTACATAGACATACATATAATATATATAATATATATATATATATATATATATATATATATATATATATATATATATGTGAGTGTGTGTGTGTGTGTATTGAGAGAGAGATAATACTTGAGTATTGTCATGATTTCTAAAACTTTATTAATTGTAAAATCCCCTACTTTGTTTCCTCTTGAAATAATTTCAGATAACGTGTGTCCAACGTTGCTCCGCTTTATGACGCTTAGGCAGTTGACCATGATGGATAGTTCCCTTTCAGTGGCTGGTTACATTACGGCGTCAATGTCGACAAACGGCGTCCACTTTTTATTAAGTATGACCATGACAGGTGAGTAAATTACGAATTGATATTGCGGATATGCATCCTGCAGGAGGTGAGCTGCTACTGGCATCATGGTTCAAGCAGTTTTCTCATTCTGGAACGTAGCTATATGTACATGATAATGTCAAGATTAATCAAATTCATTAAATTCTTTCGAGTTGTTTTCATTGCAACTGATTGACAAATTGCCCTTACATCGACGCAAATAAGCATTGAATTGATTTGTGTTTTAGTGGTAGTTGTTTAGTGCTTATTTATCACAATAAGTCGATGCAGGACAATCTGTCTATCAGTTGCAATATACATCGAAAGCTCAGATAATTCAAAAGAAATTCAAGCCTTTCCGTAGTATCACACTGCATTGTGTATATACACCACAAAAACTTAATAATATCGCCTGCAGAAGTAGCTGTAGTGACTGTGAAGACGGTAGAGTGGCCAAGTCGGTAAAGTACCTGCCTATAGCAATCAAATGCCTACCCCTCTAGTTGCGGCAAAAAGGATCTGTCCCTCGTATAGGCCATTATTGTCACATCAACTACCACACCGACCTTTTGCTCAGACGTCATTTTGGCTGTGCCGATTGAGTTCCAAGGTCAGGTGTAATTCATTTTGTATCTTGATTAGTACATTATCATGCCTTATCACCCCGTATTTTTTTTCTGAAAATACAAACCACG
The DNA here is from genome assembly GCF_040938485.1 of Diadema antillarum. NCBI lineage: Eukaryota > Metazoa > Echinodermata > Echinoidea > Diadematoida > Diadematidae > Diadema > Diadema antillarum. The sequence continues at coordinate 963,903 of NW_027271161.1, read as the reverse complement.
TTTCGTGAATCATTTCATAAAATACCGTCTTCATATAAGCTCAGTCAATGTTGGCTATGATCAGTCCTGAAAATATCATGTCTGGGATGATCCTGGATCACTATGATTTGTCAGTCTTGATAAATTTCTAAGTCTAGTTTTTTATTTATTTTTCACTTTAACATGACAAATTAGGATTTGGAATGACGTTCGTACTCTTCCTGACGCATGCCAGTCTGCTCGTCTATTTCCCTGACATGTTTGATGTGGCAACAAGCGTCATGATGACTGCTGGAGGTCTTGGCATGATGACTCTTCCTCTAGCGGCCGAGGAGCTCCGTTCGACGTACGGATGGAGGGGAGCCATGCTCATCCTGGGCGGTTTTGAACTACACCTCCTTCCTTGCTGCGCCCTCTTTAGGCCACTCGAAAATGAAACTGAACATGTAAGGAGCGGCTGTACGTTAGTCTTGAAAGGGGTGGTATATATGGTTTGGTTTGAGATTGGGCTTCAGATTTTTGTTTCTGGGAGTGTGAGACAATGAGATACTGCGTATGAGATATAGGAAAGAGCATACAATATTCAAAGGTACATGATCAAAAGTTTATTTGATGAAAATTGGTTTGTAGTGGCTGAGATATCCAAAAACAAAATGAGACAGGATCCACCTTTTATTATGACCATCGACGTCACAGTGCATACTTTACCAGCGCGCACACAATCAGTTACGATTATTATTTACTGTAAACATGGTCAACACTTTCTATCTTGTTCAGTGAGTTTGGAACATTTTCTTCGGACATTTTGGCCTTTGAAGGAATTCTACTTTTAACTGACTGATACTGACCACTAAAGGTAAATGAAAAATGAATTTAGTTCATAAAACCATTTCATTAAAAAAAATGGACAGCTTTGAATTCGTGACGATTAAGTGGAGATGCACCTCACTCTCCATATACATAGTGTTGGAATGCACTCGGCTGCTCTTCGTGCATTACACCAGACCTGGAGTGATCTGTATCTCCACTAAGCCCCACCGACACTGACACATGTGCATAATTTTTATAACAGATACAGCATTTCAAAGATGTCTGCTTACTTCATATAAACTTGTGAATACTGTATAGCACGTCACATACACACTTCTTTATTTCTTCTTGTCTTCCAATCTAGGAATTGGATTCAGAGGAAAGTACTGATAACAGATTGACTCATCCCGAAAATTTGTGGGATCAGTCATTTACACTGATCTCTTCCACGAGTTTCCAGCATTTACAGTGATGGGAATCACCTTCATTTTCTCCGCCATTTCATACAGCTCATGGATTATTTTTGTGATCCCTAATGCCCTGTCGAAAGGAGTTGTTCTACAACACGCGGTGCTGCTTGCAACTTTTGGCGGCAGTGCAAATATCGCGGGAAGATTGCTCAGTGGCTTTGTCTCCCGTGTCCATATCATTCCAGATTATGTGATCTATTGTGTGGTTCAACTGTGTTCGGCTTCTGCCTTTTTGTTATACATTGCGGTAGACTCTTTCGCAGGACTGGCCATGTTATCCATTGCAAATGGTTTTACAAATGGGGCGGCTATCGTCCTGGGAAGTGTGGTAGCCAAGAGTTTCGTGTCGAGAGAATATGAGATGAAGGCTCAAGCTATTTTCTACTCGTCTGTGGATTTAGGGGAAATTTGCGCCGGAGCCATGACAGGTAAAAATAGCATATTCTCTGTTGATTTTGACAATTTATTATGTTTACAGATAATCATGTTATAGACGTACCAATGACTGATACTGTAATAGTTATATTAAACACGGTGATGAAGTACGAATGACATTAAAAAATTGAAATAAAAGAAAAACATAATTCCTGGAAAAATACAAGTGAATTACATGCATGCTGTGATTCAAGGTCCGAAATTGAAATTGATGACAGTTTTGTGGACTTCATATTACTATAGTTATTTTCCTTAATCAATAGGAATGTTTCGCTGCTTGTTATACTCTTTCTATTTCACGGTGTATTGTGCATATCATTCGTTTTGTCACAAAATAGGGTAACGTGTATGTTATCATGCTTTGTCGAAAAATGAAAATATCATTTGAATCAAATTGAATTATAGACAACACAGCGTAGTCTTTCTTTCGTTATAAGTTATATCCTTACAGTATAATGTACGATTCGGATTGATGTGTCACGAACGTAGCATATTTGATGACAATCAGTATAATCCTTATTCATGAAACCTATGTCATGAATTAAGGAGAAGCATGGATATAATATGCAAGTGATTAGGAATTACACAATGACATTAATGTTTCATTTTCTTCACCCACTAGGTGCAGTTTTCGACGCCAGTGGATCATACAACCTTCCGTTCAGTCTTTGTGCTGTGACCGATATCATAACCGGATTGCTAACCGTTTTAGCGGTCGCAATATCACGCCACCTTAACAGGTAGATGGGATATTAAAGCAGGTTTGTAAAGTAAGATGGCTGAAAACAAGTTTTAGACGATTTGACAATCGCTGTCCATAGATTTTGGTCGACCATTCCACCCTATGTGTACCAGTATTTTGTTCAGGATCTTCAGAAGGTACACATGCAGAAGAACGTGTTCGTTGATGAATGATGAGGTCTGATGGGAGAAGGGAGGTGGATATGGGTTTGTTTGTTTTGATTTTCCATCTAACATTAGATGGCTGGATAGCTCATATTCACCTGCACTAGCTGGTCTTCCATTGGGTCCAGTTGATATACATATCGAATTGTGTGTGTTTGCGTGTGCGGATACGCATGGTTTTTGTTTGTTTGTTTGTTGTTTTTTTTTTGTGTGTGTGTGTGCGCGCGCGCATGTGTGTATAAAGAGAGAGTAGCATTCAGATCTTCTTGTCAAAGTCTCCACCGAAGTATTACATGATGTTGACGTTCAGACTAAACGTGAGGATTAGGGTGTAGATGGTGATATAGAAGCGGATGAGATGGGCATCAAAATAATCTAATGGGTTCTATGTACCACCTACTCCACCCCCATGACAAAACACACACGCACAAAAAACAAAAACATAACTATATGCACACACTGTTCACACCATATCCGCTTCCCCTCCCTCTCATCAATCTTCCACGTATAGTCATCTTCCTATAACCCATAGTCTAACCCATAATATTAAGGTGGTTCATTGAAACCTCTCCATTCGTATTATGTTATTATGTTGGGAATATGTGCATTGATAATGATATTAATAATAAATACAACCTTGTCAGGGGAAATCCTGCAAAACCTAACCTTGCTTTGATTTGAGGATCTTTGATGTTATCATACTTTGGGGTTTTTTTGTCATCATATTCATCCATCTTTAGAAAATGTTGAGAAAATTAAACGTATTTGCTTCTTTATTTGAAATGTCAAAGTAAATTATGTCTCACCTTCACGGTAAAATGATTCACAATGTCAAAGTACATGCAGTTTTGAAATGTACCCTTGTTGCTTTCAATACGTGAAATGAAGGGAAATGTTACATGGGCAGCATAGCTACACATACCATCTTACAATGCATGTTGAACGTATTTAATTAATGTCATTATCTTCTGTGCCTGAAGAGATGACAAGGATCTATTCTTTATCTTAAAAAAAAAACTACACATACGCCACTCACATTTCACTAATCAATGTGCAGTGCTACTTGATATTCGGTTTGTTGGTTCTTGGTACGCCACACAAGCTTGGATCAACACTTTTAGATAAAAAGGAACAGACATCATTATAAGTGGTTGTATCCCAATATTACTTTGCATCTTGATAAACTGGTCTACCTGTATAAATATAAAAAAAAAAGTGAAGAGTCACCTGAGGTTTCAGATGTGTATACAATTTCTATGGATTGTAATTGTATTGCACATCTCACTTTGTCAGAAGGTAATTAATAAGAGAACATTCAAGGTTTGTTGAGATGTGCTCTTAATAAATGCCGGTTAATTTCAGGCATTTGTAATATAAAAAAATACATGGAGTCTGTACCTGCAAGCAACTATCACGCGCACACACTCACACACACACACACAGACACGCAGATGGAACTTGGGAAATGCATATAAACACATTCGTGTGGGGAAATACATGTGCAGTGAACGACGTCAGTACAGGACAGGCCAGTTTACAAGTGTACGTATCTTCAAATGTATGGACTTTTTCCCCTTCATAAATCTTATAGTAACACGCTATTCTATTACACATGCACATTTCAACATTGAGATACATTTTAAGTGCATCAGATATGTTGGTATGTCATGTAAGCAATCAGCAATATCGCGCAAGCTTTCTTGGGCGGCAGGAATCAAAGAGGTTTTTGTTCATTGATTCATGAAACTTGAATATTATAGCAAACGGACTACTAACTTTAGCTCCACTGCCGCTTGGCATTTGTTTTTAAGAGTCATTCGTACAAATTTTGTATGAGTACCAGGGTTGTACAAAAAAACAAGAGACCCGCGGGTCTAGCGCTCACCTCACATCGCAAGTTCACCTTTCACGCAGTCACTAATCTAAATTACACACAGCTCTACCAAAATTTGACCTGGCATTCTCAAGTAGAAGATGAACATGTACAATTAGGGCCCAAATTCGGACACCTCCCCCCGCCCCTCCAGTCATAGTATCAATTTTTGCTCTATCACTTCTGGTTCAAGAGAGGAACACTTTTTTAAAAGATTCCTTAATTTGGGGAATGGGGGCAGGAGCATGGTGCCCATTTTAACAAATTGAGATCCTATAACCCCCTAGGGATGCTACCTGCCAAGTTTGGTGAACAGCCATCATAAGGTTTTCAAGAAGAAGATGAAAATGTACAATTTAGGCCCCCAATTTGGGCCTCCCTACCCCTCCCCCCTGCCCGCCACGGGGCACCCCTGGATCTGCTATCAAACAAACTTGAAACTACAGTCATTAATGTACTATTAAACTCATAGTATTAACTTAGCTCTATCACTTTGGATTCTCCCTAGAGAAGATTTTTTAAAAGATACCTTAATTTTGAAGGGCTTGGGTCCCTTGAGGCCCTCCAGGTGGGACACGGTGCCCATTTGAACAAATTGAGATCCTACACCCCAAGGGATGCTACCTGCCAAGTTTGGTGAAAACGGGTCATGGGGTTCTCAAGAAGAAGATGAAAATGTACAATTTAGGCCCCATTAGGACCCCTAATGGTTACAGAGGAAACAAGAAGAAAACAAACATAATATGTAGAGGGAGACTCTCCCTGACTTTTCATAATGTCTTATGACAGGCTTATGAACTGTTACATAAAGTCGAACAGATGTTATATTCCTCACCTCCTTGGCGATGAGGAAACATACATTCAGGATGTTCCATCTAAAGGGCTAAATGCTATTTAACCCTAACCAGGCCGGGCTTTTTTAGGTGTTCTGTGGCCGGGGAGGGGTTGATTCAACCCCCCCCCCCCCGAGATCTCGGCCGTCGATCGCGCAATCGCCATGAAATTTGGCACGTGCATTACCTGTGGCGTAATCTACCGAGCTATACAAAAAGAAATGGAAATTTTCGTCATAATAATTAATTATGCTAATATATGCATAAAATCATACATTTTGCTCTAAATCAGAAATTAAAGCTCCTAGAATCCTAATTTTTGATGAAAACATTCTTTGTAGCATTCCTAACAATGTACTTGAAAAAAAAAATTGGTATCAAAATCAATTTCTTATGCATTTTATAGTTTTATGAATTTTGTATGTATTTCTCTGTTTTTTCGACCTTTTGTTTTATTTTTTTCTGCAAAATTATGACAGAACCTATTTCAAGCATAATTATGCTAAAATTAATTAGTTTTAGCTTATGAAAGTGAAAATAATCATATCTTTATGAATAAGAAGAGAAAACTCCATTTGCATAGACTTTATACATAAAATCACGTTTTTGAGCCATTTTCGGTCTGACAGGCATGTATAAAACGTTATGCAGCGTCGTAACGGTATGCACAATTTGCGCGAAAATGGTGTCAAAAGATGCGCGAGACTTGAAAGTAAAAAGTCAGCGAACGGCGCGGTCAAAAAATTTCGCGCGGCGGAGAAGTCGCGAAAAATGTCGAGGGGGGGAGTTGATTCAACCCCCCCCCCCCCGGCCTTTTTAGGGTTAAGGAGTACAACCTCTTCAAAATTCACTGAAAATAGCATCTGAGATCTTTAGATATGGAAATATTGTAAATGCCCCACAGGAAAAGTCTGTTCCATTTGGTATATCCTGCGAGTTGGTCAAGTGCTGTGAAACTTAAAACAGCTTCGATTAAGTTGAGGGAGAAAAGTTAGCGGTAACATCACCGTGTGTGCGTAGTCCTTGTGGGGACCGTTGCTTGGTAAAACAAGAGCCGAAGAAGGGGAAAGTTGAGGAGTGAAGGGACATCATAAGGAGAGTGTAAGGAAGACAAATAGTGACAAGTGAGGGCTAGCAGAGAGCTGAAAGTTGAAGTTGCACTGGAGGAGAGGACTCTTCTGCCAAGCAACTGTCCTTGCTAGGACTACATAATGGTGTTACCTTTCTCCCTCATTTACTTCCCCATGCAAACTTTCAAGTAATACATATACCCTTCTCTTAACTTGTTCCGAAATCTCTGCGAAGCCCAAAAGAGACTCTTGTCTTCCTTGATACTGCACCTGAAGATATACTATGCTCATTTTATCAGTCGTTTCTGAGTTCTTTTTTCCAAAGCATTAGATAACCTGCGAAACATTAGTCTGCAGCTTAAGCAAGAACGTCATAGATCGTTCTTTCACCTGGTGTAGTTTATCACTTCTTACATAAACACGAACATGTCCTGATGTAAGAGAACAACCGTGATAGATCAAATGAAGTACATTGACACGCAAAATGAACTGTGATATCACTATACCATGTTATGGTTGTTGTTCACGAAGGCACCTAGGCTTGTGATTAATATTTCGTGGTCTTTTCCATCAAGACATAACATGGCGATAGCTAGTGAGTCATTTCATTTTGCATGTCAATGTGCCTCATTCATGTATAGTAAATGATTTTAAGGTATCCTACAAATTTTTGCATCATATCTAAACACATGGGAATAATACAAAATATTTCAATGTTTCGTTTAGCAAACGACAGAACCACGGCAAAACACATTACTATCCAATGGGGTACTACATACATTATTTCCCTATGAAATAATTGCAAAATACGCTGTACTGCTCATTCGCACAGACATTACCATAATAATGAAAATAAATTGAAATACATTCCTAAGTTTTATCTTGATTGCTACCCTGAGGAATGAGTGGAAGGCAACACTAAAAATTGTCAGTCTATTGACTCGTTTGTTTTGTTTTTATTACATCTTATACAAAAATAAAGTAGCCAGGTTATGAGTGGAATTTCGCTCTTTAAGAGCTGACGAGGTGATAGATCTTTTCGTCGCTTTAGAACAAAAAAACAAACAAACGACAGAGAGTGAATTTGTTCGCACATTTATCTGGAACTCATCCAACCTCAAGAATGTGAACTATTCGTGTGAAGTCAAACTTTATCTGATTCGTCTCCGTGAGTCGTTTCGTCGTTCATGGGTATCGACATCGGGTTCGCCGGCTTCTCTTCAGCGTCTACAGCCGGAACTTCCGCGTAGTGCACTCCGGCATTCCTGGAATCGTGTGAAGGATGACAATAATTTTGTTGTCGTGTATTACCGTTATGTTTTCGCAATGAACAACTCGTCACATATTACAATATCTTCCTCTTCCACCGTCTTCTCCAGATCCCACACATTCTCTCTATAATACGTTAACTCTTTTGATGTGACATCTCATTGTAGTGTATGACTATTCTTCCAGACAACAGAATAACAAAGGCTTAACATTATTTTCATCATTCCTTAAGGAATGACGCAAATCAAAATACTTTTGCCCATATCCTCATTTTTTCCTGTCCTTCTAGTAAACCGTATATATAATCCATGGGCCACCTGAGGTGGCAAAACCTTTTTGATGTCATTTTGTTTGTCTGGCATAGATATGCTTATCAAGCTATGATAGCATTTCCAAATGAGTAGCTTAGTCATAATAAATGAATTTTTAACCAATTTGGTCCCGTTGTTATATCCCTATACTTCTGAATCGAAGCTAACCGCTGTACAAAGAAAAGCACTGTCTTCTGTATGTTCACAGGTTGTAAACGCGGTGCGCTTAGTCTTTATTCAAGGCAGCGAAGGGAATATCCAAAGGTTTTAAGATGTCCACAGCGCTTAGTCTTTATTCAGGACGGCGAAGGGAATATCCAAAGCTTACGATACAGTGTATATCCTTTTATCTAAAAACAACAACAACAACAACAAAAGCAATTCCTCGTGAATTTTACCGTATTTTTCAATTATTTATCATTTTCCGGTGAAAACGCTACGGTGAAAACGTTAACACCACGCCAATGTCGCTTTATTTCCATCCAACAATAAAAGATAATACAAAAACAATGTACCAGTACACTACAATACATTATAATGAATGATATTGTCAATGAACAGAGTGAGTTTTTGTTTAAAACTTATGTATTTGTTAAGAGGGTAGTATAAAAACAGTATAAAGATTCTCTTTTATGAGGAACTTTAGATATGTTAACGGTACATTGGTCTAGATAAAGACTAAGCGCACCGCGTGACAGCTGTGGACATCATAACCCTTTGGATATTCGTATTCGGTAAACTGGCACCTCGTCTACAACCACACTGTCCACTGTTCACCTAGTCTAATGCCATCTCGTCTAAACTCGCTTCGTCTACTACCAACTCGTCTACCAACCATTTTGTCTAGATGCCAATTAGTCTAATTGTCATTTCGTCTACTAACCATTTAATCTAATCTCTGTCTCTAAGTCACATCTCGTCTAATACCCATTATGTCTATTTATCATTAGGTCTATGAATGAAATAGTCTACAGCTCATTTTGTCTAATAGACAATTGGCCTATATCCACCTTGTCTAATAACCAGTTAGTCTACTCCCAACTGGTCTACTCCCAACTGGTCTACACCCAACTCGTCTACTCCCAACTGGTCTACTCCCATCTCGTCTACTCCCAACTCGTCTACTCCCAACTCGTCTACTCCCAACTGGTCTACTTGTTATATAGGGGGGTTTTTTTGTCTACTCCAAACTCCTTACTTAAGTCTACTTCATCCAGTTTCCTTTCCCATTGAAATAGCTTGAACACTCTTGGTGCCCCATTTGGTTTATTTTTTTTGTTCTAATTATGACAATTTTATTACTTTTTATTTTAAAAAAATAATGTCGCAGTGTGAAAAACTTGCTATGTTACATTTGTGCTGGATGTGTAATTCATATCAGAAGCAATCATGCAGCATTTATATGTCCAATCTTCAGCACTCCATCCATTCACCTTTATTGTTATATCGACAGTGAGACGGACTGGACACTAGACAAAGTGGTATATTCATTGTTAGCATGACAAGATGAGAATGTTCAGTTTGGGTAAATTGCTGAGAGTATACCAGTTGGGAGTAGACCAATATTGGGTATAGACGAGTTGGGAGTAGACGAGTTGGGAGTAGACGAGTTGGGAGTAGACGAGATGGGAGAAGACCAGTTGGGAGTACACCAATTGGGTATAGACCAGTTGGGTGTAGACCAGCTGGGTGTAGACCAGCTGGGTGTAGACCAGATGGGTATAGACCATGTTGGGTATAGACGAACTAAGGATTGGACGATATGATAACTAGACAAATTGAATGTAGACGAGATGACTTGTAGACGAGGTGGGAGCAGACAAAGTGGCAGTAGGCGAAATGGATATTAGACGACATGACAAGTAGACCCTGTGAGTATAGACGACTTGGCTATTAGATCAATTGCTCAGTAGACGAAATGCTCCTTAGACGAGTTGGGTATTAGACAGTACGGGTAGTGGGCAAAGTGACTATTAGACAATATGTGTACTAGACAAAACAAGTGTTTTAGACCAAAGTTAATGGATATTAGTCGAATCGGTAATAGACGATTTGCCAGTAGACCAATTGGAAAATATACAGAGTGGCGGTAGACGAGGTCACTATAAACTGGATATTCCCTTCGCTGCCTTGAATAAAAACTACGCACACCGCGTTTACAACAGAACACCTGTGGACATACGGAAGACAGTGCTCTTCTTTGTATAGCGGTTAGTTTCGATTCAGAAGTATAGGGATATAAAAACGAGACCAAATTGGTTAAAAAATAATTTATTATGACTAAGCTACTCATTTGGAAATGCTATCATAGCTTGATAAGCATATCTATGCCCGACAAACAAAATGACACCAAAAAGGTTTTGCCACCTCAGGTAGTACCAATAATCAATTTTTCGGGTCTTGGCCCATGCACTAATAGAGTTGTGACTTTACATGTGTCACTTTTCTGCATTTTCCTTTTGTCAACCCTTGCCGATAGCACTATCTATCGTAACAGAAGAAAACCCATATTGATAATAGCAATCGTGATATTACAATGTTTTTGTATCATGTATACGTACTTGTGGTATTACGAATTCAACGAATTCAACGCATTACAATTATCAAGGCTAAAGTCAGATGTTATCCATGACTTTTTATGCCAACGAAAAAACAATAGTCGGCGAGGCGTTTTAATCATTTCAAGACTTATAAATGAACGTAGTGCATCGTTTCTTCCATACCTCAAATTCTCCCCCTCTTCCATTGTCTCCGGTAGCTTCCTGCCCCGGGTCTCGGGCAGGAGGAGGGCAAGGAGGCCGGCAGCTATGCTAGACAAGCCGTAAACCAGTGATGGTAGCGGGGCCCATGTTCTTCCCAAGATGCGAATAAGAGGCGCTATAATAGCTCCGACTCGTGACGACATGGAGCACATGCCTAGACCAACACTCCTGGGAGCAGGAAAGAAGGGAAAAAGTGTTAGTGTTTTCTTCTTTCTTTCAAAAGTTAAAATGCACTCTAAAACATTGACTTTCAAGGTCAAATGATACCCGATTCATTTTCTGAATCCATAATGACTCCTGATGGTGTACATGTCTATGCAATATTCATAAATTTCCAAATTGTTTGATGATTTTTTCAATATTTTGTTTAAATATTTTCAATCGTTTCACATAATAGAAATTTCTTCTGCATCCGCTATATGATCTCCCCATTTTTTTTCTCCCCTGCCGTAATGTCATCAACAGTCAGTCTATCAGTTTGAGATGGAATTCTTCTACACGAGATCAGTTTTAATATTGCCAGCTTCTTGATTTTGTTTGTTTGTTTTTTACTGTTAGTTACGGTAGGGTTATAATATACTTCAGCTGACTTTAAATGTTGATGACATTTTGAAAGCTAAAGATAAGTTTAAATCAGAATACAACTGGATGCCAAAGTACGTTAAAGTGTCAGAGATTCACGAAAATGAGCACATTAACATTAGAAGTTATAATGACGTTTGACATCTATCCGCGAAAAAAAGAAGAAGTGCTATTAGTCATCAGCTGTCATAAAGTCTCACATCATTCAAGTAAGAAACACATTGCAACAGCCGAATATTTCAAAGGTATTTACACGTTACTGTAAGAAATGACAAAAATCAGATTCTTCTGTGTTCATTCTGTTTATTTTATTCATTTTCTTTCTTTCTTTCTTTCTTTTTTTTTGGGGGGGGGGTGGTTGGTGTTGTAAGGCATAGTAGTAGATTTTAACCACATTGTCTTATATAGAAATTATCAAAATTTTAAAAATACTGTTTCATACTTGCCAACATTTTGAAATCGTGAAGAGGTAGATTTTGCGAGGGAGCGAAGCGACCAAGCCCGAGCGTGCTTGCGCGCGAGGGGGGTGGGGGGAGGGTGGTGTCCCCCCTCCCGCGGTGTGGACTTTTTTTGTTTTTCAATATCAAAATATGAGATTTGGTGCATGATTTTTAACCTTTTTAAAGGGTTCTTGGTATTGATAAAAAAACATATAATCCATGTAAATCTATGAACTATTTTGTAGACTATGCATATAAAAATAAAATTAGACACATTGGTAAATAATTTTTGTAGGCTGAGCATATGTGAAAAAGTAATCAAACATATTGGCAAATAATTTATCCCCTTATAGTGTACTTACTTTCTATTGTGGAGCTAGTTTGATGAATAAGACATAATGTTGCCCTCATCAAATCTAAATTAATTAGCAGATGACCTGGCTGTGAGATTCCTGTACGTGGCAGATTTTGCTCTCTTCTGCAGTGTTTTGGAGGGTTTCCATTCGTAGCATTCACTCTTGCACAACGTGAGCTACCAAAACATTACTATTATGCGTGGTTCTAGCTACACGTACACGTGTACAGTAAGTCTTGCACGCACGTAGATATGATAGAGACTAGTGCGCCACTGCAGTGTGCATACATGTGTGCATATTAGAAGGCTGAATACGGCGTTTTTGAGGAACGAGTTCCTTGAAATTATTATTAGTATTCTAATTACTAGCTTATTTTAGGGAATCAACGCACAGTGAAGGGAAAATATTATGACTTCCATTTCATTTTATGGTATAGGTTTGCTACAAAATCGGTAGATCAGAAGAGAAAATCGGTAGCCGGTCAAAACCTCTAAAAAGCGGTAGTCTACCGCCCAAAGCGGTAGAGTTGGCAAGTATGCTGTTTAACATTGAGGAGTTACCTTACAGGTGTTGGATACAGCTCGGCAGTGTAGATGAATATTATACCAAAGGACGCGGTGACACCAAATTTACCTATCGTAGCCACTGCGGCTTTCCATGGTCCACTTGCTGCATTAAAAACAGAAACCATAATTATATGATTATGATTTAATGCAAACAATAAAATCGCTTTTGCGTAGATTATTGTGTTATTGCATGAAATTACCAAAAGAAAAAGCATTTACAGACTCTTTATACATTATGTTTTAAGGACAAATGCATGCCTATAAGCATAGGCAACATTATTTCTCTAATACCCCTTTCAGTAACCCTCTTGGCTCGGACCAGGAGCGGACCGAGTCGAAAATTTTGAGTTTATAAATGGGTGGGGGCCAGAATGGCCCGCGCCAGGTGCGAACTATTTTGGCGCTGCTGCAGCTACCACCAGGTGCGGACCAGGCGCGGGCCTGGCGCTGATTGAAGAGTTTATGAACGGTAGCAGCGCCAGGCGCAGGCCAAAATTCCTTTCACGGTCAAAGGTCACAGCTTCCGCTGTTTAAGCGCGCGGCACGCACATCAATTATCGCGCGAAAATGTACTTCCGCTATATCCATGACGGGTTCAGTTACCATGGTAGTTATCCCTTACGTGACCGAGTTTATAGTGGGTCATCGTAAAAGTAGTGCGGCTCCGCTATAGTTACTGAACGCAATTTTGACTGCTTGGCGTGGGCTACTTTAGCTCGGACCAGGAGAGGGCCAAAAATGCATGAGTTTATGAAAGCGGTATAATACCCCTTTCAGTTAACCTCTTGGCTCTTGACCAGGAGCGGACCAAGCCCAAAATTTTGAGTTTATGAATGGGTGGGGGCCCGCGCCAGATGCTGACTATTTTGGCGCTGCTGCACAGCTAGCACCAGGTGCGGACCAGGCGCGGGCCTGATCGAAGAGTTTATGAACGATAGCAGCGCCAGGCGCGGGCAAAAATTCCTTTCAAGGTCAAAGGTCACAGCTAACGCTGCTCAGCTCACAAACGCGCGGCACGCACATCAAATATCGCGCGAAAATACACTTCCGCTCCGTCCATGAGGTGTTCTGTTACCATCGCAGTTACACCTTACTTTACCGAGTTTATGAATGGGTCATCGTAAAAGTAGCGCGGCTGTGCTATAGTTACTGAACGCAATTTTTACTGCTTGGCGCAGGCTAACTTAGCTCGGACCAGGAGCGGACCAACAAAATCATGAGTTTATACTGAAAGCGATATAACATGTCAAAAGAATTATAAGCCATGAAGTTTTGGCGCCTTCCGATTCCAGGGCACATTCGCAGCTGCGCTCAGTAGACTCGGATCAAAGACACTGTTCTAGGATGGAGGGTCAGTGGTCTTGTTCACTGAGCAAAAAGAGCTCAATTTTTGATTGATTTGAGAAGCCCATTATTCCGACAGTACATGTTGAGGAGGTGCGTTTAAATGATACAAGATAAACAAGTATGTAGTGGCGTCAAATACTGTCATATGATATTAAAGGGACAAGTCGAAATTCATAAGACTTGAAAACATCGTACATCTTCCGTTAGGAGAAAACAGTCATATCCAGACGAGATTCATCTCTCAACCAACCAACAGCGTACGCGCACAAACAAACACACACACACACACACACACACACACATACAATTCTTCACACATTAATCATACACAAATATTATCCGCACCGAGCAAATGACTTGGATTTCTATAAGCCAAGAGAAAGCCATAGAAACAGCTGAAGTATTACTTAACTAAGGGGAAGTTCATAGAATGATAATACAAATTATTTCAATTGGCGAATTCTCTACAAGTTTCTTATAGGGACATTGACTTCAGCTTTTCTACAGACAGAACTAATTTCCTTTAAATAAAAACAAGTTAAAAAGGCTATAGGCATTGGATCTAGTTGCATGATGTGTGTAGCGTCAGCGCCCGTTGACAACCCCCCTTCGAAGAAAAAAAAATGTTTTCCTGTTATAAACTTGAAAAACAAAAACTGCATTGATAACTGAACGGCACAAAATAATCATGTGTAGCTATTAATTCATTATGATAAAGTAGATTTCACATTAAAAAAAAATACATGATTTTTCCACCTCACTCTATATATATAGTTACAAAGCTTTCGGCCTTTCCTGGACCTATTTGTGACAGAAAACTTGGCAATCAAAAGGGGTTGGATGTGGAATCTACTTTATTTGTGCACTATGCTTTGGCGACGTCCAAACCTTCACTTCATACGGAAGGTGTTATACAGCCAAATGTGTACAAACATCTGGAAGGGAAACAAATTTCAATAAACATTTACAGCTTCTTTCGTTCCTTTCATGAAGACGGAAAGTTGTTGTTTTTTTTCACAGCTTAATGTACATAATACATAATGTATGATACGCAAGAGGCATAAGGTATTTATAATGTGTTTGCTTCAGATAAATATTTAGATATTTCCTGATAATCAGGGAGTCAAAAGTCTACATATCAAACCTGCTCCAAGACCGGAACCGCAATATATAGTCTTAGGGTTTATTTACCTAAACTTTTGGCCCTTTTATTTGCAATCATTTACTACCTTGTATCATGAACCATACACATGTCTTGCAATAGATTTTTATTATGAAATGGGTTAATCAAATACCGGCTAGGGATTGGCTAAACATAGTCACGTGATGGAGGCACATTGGTTATGCTCGCCCATGGGCAGAACACTTTTGTAATGTTCTCCCATGGAAAACAGTTTTACCTAACAAATGACAAACGATACCAAACGATTGAACGATTGTATTTTCACGCAATCGATAGGATAAATTCGCCTATTCCATACAATGTGAAAAAGCAGATTTGACTAACCCATATAATATAACAGATGATGACTTTTGTTGTCGGGAACATGTACCAAACGTTCTACCCTCAGGGTTTGAAATGCTATTTCGGGAGGCTATAAGTCCCTCGACTTCGTCTCGGGACTTATAACCTCCTCAATAGCATTGCAAACCCTTCGGGTGGAACATTCGGTGTGTTCCCTCCCCCGCCAGTCATCATCTATATAAAGTACTACCACTATACGCAGAGATACAACATGTTAGTCCTCACGAAACCTTGGCTTGGTATAGGCATGAGAGAAGGTGTAATATTGAGGGAAACTGTTGTCCTTGTTTATATACATTTGCCCCAACTCTGGAGACAAAATTTTAAAAATATTATACAAGACAATGATATGAACACATCAATGTGAAACTTCTGGTGGTTGTTAAGTATTGACTTCTCCCTCTTTTGACACACGCCCTGAAACCACCACGGAATCGAGTTGGGATTACTTACGAATGACTATCGTCAGAAGACAGGCGCCCCCAGCGATGAGGAGATAGAGGCACGTAGAAATGCGGCGTCCATAGTACTCCAGGGTGAAGAGCGTGGAGGCGTAGGCGGGCAGCTCCACCGCTCCCGACACGAAGGCCGCAAGGTACACGTTGACACCAAGGTCCCCAGCACCCAGAGATAGCCCATAGTAGACGAGGTTTTCCACCAACCTGGCCAGTTCAATGTGACATGAGATAAACAGGCTCACAAAGATTTTGTTTACTTTGATATCATATCTGTAAGGCTCTCGCGGTACTCTTTAATAGACAAGATGACAATTGTACTAATTAAATACACAATGACGAGCCAAATTGTCATTTACGCACTCCATCTATAAAGTCCTATAGTCAGCATTCCTTCGAAGGGACTGGTCGCCCAACAATGAAATAACCCCACCATGGAAGTGTATGTACAACATAATCATAGACAATTTCATTCAAACCCGATAACAAAGATTACACATTCACAAGCCAGCACACACGCACACCAAGGCAGGCAGACAGACAGGCACACACACACACACACACACACACACACACACACACACACACATACATATGTATGTACATATATATGCACATGCAGTGAAAACTTTGAATCCAGATGAAAACCCATTTTCTTTGCTCAAAGTTTTCACCATTTATTATTTTATTCTGGTCAGTTTCCCTTTCTTTCTTTCAATATATATGCATATAATGTATATATATATATGTGTGTGTGTGTGTGTATATATATACATATATACCGGGTGTCCCAAAAAAAGCGGAACGGTGGATTTTCAGTACCTTGCGTTTTAAAAGTGATATATTTTTTGACATCATTAGAAAGAGCATCTTCCGCAGAAGACCATGATACCAAAATCATTAAATTTTGTTTAGTACTTTTTATTCTACGCCATTTTTTGTAAATGCAGTCATTTTCAATTTTTTGCGACTTATGAGATAATAATTTGGGTGCAACACGCGTTCCATACGGTGAATTGTGTAAGCTCGTTGATCCATGTCAACAAAAGATAACGCTTTCATATTTGGAGCGCACACACACACAGACACACACACTGTTTTTTCCTGGCCCGTGCCCAATGTGAAAGCTGTATCTTTTGTTGACATGGATCACCGAGCTTACACAATATTCACCGTATGGATCGCGTGTCGCACTCAAATTATTATCTCATAAGTCGCAAAAATCCGGCGAAATTTGACAATGACTGCATTTTCAGAAATTGGCGTAGAATAAAAAGTACTAAACCAAATTTAATAATTTTGGTATCATAGTCTTCTGCGGAAGATGCTCTTTCTAATGATGCCAAAAGATATATAACTTTCAGACCGGAAGGTACTGAAAATCCACCGTTCCGCTTTTTTGGGACACCCGGTATATATATATATATGCATTCCTATATGCATCTAACTATATATTATATTTTACATAACCTCACCACATGTAATGTGATTTCTATTCGTATTTTATGTTTAAATGTCAAATAAATAACAATGAAAATATAACCATGAAATATATATGCATGAATACACATTCAGATACCATATATCTTCGGGAAAACGTACCAGTTGAAAGCGAGATTTATCGATTCCATTCTGAGGTTCGGTGTCCGAAAAAGGTCAAGGATGTTCGATTTTTTACCATCGTGCTGCTTTTCCTGTGTGGACAGAACATAAACAAAAATACAGCGGCAATTAGTGGGAGGGATAGCTTATCCACGCGGTATTTTGCGCATAATCATGAGGTTCACGTTGTGCCAACTTTGGTAGAACTGAAAGTCAGTTCAACTCTTTGGTCGCCTCACAGAGTATGCAAACGGTGCACGCACGACAGACGAATTGTATATCACCATTACTATTGGACTAACAAGTGAAGAGCGTTTGGGTTATCTAAATAAGTACTTGGAGGTTCACTGTTTACGCAGACTTTACGTGAAATTGATATGACATTGATTTATTACGCTATTAATCTGTCGAAATACTGATACAGGGAGCAATAATTTTAATCAGAGAAGAAAAGTCAACACGACCAAAATTTACAACCCCCTCCACTTTACTGGAAAATCATGATTGAAATGAATTTGTAAACAGGTTTTACATTTCACGAGTATTTGTACCCTGACGCCCTATAAAATGAGAAGAAATCTAAAATTGTAAATGCATTGCGTTAAGTCACACTAAGAACCCACAGCATAGTCGACATAATTAATTCTAATTAAGAGGGAATGTATGATTTAATTAAGAGGAAATGTATGGTTATTCACACATGTATTCATCCGAGTACAAAAAAAAAGACAGCAGTTTTGTCCCGTGATGTTTCTACAATAATTCACAGTTATTCTTTTTCAGGAAGCGCTTGAATTGTCGGAACATTACATTTACCATGTATACACTTTGTTATCCTATATCTTGTATACCCTCTCCCGAAAGTTAAGAGTAATATCAAATTACAATTTTACAAATTGTCCTTCCCTACATTTGTTTGTTCACTCTCAAACTGAATGTCTCTCCCTCTTTCAACTCTCCGATTTTTTCCCATTCTCATGTATCTTTTCTTACATTCTATCTTCTCTTTTTTTTCCATTTTCTTCCTTCACTCTTTTCTCATTTCTTTTATTTCCCTTACCCTTCACCTCTCTGTTGTTACATTCTTTTTACCCTTGAGAAATGATAGCCCTGTGGTTGGTACGATTCGTGATATCTATACGTGACGACAACGACTTCGCTGTCGAGAAGCATTCATATAAATGAAAATGTACTGTCAAGGTCTGCGATTATGTGCATATAAAGGAAGGGTTAAATCATCTCCAGTTCTAGTCGGATATACTCTCTGTAAAAAACAAAAAGATAGATAGATAGATAGATACATAGAGAGATAGATAGATAGATAAGTAAATGAATGAACAAATAAATAAATAAATGAATAAATAAATAGATAAATAAGACATTAAACAAAACACATAAAAAAATATCTATTCATTCCTGAAGATATATTCACGTGGACGCCCTATTTCCGTTCATGTACTGGTATATCCTTCTTTTTCCAACACTATATCGCTTTGCTGCGTTGTTCAAAATACAGATTTACTTTCAAAGTTTTGTTTCTTTATAATATGATTTATAAGCTGCTATGTTTATATACTCTACTCGGTCAATAATAAAAAAAAAATGAAGGACGTAAAAGGAATAAATATGTTGAGTTTACTCTTTGAATTCAATCGTACCTAACCGGGTCATAAAAGAATCCAGATGTATATCAGTCTTTGAAATCCTTTGTTTAAATGTGACTCTCATTAAACGCTACTTACAATATGAATAGCTTATACTATTTTTAGACAAATGTAGAAATATATCAGGAATAAAAGAGGATGTATAAATGAGGGTTCTCTATAACACAGAGCTATCAGTTCAAGGCATTTTCGCAACTGCCCTTCCGTTCAAAGAACTTGCGGAAGCAGTGGTTAACGATTTTAAACAAAAGGGCATCGTAAGCAATTTTCTGATGGTACGTGATGCCCCAAATACAGACTATTTATAAACGCATTGTGAGTTTGATTTCTCGCGTGGAACACACACATATATTACACAGTGTGACCTTACCAACATTCATAAGTATAGAACATCATTCAAAAGCACAGTTTAATAGTGCAACTTATCATTAATCTTTGATTCATTATCAATCCACATACAAACACACACGTGGCCTTGCTGCCATTAACTGATCACGGTCCTTGTGTCTATATGAATGGTATATTTTATGTCTGTTATAATAATCATTTACATAACGTTTATTGGCTATAAATCAAAAAGTGCAGCCACGCTTTGTTTGAAGTACTCTCTTTGCACCTTACTTACAATATTATGACAGGGAATTTTGATAATAAAAATCAAGAGGTCCAGCCAATGGTATCTTTTACGTACAGTACTCTCCGTGAATGGTACCCAGCCCATACACTCAGTAGTTTATTCGTATCCATGCAAGTCATACTAACTATGTTTTGTGCAGTACGTGTATTAAATATTAAGTCATTGAGTGGCAGAATCCTGAAAGGTGGGTCATAATTTTTTTTTCAAAAATGTATTGTTACTTTTTAGGTCAAGTGAGTATAACGTCTTTGCTGGAATGTTCCTAAGTTGCAATAAAGCACTGAAATAAGCAATGTTGTGGTAGGCGATTCTGATTCAAGAATATTGGAAAGGGGGTGATCTGTATATCTCTTTCATGTTTATCCTTATGATGAGGTTGGTGATGGGATTGATGGGTGAGTGGGCGTATGGCTGGATGGGTTTGTGGGTGGATGGAAGTTTTGTAATTATACCATTTCCAGTCTGTCGCTTTCAGTGAAGATAGGTTCGGCAAGGGTCGCTCGGTTGCCCCTTGCGATACTTCGAATGATCTCGCTCGCTCTCTCTATCTCCCCTTGACTGAGCAGCCAGCGTGCTGATTCAGGGACGATCCTGAACTTCGACAGAAATGTTTTAAACATGAAAAATAAAACTGAAGTGAAATTGTATAGCTTTCTTTTAATTACACATTATTTTATGTGCGATCTGGATGAAACCTCTACGATGCAATTGCTACCTTGGTTGTACTCCAAATTGAACATGTTGTAGATTGCAGCCTAAACATTGGAAATATCATTATTCTTATTACGTTACCGGCTTCCCTAGATTTTACAGTGAAATATTCCTTCGTTTTTAAAACTTTCGTGAACAATATCAGCAATTCAGACAATCTTCTTTTTCCCCTCTTCTCCTGCTCGGACTAAATGGCAGTAAGACAATCAACGAGCTAGGATAATGTTGTTTTGGATGTGATTTACCTCAAAAGCACAGAAGGAAAATCTAACATTGTAAGAAAGATTGATAGAAATAATCATCTTATCAGAAGCAGCGTCATCCTGGTCTCTTTTTGTCTGTAATTTAATTTTTATGGGGTAGGGGGGGGGGGAGGGGAGAGATCTAGGGAGAGAATAATCCATGTTAACGTACGGGACGAAGAGGAAGAACGCTGCGATTGGTACAGAGATTGCTAGCTGCAGGTGGTGCCAGTCTCGTAGAAGGTAAGCCAGGACAGACAGCCCCATGTATCCCACTGAGAAGGCAAAGTTAATGCCCTGGCCAGCAAGAACACGCTTCGACGGGCCCACGAACTCGGTCCCTAAAACATGACATAGCGTAATCGTAATTTAGAACATTACGAATGCATTTTTTTTTTTTTGATGCCTCATAACACGACAGATGGATAGTTTCACCACAGATGTTTAACGTCTTATTAAATTTTGTTTAATTCAGCTTAGGATGAAAGAACAGAAGCTTTTTCTTTGAAAAGAAAAAAATAATGAAGAATATCTGGTCCCTTGTGGATTCCGGTCCATTAGAAATGACATGGTGCTTCACTCTCATCATCTCATTTTTGCAACCCCTTTTTCTCCTCCTCATCTCATACACTGTACGTTATAATCTTTCCTTGTGTCATCCTTCTTGTCCGTTTCCTGTTTCCTTTCTTTTTAACCTCCGCACGACCTCATTAAAAAAAAAGTTTCAAATAATCTTTGTGCAATTAAAAAGTTATCGATGAATTGGTACAAAAATAAAATGACGAGACTATCGTAATTCATATTCAAAGACAAACGTATAGATTACTTGGACTTAAAAAAAAAGACGTACCAATGATGAAACACATCATGTAGACACCCATGTTCGCACTGCCGACGATCATTCGGAGGACGACGAAAGACCAGAAAGTCGGCGCGAAGGCCACGGAGATGCCGAACAGGAGCTGAATGGCGAGACAGATCCACAGGGTTCGACATCGACCAATCCTAGAGTATGGATATGGAATGCAAATAAGCAAATCTTCCTTTGTATTATGTGGTACTGTTTAACTATGACCACCACACGAAGATTGCAAAAAGATCTACACTTCGCTTCTTTGAACTGTCTTTTTCTTAGTTTGCTGATATTATTGGGAAAAATGATTTTACGGTCTCAAACTTTTTGTGAAATGATTTTGTTTACTTTCGTCTTTATAACGTTGTTTAATATACTTTTACAGACAAAATAAGTCAAGAGGAGCGAAACTGCTGTGTACTAGTAATAAACAAGACTTAAAATGAAGCAGGCGATACGAGGTTCGAATCCTGCCAGTTGTTTTTCTCTTTTTCATTAGGTTGTTTGTTTGTTTTTTCTGGGGAGTACCCTCTGACATGAATGAGCGTCTATGTGTCAATTCTGGAAAAAGAAGACCACAAGATTATCTGGGGAATAAAGGTATGAACACAAGAGTCCTTACTGTGGACAGTCGAAAATCGAATATTTATGACAGATGCGCCTTGGTGTGTCATGTCCAATCAGTATGCATTTGCCGATTACCCCAAGCTCAACACTCCTACCTATCCGCCAGCGACCCAAAGACGAAACTGCCGATCAGTATCCCTACGAACCACATCGACGCCGAGATGTCCGACAGATCCTTCCGGTCACACACCAAATCAAACTAGGAAGACGGAGGAGTTATTAAAATGCATATAACTGATGAGTGTACATAAATAGCGAACAAAAGTAACAATTTCATCCTTATATCGCACACTTGTGAAAACTGAAATACATCCTTCGAGGCTCCGTCCATTTTTTTTTCTTTTCCCATTTTTAGGTCGTGTTCTACTGACTTCGAAACCAAAGAAAATATCACATTTACACAAATAAGACGAAACAGTCAAGAATGATAGAGAGCGTGTTTCTTTATAAACAGCCATTGGTTAAATGTAAAAAAAAAAATGAATCATCTAAAATAGTGTCATGATGGTGACAGTATGATTGTCGATAAGATCTTTGGAAAAAGTCGTGACGAAGCACAGCATAGAAAGGTAAGAATATTATATTAAAAATTTTGCGTTAACCGGCAGTGCAACATCATTTTATTTGTTGTAACTATAAGATAAAGTCAACTTAAAACAGCATTGTTTTACCCCAATATGATGTAAATGAGGACTTACACTTTACAAAACAAAGTGAAGTGTGTGACTACTGACGTATGCAGGACCCTACACTATACGATTTTATCCAGAATGTGTAATTTACTAATTTACGTTAAAATACATAGGCCTACGATCCCAACTGGTATACATACAATGAGGATGAAACGCTGCTTCTCATTAGAAAATGGAGTATACCCATTGCTTATATAATTCATAACCTTGCTTGATTATATTGGTAACATTCAAGTAAAATTCCGTTCAGATTGTTCATAAGGTTCCACCTAAGACAATATTGTGAAATAGAATTGAAGCGCACATACTGATGAACTAAAAAAAAAATCATAATAATAATGTCTTCGCTTTTTACCTCCATATTAATGGTGGATTTATATCGACTGGTGTCGAATATCCAACCAGATGAACACGGAATGACGTCAGACTTCACCGGGTCATTGCTAAAGGGCGCAGTCGTGGTCCAATTTTCCTGATCGAGGTCAACCAGCGAAGAGAACGTCAACCCGGAAACGTTGTACATTTTGCATTGGCTGTAACCTTTGACTTCCGTATTGTTCGGGTCTGCCGGCGGGATGCTTGCGTGCCGCTTTGCCTGCGCGCACGCCGTTGGGTCAAGTTGAAAAGAAGTGCAGTTCTTGGCTTCCCACTGAGGCACCTGGGAAAACATTACGATGACGGACGATGAAGTAATTCAAACTCGTTTCAACACGTCTACGAGATGCTTAAGCGATGTCCCATCTGCAATGAACACTGCGGCGTATGTGAAACTCTTGACAAGTGCTTGAGCTAACTGGTTGTGTGCACAGTCAATGTGAATGCCAAGGCTTCTTAGTAATCACTTTATCTGTCATAGAACATGACATTTCATTTACATTTTGAAGAAGCTTATTGCTCTTCTCCATGGAACAAGACTATTGACCTTTACCCCTCTCTGCTAAAGGATTATTTCCTAACTTGTTTGCAACCATTACTATTACACAAAATATTTTTAGTGCTCTCATACACATGTCAAACGCAAATGAGTGTTCTGTCTAAGTATTTGGCATTATTTGAGTGTATTATTTACCCTTTTTGGCACCAGGGAATATTGTCCGCAGCTTCTTGATTAAACGTCACAGACTGATGACAATGTGATTAAGAGCGTAAACGATCGATCAAAATCAAGGGTAGCAGCGGAAGCAACGAAAGCATGGATTACCCTTTTTCAAGAACAGGTTAAGAGCGTTTGAACATGAACACAACAAATCCGAATCATCAGAAAATGCATCAAAGTAGGGCCTACATTGTAAATAATATAAAAAACATATTATCATTAATACATTGAGATGCTCCGCTGCCTTCCTCTCCTCCTCCTTTCTTAAACACACACACACACACACACACACACACACACACACACACACACACACACATAAAGAGATAACTCGGCGAAAACACGCACATCCTATGCATTGATACACAAGACGACCGCGTTCCTCCCTCCATATTACTTTTAATTTAATACGAAATACAATACGTGAGGTTACATTGCTCCGTATATTTGATGACTCTATGGACTATAAGTCCTGATAAGAGGAATCTTTGCACTGTATCTAATTCATACATGAATAGCTGGTGAGATTTGTGAAAAGAAATAAAGATTGTAAGGCAATGATAACAAATGATTGGGGTAGTAGTACTGAATGGATATAGAAAGAAAAAACCCTCTATTTTTGTTAATTCGTCACTTAGCTCTAAACTGTATTGGCTGCACGTATTCTCCCTTTCTCTCTTCCTGTAATCTATTTAAATCGAGCAAGAGTTCAAACGACAAGGAGAGTCTATGCAGGTAGGCCGTTCATTTTGGGTATGACACAGGTAAGACATATCGGAATGACTATTGTGCGTCTAGCATTACAACATGCGTCCTTGCAAATAAGAGAACAGGAACTTACTAGGGGACCCGCATATTACACGCCTATACTAGTATATAAAAAGGTCACATTATATTATGTAGGCATGCATATCTAATCATCGCGTCTTGAAACAGTAAAAAAGAAAACTTAAACATCAAGATGACCTGCAACGCCAACGTCTAGCTCCGTTTAATAGGCAATACGCTTAATTTATCAGGGTTTTTAGGGTGACGTTTGCTGTCCCCCACCCCCTTTCAGGGCCCCTGTTTATGTCTTGCATCAAAATCGTCTCATGAATGAAGCTAGAGAATGTGTTGTCTATCCCTTTCTTCTCTTTCCTTTTCCCATTCATTCATCTGGGCATCCATCCATCCCTTTAATAGTTCTGATATCCCGAAGAGGTATATACTATAGGCCTATACTGTCTACAAGTGCGTACATGTATACCTCCGTGGAAATCTAGGCCTATACACACCGAACAAACATAGCTCACTTACCGCCAACGGCAGAGCAAAATTCGTATAGTCTTCATCATGTCTGTTTTATTTTGTTTGTTTGTTTTCAAGAGAAGTGAAATGCACAAGACGTACACCGGCCTCCCTGTATACATGTACAGCATTGTACTGTTGTTCGTAATTCGAGTACGAATGTTTTCCTGTCAGTGCTATGATACCAGCTGTCCCACACTGGTGCATTCCGGGGGATAGAGAGCAAAAAGAATGAGGAAAACCACGGTTTAAAGAGCATAACATATAATACACACAACAGGAAGATGTGGATCATGTTCGATTCATTCTTACTCGCTGCCCTGAGATAGACGATATACGTGACTAGATGTGCGTATGTTGGCGTACACAACTTCTCCCTGGTGGTGTATTTACACTTCTTTTGTATATTGGAGCCACCCACGTGCACAAAATTTAGGGCGCCCACATGACCATTTTAACTATCTCATTTTCATTTGTATTCGATGGATGAAAAAAAAAGAGCGTGCGTTCAGCTAATCATCCACAGAAATTCAGTGATCACGCCGTTGTGCGTTAATGCACAGAAGAATCCAACAAGGAAAAGTAGAAATTACGCGGTGCGTAATATATGTCCCCGTCGGAAGCAGCATTTTGTAGCAAAATGTACAATATAGGTCAAAAATCAAGGTCAAAGGTCAAAGAAGTCAAAGGTCAAAATTCTGTGTAGAAGTTTTGAAGCCCTCACCTAGTGCCATCACATAAAGCAAATGGAATCGAAATCGGGTTAGAAATGGCGGAGGAGTAGCATTTTGTAGTAAAATGTACAAAACAGGTCAAAAATCAAGGTCAAAGAAGTCAAAGGTCAAAATTCTGTGTAGAAGTTTTGAAGCCCTCACCTAGTGCCATCACATAAAGCAAACGGAATCGAAATCGGGTTAGAAATGGCGAAGGAGTAGCATTTTGTAGCAAAATATACAATAAAATGCAGAGCTACCAAGTGTCACGCATTCTGCGTGAGACTCAAGCATTTAGGGTCTGTCTCACGCTCGCACGCATGGCACTCATTTTTCTCACGTATCTGGTGAAGTCTGCAATTTGGGCCAGAAATAAGAAGCATAGCTCCAAGGATTAGAGTGATAGTTGCAATTGAAGGTATATTTCCCCTTTGCCTTTCAAAATTAGTAAAAATAGTCACTTAAGTATGCACCAGATCGCATCATTAAGAGCTAATAATTTAAAAAAGCTCCCTACCATGGGAGGGGGACACCCTCCTCGTTCGCGTGCGCATGCGCGCGAGCGCCGAGACGCTGAGTCATAAAAATCTCACTCATAAAAGTTTTTTTTACTTGGCATCTCTGAAAATGTAGGTCAAAAATCAAGGTCAAAGGTCAAAATTCTGTAGGTTTTGAAGCCCTCACCTAGTGCCATCACATAAAGCAAACGGAATCGAAATCGCGTTACAAATGGCGAAGGAGTAGCATTTTGTAGCAAAATATACAATATAGGTCAAAAAATCAAGGTCAAAGGTCAAAGAAGTCAGAGGTCAAAATTCTGTGTAGGAGTTTTGAAGCTCTCATCCAGTGCCATCACATAAAGCAAACGGAATCGAAATCGGGTTAGAAATAATGGCGATCAGGAGTAGCATTTTGTAGCCAAATGTACAATATAGGTCAAAGGTCAAGGTCAAAGGTAACAACTGAAATTTTGTGTAGAAGTTTCAAAGCTTCCATGTAGTGCTATCATGTAAAGCAAACAGGATCAAAATTGGCTCATACATGACAGAGAAGTAGCAAATTGAACATTTTGATCACACACGGACGCACACACATACACACGGACGCACACACGGACACACGGACACACACACGTACGGAGCCCGTTTCATAGTCCCCTGCTCGAACTCGTTCGGCGGGGACAAAAAGCAGCAGCATGGATAAATAAACCAGCACCAAACATATGGATAACGAAAATGCGGAAAAGATACATAATGTCAATTAAGACAGGTAGTCAATCCATGCAAGTCTGAATTCTTTGATATTGAAAGTGAGGCACATTTTTTGCAGCTCAGAGGGACAGCTATGGCACAATTTGATATCATGAGGGTTCTTTCCGTCTTCTTGATCTCGGCTAATTCCTCATAAAGACCATTTACTTCATTGTGACTCCTCCGCGGGGAATATAAGCAAGTACTATAAACCTCTTTACGATACCACACACAGTACTCTCACGTGTCTACATACGGTAAGAGCAATTTCGCTTTTCTAGCCCGGCATCTGCATCTGGCATGTTTGCAATGACTGCTGACATGCTTGACCTATTAACAGAGGACACATTAATTCTAATATAATTATTTACAAAGGGTGTGGAGCCAACGTACAGAAAGCCTATGCATATAGCCCTTACAGCGGTGAGTCGGTTTCAAGCGGACCCCCCATGGTAGCGGAATGTGTGAAACAGCAGTGCTCCTCCGCCCGGCTCCGAGGGTTGAGAAGTGCAGCGCTTGGAATGTTTCCTTATCGGCCCTCACGTCGTGTATTGAACTTGGAGGAAGGTACGATCGAGTCGTACCTCCTTAGTTATGAGTATAAAAAGGTGCGTGCGTGTGTACAGCCAGTAGGCAAAACTTCGTATACTCACCGAACACCAGTGGTCAGCACTTCCTCCTAGAAAAACAATGCCGATGGCGTGGAATCCACATGGAATCATCATAATGAACACAGCAAAAAATATCAGAATTTGATAACGCCCAAATTCTCCTATAGCGGTTAGAATATCGTCGAACCTCATTTTGGTTTTTCCTGTCACTCCAGGAAGACAGCATACGCGCGTTTGAACTGGACGTGTGGAGAACAAAGAAAAGAGAGCACAACTTAGCTCGACCCAGTTTATTCGTGACACAGAATGATGCCTGCTGTAATCGACCTTGTGTGCCAGCCTCTCTTCAGCCTTTCTGCACAGAGGTGTACTCTCACTATTGTTGCCGCAGACAATCGCAAGCGACGCCAACTGACGAGAATGCGAGAGCTCTCGCTGGGAATAGTTAGTTTTCGGCTTGGATCCAGCTCGCTATTTCTCCCAGTCCCATATTATTCCAAGCTCGCACTCGTCTCTATTGATTTCTTGTACATTATACTTGTAATCCAGAGGTGTCGGAACTAGGGTTGGGTATTGGTATAGCAGAGAGTAGATTGGTGGACTGATAAGAAATTATGCTTTCAAGTTTCCGACAAAGTGCTTTGACTACACCGCATTAGTTTGCGTCTTGGTTCTTGGTTCTTGCTCATTATGGCACAATAATTTTGAGTTGAGTGGGCATTTAAATGACTATGAAATTTCATGAGAATCATTTTTGGGCCAAAGGTACAGACAGTTGAATTGCATTAGTGAAGTTCCATCCTGATATTGCTAGAAAGTGAAAGGTAATAAAAAATTATATCTCTTGTGGAAATGAGTTTAATATAATCAAATGCCAATGAGAAATCTCCTGTCTTTGGTGATCATAGATGCTGTCATTTTTTTATGTTGTCTAAGAAAAGCATGTATGCTCTGAATGAGCACTTTACGTGAGATGTGCACAGTTCGTCGGTTGCCCTGCAGAAGGGCCTTAGCTTAGGAAAATGTTCCCGGCAGAAAGGTCTTAGTATAGAAGTGAGTGTAGCGTAAAAAGTATCAAAGATTATTAATTATAGGCGGATGTGGAGACATTGTTCTTTAGGGTATTTTTATAAGAGTTACCAGATTCTGGTAAAAAATAATACAGCAACAGCATTAATTCCTTTTGTGGGAGCCACCCAGAAATATTCTTAAGTTCAATGTGAAATTCTAATGTGGAGATGATTAGAATATAGTGTGGACGAGAGGGATGAGTTTGAAGGGACCCTTTGAATATCCATTTAACATTTTTGAGCAGCAGAGAAGGCTCCCGCATAAGGAACTCATTTTCGTATATACCTATCATGTTTTTGACTAGAAATAGTGTATTCCTGGACATTTTAAAAAGTTTTTCTTATGGCAATCTATGGCCCACAGGGTGGCAGGAAAGCAATAAGCCAACAGTAAACTATAGGGAGGTCAATGACTTTTTGGAATCTTTTATAAAAACCAGACAAGTTTTGTATCACTAGAAAGGTCCTGCCTAGAGAAAGACAATGGTGTTAAAATCAGCTAAATCTATAAAGAAAAAAAATTGGTGAAGTTACGATCTTTTAACTTAAAAATTACATTTAAAAATTCTGCGACAAACCCTCTAAAACAAGACTAGCGGTAAAAAAAAAATGATTGTAATATGATCCTCATACTTCAAGCTTTCATGTGATAGCACTTCAGTTCCATATGGGTTTTTTCAAAGTCCTTCATATCCCATTCCAAATTTGACAAAAACTAGAAAAATGTTCAATAGGACATTTTTGTGTACTGACAGATATTTCAAAATAACAAGATTTTGTTGTCCTCCCTACCAACAGGCATTTATTTTGGGCCCCCTAATTTAGTGTTTCAATTTTTAAATTGACATTTGTTTCCTGTGAAGTTAAACTGATTTTTTTTTTAACCTGAAGAATATTTGGAACTCGTACCATTTATGCCCCCTAACTAAACTGGAGATATTTATATACAATAGTTTGAAGGAACCCAAAATCCATTTATAAGTACTATCTGCAGTAGGCCTCATGCTGAAGAAAATACACGTATACGCAACTCTTTCCCAAGCCTGGTCCAAGCCTTCGCGAGGGAGGTAAACAGTGCAAGTGGTGCAGAGCGGCTACAGCTAAGACGTGACACAAATTTTTACCTTGAATTTTATTGAAGACTACACCTACAGGTAGTCATTCTTGGCGATAGGATATCATCTATAAACACTAAATGCAGCACGGTGTGGCATGGTTAAGGGGGTTCCATGGGGCCCATTTAAAAACCCAAGTTGGACAGTTGCTTCTTGAGGTTAATAAGTGTGGGGGCATCAACAGCTTGTTCCACTCATTTACTAGGCCAATACTCTTTTGTCTATAAAAGTTTTTCCTGATGTCCAGGCGACTCCTTGCTTTGATTAGTTTTATGGAATGGCCTCTTGTTCTATGATGACCACGAGTGGCAAGTTCAAAATAGTTCTCAATCTCAGGTTTTGAATTGTCAATGACAATGTTTTGAATATTCTGCCATGTTCTGCATGTTCGATGTTCTGTATGATATTGGAGTAGACTATAGTCTCCTCTCCTCTTTTTTTCCAAAATGGTCTATCTTCGGTATTTATGAACCTGTTGATTTTGCTTAATCGTGGTTTAGGCCTTGGGTCGCCCTCATTCACCTCGCACACGACGTAAACACTAACACTATCGCTTTATTCAGTGTACGCAATGGGGACTTCAAGCCACCTCCATTGACTGCTTGTAAACGACTGCGTGCGCTCTCACTTTCAGCGAGTGGGGACCTAAACCACGAAATCGCCGTTGATTTTGTACTGTATGTGCGACAGCGTGACTTTACAAATAACAAAAAACCAGCGAGTGGACCTAAACCACGAAATCGCCGTTGATTTTGTACTGTATGTGCGACAGCGTGACTTTACAAATAATAATTTTAAAAAAAAACAGCGAGTGGGGACCTAAACCACGAAATCGCCGTTGATTTTGTAATGTACACATGTATGTGCGACAGCGTGACATTACAAATAATAATAAAAAACCTAGATGACTTACAAACACACCAGATTACTGTACTTTCATTTCTCACTTCTCATGAACTTTGTCTTTGATGGATGCCTATCGAATGTAACACATGTGATGACGATTAACACGCGATGCATCGATGGCGTTCAAGTCGTTCGTCTGCGTCAGGCACTGCCTGATGCAAATAATCACGCAAAGGGTATATAAAATAAACTAAATCAGGCGAAATAATAAAGTGCAGTAACTAATTAAAAAAGGACATTATAATCTTACAAAACCTCGAAACCGCAGAAACTAGAGCACGTACTTTGGTGCGCGCATGCAAGCCTCAAATACGCGCAGCCTGAACTCCCAAGTTCATTGCCTCTACCTGCCAAAATACCAAAAAAAAAAAAAATTACCATGCGAAATAAGAACTATCTCTTCACTAAATCAGTTCAAGAAGAGATATAAGTTGTACTTATTAGATTTACATAACTAGTAATGATCTTGCCACATATAAAGCGATGTACAGTGTCACCTCATAATGTGTGCGTGTGTGTGCGTGTGTCTGTCTGTCTGTCTGTAAAATGAGTAGCATTCAGAGGTTCTCCTTGTGTCAAAGTCTCCACTGAAGAATTACATGATGTTGACGTTTAGAATAAACGTGAGAATTAGGGTTTAGATGGTGGTATAGAAGCGGATGAGATGGGCATCAAAGTAATCTAATGGGTTCTATGTACCAACTACTCGATCCCATGCCAAACACACACATACACACACACACACACACACACACACACTACACACACACACCAAGAAAAAAAGATATGCACACACATATCGACACAAACACCATATCCGATTCCCCTCCTTTCTCAACAATCTTCAACATAGTAATCTCCCTACATAACCCATGATTTAATTCACAACATTAAGGTGGTTTATTGAAGCCTCTCAACTGATATCTTGTTGCTTATGGGAACATGTGCATTAATAATGATATCAAAAGTAATATACAACCTTGTGTGGGGGAATCCTGCAAAACCTAACCTTGCTCTGATTTGAGGATCTTTGATGTCATACTTTTTTCATTATAGTCATCCATCTTTATGGAAAACAAGGAGAAAATTAAACGTATTTGCTTTCTTTATTTTTAGATGTCAAAGTAAATCATGCCTTACCTTCACGGTAAAATGATTCACAATGTCAAAGTACATACAGTTTTGAAATGTAACCTTTGTTGCTTTCAATACGTGGAATGAAGGTAAATGTTACCTGGGTGCTAGCATAATTACACATGCAATCTTACAGGTATTGGTAAATCTTCTGTGTTAGAAGAGATGACAAGGATCTATTCTTTATTCGGAAAAATATATACATATATACATATACACTTACATTTTACTAATCAATGTGCAGTGCTACTGATATTTGGTTTGTTGGTTCTTTACGTCACATAAGCTTTGATCAACGCTTTAAAATAAAAAGGAACAGACATCATTATAAGTGGTTGTATCCCAAATCTACTTAGCGTCTTGATAAACTGGTCTACCTATATAGATTTTTAAAAAGGTGAGGAGTCAATGTAAGTTTTAAATGTGTATACAATTTCTATGGGATTTTATGGAAAGGTATTAAACATTCTTCCCTGTCTGAAGGTAATTGATACGAGTACATTTGCCCGTTTGTTAGGATGTGCTCTTGATAAATGCTGTTTAATTTCAAGCATTTGTGACAGAAATATACAGAGTCTGTACCTGCAAGCAACTAACATGTACACACACATAGATGGAACTTGGAGAATGTCTATATAAACACATACGTATGGGGAAATATGCAATGAACGACATCAGTACAGGGTAGGCCAGTTTACAAGTACACGTATCTTCAAATGTATTGACTATTTTTTCCTTTCATAAATCTAGTAACACGCTATTCCATTACACATGCACATTTCAACACTGGGATAATAGTTGATATGTCATCTAGGCAATCAGCAAGCTTTTTGGCGGTAGGAATCAAATGGTTTTTTGTTCATTGACTCATGCTAACTTGATTACAGAATATAATAGCAAACGGACTATATACAGCTTCACTACCGCTTGGTATTTGTTTTTTAGAGAGTCATTCGTGCAAAATTTGTAGGAGTACCAGGGATGTACAAAATTTGAAAAAGAAATTGTATGGTTCCCAAGCCTTTTTTTTCTTCTTTCTTTCTTTCTTTTTTTTTTTGGGGGGGGGGGGGGGGGGGAGGGGGGCAATCTCGAGCTCAACTGGTGAGCGAATAAACTTACGATTGCCTGATACATTGTAAAATGTTTTACACAAAATGCAATTTCGGTTAGAGCGTTTCTTACACAAAATCATTAACCTGTGCTTGTAATTCAAGTGTATATCAAACGTTGAGTTTTCCTTGTATTTCTGCCCGTGTGCCGTGAATATTTACCAACTTACAGCTGTACGTGCCAATAATATGCATCAATGAAAATACATGGCCTATAGTACCAAAGAAAGGGGCGTTAGTGCCAGTGTGTGAATGTATGCTTGATTTGTGCGTTGAGGACGAGTCCCGAGTATACTCGGGCAGGGGTCTATAGGAATTGCGTGTTGTATAATAGTAAAATCAGTCCGTCCTCAACGGGTTTACTGAACAGTCACTCTGCGTGGGTTTTCTTGGGGGCTTTGCAATGGTTACAGAGGAAACAAGAAGAAAAACCAACCATATTACTGTAGAGAGAGACTGTCCCTGACTTTTCATAATGTCTTATGACAGGTTTATAAACTGTTTACATAAAGTCAAACAGATGTTATATTCCTCACCTCCTAGGCGATGAGGAAACATATACATTCAGGATGTTCCATTTAAAGGGCTGAATGCTATTTAGGTAGTACAACCTCTTCAAAATAGCATCTGGGATCTTTAGACATGGAAATATTGTAAATTCCCGACAGAAAAAAAAGTCTGTTTCACTTGGTATATCCTGTGAGTTACTCAAGTGCTGTGAAACTAAACAGCTTCTTCGAGGGAGAAAAGTTTGCGGTAATATCACCGTGTGTGCGTAGATCTTGCGAGGACCGTTGCTTGGCAGAACAAGATCCTAGAAAGAGGAAAGTTGAGGAGGGAGAGTGTACGAAAGACAAATAGGGAGTGGGGGCCGCAGTGAACTGAAAGTTGAGGCTGTACAATGGAGGAGAGGACTCTTCTGCAAAGCATAGGTCCTTGCTTGGACTTTACGTACACATGGTGTTAGCTTTCTCCCTCATTTACTTCACTATCATGCAAGCTTTCCAGCAAAACATATACCAGTAACCTTCATAACTTGTTAAAAGGTCTCTGCGGAGCGCGAGGAAGAGATTCTTGTTTTCCTTGAAATTACACGTCCAGCTATACATTGCCAAATTTATCAGTCGTTTGTTAAGTTCCTTTTCCAAAGCATTAAATAAACTGCGAAACTTTAGTCTTCAGCTTAAGCCAAGAACGTCATAGATCGTTCTTTCACCTGGTGTAGTTTGTCACTTGTTTACTAAAGCACGAACATGTACTGATGTGGTAGAACATAACAACGTTTTGTCTACAACGGCAAACAACACAAAATATTCCACTATCATAACATGGTGTGGCATGACAGTACATAGCTAATGAGTTATTTCATTTTGCACGTCAGCGTGCCTCATTCATGGACAGTAAATGATTTAACCGCAACTAGGCCGGGCTATTTATAGGTAGATGATAGAGCCGGGGTGGGGGGGGGGGGGGGGGGGGTCCTACAGATCTCGGCCGTCGACCGCGCGATCGCGACGAAAATTAGCACACACATTGCCTATGACGTAATCTAAAGTACCATGAAGCTAATTTTTTGTTACATTATCATTTATGCTAAATTATGCTAATTTATGTATAATGATGCATGAAATCAGACAATTAGGTATAAATCACTAAATAAAGCTCAAAACAGGCAAATTTTTTGTGTAGATATTCTTTTTAGTGTCCTTAGCAAATGTAAGAGAAAAAAATTCTGCTATCAGAAAAAATTCTCAAGTATTTTATTGTTTGTTTGTTTTTTCTTATCTATTTCTTTGTTTTTTTTTCGACTTTATGTTTTTCATTGTTTTTTCGATGAAATTTGTCCGCGACATTGTTCCGGACGAGAAAATGTGTTATCAATTGATTTTAATCAATAAAACCCCCAAATAATCATGCTTTTAAGTAATTGCTGTAAGCACAGTTTGCATTGAAATTGTAGACGAATTCACATTTTTGAGCAATTTTTGGTCTGACAGGCACGTACATAATAATGCGCAATTTCGGAACCGCGCACCTGGGCATCGCAAATTTGGTGTTAAAAGATGCGGGAGACTCGAAAGAGAAAAGTCATGAAACGTCGCGATGATAGCTTTTCGCGATAGCGATACTCGTACATCGCGCGGAACGTCGAGGGGGGCCTCAGAACCCTCTCCCCCCCCCCCCCTGCCTAGTTAGGGTTAAAGGTATCATATGAATTTTTGCATCAGATCAAAACACTTATGGAAAAAACTATTTAAATGTTTCGTTTAGCACACGAGAGAGAACCACGGCAAAACACCACAATGCTTTAAACTGGGGTACTACACACATTACTTCTCGATGAAAAAATTGCCAAAAAATACATACACTATACTGCTCATTATACGGTAATGATAATAGATTGAAATGCTTTCCCGAGTACCTTGATTGCTACCATGAGAAATGAGTGGAAGGCAACACTAAAATGGTCATTCGAATTGACTTGTTTGTCTTGTTTGTTATTTGTTGTTTTTTATGACGTTTTCCTTTAAAATACAACAACAACAAAAACGAGGGGAGTTCGCACCAGCCATGGTTATGATTGGAATTTTGCACTTTAAGAGGTGACGAGGTGATAATGATGAGGATAATAACAACAATAATGATAACTAGACTTGGAATTTGTCAACACTGACAAATTAGGTGATCCGATTTTTTTTTAATCAATGATTCGAGTCCTGATCGCAATACAGGCATGACGATATAGGTTTCATCTGTGTTTAGAGACATTGGCCGTGTCCCGCTCTTTCAGAAAATATGAAAAAGTCAAGTTCGGCTAGGTTGACCCATTTCGCTTATTTTTCAGTCCTCACGCGAAATCAGTGTGTGCGACTTTATGTTCGTTTTGAGGTGCACGGTCACATTTGACCATTGATCCCACTTTGCACAGCAAAGATGGCATCTGAGAAAAAAGTGGTTATTTTGTGAAATGATCCTGGTAACGTGGTCTTTGGGTGTGCAAAATATTGAAAAGATAGGACATGTATTCACCAAGATACAGGATGATACACTTATGACATTTGACACTAATTTACCTACCCAAAATGGTGTTCAATCAAGTAGTTGTTACCTTATAAAATAATGTACGTGACATGAACTAAACATGTGCAAAATATGGGGGTACTAGGGAATGTCTTTCATGTGTTATTGCAAAGAAATTTGCAAAAAGAAAGAAATATGAAAATATATCGAAGCTAAGCTTTAATTTAAGCGAAGTTTTTCGACGTGATTTTGACGTTGTATGAAAAAACAAAGGGCACATTAACGATAGCGCAAAGTCTCAGCTACAACGTATTAAAATCTGGGAGAAATTCAACGTAGGATAAGTGAGATAGTGCTCGATAAAGACAGTCATGTTAATTTTCATTTCAAGAGAAACTGCACTCCTATAGAGATAACTCGCAAATGGATCAAATTTGACAAGGTTACCTTCAATCTATTTTTACGAGGTGAAGACTTCATCCACCGAAATATTTGATTCGATTAAAACTGATGGAGCATTAAATAAGCTACAGCATACTGAAATCTGGGTGAAAATTGGCCAAGAATAAGTGAGATACGCTCGAGTAAACTTGAAATTTGATGACGTCATTTTGAAAATTTACTTTTTTTATTTTCTTAAGAAATTTGATATCTTTCCATCATTTTTCCAGCATCACCAACCCATGAAATGACATGTACAACTCATAAGCTCTCAGAATATGTAAAGAAAATGGGGAGTCATCGTCCATCCTGGCGAGTAAAATCGGATTGAAAATTGGCGTTTTTTTGGCATAGTTGCACTGTATATCGCCATTGACGCGCGCGCGGAATTTCAACTTTGACGGGCCCGTATGACGTCATTTTGAGTCGGATAGACTTGAAAGTTGGTAGAAATATTCCTTGACATTTTAGACATCCGATCAAAGTGGAAAAACGGGAAATTTCTATTGCATACGAGCTGTGCGTGCGTATATGCGCGCGCGCGTACGCGTCCGTCCAAATTTTTCAATTTTTCAAAAATGCTGTAAATGGTCTGAAACGTGTGCAAAAAAAAATTTGAGCTCGATTGGAGCATACAAATATTTCAACGCGCGCGTACGCGCACGTTTTAAGGGCATAGATGAATTTTGAGAACTTGTGTAGAATCAACTTGACTTGAACTTTATGTGACGTAAATTTCATTGAAAAATTCCATTCCGTTAATGAGATATGAATGAAAATGAATTTTCATATAATGACGTCATAGTGACGTCACGGTCGACTGATCACGATGATTTTACTTGATCTGTCGTCTTTGGGACACGATACATATATGGTATAAGTTTGACATTGATAGGAAGAGCACTTTCTGAGCTAATCGAAACACAACTTTTGTCCAGAAAGAAAAGACGAAGAACAAAGAATCCGTACAGATACAGAAGGTGATCCGAAGGATACTCGGATCACCTAATAATAAGTTCTTCTTTATACCCAGGGTAGCCTCTTCAGTGTTGCCACTGCTCTACCAGAGGGCCGCTGTTATTTTTATTACCCTAGCCTTTCCAGGTCCCATTTATACACCTGGGTCGAGAGCTGCATGGTGGGTAAAAGTAATCTCGTCCAAGGATGTAAGCACTGGTCGGGATTCACACTCGGGTCCTTATTCACTATCCACAGCGTGAACATAAACAATAAATGACAAAGAGAGATTTTGTTCGCACATTTATATGGATTTCATCCATCCTCAAGAATGTGAACCATTCGTGTGAAGTCAAACTTTATCCGATTCGTCTCCGTGAGTCGTCACGTCGTCCATGGGTATCGACATCGGGTTTGCCGGCTTCTCTTCAGCGTCTACAGCCGGAACTTCAGCGTAGTGCACTCCTGCATTCCTGGAATCGTATAAAGGATGACGATATTATTGTACGTTGTAGTAGTGTATTACCAACACGTTTCATGCAATGATCAACTCGTCACTTATTACAATATCTTCTTCCTCCATCGTCTTCTCCAGATCCCCCACCTTTTCTCGATATGGTACATTAACTCTTTTGATGTGACATCTCGTTGTACTGTATGACTATCCTTCCTTAGTACATTCCATAGGAAATGATGCAGATACTTTTGCCAATATCTTTTTTTTTCCTGTACATATAGTAAGCCGCATACTTATGACTCACATGTGTCAGATTTCTGCATTTTCCTATTGTCAACCCTTACCGATAGCAATATCTATCTCAACACAAGAAAACCCATATATATTGATACATAAAATCTTGATATTGCAATGCTCTTGAATCATTATTATGTATACGTACTTCAAGGATTGCGGATTCAACGAATTCAACGCATTATTATCATCAAGGCTACAGTCAGATGTTAACCATGACTTTTAATGCCTACAACAAAAAACAAACAAAAAGCAATGTAATAAATAATTGGAGAGGCGTTTTTAATGATTTCAAGATGTAGTGCATCACTTTTTCCATACCTCAAATTCTCCCCCTCTTCCATTGTCTCCGGTAGCTTCCTGCCCCGGGTCTCGGGCAGGAGGAGGGCAAGAAGGCCGGCAGCTATGCTAAACAAGCCGTAAACCAGTGATGGTAGCGGGACCCATGTTCTTCCCAGGATACGAATGAGAGGCGCTATAATGGCTCCGACTCGTGATGACATGGAGCACATGCCTAGACCAACACTCCTAGGACAGGGAAAGAAGGGAAAAGGGTGTTACTCTCTTTTTTTAAGGCCCCATGGTCCTCAATTCCTTTCCTGTGTCTACGGTGACTCTTGCTGGTGTGAGTACGTCCTTTATTTATCATAAATTTATGGACTGTATGATGAATTTTTTTTTTTCAAAATATGTTCGAATGTTTTTAATCATTTCACATGATAATTTCTTCTGCATCCGCTTAGCTTCTCTTTTATTTGTATTTTTTATTTTTTCGCCGGTCGTGAAGACATCAAGAGTAAAGTCAACTTAAATCGGCATTACATTATCTGATGCATGTATGCACTTTCCCAAACGCAGTTGCACCAGAGGTAACGCGGGGTTTCTTTTTTTCATACGATACAATTCCAAAGATTTCACCCCATGCTGCCATTCTGATACATTTTGTACATAGCAATGACTATCAGATTATCATCAGAGATGTAAGTCTTTTATACGAGATACGTTTTTACATAGCCAGCTTTTTTTCTCTGTTTATTTGTCTTTTTGTTTGTATGTTTACTTTTTGTGACGGTAAGCTTACTGCAGCTGACTTTAAATGTTGATGACGTCTTAAAAGCTAAAGAAAAATACAAATAAAAATCAACAACTGGATGTCAAAGGAGAGTGTCACAGATGCACTGAAATGAGCACATTAGCATAAGCAGATAAGAAATAGTGGCGTTTGACATGAATCTGCGAAAAAAAAAGAAGAAGAGGAGGTACCAGTCATTCAAGTAAGAAACACATCCCAACAGCCGAATATTTCAACAAAAACTACACAGCACAGTATTCAGAAAGAAATAATGAAAACGAAACTGTCTTCATTCTGCTTATTTTACACATATTGTGAGAGGTTTTTTTTTCTTTCCTTTTTTTTTTGGGGGGGGGGTTGGTTTTGGTTGGTGCTGTAAGGCATAAAGCTGATTTTAACCTCAATGCCCAATGTCTTCGAGATCAAAATTTTGATGATACTGCTTAACACGGAAGAGTTACCTTACAGGTGTCGGATACAGCTCGGCAGTGTAGATGAATATTATACCAAAGGACGCGGTGACCCCAAATTTACCTATCGTAGCCACTGCGGCTTTCCATGGTCCACTTGCTGCATAAAAACAGAAAGAAAAATAGTATGATTTAATGCATACAATAAAATCGTTTTTGCGTAGATTATTGTCGTTATTCGAAATAACCCCCCCCCAAAAAAAAAAAAAATAATAATAAATAAATAAATAAATAAATAGATAAATAAAAAATGCATACATTATATGTATATAATTACATTCCAGGCTCTTCGAGCAATATTATACCCATTAACCCTTCTGTTCCAATAAGTCAACTTTAATATACACAAATTACACACACACATGACTGCGGACAGGAAATTATTGTAGCACACAGAGAGTCAAGCAATGCATGCTTGTTATTTTTTTTTTAAATGCATGCTTGTTATTTAAAAAATATATATATATTAGCTTTAAGTCTTCTCTTACATGTCAAAAGGACTATAAGCCATGAGGATGACGGCTGCACTCAGGGGGAGTCGAATCGAAGGCCCTACGATGGACGGTGTCTTGTCCACTGAGCGGTGGAGCTCATTTTGAATGGAATCGAGAAGCGCATTGGTCTAACAGTACATGTGGAGGAGGCGCGTTTATTCGTATACAAGATAGGTGTATTGTGACTGTATGATCTTAGAGGGACATAGAGAAGTTGAATCTAATAAGACTTGAAAAAATCGTACTTCTTCCGTTCGGAGAAGACAGTCCGTCATATCAAGATGAGACTCATCTCTCAACCAACCAACCAACCAACACACACACACACACACACACACACACACACACACACACACACACACAAATTCTACACACATTAATCACACAAAAAAAATATTATTCGCACCGAGAAAATGACTTTCCTGGACCTTTCAGTGGCCGAAAATTTGGCAATTAAAGTGAGGTGAAAAGCTACGTCATGGGATGTGCAACCTACTTTATTTGTACACTTTATAAGCTTTCGCGACATCAAAACCTTCAGGTATACGAAAGATGTTACACAGCCTAATGTTTACATACATCTGAAAGGAAAACAAATTCAAAAAGAATTTTTACAGCTTCTATCCTTCCTGTCAGCATACTTTTTCATGACGACGGAAAATTTTCTCATAGCTTGATGTACATGATATATAATCTATTAACCCTTCATATGTTTTGAGTGCTGATCAACACAGAAAATCCCCCAGTGTTGTAAACACTGTCCATAGTCCCTAGTACAGAAAGGGTTAAAACACAAGAGGCATACGTATGCTTCAGATAAGTACATATTTCCAGATAAACAGGGAGTCAAAAGTACATCCCACCTGCCCCAAGACCGGAACCGCGACATAAAGTCGTAGGATTGATTACGTAAACTTTTGGCCCTTATAATTTGCAAATCATTTACTATATTGTATATGCTGTATTATGAACCACACACATATCTCCGAGTGTTTGCAATAAATTTTGTACTCCCAGTATGTACTTTACGCAGAAATACAACTTGTTTGTCCTCATAAAACTTTAAAGTGCTTGTATAGTTTCGGTTGAGCTGGAGCTTTAGATTTCCAACATTTTTTTTTAATGATAATTTTTTGAGATAAAGAGAAACCTCTTATAGAATATAACAGAGCACATAATTCGAAGAGGACATCACAATTTATTTGATGGAAATTGGTTTTGAAATGGCCGAGATATCCAAAACAAAGCAAACATAATCAGAAAAGGACTTCAAAGTTTATTTGATGAAAATTGGTTTTGAAATGGCTGAGATATCCAAAACAAAGCAAACATAATAAAAGGTGGGACCCGACTTTTGTTAGGATCGCTTTTTTTTTTACTTTGTTTTTGGATATCTCAGCCATTTGAAAACCAATATTCATTAAACAAACTTTGAAATTCTCTTTTTAATTGTATGCACTTCAGCATTACCATATAGTTGTTTCTTGATATCTCGAAATAAGTTAAAATCTGAATCCTCATCTCAACCAATATAATGTCATTACTTTAAGCTGGTAGTCATGAGAAAGGTGTGATATGGAGGAAAATTTTTTGCCTTCCAGACTCTGGAGACAAACTCTAGAGACAAATATTTACAATACATAAAACAACAAAATAAACACATCAATGTAAAACTTCTGGGCCCGTATTGTGCTAAAACTTAATCCGTGTTTAAACCAATGATTAGTCTGAAGTGGGTCTAAATTAGGTTAAAACCTTGGTCTACGATTGAATACGGGCCCTGGTGCTTATAAAGATGACTTCTTCCCCTTTCAACACACGCCCTGAAACCACTGAATCGGGTTGAGCTTACGGATGACTATTGTCAAAAGACAGGCGCCCCCAGCGATGAGGAGATAGAGACACGTAGAAATGCGGCGTCCGAAGTACTCTAGGGTGAAGAGTGTGGAGGCGTAGGCGGGGAGCTCCACAGCTCCGGACACGAAGGCCGCAATGTACACGTTGACACCAAGGTCCCCAGCACTCAGAGACAGCCCAAAGTAGACGAGGTTTTCAACCAACCTGGTCAGATCAATGTTACATATCAGATAAATTGGCTCACGATTCGTTAACTTTGATATCTGTAAGGCTCTAATACAGGTAATCGACACCGTGACGATGATAATCATACTCAAAATAAACAATGACGAGCCAAAAATGTCATTTACGCACTCCATCTATAAAGTCCTGTAGTCAGCATTCCTTCGAAGGGACTGGTCGCCCAACAATGAAATAATCTCACTATGGAAGTGCATGCACGATGCTTAATATAATTTCATTCAAACCCGACAACAAAGATTCACAAGCCAGCACACAAGCACACACAGGCAGGCAGACAGAAAGACAGCGGGCAGACGCGCGCGCACACACACACACACACACACACATATATATATATATATATATATATATATATATATACATATACATATATATATATATATATGAGATTAAAACCTAAAATGGCATTAAAACGCTTTATCCTGGCGAGGAAAGCGCATGTTTTAGAAACATGACACCAAACAGGTTAGTCATCGCATTCTTCATCAGCGACCAGGATGCGATGTGATGTTAGATTAAAAATCCGTTTCTGAAGCAGAACATACACACAAGGGTATACGTCTGCTCCTGGTCGGACGGATTTCAAAACTAACCTGCTTGTGATGGAATGCGTCTAGACTGATAGTTGCTGCCACAGTGCATGGTAACCGCGCAGTGTGTCTGTGCGCGTTTGGCGTAGCAACGACGCATCCATGGACTGGTACATGGTTCCCTCCACGAAGAGCCAAAGATGAAAGGATGAAATCAGTGTTAAAAAACATGACAAACATGAATCCCTGATAGCTTTTCAATG
Organism: Diadema antillarum; assembly: GCF_040938485.1. NCBI lineage: Eukaryota > Metazoa > Echinodermata > Echinoidea > Diadematoida > Diadematidae > Diadema > Diadema antillarum. The sequence goes on along the minus strand of NW_027271161.1, from coordinate 920,493 downwards.
GACTTACATTGCCAACGTCATGCTCCGATTTACTATCACGAAGATAAACGGTTCAGAGACCCACCTCATCTTGTCTTGCACTGACGCAAACTCACACCTCCGGCCCCCACAGAGACATCCCAGCCAGTAGTTGTGCCTTGTCCGTGATGGAATACTGTATCAGACTTTCCTGATAGTCAACGGTCTTTCCCGTAGTCAATCAGACTTTTCCTGATAGTCAATCAGACTTTACCTGATAGTCAACCAGCCTTTCCTGGTAGTCACTGATCAATAACGAACAGAAGTGAAATGAGATTAAAACCTAAAATGGCATTAAAACGCTTTATCCTGGCGAGGAAAGCGCATGTTTTAGAAACATGACACCAAACAGGTTAGTCATCGCATTCTTCATCAGCGACCAGGATGCGATGTGATGTTAGATTAAAAATCCGTTTCTGAAGCAGAACATACACACAAGGGTATACGTCTGCTCCTGGTCGGACGGATTTCAAAACTAACCTGCTTGTGATGGAATGCGTCTAGACTGATAGTTGCTGCCACAGTGCATGGTAACCGCGCAGTGTGTCTGTGCGCGTTTGGCGTAGCAACGACGCATCCATGGACTGGTACATGGTTCCCTCCACGAAGAGCCAAAGATGAAAGGATGAAATCAGTGTTAAAAAACATGACAAACATGAATCCCTGATAGCTTTTCAATGGACTTACATTGCCAACGTCATGCTCCGATTTACTATCACGAAGATAAACGGTTCAGAGACCCACCTCATCTTGTCTTGCACTGACGCAAACTCACACCTCCGGCCCCCACAGAGACATCCCAGCCAGTAGTTGTGCCTTGTCCGTGATGGAATACTGTATCAGACTTTCCTGATAGTCAACGGTCTTTCCCGTAGTCAATCAGACTTTTCCTGATAGTCAATCAGACTTTACCTGATAGTCAACCAGCCTTTCCTGGTAGTCACTGATCAATAACGAACAGAAGTGAAATGAGATTAAAACCTAAAATGGCATTAAAACGCTTTATCCTGGCGAGGAAAGCGCATGTTTTAGAAACATGACACCAAACAGGTTAGTCATCGCATTCTTCATCAGCGACCAGGATGCGATGTGATGTTAGATTAAAAATCCGTTTCTGAAGCAGAACATACACACAAGGGTATACGTCTGCTCCTGGTCGGACGGATTTCAAAACTAACCTGCTTGTGATGGAATGCGTCTAGACTGATAGTTGCTGCCACAGTGCATGGTAACCGCGCAGTGTGTCTGTGCGCGTTTGGCGTAGCAACGACGCATCCATGGACTGGTACATGGTTCCCTCCACGAAGAGCCAAAGATGAAAGGATGAAATCAGTGTTAAAAAACATGACAAACATGAATCCCTGATAGCTTTTCAATGGACTTACATTGCCAACGTCATGCTCCGATTTACTATCACGAAGATAAACGGTTCAGAGACCCACCTCATCTTGTCTTGCACTGACGCAAACTCACACCTCCGGCCCCCACAGAGACATCCCAGCCAGTAGTTGTGCCTTGTCCGTGATGGAATACTGTATCAGACTTTCCTGATAGTCAACGGTCTTTCCCGTAGTCAATCAGACTTTTCCTGATAGTCAATCAGACTTTACCTGATAGTCAACCAGCCTTTCCTGGTAGTCACTGATCAATAACGAACAGAAGTGAAATGAGATTAAAACCTAAAATGGCATTAAAACGCTTTATCCTGGCGAGGAAAGCGCATGTTTTAGAAACATGACACCAAACAGGTTAGTCATCGCATTCTTCATCAGCGACCAGGATGCGATGTGATGTTAGATTAAAAATCCGTTTCTGAAGCAGAACATACACACAAGGGTATACGTCTGCTCCTGGTCGGACGGATTTCAAAACTAACCTGCTTGTGATGGAATGCGTCTAGACTGATAGTTGCTGCCACAGTGCATGGTAACCGCGCAGTGTGTCTGTGCGCGTTTGGCGTAGCAACGACGCATCCATGGACTGGTACATGGTTCCCTCCACGAAGAGCCAAAGATGAAAGGATGAAATCAGTGTTAAAAAACATGACAAACATGAATCCCTGATAGCTTTTCAATGGACTTACATTGCCAACGTCATGCTCCGATTTACTATCACGAAGATAAACGGTTCAGAGACCCACCTCATCTTGTCTTGCACTGACGCAAACTCACACCTCCGGCCCCCACAGAGACATCCCAGCCAGTAGTTGTGCCTTGTCCGTGATGGAATACTGTATCAGACTTTCCTGATAGTCAACGGTCTTTCCCGTAGTCAATCAGACTTTTCCTGATAGTCAATCAGACTTTACCTGATAGTCAACCAGCCTTTCCTGGTAGTCACTGATCAATAACGAACAGAAGTGAAATGAGATTAAAACCTAAAATGGCATTAAAACGCTTTATCCTGGCGAGGAAAGCGCATGTTTTAGAAACATGACACCAAACAGGTTAGTCATCGCATTCTTCATCAGCGACCAGGATGCGATGTGATGTTAGATTAAAAATCCGTTTCTGAAGCAGAACATACACACAAGGGTATACGTCTGCTCCTGGTCGGACGGATTTCAAAACTAACCTGCTTGTGATGGAATGCGTCTAGACTGATAGTTGCTGCCACAGTGCATGGTAACCGCGCAGTGTGTCTGTGCGCGTTTGGCGTAGCAACGACGCATCCATGGACTGGTACATGGTTCCCTCCACGAAGAGCCAAAGATGAAAGGATGAAATCAGTGTTAAAAAACATGACAAACATGAATCCCTGATAGCTTTTCAATGGACTTACATTGCCAACGTCATGCTCCGATTTACTATCACGAAGATAAACGGTTCAGAGACCCACCTCATCTTGTCTTGCACTGACGCAAACTCACACCTCCGGCCCCCACAGAGACATCCCAGCCAGTAGTTGTGCCTTGTCCGTGATGGAATACTGTATCAGACTTTCCTGATAGTCAACGGTCTTTCCCGTAGTCAATCAGACTTTTCCTGATAGTCAATCAGACTTTACCTGATAGTCAACCAGCCTTTCCTGGTAGTCACTGATCAATAACGAACAGAAGTGAAATGAGATTAAAACCTAAAATGGCATTAAAACGCTTTATCCTGGCGAGGAAAGCGCATGTTTTAGAAACATGACACCAAACAGGTTAGTCATCGCATTCTTCATCAGCGACCAGGATGCGATGTGATGTTAGATTAAAAATCCGTTTCTGAAGCAGAACATACACACAAGGGTATACGTCTGCTCCTGGTCGTATATCAATAAAAATGCATATACCCCTTCAATATATATATATATATATATATATATATATATTGAAGGGGTCGGTGCAGTATAGTGCTAACCCACACGATAGTCATTTTGAGATAATCGCTGTTGAATGTTTGGAAAGTCCATACATCATACATTCATAAAACATGAATGCATGCATTTTTTACCTTCTTGTTGGTTGAATTCGATACTTTCATGGAGGTTAGAGTAAAGGATAAGGATTGTGAAAATGCATGTAACTCAATTTTGACAAAAGTATGGGTTAGCACTATATTGCACCGACCCCTTTGCATATATATATATATGTGTGTGTGTGTGTGTGTGTGTGTGTGTGTGTGACCCTGCACCGCAAAACAAACAAAATGTTGCCAGACATGAATTTTTAGTTAAGACCATATTCTGAAAGAGCAGACTTTAAGCTTTAAAATGATGTACAACTCAGGAAAAGTGTGAACTGAGAAAAGAGGCTCCGAGGTACAGTGTCTATTCAAGCGCTTAAAGGGGATGGCTAGTAACTGATCAGTGGGAATCAGTGGGAATGCCGGAGAATGATTGTTCCAATCCTTGTGGGATTCATTTAAGAGTACATTATATATCTATTGTTGTGTGAAAATTATTTGCTCCAGAATGGTCTCATATTCAAGTAATGTGCAGTTTAATGTTTCCAGGTTAGCGTCCCTGGTCAGTGACGGGGCATTAATCTGCACATTACTTGAATATGAGACCGTTCTGAAGCAAATAATTTTCACACAACAGTAGATATATAATGTACTCTTAAATGAATCCCACAAGGATTGGAACAATCATCCCTCAGCATTCCCACTGATTTCCAATGATCGGTTACTAGCCATCCCCTTTAATCTTTACCAAACCGTGCTGGTTGTGCGATGAATGGGACAAAAACAGGAAGTAAACCACCCGAGTAACAACAATGAAGAGATTATCAAATTAAACTGAAATTAAGCATGCCTAATTAACACATTCTGTCCATAATTAATGCTAACTTTCAATGCAGTAGCACTATCTCTTCAAAAGTTATTAGAGTTGAAAGTGAAGAGTGTGTACAAGGCTTTTCAGATATGAAAAAGGGACTCTAAAGACACACCTAATCACACTATTCTACCTAAAATGCTCGATATAAACTGCTAAAAAACACACTTTCCCGCCCGTTTTATGAAACTAGATATTACCATAATGTAAACGAAGACCTGCTCTTTATTATGAAAAAGTCAAGATCGGCTTGGTTGACCCATTTCACTTACTTTCAGTCCTCGCGCAAAATCAGTGTGTGCGACTTTATGTTCGTTTTGTGGTGCACGGTCACATGTATATAGATATAGATATAGATATATTCTTCATATGTATTAGTTTATATACTCTATAAACCTCACCACGGAATGAGTACACATTCAGATCGCATATATAAGGTGTATATCTTCGGGAAAACGTACCAGTTGAAAGCGAGATTTATCGATTCCATTCTGAGGTTCGGTGTCCGAAAAAGGTCAAGGATGTTCGATTTTTTACCATCGTCCTGCTTTTCCTGAGTGAACAGAACATAAACAAAAATACAGCAGCAATTAGTGGGAGGGATAGCTTTTCCACATCTGTGTATAATCATGAGGTTCAGGTTGTACCAACTTTGGTAAAGTCAATTCAACTTTGTGGTCGCCTAACAGAGTATGCAAACAGTGCACGCACGACTGACGAACTACATATCACCATCACTACTTCGTTGTGGGCGAATAAAAGTAGGACATTCACACTGACAAGTGATGAGCGTTCGGCTTATCTCGGGAGGTTCACTGTTTACGCAGACTTTACGTGAACTTGATATGTCATTGATTTATTACGCTATTAATCTGTCGAAATACTGATACAGGGAGCAATAATTTTAATCAGAGAGGAAAAGTAAACACAACCAACATCTACAACCCCCTCCACTTTACTGGAAAATTATGACTGAAATGAATCTGAATCAAAAGTTTTATATTTCATTAGTAATTGTACCCTGACACCCTATAAAATGAGAAGAAATATAGAACTATAACTGCATTGTATTAAATCAAACTGAGAACCCACAGCACAACTCCACATGACGTTCTTGCCGAAGAACATGATGAACAAGAGGAAATTTATAGTTATTCACATAATATGTGTTGATCCTATCAAAAAAAAGGAATAACAATAAATACAGAAGACAGCAGTTCCGAGATGTTTCTACTATTAACAGTTAGTCTTTTTCAGTAAGTGCGTATGAGTGACTTATGACTTGTAGGCACATTACATTTATCATCACACTTGGTTTTCCTATCTTGTGTGCCTTCTTCCGAAAGTTTTTTTTGTGTGTGTGCACTTTGAAACTGAATGATTTCTCTCCCCCTTTCATCTCTGACTTTTCTTCCTATTCTCATGTATTATTTCTTACATTCCACCTTCTCATGTTCAATATTCTTTCTTCTCTCTCTTCTCATTTCTTTTATATCCCCTTACCCGTCACCTCTCTATTGTTACATTCTTTTCACCCTTGATAAATAATAGCCCTGTAGTTGGTAAGATTTGTGATACTTATACGTGATGACACAGGCTTCATGGTCGAGAAGCATTTTTTTTTGTTTATACATAAAAATGAAATGAAAATGTCCTGACAAGGAGTGCAATTATGCGCATCTAAAGTGAGGGTTAAATCATCTCCAGTTCTAGTTGGATATAACCTTAGTCTCTCTTATATATATATATAATATAAGAGTAAATAAATAAATAGAAATAAAAAAAACAGGAGATTATAAATTCATTCCTACAGACTATTTACGTCGATGCCCTATTTTCGTTCACGATGTGTCAGTATATCTCTCTTTTTCTCTCTTGTCTCTTCTTTCATTTAACACTATATCGCTCTGCTGCGTTGTTCAAAATAAAGATTTACTTTTAAAATTTGTTTCTTTATGATTAGTATATCATGAGCATATCTATACTTGGATAGTCTACTGTGTCAAGAATAAAAAGTTGAAGGACGCGAAAGTTATATATATGTTGAGTTTATTCTTCCAATTCAATCGTACGTATCAGGGTCATAAAAGCATTCAGATGTATATCAGTCCTTGAAATCCATTTGTATGCATAATAACTATCGTCATTTTGTTTAAGTGTGACTCCAATCGAACGCCACTCACAATAATGATAGCTTATATTTTCAGACACAATCTATAAAAATACATCAAGAACAAGAGACCCGCTGGTCTAGCGGTCACTGAGTATCGCAAGTTCATCTTTCACGGCAGTCACTAATATTAATTATTCACAGCTCTACCAAAATTCGCGACCAGGCATTCTCATGTAGAAGATGAAAATGTACAATAGGGGCCCACATTTTTTAAGATTTCTAAATTTGGGGGGATTGAGGGCCCCCTGAGGCCCCTGGAGTGGGGTATGGTGCTCATGTTACTAAATTGAGATCCTTACCCCCTAGGGATGCTACCTGCCAGGTTTGGTGAAAATCCATCATGAGGTTTTCAAGATGAAGATGAAATGTACAATTTAGGCCCCCATTTGGACCTTCCCACCCCTCCCCCCTACCCCCAAGAGGGGCACCCCAGGATCTGCTATGAACAAACTTGAAACTACAGTAAAGTCATAGCAATAATTTAGCCCTATCATTTCTGATTCAAGAGAAGATTCCTTAATTTTGGGAGGTTTGGGCTCTTGGGGCCCTCCAGGTGGGACTCGGTGCCCGTTTGCACAAATTGAGATCCTATGCCCCTTGGGATACTACCTGCCGCGTTTGGTGAAAATCAGTCATGGGGTTCTCAAGAACAAGATGAAAATGTACAATTTAGGCCCAATTAGGACCATCATCCCACCCCCTCCCCTGGGTCCCAAAGGGGCACCCCTGATTCCTCTATGGACAAACTTGAAACTACAGTAATCAATGTAATAACTCACAGTATTATCTTAGCTCTATCACTTCTGGTTCTAGAGAAGATGATTTTTAAAGATTCCTTAATTTGGGGAAATTTGGGCCTTTGTGGGGCCTCCTGGGTGGGGCATGGTGCCCATTTTAACAAATTGAGATCCTAACCTCCCAGGGATACTACCTGAAAAGTTCGATGAAAATCGGTCACGGGGTTCTCAAGAAGATATGAAAATGTACAATTTAGGCCCCATTAGGACCCCTCCCCACCCCTCGACTGGGTACCAAGGGGGGCACCCCTGATTCCGCCATGAACAAACTTTAAACTACAGTCATCAATGTAATAACTCATAGTATCAACTTAGCTCTATCACTTCTAGTTCTAGGGAAGAAGATTTTTAAAGATTCCTTAATTTGGGGGGTTGGGCCCCCTGGAACCCCCCGGGTTGGGCATGGTGCCCATTTTAACAAACTGAGATCCTAACCCCCTAGGGATGCTACCTGCCAAGTTTGGTGAAAATCGATATTGATGTTTCAAGAAGAAGATGAAAATGTAAAAAGTTTACGCACGAGGCACGCCGGACGAAGAACGATCATAATAGCTCACTTGAGCCTTTAGCTCAGGTGAGCTAATCAAAGAGGAGGTATAATTGAAAGTTATCTATACAACAGAGCTCAACAGAGTTCAAGGTATTTTCGCAACTGCCCTTCCGTTCAAAGAACTTGCGAAAGCAGTTGACGATTTTAAACAAAATGGCATCGTAAGCGATTTTCTGATGGTACGTGATGTCCCAAATGGAAACGATTTATAAGCGTATTGTGAATTTATGATTCATCGCGTGGAACATAAACAGATACAGTGTGACCTAACAACCCACATTCATAAGTAGAACATCATTCGAACGCAGAGTTTAAAAGTGCAACTTATCATTAATCTTTGATTCATTGATCAATAATACACACACAAATACACACGTGGCGTTGATAGCACTAACTGATCACGGTCCCTGTGTCTATATGAAAGGCATTTTTTATGCTTGTTATATTCATAAAACGTTTATTGGCTATAAATCAAAAACTGAAGCCACACTTCATTTGAACTACTCTCTTTGCACCTTACTTACAATATTATGACAGTGAATTTTGATGGTGAAAATCAAGAGCTCAAGCCATTGGTGTCTTTTACCAACTCGCCCTGAATGTTTTTCAGCCCATACACTCAATAGTTTTATTTATTCGTTTCAATGCAGGTCATACTAACTCATTTTTGTCCGATATCAAATATAATGAAATTCAGAGTCGTGAAAGTTAGGTCATAAATGATCTGTTCAAAATGTATGTTATACCTTTAATGTCAAGTCAGTATAACAACTTCGCTGGAATGTTCCCAATTAGCAATAAAGAACTTAAATAAGCAAACTGGTTGTTCAAGTGTATTGGAAAGAGGGTGATCTGCAGTGGCGGATCCAGAGGGGGAGCAACCGGCGCACTCCCCCACCCCCTTTATTTTTCGTTAAAACAAAAGAAATAAAAATGAAATGAAACCCGGAAATGGCACCAGAATATTAGTTGCCCCCCCCCCCCCCTTGCAGAATTCCTGGATCCGCCCCTAATCTGTATTTCTATATCAACTATTATGATGATGATCAGGTTGGCGGTTGGGTTGATGGGTGAACCGGTTTATGGCTGGATGGGCGGGTTTATGCGTGGATGGATAGATGGGAAGGAGGTTGAGCGGATGGATGGAGTGATGGATAGAAGAGAGTATGGGTAGATTTTGAAGATGGGTTGAGTATTGGATGAAAGAGTGAATGGGTGGATAGATGACAGATAGGTGGACGGTGGTGTCGATGCAAAGGGTGGCTTGGTATAAATGGGTGTATTTATAGGGTGTATGGATATAGATGATAATTATGATCCACGGCATCTGTATGGCACCATATATCTGTTATAAAACATTCAAAGGCGCAGACATGTAGCAATTGAATGCCTGGTGAAAAATGTGAGTTTCGAGTGAGGCTTTGAAGTGATCCAGCTTGTCGATTTCACGGAGAAAAGATGGGAGGGAGTTCCTGGAGGAGCAATAGAGGAAAATGCCCGGTCTCCGTATCCCTTGAGATGTGTGGTGGTCACCTGGAGAGTAAGGCCAGATGAACGAAGGCCAGGGCGAGGCTACCGTCGCTCGATTAGGGAAAACAAGAATCCTGGGACCAGACCATGAATGGCCTTAGAAGTGACCAGTAAGACCTTGTAGTCAATTCTGTTCTTGATTGAAAGGAAGCCAATGCAGCTCAGTCTGGACAAGAGTGATGTGATCATACTTCCTCAGCGTGGTGATCAAGGTGAGCAAGCGTGCTGCTGCATTCTGTACTGCTTGAAGTCAATTCAAGGTTACAGGTGGAAGGCCAGCTAGAATACTGTTACAAAATCCAGTCTTGATGTTAGGGCCGAGTGGAGTATGCTTTTTGCTGCCGTCCCTGTAAGCAGATGTCTAATAGCTGCGATGTTACGGAGCTAGAAGTAAGCAGTCTGGCATACCTGCGAAACATGCCTATCCATCCTCAGAGACTGCTCAAAGTAGACCCCAAGGTGGATGGTAGATTGGCAGATGAAAGAGTGTTTGGGACATAGGGGTTTGTTGACGGATAGGTGGGTGCATGAGTGGGTAGGTGGATGGATGGATGGATGGATGGATTGATGGATGAATGGATATGTAGGTGGGTGAAGGTCATGATAGGGATTAGGGTAAGAAGTTTGGGTTCAGGGTTGGAAGTTGGGTCTGAGTTGCCTATGAAGCTTGTGGTTGTGATTGTAATTATCGTGTCAATTGCTACCATCTTCAGTTTTGTAATCATACCATTTCCAGTCTGTCGCTTTCAGTGAAGATGGGTTCGGCAAGGGTCGCTCGGTTGCCCCTTACGATACTTCGGATGATCTCGCTCGCTCTCTCGATCTCCCCTTGACTAAGCAGCCAGCGTGCCGATTCGGGGACGATCCTGAAGTTCGACAGAAATGATTAACATGAAGAACTGAGATTAAATTTTAAAACTTTCTTTTTAGTAATGTATTGTCCGAATGAAGCCTCTACGATGTAATTACTGTCTTGATTATACTCCAACTTCACATCGGAAATATAATGACTCTTCTTGTATTACGTCACCGACTTCCCTAAATTACAAGTAGATCGTACAGTGAAGTATCCTTTCATTTTTAAAACTTTCGTGAACAATATCAGCAATTCAGACAATCTTCTTTTTCCCCTCTTTTGCTCATCACTGAACCGACTAAAGGGAAGCAAAACAACGATCTAGGATGATATTGTTTTGGATGTGATTTACCTCAAAAGCACAGAAGGAAAATCTAACACTGTAAGAAAGATTTATAGAAATATATCATCTTATCATTAGCAGAGTCATCCTTGTCTCTTTTTTTCTGTAATTTAACTTCAATGGGAAGGGAGAGATTTAGGGAAAGAATAATCCATGTTAACGTACGGTATGAAGAGGAAGAGCGATGCGATGGGTACAGAGATTGCTAGCTGCAGGTGATGATAGTCTCGTAGAAGGTAAGCCAGGACGGACAGCCCCATGTATCCGACTGAGAAAGCAACGCTGATACCCTGGCCAGCAAGAACACGTTTCGACGGGCCCACGAACTCCGTCCCTAAAACATGGCATAACGCAATTGTAATTGAACAAGTGCATGATCTTTAATAAGTGATGCATACAATACGAAGGATGAATGGTGTTGACGACAGATGTTTAACGTCTTATCAAATTTTTACATGAAAGAACATAAGCTTTCTCTTTTAAAAAAATACTACTTATCATCTTGGTCCTTTGTGGATTCCGATCAATTAAAAATGACGTGGTCTTCCATCATCATCTGGTCTCTCTGCAACTCATTTTTCTCCTCCTCATTTCATACATCACAATATTATTATTCTCTCCTTGTGCCATCCTTCTTGTCCGTTTCCTGTTTCCTTTTTCTTTTAACCTCCACATCGCCTCATTTTGAAATTTGTATCAAATAAGCTTTGTGTAATCAAAAATTAATCGATGAATAAAAAGAAAGTGACGAAACTATCACAAATCATACTCGAAGACAAATGTATTGCCGACTTGGACTTTAAAAGACACACCGATGATAAAACACATCATGTAGACACCGAAGTTCGCACTGCCAATGACCATTCGGAAGACGGCGAAAGACCAGAAGGTCGGTGCGAAGGCCACGGAGACGCCGAACACGAGCTGAATGGCGAGACAGATCCACAGGGTCCGACATCGACCAATCCTAGAGTATGGATATGGAATGCAAACAAGTAAAACTTCCTTTATTGTTCATACTGTGAAGTACTGATTAACTATGACCACCAAACGAAGATTGGCCAAAGATCTACACTTCGCTTCTTTAAACTGTCTTGTTTTTAGTTTGCTATGATTGTGACCAATGATTGTACGTTCTCCAACTCTCTGAAATGATTTTGTATACTTTCGTTTTTATAATGTTGTTTAATATATTTTTACAAACAATGCTGGACGACGAGCTCGTCAATGGCGTATTGGCTCTGCTGAAAACTTCTTTTCTCATTTCTACCATAATCATGGAATGCACATTATTAGCGCATGCATTATCAGTTATAATCACAAAATTGCTATTCATGTAAATATCTATAGCAGTGAGGAGGAGCAAAAGTGCTGTAAATACTAGAAATAGACAAGACTCTGAAATGAGGCAGGTGATACTAGGTTTGAATCCTGCTCATTGTTTGTTGCTGTTGTTGTGTTTTTAGGCTGTTTGTTGTTTTCTTCTTGGGGTACCCTCTAACTTTGAAATATTTGAACGGCTATATGTCCATGCTGGGATAATGAAGACTGTAGGGTTATCTGGAGAATAAAGGTTTGAATACAAGATTCCTTACTTTGGACAGTCGAAAATCGAATATTTATGATAGATGCGCCAAGGTGCGTCATGTCCAAATATGCATTCAACAATAACCCTACGCTCGAAACACACCTACCTATCCGCCAGCGACCCAAAGACAAAACTGCCGACCAGCATCCCTACGAACCACATCGATGACGAGATGTCCGACAGGTCCTTACGGTCACACACCAACTCAAACTAAGCAGAGAGAAAACTCATTAGAGAGCATTTAAAAACTGCTGAGTATAACTGATAATAGTGGGGGGCGTAAGGGATTTTTGGTTCAAATTCTTCCAAAAACACCAAAATTTGGCACACATGTAGCCCAAACCCATACTATTTCGATTTTTGATGGGCGCCAAAAAGGGCGCCCTCTGGGGTGGCTATATTGGCAACATCCAATATGGCCGCCATGAAGGTTTAAAGGAGACCTCCGGACGATTTTGAGACTTTTACAGTTACACAACTATAAATCACTTATACCGAGTACAGAGTTTCAGAATATATAGTGATTGGGTTGAGGAATAAAAGTATTTTCAAAATTTACAACAAATTGCAATGAACAAGGATGATGACATGGCAGCCTCACCATAAGAATGCATAAGTTGGGGCTAAAGGAAGCAGAACAAAAGAAGATGGCATGCATACATTCTACACAGGTGAACTTGTTAAGCAAGTAGTATTGTAATGGAATTACACTGCTACATTTCTGAAATATGTGAGGCCCCTATGTCATCAACTCTGTTCAGTGTAATTTGTTTAAGCTCTTTCAGAGTATTGTTTCTCTGCTCAAGGACCACAATAAATTCCACAAATCTATACATGGAGCTGTCGATTTATGTACTACATGATGTGAAATTATAAAAATCGTCTGGAATGCCCCTTTAAAGGTCACCTGCAATTGAAAAATAAAAGGGTTACAATCATTTAAAAAGTCAGGTTAAGAGGTGCTCTGGGTCAAGGAATTCGAATCTTTTTTTTTTTTTTTTTTTATATTTGATTTTGCTGTCCAGGTTGCGTTTGTACTTGTAGATATCAAAACGTCTATCTAAACATGGGATATCATGATTTTATAGAAGTTTAATCATGACTTTATTCAAGTTCAAGTAAGTGTGAGAATAACAAATATACAAAAGAACCAGGTCCACCGTTTCATTCAAAACGAATGGCAGGTTTAGACACGTACATGGGGATACAAAACAACAATATTAGAGTTTACATTATTGCAACCCATATCACACATAGAATATCAGATATTACCGGTGATCAATCAATAAAAACAATAAATACATAATACTATTTCTGTGTTACGATAACAGCAGTGATGTAGTTATCATCCGCAGTATTAATACAATAATCCGCATTAAAATATAATATAATAAATTATACAAATACACATATAGGCCTATATATATGCATATACATACATATACACACACATACATATATACAAAAAAACCCACATAAACCTAATTGTCATCATCATCTCATCAAATCTTCATCAACGTTAATCTTTATTTGGCTCTGTGCCCCATACCCCTACCACATATTATAATTATCAGAACCCATCTTATTTACAACTATCAATCTTTTTCAACCTAAAACCAAAAACTATAAACAAACATTTCTACTTTTTTTTTCAATTACCCATTCACCCATAATATTACAGTGCATCAATACTAATTTCATCTCAACTTTCCAAACATATCATTTAACCTCAAGTTCCTTTCCTTTCCCAACATATGTTTCCCAACGAAGTTGTTTATATGGTCTGAAGTCAACTTATCCTTATAAGGTCACCTAAAGGTCATTTAGGAGTCAAGCCATTGTATTCATAACAAGTTATCTAAAAATGGCTTGCCCATGGTCAATATTCCAGGAATGCCAGCCTTAGTAATAGAATTGCAGTTATCGACGGCTGGAAAAAAAAAGGCATATTTCTTGTGAAGGGCGCCCTCCGGGGCGGCATATTTGCAAAATCCAATATGGCTGCCACCTACGTTTAAAGGCCAGTATAACAATTAAAAACCTTTAAAGTGTTACAATAATTTGAAAAGTCAGCTCTAGAGGTTTTCTGGGTCAAGGAATTCGATTCTGAAGTTGTTTTTATGGTCTGATGTCAACTTTCCTTATAAGGTCTCCCTAAAGGTCATTTGGGGTGAAAACATTATATTCACAATCGGTAATTTAAGAACCCCTTTCTGAGAGTAATAAGGTTGAAGGGATCTTACTCAGATCCTTATTTCACAATCAAATTTGAAGACTCGATAACCCTTCAATTTCATTTTTAATGATTACTGACGGTAATTTCTTTTCTGCATTCTCTTCTTTTTCTTCTCTCATTTCTGTTCTAGTTCAGGGATCCTCAATCACAATAGATTTTCATAACTCAGATTTAAATTCAGTGGAATAATGATTATGAAGATCACTCCTAATCGGAATGAAAAAAGAAATAATTCTGTCGTGTTTTGATACATCAGGTTGGCATCGATTTGCTATTTTCGAACCCGTGTAAGAAAGTTTGATTCTAAAGTCCTTATAAGAATTTTACATACCACCACACCTATAATGCCATTTAGAGAATATGACGGTCTTGGTGACGCCATGGAGGGAACAAGCATATTTCACAGGTGTCACAGTGACACCATTAACGGGGTACAGATTAGATATGCTAAAGCACAATTTTCATGACACCGTCTTGGGTCTATTAAGATTTTATCCAAAGTGCTTGGCCGCGAGTGGGTATGATATCACAAGACTTTATACATTGGTATCTCGATGGTCTGAAGACTATAGGTTGCAACTCTACTCCCCGCAACATCTCTACGACGCACGTCTCCTGGAGACGATCCCAATCTCCAGGATTCGCACGAGAATCGAACATTTTCGATTTTTTTTGCAGAGACTATTTCCGTCTCGGAGACGTCTCTGCGATGTCTCCATCACTGTGGTCAGTTCGTCGGGACTAAATTGGTCTGCAACATCTCCGAGATATCGCGGCATCTTGTGGAGACCGTAGTAACATAATGGCAACGAAATGGAGAATTCATTGAAAAATGACGTTTCTGATAAGTCCCTGCGACTGTAAAAGCCGTGCCAACATCCCCGTGACTTCCAAGCAAATAAGTTGTCCTTTTGTTTGAAGACGTCTCGGACGTCGCCCTGGAAATCGCGTTAGTTGTGACAGCAAAAATAATTTTCTTCAAGAAGCTGGCATTGCGACAATGTGTCCTCCCGTTAGATAGGCCCTCAATTCCCCTCCCACCCCCCACTTTACGTTTGCAGCAATATCATACTACTGACCATGGCTCGTCTGACACCTGCTCTACATTGTGCATTTTCACCTTCATCATTCATCCATTTCATTCATTTTTTCAACTTCCATGTTTTCTACCTCCCAATGCATGCCTTCAAACAGCTGTACTAGTGTACCAGTAATTGCCATGTACGTGTGCCACCTTTACTCCACTCCACTCCCTGAAGTCAGGGGTAACAACCATCATGACCTATGATGTCATGATTGCAGTAGAAACTCATTTCTAGCAGCACTCATCTTCGAAATGTTGATACAGCGCCGCTTGAGCAGATAGGGTGGTTTCTGATGATCTGCTCCCACGTTATGACGAGATGATGCCTACCCTCGTTGACGCTGGCTGCCCCATAAATCTTGTTACTTATCATTCCTTGCTGCACATGAGCACGATTGTTAAAGTAGTTAATGCGTCAGTGAGTTCTGTTTGATGACCCATACTACTTAGGTATTTTGCATGCCACATCAAAGCAAGTTATGAAGTAATGTCGCACCCTGTCAGTACCTGATGTTGGGCTCTGGAAGAAAGGTATGCTGTACAGGAAAGAGCTGAAAAGGTCTTTATCTTTCCAATACCACGACCCACCCGTAACTCTCTCAGATCAAAGGAATTTAAAAAAAGCAGACTGCCAAAAATGTGATGTTATGCTCATCCGTGCAATTGTATACTGTTTTCAGAAAATGCTTTCAGAAAACATTTTGTCATCCGATGTAAGAATATCTTTGCGTAGATCGCA
This sequence comes from Diadema antillarum, assembly GCF_040938485.1. NCBI lineage: Eukaryota > Metazoa > Echinodermata > Echinoidea > Diadematoida > Diadematidae > Diadema > Diadema antillarum. Next base: position 904,319 of record NW_027271161.1, on the reverse strand, counting down.
TCTAAGTTGTTGGGAAGCTGAAGGGTTGTGAGATCACAATTCCTGTAGGATGTTACCGTCTCGAATCAGGTGCTCAGGATGAGTTTTCTATTCCATTTATTCTTGGAGATCTGTGCGCTGATAAATGAGGGCAGTTCTTTATTTTTCAGTCTTAATTTTCAGGTGCTGTTCCAATCATAATTTGAGATTTGAGTGGTGCCATCACCATCTCTTGTCAGAGGACTGCACATTGTTGCTGCGCAAAAATGTTAAGATGATTTTCTTTAGGATCAGCTTCCCACACAACATCAATAGGTGTTCAGTTTCCCTAGTCATTTGCTCCCTCAGTAAAGAAATGGTTTCATTTGATAAAGAGAGAATGAAAAAAAGATAAGAAAAAACCTTCAGCTGAATTGTCTTCACCTACTCTGATAAGTTACTGGCATTAAAGGACTCTAATAATCGAATTTAGTTAACTGCCCCTAGAATACTGGTCTGACCTGGATTGAGGGGTTCAATTCCCTGGAATCTAAGCTTCGGTCATTGCTTCCTTCACTGAAGAAGCAGACGCTGTCTTGTCAAGGGAGAGAAGGCATACACCAATTTCAGCAGGAGGAGAATCACATCGCTTGCCAGCTGGAAAGTTGCATAATTAACCATGAAAGGTGACGAGGTGGCTCACTCGGTAGCGTATGACTTGCGGTCTAAAGACTCGTGTTCCGGCGCGGGTTCGAATCCCACTTATCTCAAGTCTAGCTGAGCAATGGTGTGAGTTGTCATACCGTCCCCTCTAGTAGAGGTACAACACTTTGCACCTCGATCATCACTAGGATATAAACAAGGCAAGTGCCAAATTGTGTCTCGCCCATTCGCGTACAAGAAAGTAATATTTTTCTAACTCCCAGAAGTTCATTAATCTTTGACCTTTGACCTTTGACCTTGTGGTGACCTTCAACTCTCCAAGGGACATTTACCATCCAAGTTTGGTCACAAACGGACAAAGGGATCAAAAGTTAAGAGCCATAATCGAAACGCGCCATAAAAACTTAGCAATGGGCCCTAAAAATTTGTTGACCCCTATCTGCGATCTTTGACCTTGTGATGACCTTTAATTCCCCAAGGGACATCTACCGTCCAAGTTTGGTCACAAACGGACCAAGGGATCAAAAGTTATGAGCTATAAACAAAACGCGCCATAAAAACTTAACATTGGGCCCTAAAAGTTCGTTGACCCCTGTCTGTGACCTTTAAGCTTTAATATATGACCTCAAATGACCTTTGACCTTACCATGTCATCCCTGATGGCAACATGATATGCAGGTCCCCAAAGTGCATCTACAACCCAAGTTTGGTTGAAAAGGGAGCGATGGTTGCAAAGTTATCTATCATAGGGGAGTCTTGCAGGTAAACTTTAACATTGACCTGAAATAACCTTTGACCTTACCATGTGAGCTCCAACGGCATCATAACATGAATCTATTCTAAGTGCATCCATCACCCAAGTTTGATTGGCATTGTAGCAACATGTGCTGAGTTACGTGTGATAAGAGAGTCTTGCAAGTAAACTTTAACGTATGACCTCAAATGACCTTTGACCTTATCCAGTGACCTCCAACGGCACCATAGCATGAAGGTACCCCAAGTGCATCTATGACCCAAGTTAGGTTGTAATCCAAGCAACTTATGTGGAGTTATTTGTCAAAAGAGAGTCTTGCAGGTAAACTTTAACATAGAAAAGAGTCTTGCACATACTCTTTAATATATTACCTCAAATGACCTTTGACCTCATCACATGAACTCCAACAACACCATAACATGAAGATACCCCTAGTGCTTCTATCAATTAAGTGTGGCTGCCATTGCTGTAACAGTTGCCAAGTTATGCATCATAAGAGAGTCTTGCAGGTAAACTTTAACATTTGTGACGGACGACGGACGGACGCCATTTGGATCCCTTAGTCTCGCCTTCACCTCCGGTGGGAGAGACAAAAAGTGGAAGTCCCGTGTGTGAAAGAATCACATGAAAAGATCCCAAATCGGCGTTCCGTTATCGGAAAACTCAAGGTGCATAACCCGGTAAAGTGGTCCACCCCATGTACATACAACTGGCCAGCTATACAAACAGACCAGCTAGTTGCATACGGGCTATCCAGCTATCTCCTCAGAAGGAAAAATGAAGACATAATAAGATTAGGTGTGTTTATTACCCTCTTTGCCATTGCACCCTGATTCAGCAGCTTGGAATACGATGTCGGCCGTCTTTAAGCATATACATATATATATCATATTGAAACAAAGAGAGGGAAAACTGACCAGAAACAAAATTAATGATAAATAGTGAAAACTTTCAGCAAAGAAAATGAGAAAAGAACACGAAACCAATGGAAACCCGTTTTCTGTGCTCAAAATTTTCACTGTATCATATATGTATATATATATATATGTATATATATATATATATATATATGATATATAATATATTGAATATAATTTTTCATTTATTTGTCATAATCATTATTGGTAATATGTAGGGGGTGGAACCGCTCTGGGCCCTCATTGACCATTGAAGGAGTATGGAAGATATGACAAATGGGACAAAATAGGGGTACCAGTGAATTGCAGTTGAATGTTCACAGACGCCATTTCAAAAAATGCTCAAAATGCCTGATTTGACCCTTATTTGACCTTTAAAGTGACCTTGATTTTCAAAAATGATATCTAGAATCACATTTTCTAACCCCGTAAAATCTTCCACATGGGATTAATAACTTTAATCAACCTTTTCAATTTGTAACTGCAGTTGACCTTCAACCCGGATGGCGGCCATATTGGATTTTACAAATATGGCAGCCCCAAGGGTTTTTAGTCTTGGCGCCCATCAACAAGAGACCCGCGGGTCTAGCGCTCACCTGAGTATCGCAAGTTCACCTTTCACGCAGTCACTAATCTGAATCATTCACAGCTCTACCAAAATTTGACTAGGCATTCTCAAGTAGAAGATGAAAATGTACAATAAGGGCCCAAGTTTTTTAAGATTCCTTAATTTGGGGAGATTGGGGCCCCCTGGGGCCCTCTGGGTGGGGCATTGTGCCCATTTTCATAAATTGAGATCCTGAGCCCCTAGGGATGCTACCTGCCAAGTCTGACGAAAATACATCATGAGGTTTTCAGGAAGAAGATGAAAATGTACAATTCAGGCCCCCATTTGGACCTTCCCAACCACCACCCCCCCCCCCCCTGCCCCCAAGAGGGGCACCCCTGGATCTCCTATGAACAAACTTGAAACTACAGTCATTAATGTACTCACTCATAGTATTATCTTAGCTCTATAACTTCTGATTCTAGAGAAGATTTTTAAAGATTCCTTCATTTTGAAGGTTTGGGCCCCCCTTGGGGCCCCCTGGGTGGGGCATGGTGCCCATTTGAACAAATTGAGATCCTAACCCCCTAAGGATGCTACCTGCCAAGTTTGGTGAAAATGGGTCATGGGGTTCTCAAGAAGAAGATAAAAATGTACAATTTAGGTCCTATTAGGACCCCACCTCACCCCCTCCCCTGGTTCCCAAGGGAGGCACCCCTGATTCTGCCATGAACAAACTTGAAACTGCAGTCATCAATGTACAAACTCATAGTATTAACTTAGCTCTATCACTTCTGGTTCTAGAGAAGAAAATTTTGACAGATTCCTTAATTTTGGGGCGTTTGGGCCCCCTGGGGGCCCCCTGGGTGGGGCATGGTGCCCATTTTAACAAATTGAGTTCCTAATCCCCTAGGGATGCTACCTGCCAAGTTTGGTGAAAATGAGTCATGGGATTCTCAAGAAGAAGATGAAAATGTACAATTTAGGCCCCTTTAGGACCCCACCTCACCCCCTCCCCTGGGTCCCAAGGGAGGCACCCCTGATTCTGCCATGAACAAACTTGAAACTACAGTCATCAATGTACTAACCCATAGTACTAACTTAGCTCTATCACTTCTGGTTCTAGAGAAGAAGATTTTGACAGATTCCTTAATTTTGGGGGGTTTGGGCCCCCCTGGGGGCCCCCTGGGTGGGGCATGGTGCCCATTTTAACAAATTGAGTTCCTAACCCCCTAGGGATGCTACCTGCCAAGTTTGATGAAAATCAGTCTTGGGGTTTTCCAGAAGAAGATGAAAATGTAAAAAGTTTACGCACGACGCACGACGGACGACGGACGACGGACGACGGACGACGCACGACGGACGCCGGACGAAGGGCGATCGCAATAGCTCACTTGAGCCTTTGGCTCAGGTGAGCTAAAAATCGAAAGAGTATGGTATAAGGGACCTATGAGCCAAATTTGGTGCTTTTGGAAGAATCTGAACCAAACAACCCATTTTGAAGCCCCCAGCTATAAAGCATGCATCTACAGTAACAATTCCACCCCATCGAGCATTAATTTGGGGAAAATGGACGCCTATATCTTTCCAGGCTCATTCCATTCTTTCTGTCTTTTCCCTTTTTTTAAGTCGTGCTTCTACTGAATTCGAAGCAAAAGAAGAAATCACATGTACACGACTAACCCGAATTAGCGGAGAATGATGGAGAGCACGTAACTTTAGAATTGTCAGTGGGACAAAAAATAAATCATCTAAAATATTGTGACAGTATGATTGTCGAAGTCCTTTGGAAGATGTGACGAAGCACAGCGCAGAAAGATTAGAAAATTTGAAAAAATTTGTTGTTGTTATAAAATAGATACTGTCAACTTGAAACAGCGTTATTTTACGCCGATATCATGTGAATTGGACCATCAAGATAACGACATAGTGTGTGGCTGCTGACGTATGTACATTTATCAAGAATGCACATTTAAATATCGACAATAAAATACATACCTTGCCAACTTCATACGATGCCGAGAGGAAGAACGCTGCTCCTCATTAGAAAATTGTGTACATTGTCATTGTATATACTTACTTCTATTAAGAACCCATAATCTTGCTCATTTATATTGGAAATATCCCCGTAAAATTTATTTTAGACCGTTCATATTCCTTACATTATTGTGATATAGAATTAAATCGCACAGAACGATTAACTGAAAAAAAATCATAATGATAAAGTCTTGGCTTTTTACCTCCATATTAATGGTGGATTTATATCGACTGGTGTCGAATATCCAACCAGATGAACACGGAATGACGTCGGACTTCACTGGGTCACTGCTAAAGGGCGCGGTCGTGGTCCAATTTTCCTGATCGAGGTCAACCAGCGAAGAGAGCGTCAAACCGGAAACGTTGTACATTTTGCATTGGCTGTGACCGTGTTCCGTGTTGTTCGGGTCTGCTGGCGGGATGCTGGCGTGCCGCTTTGCCTGCGCGCACGCCGTCGGGTCAAGTTGAAAAGAAGTGCAGTTCTCGGCATCCCACTGAGGCACCTGGGGAAGACCATTATGATGACAGACGATGAAGTGTATATAACTCGTTTCAACACGTCTACGTGATGGATGTCCCATCTGCAATGAGCACTGCGGCGTATGTGAAAATCCTGAGCTAATTGGCTGTGGGCACAGTCAATGGGAATGCCAAGGCTTCTTAGCAATCACTTTCTGTCATAGAACATGACCCTTCATTTACATTTTGAAGAAGCTAATCGCTCTTCACCATGGGAACAAGACTATTGACTTTTACCCCTCTCTGCTATAGGATTATTTCCTAACTTGTTTGCAACCATTACACAAAATATTTTTAGTACTCTAATAAACAGGCGAAACGCCAATGAGTGTTCTGTCACTGTATTTGGCATTATTTGCGTGTAATATTTGCCCTTTTTTTTTTTGCACCAGGAAATACTGTCCGCAGCTTCTTGATTAAATGTCACAGGCTGATGACAACGTGATTAAGAGCGATAAAACGACCCATAAAACGAACGTACAACCTTCCACTGAATTCAGATCTCTTGTGACAACCGTTCAAAATGGATTTCCAATATAGTCCATGGGCCAGGCCAGATATTGGTACCATCTGAGGTGGCAATACCTCTTTGGTGTCATTTTGTTTGTCGGGCATAGATATGATTATCAAGCTATGATAGCATTTCCAAATGAGTAGCTTAGTCATAATAAATGAATTTTAAACCAATGTGGTCTCGTTGTTATATCCCTGTACTTCTGAATCGAGACCAACCGCTATACAAAGAAGAGCACTGTCTTCTGTATGTTCCACTGATCTCCCCTCGGAGATCAGTGGTATGTTCACAGGTGTTCTGTTGTAAACGCGGTGCGCTTAGTCTTTATTCAAGGCAGCGAAGGGAATATCCAGGGGTTGTGATGTCCACAGCGCTTAGTCTAATATTCAAGACGGCGAAGGGAATATTCAAAGCTTATAATACAGTGTATATCCCTTTATCTAAAAACGACAATAACAAAAAAGCAATTTCTCGTGAATTTTAGCGTATTTTTCAATTATTAATAATTTTTCGGTGAAAACGCTACGGTGAAAACGCTGATACCACGCCAATGTCACTTTATTTCCATCCAATAATGAAATATTATGCAAAAACAATGTACCGGTACACTACAATACATTATAATTAATAATGTTGTAAATGAACAGAGTGATTTTTGTTTAAAACTGATGTATTTGTTGAGAGGGTGGTATAAAAACAGTATTGATAATCCATTTTATTAGGAACTTTAGATATGATAACGGTACATTGTTCTAGATAAAGACTAAGCGCACCGCGTGACAGCTGTGGACATCATAACCCTTTGGATATTCCCTTCGCTGCCTTGAATAAAGACTAAGCGCACCGCGTTTACAACAGAACACCTGTGGACATACAGAAGGCAGTGCTCGTATTTGTATAGCGGTTAGTTTCGATTCAGAAGTATAGGGATATAAAAACGAGACCAAATTGGTTAAAAATTCATTTATTATGACTAAGCTACTCATTTGGAAATGCTATCATAGCTTGATAAGCGTATCTATGTCCGACAAACAAAATGACACCAAAAAGGTTTTGCCACCTCGGGTGGTACCAACAACCCATTTTTCGGGTCTTGGCCCATGGACTCATATATGGAAATAAATTTCTGCCAAGAAGAGGCTCAACGTGCAGCTATCCTTGAAGAGCTGCTTTGCCAGGCTGCTGCTACAGCTATCGTGCGGCATAAGAGAAAGAAGATAAAGAAAAACAAGAAAGGAAGAAGAAAAGAAAAGACGGTTTGGGTCAAAGATTGGTTATTGCAGAGGACAGACTTTGGTAAATATGAAAAGCTTTTGCAGCAATTACATGATGGAGATATCAAGAGCTTCAAGAACTTCCTTAGAGTGGAACCTTGCCTGTTTCAGGAGCTCATGGGAACCACTTGGTTACTTGTTCGCTAGCAGTGGCGAATCAAATAAAAATGTTAGCGACACAGTATAACGACCGTTTGCGAATTCTTACGAGTATTTTGCGAATGTTTGCAACTGTTAGCGAAAATACAAATTCGCAAAGGTTCGCAAAGAAATTTTGAACATGTTCAAAATTTCTTTGCGACAAGAAACTCTTAGAAAAAACTCTCGAAACTCTTAGAAAAAATCGTCCAACGTCAACTGATCCGATTTGTGTTAGACAATAGGCGTTTTCACGTCAGCCCGGGGTTTCGAAATTGCGCGCTATTTTCTGACTTGGGAAATTTTCCCGATAGCGAAATAGCGCGCTATTAGATAATGTGAATATAAATTAACGCGCTAATTGTATCGCTCTGATGGAGAAAACTTCTCGAGTCCAACTCGGGAAATTTCTGAAATAGCGGGATAGTAGCGCGCTATTTGATAATGTGAAAACGACTCGAGATATTAGCGCGATGCATCCCATTATGCCTAGCGTGTGTGACCCGATCGATAGAGGCAAACTGCACACAAATCACGAGGAATTTTTGAGAGGGCACACACATTACTTATGCTGTTTGCACATAAGGCGTTTTCACATCAGCCCGATGTTTCGAAATAGCGCGCTATTTTCTGACTTGGGAAATTGGAAAATATCTCGAGCTTGGATTTTTATCTGGCTGATGTGAAAACGCCTACTCTCAGCTGTGGAATTAGCTCGACAAAAATTCGGGCTGATTCTCTTCGGGCTGATGTGAATAAGAAATGAAATAGCGCGGTAAATCGCAATCGCGAAAAATTTCTCGAGCTTGGATTTTTATCTGGCTGATGTGAAAACGCCTATTGACATTATCACTCATCAGTCTGGATCTCGAAAATTGCACTCGACAAGCACTGCTGTGATTAAGGTAACAGATGATTGGCTTATGTCACTTGACCATGGCCTGTACACTGGAGCTGTTTTTGTTGACCTCCAAAAGGCTTTTGATCTGGTTGACATTGACATTCTACTGGAGAAGTTTGCTTCTACCTTAGGACTTAGGGGTAAATCCTCAGACGGGTTTCATACTATCTAAAAGGCAGACATATAAGAACTGCAGTTAATGGTACGTTATCATCAGAATTACCGATGACTCATGGGGTACCACAAGGATCTATACTTGGTCCGATATTGTTTTTGTTATTCATAAACGATTTGCCAAACTGCTTCGATAAATCTTCGAAACATTTTTATGCAGACGACACTGTCATCTACTATTCAAATAGAGATCCGAAAATAATAGAACATGTACTTAATGAAGAATTACAGGAATTAAGTGTGTGGATGAATCATAATAAGTTGAAAGTAAACTGTTCAAAAACTGTCTCTATGTTAATCGGCACAAAACATATGCTTCATAAACATAGTGCACTCAACCTAAGAATAAATAACAAATTTATATCTCAAGTTGAAAGTTTCAAGTATCTAGGCAGTATCATTGATTCGCAGTTAAAATGGGACTTATTGGGCAATTGTGTAAAAAGATTAGTAAGATAAGTTTTGTGGGCAGAGTGAGAGGATTCGTCAACGAATCAACTATGAAATTACTGTATAATTCCGTGATTTTACCACATTTTGATTATGGTGATATGATCTGGCACTCAGCAGCCAAATCCCATGTAGAAACGTTACAGAAACTACAAAACAGAGCAGGCAGGATAATATTTAAAGTAAAGTCGTCTGAACATAAATCAATAAGTGAAATTCATGATAATCTGAAGTGGGAAACTTTACAAAGTCGCAGCACAAGGCATGTTTATTTGATGATGTACAAAATTCTTCATGAAATGGCACCTACTTATTTACGTGATAAATTTATTTCCAAAGAAATCGGTTACTCTTTAAGACAATGTGAGAAATTGATTTTACCGAAACCTAATTCTCAAAATTGTAAACGTACATTTTTATATCGTGGTAGTACATTGTACAATGATCTACCTTTGTCTATTTGTCTCAGCAGCCTTACTGATTTCAATAGAGAAATCAAAAATTGTATATGTAGATTTTGAACCGTAAAATAATAGAATTATTGAAATGAATTGATGAATATGTTGTATGTATTTATATGCATATTACCCTATGTCACCAGAGATCTAAGATGAGTCGGGGGGGGGGGGAGGGGGTGTTTGAGGGATTGTTTTGTAATATGATTTTAGATATCATGTTTGGTGTGGATTAAAGACATGTTAGTTATTATATGTTTATAAATCTTGGACCCCATGGAAGAACAGATCTATCATGTTGATAGATCTGAAATGGGCTATCCACCGTTACATGTTATCATCATTGTCACATGTCAACTTGTTTTCATTGTATTTTGATACTTCAATCTTGATTCATGTTTCAGTTATGTCATGTTCAACACTGTTTATCTTGTGGCTATGATTTTATTGTTTCGGAAATAAAAACAAACAACAAACAAACAAGAAAAACTGTTTGCGACAATAAAAATCGTTTGCGAACTTTCTTGCAACTGTTAACGAACCTTTTGCAACTCTTTACGAACCCTGACGAAATCCCGAATTCACTACGTTCGCAAACGTTCGCCGCTCAGTGAGATATCCCCTTAAAGAGATAACTCGGCGAAACACGCACATCCTATGCATTGACACACAAGTCGACCGCGTTCCTCCCTCCATTATGCTTGTTTTTTTTTTCCTTCTTTCCAACAAATACTTTGGATTACAAGCGGTGCTGATTATTCACCATCGATTTCACACGATACTTTAATACGAAATACATAATCGTGATGTTACCTTGCTCTGTATAATGACTCCATGGACTATAAGTCCTGATAGAGGAACCTTTGCACTGTATCTGATTTAAACATGAATATCTGGTGATCGTGAAAAGAAATAAAAATTGTAAGGCACTAATAACAAATGATTGGGGTAGATGTGTAGCACTAAATGGCTATAGAAAGAAAGAAAAAATAGTTTTGTTAATTCGTCACATAGCTCTAAACTGTATTGGCTGCACGTATTCCCCCTTTCTCTCTCTTGTATCATCTAAATCGAGCAAGAGTTCAAACGACAAGGACACTCTATATGAAGGTAGCCGTTCATTTTGGGAATGACACAGGAAAGACAATAGGCGTTTTCACATCAGCCCGATAAAAATCCAAGCTCGAGATATTTTTTAATTTCCCAAGTCAGAAAATAGCGCGCTATTTTGAAACATCGGGCTGATGTGAAAACGCCTTATGATATCGGAATGACTATTTGTGCATCTAGCATTACAACATGCGTCCTTGCAAATGAGGGAACATGAACTTACTAGAGGACCCGCATATATTACACGCCTATATATAGAAATATCACATTCTGTTGGCCTGGATATCTATTCATCGCGTCTTGAAACAATAGGCGTTTTCACATCAGCCCGATGTTTCGAAATAGCGCGCTATTTTCTGACTCGGGAAATAAGCCAGTTCGTAATTCCACTTTGCGCATGAGCAGGAAAAGTTCATTTGTACCAACAGACATTTTGGTTTATTAATTTACTCAGATAAGCATGTGTGATGTGATGACTATTCATGTGATCCTTATCTAAATAGTGCTTGCCAGCACATCCACCTGACAGCAAGCCTGATATTTGGCAATATCAAAAGAAAAGGTTGTTATTGCATTCGATACGAAACAATGAATTAGACGCCTGCTAAAGTGTCAACTGACGGACTATTCTGGTCACCTGGTCTAAACTCAAGTTCATACTTTGTTTGAACACGAATTCCATGAATTGTTATGTCGGGCAAGCTTATGCATTATACCGCTTTGAAAACGAGTTAAGTGCCTAACCAACTGAGAAAAAAGAAAGGTCATTTGTACCAAGGTGTACATGAGCTAATTACGAACTGGCTTATTGGAAAATATCTCGAGCTTGGATTTTTATCGGGCTGATGCAGAAAATAGTCAGCAAAATAGCGCACTATGTCAAAACATCGGGCTGATGTGAAAAAGAGAATTTTTTTCGAGCTAATTCGACAGCTGAGTATGTGTAAACAGCATCAGTAATGTGTGTGCCCTCTCAAAAATTCCTCATGATTTGTGTGCAGTTTGCCTCGATCGATCGGGTCACACACGCTAGGCATGATGGGATGCATCGCGCTAATTTCTCGAGTCGTTTTCACATAATGCGTTTTCACATCAGCCCGATGTTTCGAAATAGCGCGCTATTTTCTGACTTGGGAAATTGGAAAATATCTCGAGCTTTGATTTTTATCGGGCTGATGTGAAAACGCCTATTATCAAATAGCGCGCTACTATCCCGCTATTTCAGACATTTCCCGAGTTGGACTCGAGAAATGTTCTCGATCAGAGCGATACAATTAGCGCGCTAATTTGTGTTCACATTATCAAATAGCGCGCTATTTCGCTATCGGGATGATTTCTCAAGTCAGAAAATAGCGCGCTATTTCGAAACATCGGGCTGATGTGAAAACGCCTAATGTGGCCTCGACGTTGGGTACATTTCTCGTGATTAATAAAATTGACACATGACATTGTGATGTACATAAAACACACGAGGAGGATAGTGATACCTCCCTTGTAGCCTACATGGTGTCATGCATGGTGTATACGTCTACGGTCGTGCCACGGCATGTATGGGAAACCCAGTGAAACAAAGGGCAAGTTGAAATCATAAAGTAATTATGCGTAATCAAATGATAGAACCGTCAATGCACGTATGCATTATTGTATTCGGGTGAGTCTGATTTCCAAGCAAGAAGTAGAAGTATACATCAGGGGCCCGTTGCATAAAACTTATCGTTGAATTTCAATGGTAACTACCGTCAAAATTAGGCGTCACAGCCAATCAGCATCAAGGATTATAAAATTTACCGCTAATTTGAAGACTTACCGCTAGAAAGGAGCGGTAAGTCCAGCGGTAAGGGTTTTATGCAACAGGGCCCAGATTTAGCAGAGAGGTGCCACCTCCCTGATTTTAGTGGTGGTAGGACGCGCTGATCGGGCAGGGCGGGATGTAGCTGGGGAGATACCAAAGAGGTCCCTCAAATGGACAAGCTTGTCTTGTAAATTTACCTCGGTGGAGATATGCCAAGCCCTTGAATTAATACATACCCATATCAGATAAAGTGATAATGGCCTGGCTTCACCGATCTCTCCCATTGACCTGCAAATCTTCACTAAATTTCCAGGTTTAGTTTTTTTTTTGGTTTTTTTTTTTTTTTTTTGGGGGGGGGGAAATATCGTAGTAAATCACAAAGAAAACGGTAAGAGTTCCTTTTGTTCCCCCCCCCTTAAAATCAAAATCGTATAAGCGATGAATTCGTATACATGCACAGCATTTACGGTAAATCATTTTGTACGTAACAACATTAATATTGTTGCATGACACATCACGCGTTCAGAACCCGAAGTTTATATCCCAAGAATTAAAGGTTAAAAAAATTAGAGCGCCAAACGCGAGAGCTATCTGCCATACAACTGCCATAGGGCTTGTAGGGAGAATCAGAAGACTTTTATGAGACTCCTCACCACTTTTTCATATTCATTTTCTGCTTGTAGGTACACATGTAGTCACGCAGTTATGTCTTGGCTAGACCAATGAGGTTCTACACCTATCAATTTAGATCTAAATGAATTTACATGTTCCCTCATAAGGCGAAAGTCAATGTGTATATAAAGTGTAAATCAGAACTGTATTATGGAAGGGTTTGAAACTTTCCTGGAAAGACGCGTTTATCACTTTTCAGATTACTTCCTACAAATAAAACTGATACGGTATGATCTTCGAGTAAATTATACATCTTTATAAAATCAATAACGATATGTAAGATTAGTACCCGAACATGCCCAGTCGAGTCATTTTTATTTTGATTTCATCGATCTTTGCGCAATGTCTTTTCGCGCATTCCTGTGACTACTATACTGTACTTTATACCTTTATTTTAGATATACCATCGCTCATCTGTAAGTAGGGAGTAATTACCATCATTATAAAGAAAAATACACTCTCTTCATTACTGAGTGGAAAGTCATTGTTCAATGAAACAAAATCAATTGGCATTTTTGTATGTAATGTTTCACAATCTATGGATGTTTCTCTTAGGCTGCGTTCACATAGAAGTATTCGCTATTCGCTATTCGCTATTCGCTATGCGCCATGCGCCATCAAAAGTCGACCCACACCATCACCCGCACCATCAACTCCCTACTTCTTCCGCCTACAAAATCATCCCGGCAATAACAATTTTTAAACTGCATCAGAATGTCAGTCTACATGCTTATTTCGGCTAAAAGGCAAATCCAAACCAAAATGTTCCATCATTTAATAAACGAAAGGTGCTAGGTGGTATATGCTGCTCGAAAATCGAACAAGCTCGATTCCCACTATGCTATACTATTCGCAGCTATTCGGTATTTTCCAATAGTGCCCTCTTATGTGAACCGGTGTTAGGAAATCCTAGCGTTCGATTCAAGCTATTCGCGTGCCCTCGAAAACGAGCACCGGATACCCGAATAGTATACTTCTATGTGAACGCAGCCTTACAGCATAATTAGTAACAAAGCATTTCATTCACCTGCTCCCCCAAGTTCCATAGGCGGGAATTCACTTAGTTGTTGCTAGGTAGGGCAAGGTCACGGCAAACTTTATGGTTCAACTTTTATGAATGAAGCATAAATTTCAATGCATAAATTCTGAATACATTACAGAACCGATCTATATCGTATTCCTATCTGTGAGGCAGATCCCAGTTTGGCCCATACTTCAAATGTTTGGAGTGGCTGCATCGAACATGGGATCCAAAGGATTAAAGATAGCCGCGACTCCATCTCTTGCTTGAACCTCCTTGGACCTTGGTCAGACCATGGAGCTCTAGGTCAGACCAACCCGCACAAGATTACTCTTCGACGTGAAATCAAACAGTACAAAATACACACTGTATTCTTTGCACTGGCTTGTGGAAAGAGCTCCTTTTTGGGGGATTGACAGCCACCCAAAACCTGCGTAAACTTTAAAAAAAAATGTATTAGCTAAAATATACTAAAAGACAGTTGAGTTTTCTTTTCTTTTCTTTTCTTTTCTTTTCTTTTGTTTTTTCATTTTTGTGGCTGTCCAAAACAAAAGCGTGTGCCTATTTTGTTGTTTGGTTACAACAACAACAAAAAACACTAACTTTTACGTCAGAAAGTCTGCATAGTTGCAGAAAGGTTTGCGCATGATGCATAACATTAATTTAATCATAGTATACTCACTGAACACCAATGGTCGGCTCTTCCTGCGAGGAAAATGATGCTGAAGGCGTGGAATCCACATGGGATCGCCAACACGAATATTACCCAGAATAGTCGAATTTGGTAACGGCCAAATTCCCCTGTAGCAGCTAATATATCGTCGAACCTCATTTCCCCTTCCAAGAAAGATAAAACACTTTTGGCAGGAAGAACAGAGAACGAAGTATGGCGAAAAGTTATTGGTTATTCTGTGTCGTCCAGAGATTTAACTGTCTTCAATTGACTTTTTACAAATCACTTTATAGGCCGTAAGTCTACTTCAAAACATTCTTTTATTCTTCTGCTTCTGTTGGCCCCGAAAAGCAAGCAAATTGTGCAGAAGACGAGTGAAACAAGCCTCTCTCTGTCTTGCCTGCCGCTGGTGGCTTGTCTGCAGGAATGAGCCTTTCACTGCACGGCTCAGACTGAGTATGACTGTGATGTAGAAACAAATAGAATAGCGCACTATAGCACCACCTGTAGCAACGCCTTTTCGCACCTGCACTGCCTACATGGTCCCGTGTTGAAAATATGATATTTACAAACGATTTGGCGGATGTTATCAACCATGTCAACATGTACGAGATTTGGCCAATCAAGTGCCATCGTTTGTTGAGTGCATTTTACATATTTACAAAGCAATGTGCAACCTTACACTCGTGATGCTGCGTTGAGCCTGATAAATATATAAAATATTTTGCTGCGAAGGAATGTGACATAAAAATGCAGCATGACACTTGAGAACTTTTGTAGGCTGCGCTCAGCCTTAGAAGAATTTGCCTTTTCATAAAACACAACTAGCGCTTTGGGAAAAGAAAACTAGCGATTGTTTCTTTCTTTCTTTCTTCCTTCCTTTCTTTCTTCAGTCTTTCTTTCTTTTCTTTCTTTCTTTCTCTTTTGATACCTTAATGCAGGGGGTCCCTGTTCCGAAATGGAGCAAGGATGGGGACACAATAAGGGAAATTTCTATTCGTCTCTGATGTGATAGTATAGGTTTTCCCATCCATTTTCGCACTTTTGTCATTCAATTTCAAAGATTTACAATTCAATTTCGTCCCGAGAAGCACGTGGAATGCAAATCCTAACTTCAATTTCGTCAATTGTCATTGTAATAAGCCAGTTCGGAGATAGCTCATGTGCACATGGGTACAAATGACCTTTCATTTTTCTGTTTGTTAGGCACTTCACTCAGTTCAAAGCGACACAATGCAGCAGCTTGCCCAACATAGCAATTTATGGAACTCGAATTCTAACAACTAATGAACCTTTCAATTTTTCAATTTTTTATTTCCATTTCCATTGAATAAACAGAAAAAAATATATACAATACATTTACAGAACAAATTTATAACAATTTCAAAGAAAACGTACAAGTGGTCACGAGTAACAACAGAATTTCGTTTCTAAGGTATATACCTAATACAAAGATTAGAATGGAAATGGAGGGTCCCACTTAAAAAAGCAAAGCTTGTAGGGTATGGGACCCTCAAAAAATACGTACACAAAGTCAAAGAAACCAATGTCAACTGACATGAAATTAACTTAGGAAGGGGAAAAAAAGAAGAAGAAAATAAAAAGAACAAAAAAGGGGGAAATGAGACTATGGTACAACACGCGCCATCGTGGACACAAGCATACTGTACTTCATGATTAAAATGCAATAACAAAACAATACAACGCTCCCTGGTTTGAAATTGCGATTGATTGGGTGCATATGCCGGTATGAATGCATAGGAACGGATATAAGAAAAAAAAGAGAAAGAGAATAGACTCACTGTTACTGGTACAATAAAATAAATATCTGAGGTAAACTTATGTTAGACAGATTGTTTTCCTTAAAAGATGATTTCTGTGTGATATCTTAATACTTGTAAAAACAAACAAACAAACAAACGACTTGATTGAGAGAATGAAACCGAAACTAATTTGGTTGTATATCATAAGATTTCAACAGAAAGAATTTTAATTTGTTCTTAAAAGAATTCAAAGTTTGTGCTGTTATTATGTCGTTGGGAAGTGAGTTCCAATACTTAGGCCCCTCGTAGATGAAGGTTTGCTGAGCCAGCAAAGTCCTAAAAAATGGTAAATGAAATTCGTTGGATTGCCTTGTAGGATAATTATGAACAGATTGATTTTTTGAAAACATTGATTCAAATATATATGGAAGATTGTTTTTATTGTAATTATACATAAATTGTCCTAAATTAAACAAATACAAATCTTTAATTTTAAATATTTTATTTTCAAAAAATAACGGATCAGTATGAGACAAATATGCAGTGTGACATATAATACGCAGTGACTTCTTTTGTAGCAGAAGTAATTTATCCAAAAGAGTTTGATATGTATTTCCCCATACAAGAATACCGTAATTTAAATAAGGCAATATGAGGGATGAATATAATGTAAGCAGGGACGACAAAGGAAGACAAAATTTAATCTTGTTGATTATACCGATGTTTCGAGAAATAATCTTACATATACTATCAATATGAAATTTCCATGAAAGCTTATTATCAACTGTTATTCCCAGAAATTTGATATAAGAAACATTTTCCAGTGGTGTGCCATCAAAAATAATATCAGCAGGTAGTGCCTCAATGGAGTTGCTGAAAAGCATATATTTTGTTTTTTGAAGATTGAGAGATAATTTATTAGCTTTTATCCATTGAGCAACTTTTTCTAATTCAAAATTTAATGTCTTTACTAGGGTAAAAGGATTATTATGCGAAAAAAAACAAATTTGAATCATCCGCAAAGAGAATGAAAGAAAGAATATCTGATGATTTACAGAAATCATTCATATAAATAAGAAACAGAAGCGGACCTAATAAACTTCCCTGTGGGACCCCACATTTAACATTTAACATTTGTGAATTGCAACCATTTAAAGAGACATATTGCTTCCTGTTCAAGAGGTAGCTCCTGAACCACTCCAAGGCCTTCCCACGGACTCCGTAATGTTGCAGTTTATTAAGTAAAATATCATGATTAATGGTGTCAAAGGCCTTGGAGAAGTACAGGAACAAACCTATGAGATGTGAAGATTTGTCGATAGCATGTGCTACTTTTTCAACAAAACTCAATAATGCATGTGAGGTGCTATGTTTTTCTCTAAAACCAAACTGAGTATTTGAGAGTATATTATTGAATTTCAAAAAAGTAAGAGTTCTTTTGTAAACAATTTTTTCAAGAATTTTGGACAATGTACATAACAAAGAAATTGGTCTATAATTATTAACATCTAATTTGTCACCTTTTTTAAACAAAGGGATGACTTTTGCTATTTTCATACTTTCAGGAACAATACCATAAAAAAGAGATAAATTGAATATATGAGATAAAGGATCCGCAATTGAAGATATTACCCCCTTCAGCAGAAAATTACTGATGTCATCGTGTCCAGCACTTTTTTTGGAACGAAAATCTGAAACAATATTGATTATCTCCTGACTATATGTTGGACTAAAAAACATTGAGTTTAAATTTGGTGGACCTAAAAATTCAGAAAAATGTTTATTTGAAGATGGAATTTTGCTTGCAAGATTTTCCCCAATGGAAGAAAAGTGATTATTGAGAATATTACAAATATAATGAGGATCTTCATGAATTTTATCATCAGATCTAATTTTAGTAATATTCGACTTGTTATTTGATATATTCATTGCTTGCTTTAAAACTTTCCATGTATTTTGCATATCATGCTTATAAAATTGTAACTGCTTAGTATAATATTTTTTCTTTTCAATACGTATAATTTTCGTCAAAGTATTTTTATAACTAGTATATTTCAGTTTTGATTGCTCAGTAGGTTTCATTTTAAATTTGTAATATAAATTATTCTTTCTATTTATTGAACGCAAAAGTGACTTAGAAATCCAAGGTAAGCTAGGTACCTTTTTATAGTTGGGTGACTTTTCTCTTCGTTTTGGAATATGAATGTCCAAGAGTTGAGTAAAAATATGCATAAAATATTCAAATGACAAATTCACATCATTTGAGTCAAAAATAGACGACCAGTCTGTCCTGTCTAAACTAGCACCCAGACTGGCTACATTTTCATGTGTAATTCTTCGTCTAAATAAAGAACTAGATTTATTATCAATGATATCATTTCAAAAGAAACTAGTCGAAATGGAGAAGTGATCTGTAATATCTGAAAGTAATATAAGAGAATCAGGAGACGGCAGAATATTAGAAAAAATATTATCAATAAGGGAGGCGGATTCATTAACTATACGCGTGGGCTTAGATATCAAAGGTAAGAAAGAAGCAGATAGAAATATTTCCATAAAATCTTGTGAGATTGTATTTTGTTTCAATAAATCTATATTAAAATCTCCCACTATGAAACATTTTTTATGAATAAAAACTGGATCCTTCATTAGATTCGCAAAATATTCCAAAAATGATTTCATATTCGCACTGGGTGGTCTATACATTACACCTATGATTATATTTCTACTGCCAGGGACTGTAATTTCAATGAAAAGAGATTCAATAACTTCAGTCATACAGTTGAGCTCTTCACGAACTATATAATCATACTTTTGTGAAACATATAAAGCAACGCCCCCACCCGCCCTAATTTGCCTGTTATTAACTACAAAATCATATCCGTCAAGGGCGAAAGGAAGACTTAAATCATTGGAAAGCCAGGTTTCGGTTAAACCTATTATCGAAATTTTTTTCCTGATGGGATCATCTAAAAGTAACCTCAGTTCTTCAAAATGTTTATTAATACTCCTAATATTAAGATGTATGAGTGAAAAAATGGTGTGATCATATTCCTTGACAACATTATTAAACTGGTTGAGAGTAAGATATTCCGAAGATGGGCTTTGCAATTGGTTTTCTATATCAAAGTCATAATGAAATTCTTTCGACAATGTATTAAAACTATCTGAAACACAATTATCGAAAAACATATTATTTTGATCAATATTTACTTCTCTTTCTGCCAAAGAAGGTCCTACCGTATCGAAAAAATCATCATCAGTAATTGAATTGAATGCAGTGTCTATTGGATTGTGTAGTACAGGGTGAGCGTGATTGCCATTGCTTGTGTCCACGAGGGCACCTGTCGAGTGCAGCACAGGGGATTTAGACATCTAGAATGTCTGTGATGTACGAGTCTAAAAAGAAAGAAAATGCTACATCTTAGTTGGAAACAGAGTCAATGTAACATTAATCCCATACACGAGGTACCACATATATTACAGAATAACGTATTAACAATTATCTAAGAGCGTCTTCAGCCTTGCTCTACTATATAATAGGAATTAGAATACACCAGTTAAGAAATCAGGTTACAGAAGGAAAAAGAAAAAAATAAACTAGGTAAAATGTCCCTTGACATTTATGAGTATTACATTAACCATTTTCAGAGAGTGATAGAAAAAAAAAAGAGGAAAAAAAATAAAACACCTCTCCTATACCAGATGCAGACATCTTGAATTGAATGATTTACATTCACAAATTTATGTACATGGGATGACATAGATACAACACTGGTTGAATGCGAATGGGTGAATGCCCACCATTGTATGGTCACAGCGCGAACGGTCAATAACCACCAGCATGGCGCCCCCTGCCACGCCCCGCCGGTGAGGCAAGGGATCGCCAAGCAGTACCTCAATGAAGGCGCCAACAAACAACCACGTGACGGGGAGGCGCCATGCTTCGGACTGCAATATACAATGAAACAATAGAACGCAATCATCACCTGTGTATTACACTTGGGTGTCACAAATATACAGGCCCCTGGGAGCAACTTTTTTCACAGGGGTGCTGAACCCCTGACCCACCAGTTCGGTTGCCGGATCATATTAGCAGCGTTTCAGTAAATGGGGGGGGGGGGGCAGGGGGAGATGAAGGGAGGGGATGGGGACATCGAAACGAGGTGGGAAAGCCCTCCACCACACAATAAAACTTTTCCACCTTTAGTGAAATTCAACTCACTTTATATGGTAAATTTTGAAATTCTTCAATCAAAAAAAAAATGAATACTCGTGGACTATGTTCATGAATGAATTGTTGAATGAGGTATCTGTTATCTCTTGATTCGTGTGTGTGTGTCTTCACTTTGTATAAGTGCATGGAAGGGGACCTAGGGAAGAGGGTGTGGGAGGGGTATCCTCCTCCCACACTGGAGAGATTTTGAATTTTCACACCTGAAATTCAGCGATCTGGTGCACACTTTTGGTGAAATTTCTTAAAAAGTAAAAAATAATAAATATTTACAGAAATGTGAATGACCATTAAATCGGCTTACAATCAACTCTTGTTCCGTGTGAGCGTCATCTCTGTGAGGAGGTATCCCCTCCCACCCTGGAGAAATTTTGAATTTTCATTCCTGGAATTCAGCGATCTGGCACACACTTTTGGTGAATTTTTTCAAAAAGTATGAAAATGAATATTCACAGAAATGTGAATGACCAATAAATTGGGTTACAATCGACTCTTGTTCCGTGTGTGCGTCATCACTGTGAAATAACTGTATGGAAGTTGATGAGGCGGGGATGGGAGGTGGCTACTATGCGACGAAGCTTTTGCATTTGTAGAATTTAAAGGACAAGTTCACCAAGGATTGAGAAAATGCAACAATATTAGTAGAACACATCAGTGAAAGTTTGAGGAAAATTGGACAATCGATGCAAAAGTTATGAATTTTTTAAATTTTTGTGTTGGAACCGCTGGATGAGGAGACTACTACAGCTTGTGAGTCATATGCGTACAACAGTATAAAGAAAATATAAAAGAAAATTCAACATATTTTCACTTTTTTCGCATAATAAAAGAGCAATTGACTTGCCTCTTTCTAAAGGCAGGGGGAAGAATATTACCCATAACATTTATCGGTAACGAGGTAGGGGAATGTGTACTTTTTTCAAAAGATGGAATTTTGTGAAATTCTCTTTACAGTATATTTTCCTTATATTGTTGTACGCATGTGACATCTAAGTTATTCATACACTGCAGTAGTCTTCTCATCCAGCGGGTACTGCAAAAAAACTTCAACAATTCATAACTTTTGAACGGATTGTCTGATTTTCCTCAAACTTTCAATGATGTGTTCTACTAATATTGCTACATTCTCTCAATCCTTATGTTTATGAAGGTGAACTTGTCCTTTAATTACAGCGATATGATGCACAATCTTAGTGGACTATCCCCATATTTGTCTCAGAGAATCGTTTGTTGGTCTTTACTTTGTATAAGTCCATGGAAGGGGACCTAAGGGGGGAAGGGTGTGGGAGGGCATATCCCCTCCCACATAAGGGAGATTTTGGATTTTCAGACCTGAAATTCCGCGATCTGGTGCACACTTTTGGTAAAATAAAAAAAGTTTATGAAAGATAGATATTCACAGAAATGTAAATGTCCATTAAATCAGGGTATGATCAGCTCTTGTTCTGCGTGTGCGTCATCACTGTGTAATAACTGTATGGAAGTTGATGAGGCAAGGATGGGAGGGGTAGCCAGGCCCCTTCCACACGATTGAACTTTTGCATTTTTAGAATTGAAATACAATGATCTGATGCACACTCTTGGTGGAATATTTCTTAAGTTGTATCAGCGTTCGTGTGTGTGGATCTTCATTTTGTATAAGTTCATGGAAGGGGACATAAAGGGGGAGGGGTATCCCCCTCCCACACGAAGGAGATTTTGAGATTTCAGACCTGAAATTCAGCGATCTGGTGCATACTTTTGGTGAAATTTTTAAAAAAGTATGAAAAATGAATATTCACAGAGATGTGAATGACCATTAAATCGGGTTATAATCAGCTCTTGTTCTGCGTGTGCATCATCACTGAGTAATAAATGTATGGAAGTTGAGGAGGCGGGGTTGGGAGGGGTAGCCCCCTCTCACACGACGGAGCTTTTGCATTTTTAGAATTGAAATACAATGTACAATAATCTGACGCAAAATCTAGGTGGAATATCCTGGAATTTGTATCAGACAAGTGTAGTGAGTCATCTATGGAGGGAGACCAAGTGGGGGAAGGATGTGGGAGGATGTATCCCCTTCCTACTTGAGAGAGCTTTCGCATCTTTATGATTGTGATTCAAAGATGTGGAATTTCTGGCGCACACTTTTGATTTAATATGTTATGTAATGTAGCCATAATCAATGCAAGGGGTGGAGGCTAATACAGCAAGGGGGAGGGTTTTAGAAGGGGATGTCCTCTAACCCCTCCCAATCGAGAGAGCCTTTGTATTTTAAGGATTGAAATGAAAATATATTGGTTATGCACAACTATAGTCATTGATGGAGCATTTGAAAAACTGTCAAACAAAGAAGCATAAGCATGCTAAATGTAGTAGGGGAATAAAGGTAAACTGAAAGAGATTATCCCCTTCCCACATTTTGGCACTTTTGGATTAGTTAAAATGAAAGTGACAGATCTGGTGCGCACTTTTTGATGAAATATTCAGAAAGTGTCAATCTCCAAAGTCTACTAAGTGGATAGAAGTTGGCCTAACGGGGGAGGGTGTGGGAGGGGGTATCCCTCCCACACTAGGGGCATTTTCCATTTTCAGAATTGAAATTAAACGATCTTATGCACTTTTGGTGAAATATCTGGACAGTTTCTATTAAAAAAAGCAAGAAAGTTTTCCGCATCGTGGGATTTTTTTTTGGGGGGGGGGTGGGGAGGGTGGGGGCAAAGTGATGTGTTCGCATAGCTGCCACCCGATATTTTTATTCCAGGATTGAGGCTATTTAATACGAGGAAACTGTGGCACTTTTAGAATCCAATTGACATTATCTCGCAAAAATATTTTGGTGGAATTAGGGAAATTATCAATCCACAAAGTGTACTACTATTGCGTCTATGGAACGTATGGAGGGGAACTAAGCGGGGAAATGGTTAGGGCCTAAATGAAAGGAGGATATTATATTCCCACACGAGGAAACTTTTGCATTTTTTGAACAGAAATGACAGATCTATTGATGAAAGAATCATTCGGAGATATGTCAATCTTATGGGAAAGGACCAAAGGGGGAGGATGTGGAAGGGGGTATAAACCCATTATATTTTCAGAATTGAACTGCAACAATGCCTTGCACAAGTTTGTAAAATATTTGGACGGTTTTCCATCACAAAAAGCAAGAAAATCTCCGACATCCCGAAAATCATAGGGAGGGAGGTAATATCATGGCAACTGCCCCACACCCCTGCATACAAGGAAGCTTTTGCATTACTCTAGAATAGAAAGGAAAATATCGTGAGAGGGGGTATTTCCCTTCAATACGAGGGAGATTTCGCATTTCAGAATTGACTGGTGCACATTTTGTGTGAAGATTGGGACAGTGTCGAATAAAAAAAAGATCCACATCTTGGAAATTACTGGGGGGGGGGGGGCCAGAATGATATGCTGCCCCCTCCATCGACGCTCTCCTGAAGGGGGTACCCTCCCCCTAAATGAGGAAACTTTTGCATTTTCAGATTTGAAATTCAGCAATCAAGTGAGCCCTTCAGGTAGCATATGAAAAAAATCAATATAGGAAAAGCAAAATATCCAGGGACAATGAAAATGCTTTAATAGTGCTGTCTGCACTAAAGCTTGTTCTGCGTGTGAGGGGGATACCCCTCCCACGCTATGGAGATTTCGCATTTTCAGAAGTGAAATTCAGCAATCTGATGCACACTTTGGGTGGGATATTTGGACAATTTTCTATGCAAAAAACAAGCAATTTTCGCTGTAAAAAGATATAAGTTGGAGGTGCAGAAGCACCCCCAACTTTTGTTTTTCACAGGGGTGCTATGCCCCCCTGCTCAAAAAGTCAGGGGTACTGCAGCACCCCCAGCACCCCCACCTCCCAGGGGCTTGCAAATATAGCATATTCAGCTTTGTGTACACAGTATAAACGCGCAGATGAAGGAATGAGAAAAAGTGAGTTAATTGTATAGGGAAACGTAGGTCAGTAACCACCAGCATGGTGCCCTCTGCCACGCCCCGCCGATGAGGCAGGAGACCCCCAAGCAGTACCTCAATAAAGGCGCCAACTAACAACCACGTGACAGGGAGGCGCCATGCTTCGGACTGCATTAATGAAACAATAGAACACAATCATTACCTATGTATTACACCTAGGTGTCACAAGTACCATAATATGCAGCTCTGTGTACACCGTATAAACACGTATGTTTTAAATCATCCTACTATCCTGTTATAAAACGTCATGTTACGAAATTTTGACTCCCGCTTACCTCTAGTGATAAGGACAGACAATGTCCAATTTACCATGAGCGTCTGTGAAATTTCATACTGAGTTAAAGAAATACACTGGTATGTATGATATTTATAGTCATCACCTGTGAATTACACTTTGGTGTTACTATAGAAGCGTAAACAGCTTTGTGTACAGTAAAACGCAGTCATGGGTGATACAATTCAAGAAGAAATTTCAGACTGGCATTATAAAGAACTGACCCAATATAACACAGACATTAAGGCATGTGTTTTTCAATCCAAAGGGAAGTTACAGACTGTAAATCATAAAGAATGTACATTATTCCTGCATAAACAAATACTATACAAATGAGTAAAACAATGACCCTTTGATATCGCCCGTTGAGAACGACAAGGGCGCTAAGCTGTCACAAAATGGTTCGTCAATCAACACTTTGGGAAGCATCTATTTCATTGTGCTGTTTTGAATACATTAACAAACTTTTCTGCTAACATTGTCAAATACCAGGCTTGTTGTCAGGTGGATGTACTGGCAGGCACCATTTATAAGGATGTCATGAATAATCATTTACAGAATAGATGCTTATCTCAGTGAAATTAAAAACCAACCTGTCTCTCGGTACAAATGACCTTTTTCTGCTCATGCTCAAACTAGAACCCCAAACTGGCTTATTCATCCCTCCCTCTGACGGACCGCAGAATGTGAAGATCAAATTCGTTTTTGTTCACACAATTTCATGAATTTTATTCAAATTAGCCAGATGTTGTCGATTCTTTATTTTGAGGGTGAACCAACTTTTAGCCGGCATGTTTTTACTTTCTCTCGTAAATTGTATCGTTACACGTTATTCCCCAACCATTTGCTTAGACAATACACATGAAAAACGTACTTGGCAAGATGCCTTGCACAACAGGAGATTGAAGGGTACACGACAGTCAAAAGTCATAACCCAG
Organism: Diadema antillarum; assembly: GCF_040938485.1. Taxonomy (NCBI): domain Eukaryota; kingdom Metazoa; phylum Echinodermata; class Echinoidea; order Diadematoida; family Diadematidae; genus Diadema; species Diadema antillarum. The sequence continues at coordinate 878,569 of NW_027271161.1, read as the reverse complement.
GACAGTATGTCAGTGTCACCGTTTGAACTTTAACTCGTGATTTCCAGGTTTTCGCATCATAATGCATGATGCAAACTTTAAATTTTGTACTCTGCACAGCAGCAAAAATAATTATGTTATCCATTCTTTGACATTAAACAGGCTACAATTCTACACTTGAGATTTTGTCTTTAATCATAGCTGTTTGCCTAGAAATTGTTTGTCAGTGTTTTCGTATGCGAGACAGTACGTCTGTTTGTATCAGTGTGCACTCGGATTGCTTGTGTGTGTGTCTGTATCTGTGGTTCTGTGTGGGGGGACGCTTGTGTGTATGTTAACTCCTCAATGTAAAATGTGAACGGTTTCAGAAAAAAAAAAACACGAATGACCGGGAAATCACACCGGATAGAGATATGAGACGAATATGAATGAAAATTTAACGAAAATGATTGACAAAAGACGAAATCGATCCTGCTGTTTTGAGTGCTGCGAGTGAGACTGACGAATTTGAACTGTAAATGACGAAAATGTATGCCAAATGACTAAATTGAATGGACTTTATTTGAAAATGAACGACGAAAGACGAATTTGAATGTAAGATTGGCCTATTCCTGACATCCCGCGATGAAATTGAAGTAAATATTTGTGAAATTGAATGAAAAAAAGGTTTGAAAATGAATGGGAAAACCTGTATAAATTATTCTCATTCGTGAGAGCAACTTCAGCTCTAATAGAGTTTCTCAGGTTCCAACGGCAACTTCGTGAGTGGCGGCAAAATCTTTGGCAAGCCAAAAAATTGCCCGCAGATCTTGGGAAGATTCACCTGTATTCGTTTAGCCTTCTTGTTTGGTTCGAATGTCATCTTGAGACCTTCTGTAGAAATCATAATTTGCTTCAGCTCATGATAGGCATTTTACCAAGTAATTCTGGCAATTTGTCTGGGCCAACTTCGGGCGAAATTGAAACTTTCACATTGGTATGGGCATCTTGTGTCAATTTCGGGAACTTAAAAGCATAATTTTATACAGTGGCTTCAGTCGCTACAGGCTTGGACTGGCGATGCAAAGTCGAATGTATACATTTATGATATATAATTATATATAATTCCTGATTATCTCTGTGTTATGTTTGTTGGAAAAATTAGAATGAAAATAAATGAATTGAATTGAATTAACACAGATAGCCCAGCCAACATCCAGCTGCCTGGTAATCATTTCACCCCTTGTTTCCCTCATGTAGGGCAAGGTGGATTTAGGACGTCATGGATCTTTTATATCATCTATGACTCCTGTACTTGTCAGATTTGTGTCCGGATATGTCCAATCGAATATTTCATTCTGATTTCATCGATCTTTGTGAAGTCACTGTCTTTACCTTTATTTAGAGCGGTTGGCCATGATGACATGAGACATGAATCAATTGTTTTCTTATCTGTGAAGCAGATCAAGTTGGGCACATGCTTCAGATGTCAAACAGTAGTTAAGATTAAGGCTGCTGTTTTGCATCTCGAACATCTTATGTAACACACCGGTTCTGTAACGTATTCAGATTTTATTCATGATTTGTTCACAAAAGTTGCTTAAAGGGATGATACAGTATTGGTGGAGATGGGAATTGGGCTTTTAAATTTTTGTGAGATACCAAGAAAACACTTATGATATTGTACAGAGCATACCATTTTAAGAGGAATTCAAAGTTTATTTGATGAAAGTCGGGTTTGGAATGACTGAAACATCCAAAAACAAAGTAAAACAAAGCGATCGTAATAAAGTGTGGGTCCCACACTTTATCAGAATCGCTCTTTTTTGGATATCTTAGCCATTTCAAAACCAATTTTCATCAAATAAACGTTGAACTCCTCATAGAATTACATACTCTTTCATATTTCATAAGAGATTTCTCATTATCTCACCAAAAAAATGTGAGAAACCTGACATTAAGTCTCAACCAAGACTGTACAATTCCTTTAAACAACCACCACGCTTGCTGGAGACTATACATGTACCTCACAACAACTTCAGTGAATTCCTACCTGTGGAACTAAATGGGAGGAAACAGATGACTGAAATGCTTTGTTACTGGGCTGTTAAGTGTCAAAAGGAACCTCCTTAAATTGCAATGAATTACAGAAATTAAAGATTTATTGTTTTATCATGGACGCAATTCCTGCGAGTAAGCTGAGTGGCAATTACACGTGTATTGAAGAGCAATGAAATGCATTGATTAGCTTGTTACTCGTTCATCGGATGTCAGAAAACATAAATACATGTATATTGATATAGCTTTCACGTTTTGCAACAGCTAGTATAAGCAATGGCCGACTCCTCCCCAGATAGCATATCGCGACTTATCTTATGGGGTCGGGTGAGGTTTAGAAGTAAGAGGAAAATTAACTCCCAGTTGAAAACTTGAATTCATATTTTGTATTTAAAACTGGATGAAAAATTGATGCACGACTACATGAATAATTTCCCTAAAAATATGAGAGCATGAAAATAATATTGACAGTAAGAGGTCCTGTTGTGGTAGTCTTAAAATCTGCCTTAGCTAGCTTCTTTGCTGTAGTATATTTTCGGGTTATAGGGCCATCCATGTAAGACTTACACTCCATTCACTCGATTGAAGAAAGTGTCACCACACCAAGAACTACAGCTTCTGCGCAAAGTAACTTCAAACATCAATCCATACATCGAAAGAAAAAAGTCGAGGGAAACGATCACTCCCTCTCGTGGTGTGATAATTCTCTCCTCTTTCAATGTAAAAGTTCTGAGTCTGAAATTCTTCGCATGGGGATATCTTTTTTATTCGAACATAATGTCATTCAACTTTGATTGGTTAAGACCGAATGTCGAAGAAAGGTCATGAAGTTGTTCTGGTGATAAAAGAAAGGGCAATGGTTTATCATAAACTCTGACAAGGACGCATTGCATTAGGGGTGTGGTTTAAAGAAAGTGGAAGAGTTGTGCATATCAATGAAATTCGTACAATGGTGCCTTGCACATCGTTTCTTTATAGGTCATTTTAGATTTACACAAACAGCAAGAAACTATGTTGATGATCGATCACAGGTGTTAACGGGAACATAATTTCGTTAATATGAGGTGGAATTTTAAATTTCTGCGATCAACTATAAGACGTCATGGCTGATAAACCTGTTCCGAGCAATGAAATCCGTTATTCAGGAAGAACAATTTCTATATCATTCCTTCATCTAAAAACAATATGTGCATCCATACGCTGTATGGTGTGGACACAGCAGACATTTTGATGTAACCATGTAATCATGGAGAAACTAGATTGTAGGCAGTAAAACAGTTATCCGTTTGATTAAAGAATCCATGTTGAGGTAAAGTCAACTTAGCTTTACACCGAAACAGCTCTGTTAAATGTGACTAAAAATTTGCCAAATTCTTTAGGCGAAGGTAAATTGGTGGAAATAGTAGCCCTATAGATTTGAAGAAAAAAAACACTTTGACACTGTTCATCATGGCATTCTGTTGCTTAAATCTAAAGGAACGGGACAAGTAAAAGAGCTTTTGAATGGTTTCAGGTTTATTTACAAGATATGTATCAGCGCACGGTTGTCAATGATTACGTCATCATTGCAGAAAGTACATTGTTGTATTCCACAGGGAAGCAATCTAACAGACACCTATTGTTCACACTATGAATACATCAATGACCTAGCAAAGTGCATAAAGAAAAGACCAGTGTAAAGTCTCCCTCTACGCTGATGACACATATATTTATTCACAAAGAAACCCTTCCACCATCACTGACACTTTAAATGAAGAATCAAAATCAATAAATCAACGGATGGTCCAAGATAAATTGGCTTTTATTACAAAGAAATGTAACTTTATGCTGATAGGATTAAGAAAAATAATTAGAGATGACGTTGTCCCTAACGTCACGGGCGGAGAAAACACACTCACTGATACTCGGGAGTTATTGCTTAACACCTGGATTGGCCAGCTCAAGTGGAAACACTTCGCAAAAATGTTGTAAAATATATAATTTATTGTAGCGAATTAATCATTTCATATACCAGTAATTGGCAAAAAAAAAATGCGCTTGTGTTTTATAAATTTGTCATTCAACCTAAATTAATCTTGATTAATGTAATATTGTGTTGAGAAATGTGGGAAATAGTCATGATAAATTTGTTATTCAACCTAAATTTGATTAATGTAATATTGTGTTGGGAAATGTGGGAAAAAGTCATGAAGAAAACCGCAGATTGTACAAAATAAAGCATTGCTTCTTTTGATACAGTATATCATGCTTAACTTAGATAGATTACAAGACCGAAAAAAATAAACGTGTTTTTTATCCTATGGATGAAGTAGTTCACGATTTAGCGCTTCAATGATTTATTTTGTTTTGAAGAGTTATGATTGCAGTTTAAGACGACCGATAAAATACCGAATATTTTATTACCGCTGATACTGTGGAATAATTTGAAAAATGAAATTAAAGTAACAAGTTTGAATGACTTTTCAAGACGAGTAAATGATGATGAAAGTATTTTAGTTAGAGCAAAAGAATCTTTATTATTCAGATAGCAATTGTAAATGTATGTTTCATTAGAGTTTGTTTAAAAGATGGGTGGATTGTGGGGATATTTGTGTGTGTGTGTGTGTGTGTGTGTGTGTGTGTGTGTGTATCATAGGGTAGTTAGAGGGGATGTGCAGTGTTTCTTTTACATCAATCTTTAATCTTACTTAGTTGTTTGCTAATTACAGTGTGTGTTGGACATTATTTGAGTAAGTTGTGTTTTTTAAATTGTTTCCCATCAATTAGATATTTTTGACATTTTTATACTCGTAAGTTTGAATGGAAATGTGATTCCATTTATGTGACTTTATATATAGTCTTGTTTATTTTGGGGTCTGGCCTAGGATTTGTAAATTAGTTTGTTTATTTAAGTAGTTTTATTTGTATTGTATCGATGCTGTATTATGTTATGTATACTTGTTTTTATTCCACTGACTAACTGAAAAATAGCCGTGGCTGATGTTAGTACCGTAATTAAATAAAATGAATGAATGTAACCTTCATACATAACCTACAGATCAAGCGTTTGTACAATATACAGTCAAATACAGGGGGTCTTCCATTTTTCTAACTTGTTTTCTCTTTTTCTAATTTACTTGTTGTCACTATGATATATATGTCTCATGGAGACACGACATGCAAATCTAATTGACCTTTTTACGTATTTGATTGCTAAAGAGTTTGAATTTTAATATCATACGCATGTATAAGTATATAAGTATACATATAGTGTATACTGCATACATGAATCACTCGGGAACAAGTGTGAAATGGTATAGATATGTCCTCTTTACTATTGGATTCGCACTTAATTCATAATTTCATTCTTGGAACGATCATAATGTCATGTTACCAAACTAATAGAAACTGCTAGTTCTTTGCTTTTTCCATTAATTTCTCTCTCCAACACACACACACACACACACACACACACACAAAAGTCGTTATAATTGAGCCTGGTTTTAAAGAAAGTAAATGAAATAAGATGTACGCTACCAGGTATACAATATAAGGCCGGAAGCTGCTCAAATTATGACAACCTTTGATTAAACTTTAAAAAAACTCTTGTAAATTACTTTACAGTAGACAAACAATATTTCCTACGGGTCTTTCATTCCTTACATGTCACGATCCTACGTAATAATACATGTACGTCTCACACATTTTGAGAACAGAATTACCACAAGGCTCGTGATATTCTTCAAAAACCACATTACGGTGCTAAGACATCTATTCAATGCTTTACAATACTCTAGCAAGAATCTTTTACCCCTGGTGAGAGGTTTCGACGTCTTTTAAAGGGTAAGTCTGGGCGATTTTTATAATTTCACATCATAACGTAGATCAACACCTCCCCGTTTGTATTTATGGACTTGCTTGTGGTCCTTGAGCAGAGAGACCAATACTCTCAAAACCCAAAACAAGTTACGCTCAATAAGATATCGGTTTCAACATAAAAATGCATGAGAGAGGGCTCACCATATAACAATGAACCAGAGCCTTCTATTACAGAGTTTGGCCAACTTAAACACGGCGCCATTTTGTGCCCACCAAAGAGCAAGCCAGAGAGGTTCTATATGTTAAAGAGTGCGTGCTCGCATATAGAAGCGGGGCCAATTGAACGACCCGCCGCCATTGGCAAAGAGGTCGAGAAGTCGAGCATTCGGGAAGGTACCACACGTTTCTGGTAGTCGACCTCTTTTGTGCGCGCGCGCCACTGTTCAATATTGGCCCCGTTTTCATTTGTACGTTCTGAATGGTGAGCGTTTTACTCTATTACATAATACATGTATGATAGAACCTCTTTGGTGGGCACACAATGGCGTCCATAGATCGAAAAACTCATAACAGGGTTGGCCAAACTCTGTAATAGAAGGCTCTGCAATGAACGAGTAGGAGGCTCACCAATTTGAGAAATGTAGCGATGCAATACTTTACAATACCGCTTGCTTAACAAGGTATGACCTGTGTAGAAGTTATGCACTTTCTTCTTTTGATATGCTTCCTTGAGACCCAGCTCATGCATTCTCATGGTGAAGCTGCTATGTCATCATCTTTGTTCATTGCAATCTGTTATAAATTTTGAAAACATTCTTATTCCTTATCCCAATCACCATAAATTCTAAAACTCTATACACAGGAAAACCAATTCATGGTTGTTCCGAGGTAAAAGTTTGAAAATCAGCCTCAGAACCGGTTTAAGTTTGTTGTGCGTTTTTCCCTCCCTATATCTCTCATTCCTTTGTTAGAGATTTCCAGGATGATATTCAATTCAATTCAATTCAATTCAATCATAGTTTATTTCCAATCAACGAAAATCAAAAACATAGTACAATGTATACATGTCATTAAATGATATTGTTCAAACGCTTGCAAAAGATTCATGTAATATACGAGACAAATTATAGAACAACATATATGTACAATAATAAAGAGGAAAACTGTCTACAACAAAGAATTTCGAAAGTTGTCGCCCCTTTCAGTCGTACTTAGCCTCCGTGATTTACTACAAGTGTACGCATATCTAAGTATTTAAAAAAATACATTAGTTACACAATTCACCCATGTTATGTAATGCATCAAGCTGCATCCTTTTTTTTTCCTTTTTTTTTACAGTAAAAAACTTCATCTTCACCGTCCCTCAGTTCCGGATGATTATTAAAGCTCTAATCTAGTCAGATTAAATGTATTTAATCATAAACTTGATAACTCTCGCGGAAAAAAAAAATAATTATGCGTGACTTTAGAGCTTATTCTTAATACTAGAATAATAAGTCTGAATGTTTTTCTTTTTTTTTCTCTTCAGTATACCTGCCACATTTCTCCATCCTCCTCTCTTGGTCAGTTGTATTACGTAACATAGCTCTAATACTGCTGCCTATTTTTTATATTATTTGTATTTACATTATTTGTATTTACCGTTATTTGCCCAAAAGCTTGAATATGAGATTGATGTCAAATTTGAAATTCTACCACCACTTTCTTTTTCTATCCATTTTATACTCATCTTTCTGTTTCTAACTCTCTCTCTCTCTCTCTCTCTCTCTCTCTATCTATCACACACACACCCATACATCTACTAAATTCACAAGACATGGCAGTACATTTCTAATTGCACGTCAATCAGTTCAATCAATGACTATTGCTACTCGTGCATTGTGTCAATCCAGTAGGGCTAATGAATAATGCTAGTCATACATTGACCATTCTACACCTGCCCACGTGTTTGTTTACATTCATATTATCCCTATCCACTTTGTGCATCAACAACAATAAAACATCCAACAGTGTGTGCGTTGTGTAACTCTGTACAGACTCAGGCGAGTACACAAATTCACATTGGTTATCTAAAAAATATACACATTACAAGAGACGTGCTGGGAAATTATTGGCTCAGAAGCAGTGAACATTCATCAAGCACTATTCCCTTCTTCTTCAACGGAGTTTGTTAAATCAGCCTTGTTGAAAAAGAATAAGAAAAAGAGTGATATCAGAGCAAAAACCCGTTTCAGATCATGAATTCTTTAAACTGCAGCAACGAACAGCTGACGAATATAAGTATACATTGCAAAATGTATAATACTGAGGATGGTTTTCTCTTGAAGGGGTTCCTTTTTTATGTATTTCAGTCATGTCATTACGCTACCAAAGATTATATCATGAGCTTATTATTTCCACTAAGTTAGTAATCTGTAATGTCTTCTTTGCGCGACTATGAGAGAGATGGAAATTCTTCGACAGTGCAAGTTGAGAGTAACAAAAAACCCTTTGAATAATGACCATGGCGAATTGATAAGTACTTTATTTTCAAGTCGTATCGTCTTATTTTTGAAGTATAGTGTACGAAAAAACCTAGGCTGAATATCGAGCATCTGTAATTCGAGTCACTGATAGATATGCTCTCATGTGGCAGAGGAAGGCGATGACTGCGTCGGCCGGAACGTCGCTCATTTATCCTCCAACTCGATGTCGTGGTCGTACCCTTCGTTGACTTTTCCGTTTGTGCTCTTTTCCGGCATGCCGTCCTTCTTCTCCACATATGTCTCTGTGACGTCACTTGCCATCTTCTTCCTGCGATCGATAAAGGGGTATAATGTTCGTAATTTCGTCATGATCATTTGATTTTCATTTCATATCATTAAATCTATAAGTTTCGTCACAAATTACCATTGGAGCATATATCCATAAATCAATGAATAGTAACAAAAAATAAGATATCTGAAAATTCAGGGTACATGTATACCGGCTTTAAATTATATTTCAGTAATACAAAAGGTACGATAGAGTATGTTACATTCATATTAGTTGATTAAGATTATGTGTGGTGATCCTACAGAAAAGCAGATGCTTGCTGGGGTAGGTCCCCAGAAAAAAAGTCAGATACAATCACTAACACACAGAGAACACTGTACGCACGCAAGCGCACCTGGACCAGCGTGCGTGCGCACATACACACACTCATACTCATACTCGCACACAAACAAACAAGCACAAACATTTGCTGTGCAATGTAAAAACTATCACAGACAAGACTGCAAGAGAAGTTCCCACTCTTAAAAAGATAACAAGGTCCCCTTCTGACGGTTGTTCATCATCCATTCAAGCCTAATAATGTTACTGACAAATCTGTTCTCTGCACTGCCTAGAATTTCGACAGTCAGAACACCAAATAAAACCCGTATCAAAGACACTCATAAAGATCGAACCGCTTTACTAAAGAAAATCATTGTGACAGAAATATTTCGGTACTTTTGCATGAAATTTAATAAAACATCGTGTCTCGGATAATAAACGGCATGTAACCTAGAAGAATTTCAAATCTATCAAGTTTCCGTCAGAGATTATTTTTCGAGATGGATTCCTGCCTGGAGGTTAATTGCACCCTTAGACGCAGTGTTTTGTTTAATTGTGATGGTGTGTTATACCTTAAATACCCCCTCCTTTTTACAAATGTGTAAAGCTGGAAAACTAGGAGTTCTGGCCTCACTTGCTCCACTTTCATTATTTGCACGTACAGAACTTAACAGGAAGAGCAGCGACAGTATTAATGACCTAACATGCTAAGCGTTGGAATTCATTTTTACGATTAATGATATGTTTTATTTGTCAATCAAGTGATGTTGTTATCAAAATGCTGTCATCAGCATGCTTCATTTCTACCACTGCTATTCTCATTTTCTGAATTGGTCCACCCTTGATAATTGGTACATTAACTGTTTCGCGATCGCCCAGTGGGCACTATACTCTACCAACGTACGTTCCAAACAGCTCTCCCTCCTCGATGGTCTCCGGCAGCTTCTCGCCTAGAGTTTCGGGTAAGAGGAGGATGAGCAGACCGGCGGCGATCGAGGCGACGCCAAAGATAAGGACAGGCAGTGGCTCCCACGTCTCGTTGAGGAGAAGGATGATTGGGGCTAGGATTCCGGCTATACGAGCGCTCATGGAGCATAGCCCGACACCGACACTCCTGATGGGGAGAAGTGGTACGGGTACAGGGAAGATGACAAACCGTAGCAAAGATGATGTCAAGTGTCAAGGGGACGTTTGCGTAGGGAGGGCGTGGCGGGGTAAGGAAAATAGGGACATAATGTTTCAGTTTCGGCGGCTTTTCGTATTTTCTAGATATATTTCGCAGTCATGACAGAGCAGGAAGGACTGCAGGGAAATGTCATACAGAGAAAATTCTAATAGGCAGGGGATAGGTACTTTTAATTAACATGAAGTTTACATGATTCTCAAATTACTTCGTTTGTTTGGTGACTGATAGCAATCCTAAATAGCATTGATAGATAATTCACTAAGATATTGCCTGTACTATAATAAGGTGACTGCGACTAAACACATAACTGTTCTTTTTTTTTTCAAACGTTCTGATACTGATAACTATAAACATAGCCACCCCTTCTGTTTGTGAGCGACAACTAACCTGACCGGTGTCGGGAAAAGTTCGGCCGAGTAGACGTAGATGATGGCGAAGGAGGCCGAGATTCCAAACTTGCCAATCATCGCCACGGTAGTGCGCCATGGTCCCAGAGCTACGGTGTAATAAGCAGGAGGAGAACAGGGAGGATAAAACCGTTGGAGAATAGCTTCCAAGAGTCCTTTATATTTCTTTACAGATCACATTTTGTCACCTATGATTAGTCATGTATGTATCCAAATTTCTGAGTGCTAACCATCATGCAACATAGCCAAACTTCTCTTGGGGTTATCACTTATATGATGTGTTGCGAGTGGCTCTCCATAATGAAATGCAGCCTAATATACATGATAATAATAGCTGCAGATTCTAGCTTGAGTTGCAACTTCATTACATGACTATCTAAACCCATTGTGTTTAATGAAGCCAACCAGTACACTAATCAACGCAACTGCTTACTTTAACCCTATTCTAACTGGGGGGGGGGGGGGGTCAAATTGATCAAATTGACCCCCCCCCCCCCCCCCTTGACGTTTCGCGCCACGATTTCGCAACGCGCAAAGATTTTGCCACGTCGTTTCATGACTTTTTTCATTGAAGTCTCCCGCATATTTTGAGACCAAATTTGCGACGTCCGGGGACACCGTTTTGAAGTTACGTAGTGTTTTGCACATGCATGTCAACCAAAAAACAGCTCAAATTCACGATATCGTGTGCAAATCCAATGCAAATTGTGTTTTTTGGTTAAATTGATACAAATTAGATTATTTCAACTTTTAACCATTGAAATTAATCAATTCTAGCGTAGATAAGCCTGAAAGAGTGCCTGCAACATATTTTGGCAAAAAACAATAGAAAACAAAAGGTCGAAAAAACAATAAAATACATAAGAAATTAACAAAACAATAAAAAAACAAAAGAAATTGATTTCGATTGCGTTATTTTTTTACACGAAAATTGTTTGATGTGTCTTGAGGAATTCTGACACAAAAATTTAGCAATCCTCCAGTCTTGTTAATGGAGTTATAGGTGAAAATATGATTTCATGCACAAATTTGCGTAATTAATTTATTAAAAATAGAAAGGTAATATTTTTCTATTGTATGACCATGTAATCTTGGAGTTGACATCCAGCTCTATCTTCAGGCAAAATTTCGCGGCGATCGCGCAATCGGCGGGTGAGATCTGAAGGGGGGGGGTCAAATTGACCCCCCCCCCCCCCCCAGTAAAAACTTGGTCTCAAATAGCCCAGTTAGAATAGGGTTAACAGGGGACAATAATGAACAGAGTGGGGTCTCTATCACAATATAAAGTGTGGGAATTTCTAACTCTCTTGGGGACCGGGCTGCTAGCGGAATACGTACGAGTGAAGATGGTGCACAAACAAGCGATACCGCCGCCCATCATGTAACCGAACATGCTCCATTTCCGCCCGAAGTAGTCGATAGCGAAGATGCTGCTGATGTAGGCTGGCACCTCGACGGCGCCCGAGATGAAAAAGGCAATGTAGTCGTTGACACCGAGGTCAGAGGTGCTCAGAGAGAGGCCGTAGTACACCAGAGTGTTGACAAACCTGGATGGGAGGGGTGTGGGGAGGTGAAAGTATGAAGTATGGCGGCAAGATATTCCACAGCCCTTATCAATCATACGATGAAACAATATTTTGTCTGTAATGTATAAACTCTCTCCTATTCACTTATTGCCCATTGGGAAATTGTTCCAATTCTTCAGATTTTGATTTGGTGCTCTGACATGTTAAACACTTTATGATGAGACTAAATGCAGTCAAAAGTATTTTTTTTAAATCAGTATATACACATTTACACACTCGTTATTTGTATGTATGATAGATTGTACAGAAAGGGCTCGAAACTATCTTTTTTTTTTTTTTTGGTGGCCGTTCGGGCCACTAAAATCTTTAAAACTGAAATTTTGGTGGCCCGAAAAAGATATGTAGTGGCCCGTAATTACAAAAAAAAAAGTTACAATCCATTTTGAATATTAGTTGCCCGACAGGGCCACAAAAAGATAAATTAGGTGGCCAGACACCACATTATGTACGCCCTATATCTTTGAAGAATTACGTATTATGTGAATATAATGTAGAAAGACAGAATTCAGAGAGAGAGGAGAGAAATATGCTGGGTTTTTCTTTTATTTATTGTGTATTTGTTTGCTTTATTTACATTTCATGACGTCTCAAGTATAGAAAGTAAAATTCAGCCAATAAAACAAGTCGAAGATGTGCGTAATTTTTTGCTTGCATTTTATGAACTCCAAACCAAATTTAAACGGTCCCCTTGTCTCTAAAACTTGCTGGATCGAACGTGTAGGCCTAAAAATAACTCTAGTTTCAGTGAATTGCCTCCGATGAAGCAAAAACGGTGATATAAGAAATGACAGCAGGTCTCAGAGCTACTCCCTCTTCTTCTACATTCTTCTTCTTCCTCTTCTTCTTCATCACTTCTTCTTGCTATACGTAACTTCGGTTTGTTCATCAAAATTGGATATTGCCAACAGCCATGTCTGAAAATATCTTTATCCACGCGCTGTCTCTACTATGATGGTGTCATCGCATTTCCTTTAATATCGAGAATGCAATTTGGAGCTCTTACCAGTTAAACATGCAGTTCAGTGTTCTGACTCGCAGATTTGGTGTCCTGAAAAGTTCGATCATTGATGGGGGTCTCGTATTTGCAGCTGCCTCCTACAACAAACAGAACAGAGTCAGAGTGTTTACATAAAAAGAACTTGCCGGGAAACGAATAGACTGTAATATGGCTTGTTGTTTTTTATTTGTTCATTCATTCATTCATTCATTCATTCATTCATTCATTCATTCATTCATTCATTCATTCCCTCTTTCATTCATCCATTCACTCATTTGTTCAATCACCAATCCATTCGTTCACTCACTCATTCATTTACTCATTCGATCTTCCGTGCACGAATTCACCCGTTCATTCATTCACTCATTCACTCAATCCTTCATTTTGTCAGTCACTACATGCTTTATCAATTCATTTCATCCTAGCAGGTTGCTTGGTATACAACATAACTTACTAGTACTTCCTATATTTAAAAAAATGAGAATGAAAGACATCTGAAATCATTCAAACTACAAATCAAGCAATTCGGAGAATTAAGATGAATGTCTGATTGAAATTGCTTTCTACTTCTTTCAAACCGTGAAAAGAAGGTTGCAGATTTTAGGAGATTCCCAAATCGTTAATGTTATTACAAGTGATTTTTGTTTTAATGCTGGACAGCTGTTTGTATTAGAATGTGAGAGTGTCATATGGGAAACAATCATTCGTCAAAAGAACTGAGTCCTTTTAGTGGATGATAGCAATCTTAATAGTATGAAAAATGGAGCTGAGATTGGCAAGAATCGATGAGCAAGAACTTATTTTCTGTTACCCAAAAAAAGTGATGTCTATATGTTTTTGTCGAAAAATGAAATAAAATTTGAAATGAATTGAATTGAATTGAATTGACTTTTGAGATTTATTCACACTGCGTGTATGAAAGATGGTAGAGCAAGCCCAACAAATGTGTAAATTGCTACAGGAAACTTTTTTCTTTGTCTCTTCAATTCTTCAAGATTATATGAGCCGTGCGGCGTATGGTATGCTGACGTCATGAGAGTAAAGTGTCATGTGACGCCAACAAACCAATCATGTCGTCGAGATGAAAGAAATATTTTTTAATCATTGGTACAGTATCAATAAACGTCAAGCTTAAGCTTTTAACTAAATCGTCATTTTTTCGTCTTTCTTCTTTTATACAATGTGAGAATCCATTGAGTAACGAGGAAAATAGATCGGTTTTCTGATACATCAATCTACAATGAATACCTTAACCAGGGCGATGTAACAGGAGAGGTTATTTCTTACAACCGCGAAGGTTGCAAAAAGGTTACTCGATATGGCAATGGATTATGAAGGCACTTACTACTTTTGTAATAGAGTTGATGCGGAAAGGTAAACCAGTAGGCCTAGACGAGTTTACACAGGAGTGGGGGAAATGCGTGTGAATTAATTTTCATTGAGATGCAGGGTTGTTAGCCATTCAAAAAAAAAAAAAAACGATTATACAAACAAACTAGAAAAACACTCGGAGAGAGCAGACCTCCGCCAAGCAGCTCACTTCCAACCAAAGTGTGATTTCCACTCGATATGATAGTCTTACATTTATCATCTACATGAGATTCCTTGCCCATCAAAACATACCCTTTTTGCCGACCAGCCGTCGCGTCGCTGCATTCATGCCTCCGCCGCACTTTCTGGCCAACAGCGCATGCAATTAGTGGCCCTGAGAGTTGCAAAAGCAAGCGCGCCATCTAGCGTTCATTATAAACATCACCAATAACAGAATCCTTCAAAATATTGAGAAAAAGTCATGGATCCAGACAGTGATCCAGATAACTATCAAAATTGAATCATCTCTTTCTTGTGTCATCATCAACTTTCCTTGAAAACTTCATCCAAATCTTTTCTCATGTTTTTTAATTGTTTTACGAACCGACAGAGAACCCAACGCCGGTTAAAACAAAAAACAAAACAAAACAAAACAAAACAAAAAGCCAAAACATATAACCTCCATGACGGAGGTAAAAACCCAAACATGTGATACTCCGTACTTGTTCCTTCAGTTCTTCCTCGGAAAAGAGCGGTGTTGGCAAATCGACCTTGTTGACTTTCCCCGCTTTGACAATGATCTTGGTAGCCTGCTCCGTGCGCCCTCTAGTAATCAACCATCGTGCAGACTCTGGAACGAACCTGTGGAGTCGACAACAGATGTTTTAAAAGTTTAAATGCATGCTGAATTTTAATTAATCAATGCATGGCAGTTAGCAAAAAATTTAAAGTAAAGGGTCAAGAATACGATAAGCGATCATGCACAAAAGGAGACTAAATTCCGGGGTAGAAACAACATTAAAGCATAAGAATTACAAAATAAAACCAGTCCTAAATAATACCTATGATTAGTGGGTCCTGAACAATTATTTGAAAGCGGTACAAAATAGCGTATTTGGCATATATAACTTCTTCTTCTTCTCCTCTACTACTACTACTACTACTACTACTTCTTCTTCTTCTTCTTCTTCTTCTTCTTCTTCTTCTTCTTCTTCTTCTTCTGGTTAAGTCTGCCTCCTTCAATCAGCTGAAGATTCTTGCAGACTGTGTGTGTGTTCACCGAAACTCAAGTCCATTCGAGTGTTATCTACTTTATAATACAGTTTGTTTACAGCTATTTACAAGCACATAAATAGCAAATACGAACAACGAATAAGAACAACCATATTGTAAGCTGTTTAAATTTCATGTGGAACATGAAGAGGAAATCCAGTCCAAATATAAGTTAGTCTGATAAAAAAGAGTAAAATGTTAAGAGTTCACCGGTAAATATCTAACTGAAATCGGATGAAAAATAAGGAAGTTGTGACATTTTGAAGTTTTAATAATTTCTGCACAACAGTTCTTGTACAGTGAATATGAATATGCAAATGAGTGAGCTAACCGTGTCGTAGCCTCACAATTTCCAGTGATGGTGTACAAAAAATGATGAAAATTCAATCTTTCGATCATTGAAGTCTGAAACATGACGTTATTCCTGGTTGAATAACTTCAGAATAGTGATCAGTTAGATATACGAGGATTTGAGCCTCTGGCAGAGTTGCATTTGAATGAAAACTAGAAATGTCAAAATTTTATGTACAAATTATATGGAAAATTGTGAGGGAATGACATGCCCACTTTGTCATTTTCATATTTTATTGACTGTTCAAGAACTGTTTCCCGAAGAAAAAAATAACGAAACTTCAAAATGTCATAACTTTCTTATTTTTCATCCGATTTCTAGCAAAATTATACCATTGAACTCGTAATATTTTACTCTTTTTATCAGACTAACTTATATTTTGACTCGATTTCCCCTTTAAAGAAAATGATACAGGCGTGGGGCAAAAGCAGCGGCGATATGACGACACTCACGGAAATGTGAGAAGCATGATGAAAGAGGGCGCGCTAATCACGAGTTGAAGAATCCACCAATCACGGATGAAGTAGGCCAGCAGAGCCAGGAGCATGTAGCCGAAGGAGAAGAAGAGCTCAATGACGATGCCTGCCACCGTACGTTTGCTTGGCCCTACCAGCTCCGTACCTTTCATCCAAAACAACATAACGAAAGTAGGATGCAAATTAAACGGATGATAACAACAGGAATACAGATGATACGTTTAGACTAAATGATACAAATTAAACGATTTTTTAAAAAGCAAATACCACAATAAAAATAAAGCAACACTACAAGGAAAACAATTCCTTACACCTTGCGTTTCGTTGTGGTTAATGTTGTAGAGTTGGACGCACATGTCCAATCCTGATGTTTGTCCCACAACTGCATCTCATTCTCATTCTTTGAAGACTTCCTTTGAACATATTATATTCGAGTTTTCTATAGGCCAATACGTGTATAGCTGTCTCAGTGTATACCATCATCAATCTATTTGCACGCGATGTCATTGTCTTACCAATCACAAAAGCCATAAGGAAGACGCCCATGTTAGCCGCAGCCAAGATGACCCTCAGAGTTGTAAAGGTGACGTAGTTTGGGGAAAAGGCGATTGCTGCTCCCAGAATTCCCTGCAAGGCCAGGGCGATGTACAGCGCGATTCGCCGACCAATGCTTCAGGAGAAGTAAGTCAAATTCAAATTCAACAGTCAAAAACAAATTTATTTCAATTTTTCAACAAGTCATAAATTATACATTTTTGTTGACAAATGACAAATGCATGATGTTAACGGTATACACTGTGAAAGGACCAGTGTACAACTATAGCGAAACATCATGATACATCATTATGTAATAAATCACCAAGAAGAACTTCTAGGTATCTTTTACAGTGCACTCCCGTTACAACGAACACGGTTAAAGCAAAATACGGATACACCGAAGTAAAATTCAGGGCTAAAACTTATCACCTACAGTTAGATATCTTTATGCACTTTATTTGTTTGGATATAACGAAATTCCGATAATTATAATGAAAGAAAATTTTTATCAGACCAGCTTATATTTGGACTGGATTTTTCCCTTTAAAGAGAGATTAACAGAGGAACCTGCGAGAAAATTGATATGAGCAGTTATATACGTGCTTCTCGTCATCACGCTTTCTCCTTGTAGTTCTTGAAGTTCTGGTATCATTAGGAATTATATTTATATTGTAATCTGGCTCCTAATCGGATTTGTTGAAGCAAGCAAATCAACATTGTTTTGCCCAACATTTCTGACATTATAACACATATTCATTTCTTATTTTCATTCTTGTTTAGGATTGAAATACATTGTATGTTCGTAAATTAGATCAGCTGTATGAAACTAGCCTGGTAGCCGAATTATATGGAAAAGCGACATGACTATGGGCATTTTTTTTCTATACTAGGGAAATCATGTCATTTCCTGACATATATGTTTTGCTTGAAGACTGCTGTTCCTTTTTGCATGCACTATGAAATCTAACAACTGCGGTATAGCGGCGTAGCCTATCAAATCTGTTCTGTACATATCGAGTTCTGCTGCAAACCACTGTTTTTTACTCACATGTCTGAAATGGCGCCAAAAATGACCGATCCGAGGAGAACTCCAACAAAGAAGAGAGACTGGGCTAAGTTGGTCAGGGTGGCCTGGCTGCACACCAAGTCGAACTTTAAGAGAAGAAATTTTATGATAATTACTGACCGAAGGGAGATGACATCTACAAAACCTTGCTTATGATCTAGGACAGTCACTGACAGTACGACAACAGACACTGCTGTCATGGCATTTCAATTCAATTCAATTCAATTCAATTCAATTCAATTCAATTCAATTCAATTCAATTCAATTCAATTCAATTCAATTCAATACAATTCACAATTATATTGCTTAAAAAGGTAAAACATTACACAGATTTCTTTATTGGGTTACGTCTATAAGAAGCGAACTGGTTACCTGAAAGGGTCGGGTAAGGTGCTTCCTATTGCAATATATTATATAACATAATAATTATAAAGAGTACACATACAGTATATACATATATATATATATATATATATATATATGTATATATATATATATGCATGTGTATATATATATATGTATATATATGTGTATATATATGTATATATATGTGTATATATATGTATATATATATATGTGTATATATATATATGTATATATATGTATATATATATATATATATGTATATATATATATATATATATATATAACTGATAGAATCAATTGATACGTGCATACATACATATTGATACGTGCATACATACATACATACATGAATACAATTGCAAATGCAACAAAATAATTATGGAAATGAGTTAAAGTGAGGCATCAAATAAAGTATGATATTGGCGACAATGTACGATGGCTCATTTGAGTATGTTTCAAGGTTTATCGAAGAACATCACTTGTTTACTAGAGTTTGACTGTACAATGACTATCAAAATTCATCGTTTGTTTAAAATATAATCGAAAGAACTCCACCGCCATAAAGAAATAGGCTATCACATACTGACACATGCAATTTAAAAGAATGTTAATTGTCGTTTAAGATTTTACCTCCTGGACCACAGATGAGTGATACTGGCTGCGGTCGTACACCCAACCATCGTTGCAAGACGTCACGTCGGTGTTGTTGTAATTGGCGGGGTCGAGGTCGGGGCTGAACTGGAGGTCGTCTACGATGACGTACTTGGAACACTGGAGCTCGTCCTCCGTGCCGTTCACCGGCATGCTGGCGTTCCTCTTCGCCTCGGCGCATTGCTCCTCCGTCAGGTCCCACTGGGTACATTCCACGTCCTCCCAGCCAGCAACCTGCATCAATATAGAAGCCTTCATCAGTTGCATTGTCATTTTGGTCTGAGCACTGTAGTAATTCTTCTCAGTTGTATTTAGATTTTCAATTCAATTCAATCGTTTATTTATTTCTATCAAGAAAATAACACATGATACAAAGCGGTACATATGTCAATTCGACTTTCATCCAGTTTGGATGAACAGATCATTGAACACAATATAAAATATATCAGTATACGCGAATGGTATTGAAGTGAAAAAGGGAATAATGCACACTTTGCCAGAGTAACAAAAAAGAAGTTATCATAACGATGGGAAATAGTGTTCCACTAATACCCCGTTCCCACTGCCGATCAGATCAACTCGATCAAGCGAGATCAATGCCGATCACCTATTTTTACCAGAGCAATCCCGACCAAATGCTCGATCGTCCTTCAACACGATCCCTTCCCGACCGCTATTCGATCTTATACGATCCACACCCGACCATTCTCGACATCTCCAGAATCTCTCCTCGACAACCACATAGATCTCTACTCGAACATCCCGATCTACACACAATCAATACACGATCGCTACACGGTCAATACTCGATTTCTACTAGACTTCTTAGACCAGCTCGACATGACACGATCTGTGTAAGATCTTGCATCGAACGGGTCGGCAGGTTCGTAGAGTGATCGAGTGAAAGAAGAATTGGTTACAGTTATTCGTTTGGTTACATGAGACAATTCAGTATTTATACTTGAATACGGCATGGGCCAAAAGAGTGCTATAGAACTGACTATCAATTTCAAAAGCATGAATGAACGAAAGAAATGATTATCTTTGGTATATGTTTTCCCGGCCAATTTCGCACTTTTGTCAGTCTATTTGATGAAAGGTTCATTCAATTTAGCGAAATCCTCGTCACTGCACATTCTTTCATTCAAAATTGCAAGTTGTTCGTTCAATTAGCATTCCGATCCATGAGATTTGCACATGACGATTGTGCCTTTCGAATTCGTAAAAGGGGCATTCAAATTGGCACGTGCTCTTCAGTCATTCAAATTCGCCAGCACTGGCGAAAGGGGTACTTCAGTCATCAATTTCGCGTATGGGCAGTCAAATTCCTAACATGTTCATTGAAATTAATGCCATGTTATTTCTTTTTTGAAAAGTTGATAACATTTAGACGCGTATTTCTATGTGACTTATTGTTTCATCCACGCACTGTTAAGCAGTAAAAGTATCGTATTTTTGACCATTACTCGAGTCTGCTGTTCTGTAACGCCCCTTTTCTTTCATACATGCCATTTTAGGCCTACATGTACCAATACTATTATATAGTTTAACTTCATCTTCTTCCAGTCATGACGGCACAAGTTAGATATAGACGTATTACAATTTTCTCAAGGGGACAGAAAAAGAATTATAGGAATATTTGATGATCATAACCTTGACTTCCTAGAACTGGCCGACACACGGAATAAAGCGCTCAACGGCGAGATAAGTTGTGGCCATGCACATGTTGCATTATCTTCAGACTTGAAGAGTCACTAAGCACATTAAAGAAAAAAAAATGTTGCCAAAATGTCTAAAATGAGTACGAAAATATGAAACGTAATGACGCTTGGAGAACAGTAACTAAGTTATAAAAAAGAAAGAACCAAACCATAAACATGCGTGCTAAATTGACTGCAAAAGATGTTAAATTGATTGCCAAAATGAATTTAAATGAACGAGAGCAGCATGTCCGTGATCACGTGAGTATATAACTCTAAACTGAATGAACGAATAACGAAATGGTGCTTGTTTTACGAGTTTCAATTGAAAAAGTGTTAATTAGAATGAGGCTAAAGGTAATTTGAATGCTCCAAAATGAATTTGAATGAAGAGATCATAAAACTGAACTTCCGAACATGTCATCTATGCTTTGTGCTAAATTGAATGCAGCTATTAGGAATTGGACTGACAAAAGAGCGAAATTGGCCGGGAAAACCTATAGTTGATAGAAGAACACTTCCTATTTTGAAACCACAATTATCAATTCTCGCGCAGGCGTTTCGATTATATAGTCATTTTTCCTGAAAAAAAAAAAAACGATGATAAAGACTGATCACTCTGTTTGTGAGCCAATCAAAAAGGTACCCCCCCCCCCCAAAAAAAAAAAAAATGCATTCACTTGTATTCATTCATTTTATCCGTTTTTAGTAGTTACTTTTTTGACGCATTTGTGATCAGTTTTTAACGGCTGCACTATCGCTCAGTCAAGTAGGATATCATTGCCCAAAGTTACAGATTTTGTAAATCACAAATTTTCATGGAGATCAAAGCGCCTGCATAAAGATTGATTATCATTGTGTTAAATAGAATTTGAGGTGTTTTTTCCTATTGAACAATGTCACGATTTCATTCAGTCGCTCATATCTTTTTAAATAAGAGACAGTTTTGTAGCCTTCTGTCTGCCGGGACACCATGTATAATATAATAGGTTCGTTCATATGCATTCAATATTTGCATTGGATGTGAAGAATAGCAAATCAAAGTTTGATCTCTCGTGAAAAAAAAAAAATTACACCGCCACGCTTCGTAAGTGCATTACATATAGGTGGGCTGAAATTAACTTGGTCTAAAATGAAACATAGGCCTATATGCCCATAAATGCACCATCATGTAGAGTTTTTAAAAAATGACTGTCCTACAACCCTATTGAGTCGTGTTATCTTTGTCATTATTGTTCTCATTATTTAAGAATGAAAAAGTGAATGCAAAATATGTATGTATTCATTGATAAAGTATAAGCCCAAGAGTGTGTAAAAGGAAATACATGTATTACATTAATTTCTAAATTCATGAAGTGTGCTGATATGTGGAACAGAGTACATTATTATGAAAATTAAAACAATATTACATTTTACATTAGCAAAAATGATGAAAATCTTGGTTGTTTATTTTTTTGTCAACTCATCCCAGCCAATCGATATCAAGGTGGACTTCAAGCAATGTACATACAACTCTCAATAACCAAAACCTTATCAAGCGAAGCAAAAGTGTAACATCTACGTAAATAAAAGTAAAGTAAGTCAATGAGCATTTATGAATCTAAGTTACAACTAACACGTAAGCGTAAGAAATAGATTTTATATCAACGTAATCAACTTCAACTTTGAAACAGACAAGCTAGCAATAGAATTGAAGAAACATTTCTCAGTTTATAACTAAAGTAAATAATCTAGAAAATTTCCTTTCACGTTACAGTCATATTGCCAGAATACCGAATTTTTCTCAGTTTCAGTCGTGTTTCCTTTCTTTCTTCTGAAATGTTTGTCTGGAAAGTCTAATTCTACCATGTCTGCTGTTTAGGATTTGTTGTCCTTTCTCTCTTCGTGGCCCTTTTCTTTTCTTCAGTGGGCCAGGAGTGGCTGAAGATACTGACGACATTTAACTTTTTAACGTGATCAAGGACTGCATATATTTTCATGAACAATAAATGAGTGCTAAGAAAGTACGTCTGCACCTGCTGCAACCACTATTAAAAAGTGCTCGGTATTTGATCGAGTGCCGGTCGAAGCATGATCGAGTTTAGTCGAGTATCAGTCGACAGCAGTCCTGTAGCGGTCGTGCAGCGGTCGAGTTATTTATGAAACTGATGAATCCTGGATCGAAATGATCTGAAATCAATCGTGTCGCATTCGAGTATAACTCGAGATGATCGGGAACTGAGCTCGGGGAAAAATCCGTCCCGACCACACTAGATTTCTATACGACCGATTCCCGATAAGCTCGATCTCTTCTCGATCACTACCCGAGCTGTTGGTGTTCGGGCTTCCTACTCGAATATTTTGGACATGTCCAAAATTATCGTGAAGGAAGCAAGAGCGATGCCGATCAAGGTAGATCGACCCCGAATACCAATGCCGAGCGAGCCCGAACAGGCCAAAAAAGCTTGATCGGGATTGATCGAGTTGATCTGATCGGCAGTGGGAACGTACCATAAAAGGCTAACCTTGTAGAACGTGGAATACTCAAAAGAAATTGATTTATACTTTGTCGTTGGTGTAGTTGTTTAAAAGCACTTTCAATCAGTCAAAACCATATAAAATGTATTATATTTCATATGCATATTGTCACAAAAGTAATATTGATACTACTGTCTTTGTGATTTTCATTGTCGTCATCTTCATCATCAAAATAATAGACACCCTTCTTGCCATTATTTCGTTATCATAATTGTAGTTCTGTAAGATGGAGAGGGAGGAATTGCGCTTGACTTCGCTGACACCAGTGTCGCTAGTGCAAACTACAAATCAGTTTCTTCATAAATAACAACTACGTCGCTGGTGTTTTCATGAATTGCATGAATTACGGGCTTCCCGTATAATCTTTACAAGACACAATTTTAAGTTGAGGGAATCAAACCAGTCGCGTTGAGTTAGCTTGAAAACATGAAGATTCGTTAACCAGTCTTTGATGTGGCCTCGGATAAAGAAACTCAAGACTTCTTTTCTGATTCTACATCTCACCATGACGGGTACCCAGAGGAGTTAAACAATGGCAATTGCCATGATTGCTATCACTAGACGCTCACAATGAAAAATAGGCATCAAATATTCCGAAAAGCTTGAAAGGCCGGGGTTCGAACGAATGGAGAATTCGAGTGAATGATAGAATTCTGTTTCACTTCTAATGTAATGGATCATGGCAGGGTTACGCACTTGCAGCTTTTGGAGAGCGAATTTACGAAATAGACTGTGGCATTCGTTTACTCTGGGGAGACTTACATTACACTGTTTATAACATGTTCCACAAATCTCTACGCCTCCAAGGTAGCAATACGCCCAAGTGACATCTTAAACCCTCTCACACTGCGCGATTTTGACTTCAGCACATTATATATTTGAGGTACGAAAAAAAATGAATATCTATACAGAAGGGTCATTCATGATATTTGTGTAGAGATCAGCAGATTTTATACTGAGAAGAGAGTACACTGTAAAAACATCGGTGTTAGATTGATCACCATGGGTGTTAAATCTAACACCGATCAAACTTCAATAGAGGACCACATCCACAGGTGTTGAAAATGTACTGTGACGGTGTTAAAAAGTGTTCGCCTGGCACTTCGTGGTGTTAATTTGACACTGTGGCTGGTGATATTTTTGACACTGCGCTAGAGTTAATTCAATAATGACACCGCATGGAGTTGATTTGATATTGGTGGTGTTAATTTCAATGATATAACACCCGTCCAGCTTCAATAGGGGACCACACCAACTGGTGTTACTGTGGTGTAAATGTGTTTACACATTTTTTTCAAAAATCAAGTACTTTATCGGAAAATTCTTTATTGTCTTGTTGAAGTTCAAAATTAACAAGAAGTGCAGTAACTAAGAAACGATTCAAAAAACAATTTTAAATTTTGAAAAGACACCCGGAGGTGTTACTCTAACACCATGAATGAGCACCGGAAATTTAACACCAGATCGGTGTTTCATATCTAACACCGGACTTTTTAGGCCTACGTGATAGTTATAAAAATAAAGCAGACTGCAAATATTTATTTATTGTTTTGTTGAGTTTTAGTGTCCATAGAAGACTTGAAGGGATATGCCTGGAAGTTTCTGTTTAACTCTATACTCTCGTCAGAATCCTATGCGCATTGCATGACCTGCGCGGAGAAACCGATCTAAAGATCTACGGATAAGACGAACCCTTCCCCCTCAAAAAAAAAGAAGAAGAAGAATGAAATTTGCATTTTTGATGTTTTTTCTTTGTGACAGTAAGCTCAGGCCTGCAAGGATGTTTTTCACATGTTTTTGAACCATCAGAGGAAATTATCTACAATTAACACAGAAAACAATTTTAAAAAGACAGAGTTATGAAGTTAAGATAACCATCACTGGGAATAGGGTAGACAAATATATCTGGTAATGTTATTTCATGAGCCATAAAAGCGAAGATAGTAGTTTTAATCTTTAAGGTTGTCAAAAAGATCTTTCATTGATTTAGATAAAAAACTAACACAATTGTTGATGTAAAACTTCAAAAAAAGGAATTTCGATTGAAACGTTTCTAATTGCAGATCTACACACCGTAGACTTATACTAAGATCTATCTGAAGGTGAATCGTGTGTTCTGAAGGTTGAGAGGGTTGATTGATTGAACAAGCGTTGAACAAGCGTTGTTGTTCTGAAAGTATCAACCAGAGTTTGAGCATCATTGTTGAATAGAATTGTACAGAATAGATTTTGTTTTACGTGACCATTATGACAGCATTGAATGTTTCGCAGCATAATTTTTTCTTGCACTTAAATTTCTAGGGGGTAGATTCAACAGAATTTATAAACTTCACTCCGACATCTATACACTCAGTCTGGGGTTAAGTCCTATGAGCCTTTCAAACCCCAAGTAATGTATGAGTGATGGAGGCACTCTTATCTCGTGTATCCTAAAGTATATAACCTGATCCTGGTGGCAATTTGACAAGTTTCATTGTAAACAAATGACGTGCATTTAAATCTCATTTGGATAATTATGTAAAGGTAAAATATGCAATCGTCATATTGTATACTTTCGTCGGAAATGAAATGAAATGAAATAAAATGAAATGAAATGCAATGAAAATGAAATGAAATTCAGCTGCCTGTTTCATGTGTACTAGAAATTTGGATTAGAAAAAGTACACTGGAAGCAGGAATATAAGGTTTACTATTCATACGTATGACTTGTACGATGTTTATGATTTGTACTGAATTCACATTCTGACACGTGTACGCAAGTGAAAAGATACCTCAGGTCTGCAGGTCATGAAACGCATTGCATATTTTGTATGCATATGTTCAGAATGTATGTTGGAAAATAAGACTTTATTTTGATATTGCTCAGTCATGTATAATGCATGCTGGGAAAGGAAACGAAAGACAAAGGCAAAAATCGTGGGAAAGATAACAACTTTAAGACAGGTCAAGACAAACTAGACCACGTATCGAATCTACAATCTATAATTAGGTGCCATGTAGGCAAACAGTGATGTTACAGCTGAACTTTAATGTTTTTATCTGCACCGAATAACCGTCCATAGTACTAAAGTAGGTCGTTTATAATACAAGGTATATCCGTCAGACATGAAAACACAGATAACGAACATAATGTATGACCGACAGTGAACCATTATCACAAACGCTGGGACTGTTTGCATTTTTAAACAATAACATTGTGTACGGAGTTATCACAACGCTTTGCAGCTCCGATCCAGCATGTCCAGGCAGTTTGATGTTGTACTGTAATGTATTAACAAGGAGGTTCTAGAGAATGGAGTCACAACCGTCTTATTTCCTTTGCTAGATGTTCGAAGCTGCCGCCCAAGAATTTTTGAAGCATATGTCGGACGGGATCTGCCGCGCAGATACGAAGACAATTGACTCGTGTCTCATTGCATAATCACCAGGCACTTTCAAAGGAGATATGTCTTTGTGATGGTAATCACTTTTCGCTATCCCTCCTCATAAAAGGTAGATGGCATAGACACGAGGATGCGCGAATAGAAACTGAGCCAAAAAAAAAAATG
This sequence comes from Diadema antillarum, assembly GCF_040938485.1. Lineage (NCBI taxonomy): Eukaryota > Metazoa > Echinodermata > Echinoidea > Diadematoida > Diadematidae > Diadema > Diadema antillarum. The sequence goes on along the minus strand of NW_027271161.1, from coordinate 851,708 downwards.
CTGAAATAAAAATGAAAATTACTCGACTAGGCATACCCGGGGCACTAATCTGATATATCTATAAATAAAGAATTATACTTGAAGATTATTCCATATCATTTTCATTTGTGGAAATTAAGCGGAAAAGTGATACAACCGCCTTTCAAGGATGGTACAGTTTTAAACATTTTCACATGATACAGCTCTGATTCACACTTTTGTACAAATTTCTGGACGGGATTGACTTTTGTTTTATATGCTTTATCATTAAGTGATATTTCATTTCATTTAATAAACAGATAAGCGAAATATGGCCAACATTATAATAACGTTCAAAATGAATCTTCAGATTGCTCAGCAAGACGGCGGCGTCGAACATCGATCATAAAAGGCACAAGTGCACCTCTGGAATTCTTTTGTCCATCAATAGAATTCTGACAACTGTCTGAATAATTACAGCCAGTTGGAACTCCACGTATAAAACCTCCCTGGTATTACACACCCTTAGGTTCGTCGCAAACAACTTCTCCTGGACGTCTATCTCAGGAAAAATTTCCTTCTGGAGAGAACACAGTGTCACACAGTGTCCCACAGTGTGAGAAACCACAATGTGAAAACAGTCTGAACACAGTGTGAACAAAGTGTGAAATCTCTTCACACTGTTAAATTCGAGAGTTTTAACAGTGTGAACACAAGGTGAGTCATCCATCTACAATGAGAAACAAAGCATTACAATGTGAACAGTCTGTGAAAACCACACCACAATGTGAATCATCTTCACACTGTTAAATTTGAGCATTTTCACAAAGTCAACTATGTGAGCACATTGTGAATACACTGTGTAAAAATGTGTTCTTTCTAATTGGGTTTGGTCACGTCATTGTTGTCTTCATAACATAGGACCAGAAAGACAGAGTATACGATATACCTGTCCGTCATGTGATAGACTTAATAGTAATCAATGTTTCATAGTTAACGTTGAAGACGTGTCTTTCCTCTGGAGGCACTCCATTAGAGACGAATGCTCTGGGAATTAATTCCTTGAGATTGGCCAACTCTTTTATGTTATTGTCGGGATTTATTTCGCAAAGTCTGTTCATGATGTCGCTTGATAAATACTGATATCGTGCCAGTCAACTTTACAATCAAAGCAGGATTCGAAACTACAAAATATATTAAGCCCTGAATATCAGACATTCAGTGATCAATTAGTTGTGTAGAAGCGGATGATAGGTGCAGGTAATCTAATCTTTCTAAGACACCTTGATCTTTCCGGATCTTAGCTCACTGGATCTTGTTTTGTTTTGTTTTTTCTAAGACCATAACCTCGCCAGACCTTGGAACTCCCACTTTCTTCTAACCTTTTATGGTCCATAACCTTCAACATGGCACTTGTTGTCGAGTGACCACGTTATCGGATAGGTGGCCATGGTAAAGGTTATGGACGATAAAATGTTAGGAGAAAGCGTAAACAGAAACCTGCATTCGTATAGGCTGGCCTAGATGTTCATTTGGTCATTTTCATTGACAGATCTCATCCATTCAGTGAGACATTTACTGTTCCTTCATTTGACACTCAATCTTGGAAAAAGCGCAATTTTCCATTGTTGTCTTTAAAGTTCATGTGCTCAGTCATGCATGACATTTGTCAACATAATTAGGCAAGAATGCAAAGAGGAAGAGTTCTTCTATCCTCACAATTAACATTTTGCTCTCTGTAGAGGACAAATATGAAATGATAGCCCTCCAAAGTTGGATTAGGCCTTCCTTTTTTTTTTTTGATACGCACTGTTTATGATTAGATTTTTTCCCATATAGTCCTTTCCTCAGATCTTGATATTTCCAGGTCTTGATTTTCCAAAGACTTTTATCGATCGTCGACCTTGGTCTTCTAAGATCCTGATCTTTAAGTGTTTTTTTTTTTACCTTAACAATCCATTCCCTTTATTGATCTTTTGTTCTTTGATCCAACTTTGCTGATTACCTAGAGGTCTGTAGTCCCGAAACTGGTCCGGAATAAAAAGAAACTGTAAACTCAGCACATTTTGGGGGACAGGTTCTCGTGCCAGACCATTTCCTGCAAAGGAAATAAATAACTCTTCTGATATTTATCACGGGACACCTAGATGGAATCAGGGAGGTGACTCACGTCCCTGATGGAACCTGGAAGAGAGTTATATCCTTAACACCAACCCCAACCTTACATAATACAGTTGTACATGTCCACAGGGATCCACTGCGCAACTCGTGGAAATGCTGATTTCCTCAGCCCAAGTGACCATAAACAAAGATCCTTGAATTTCCTTTTGTTTAAAGTATTTGGGTATTTCTTTACTCTTTACTCTTTCGTTATTGTGGTATAGGAAGGGAGAAGTGAGAATCTTCCTTGCTTAAGGAATATTACGATTTCTGACAAAAAAAAAAGTCCTTTGGAAAAGTGTACACAAGAAGAGAGAGAGAGAGAATGCGAGGGAGGGCATGTACCGACCATATCAATCTTATGTAGATCGAATTTCTAGTTTTACACTTTTCACAGTGCAATCATAAACTATTATACGAATAATTTATGAGTTGTGAGTGCATAGGGCACGAATATCGCACGAGGCGCGAGATAAGCCACTGGTCTATTCAACAAGGCGCGTAGCGCCGCGTTGAATAGACCAGTGGCAAATCTCACGCCGAGTGCGGTATTACGTGCCCCAATGCACGAACAAAATCATAAATTATTCGTTTTATACAACACCTTGTCCACAATCACAATACTAAATTAGTGACCGCCAACTCAGGAAGGCCCAAAAATAAATGTAACAATTAGGCAGAGAATTGTAAACCACCCTGTGTACTGCTTTCAAACACTCGTCATGATTCGACCACACAGTCACAGGAATCACAAACTCCGCAGGGTCTATACCCATTCTACGCTAACGTTAGATCGAGTTAGGCCTGACTGTTAGGCCGATCTGAGATGTCGGTAGATCTATAGTAGGTCTAGACTTTGTCTATTTCCGAAAATGATTTTGTATAAAAACACAGAAAAATAATCAAATTACGGTTTCTCAACTTGAAATGAAGTCTTGATTTTGGGATCACTGTGGTCCACGTAGCAGATCAGAGTCAAAAGTAAAAACACAGCTTAGCAGTAGGTATAAAAGGCCGCGCGATACATGCAACTAGCTAGGTAAAGTAGCTGCGCGTACACACGTACACGTTAACGTTGCAGTACTCCGCCACGCCTGGTCTGTGAGACTTACCGGCAGCGCAGCGCAGCCGGCCAGCACGTACAATGTAGTTTGGTGGCGCTTTGCTACGGGTGTGAGCCACAGAACTCTAGCTGTGAGCGGCCATGCATTAGTAGCCCCCCGCGAAGCCGTGCTATAGTACCTTCGAGCCGTGCAATAGGCCCATGCCAGGGGCCTATTGTATGGCTGTCACTCTCAATGAGTTTGATAGGTATTTTCTATTGAATGTCATGTGACATGTTCTTGGCCAATCACAATTCGACATCATTCTGAGGTGTTGTATAACATTGACTACTACATGCCTGTTCAAATACTTACAGGCAAGGCAAGCCAGCTAACAAACTCATGAAGAATCTGCATGTAGTCAGCGGAAGCAGCCACGAACTATAACGACCGAATCAAGACACGAACTGAGATTAACATTACTGCGACCATTTTCGACACACCGTATACATGAATCGGATTTACTCGGACCTTCTGAACATTGCAGATGGGTTCATGGAACAGCGCCATCTTTAATCCTGGCTACGTTTCCCTTTAAGGATTTGCCATACCCAATGATGCAATCTCCTCTAATTAATAGTCATTAAGCCTTTTGTATCCCTTCTTCCCGATACACACACACACACACACACACACACACACACACACACATTAAACCAAGTAAAATTCACCAATTCTACACCGTAAGTTGTTCATGTCCATGCCCAGTATTCCCATTCATGTCAAATTGCTCCTTCAGAATGGCTGTTTGATTTGATTGATAAAACAAAACTTAAACGACAATGATAATAATTTATCAAAAGGTGTGCAACGCATGGTACCCTTTACGGAATAATATGTTTGATTATTTGTTTATTTTGGGCTTTTCCCTCTTGAAGTATGATGCACAGCAATGTGATAATTCCTCTCAGTGTCACAAAAATATCTTTGATTCCTTCTCCTTTCTTCAGTCACAACAAAAACCTATTTGGCAGTTAGAGGCTTTGATGATACTCGCCATTGTAAACAGTAGATGTCTTATTTTTATCATTGTAATCGCTATTAATAGATTTTACCTGATAAGGCCTCCTATATGAATGATATGAGTGGTCTCCAAGAGGATCCTAATAATTCTGGTGTTACCTCAGCATTAACCCATTCTTACATCCTGGTAAAGTGGCATATTCTGAACAAGGAGATGGGAATCCGTGGTGTTGAGCTCCTAGAGCACTCTCTACTCTCTGTTAGTCTGGACTGCAACATCGTTTATGACGTTATGACGTTTACACAGTTATGACACCATTTGAGGGAGAACTTTCGTCGAGATCGCTATTAAACGGAGATCAATTCTGATTTCTGTCGTTCTGACATTGACAATGACACAATTTGTTTGAACAGCCATATGCTTCCTTTACAAGGATAAACGTATAAGGACAAATTGGAGGGGTTAATGTTATAAAAGCGAAAAAAAAAACAGTTGGGCAAACTCACATTACACCAATGGTCAGATCTGCCTGCCATGAAAACCTGGGCCAACATCTGCATAGCACACATCATCCCATTAACGCACACCAGAAAGTAGATGATTTTCTGGTATCGACCAAACTCGCTGATGTGGATCAAAATATCGTCGAATCTCATCTTGATCTATTTCTGTCTTTCCCTCCAAGTCTAATTCACACGAAGATGCTGTGGTAGGATATGATTACCTCTTCAGTTTCGAGCCTGGTCTGTGCCGATTAACAGAAACCATTGGTAACACTCTGGTATCCAAAAGAGAAGGCACCGGATAGATCCACTTGTTGCAATACCTTGTCTACATGTATCAATTACACAAGAACTGGCAGGAACATGATGTGATATGAAGTCTGCTAGTGTTCGCGGGGAAATAGCAGAAAGTACCCAGTAATGTAAAGGAGCCTTGCGCGGATTGTTGGTGCGCAGTTACGTGGTGCCATTGTCCAACACCGAGAATGTTTTTTAGGTTTGTCTGTTTTTGTTTTTGTTTTTTTGGTTCTTGGATGTGGGTTGTTGTTTTTTCTTTCGTTTTTGTTTCTCCGGTTCTGTCTGGTGAGTGTTCAACTCCCCCCCCCCCCCCCCCCCCCCCCTTGCACACCATTGTGGTTTTAAACATGTCATTGACACAGTTTGTAAAAGCGAATCTAACTTATTACTGATTTCAACCAAATTTATACACGCTTTTACTCTTTTAGTCTCTTAATGCACAATACCGTTAGTTGGTTAAGGTATTTGGGTATGGGAGGGTTAATTACATTATTCAATCAAAGTTTGCTTCAAAACTGGGACGGTTTTCAATTGTCTTTTTCCTGTTCATAATTTGTGCAATGTCAGGAATTAGGTTGCGAAAATCAGCCAGCGGATATAAGGTAAAATGCAGACAATACTAGTATATCTGAATAATAACAGTGTCATACTTAGTGGCTTTATAATCACAACATAGAGTCGGCGTAGAATCAGGATGCGTCCCTTGGCATTGTGGCGCCTATATGACACTGGCCTTGGCACGCACTCTACGAGTTAACAAAACGTTTAGAATATCAGTTTGGGACGTGTGATGTGTTTTAAAATTCAGTTCCATGAAATCGTTCCTTTTTTTGGGGGGGGGGGAATGGTGTGTTTGTGTGTGGGGGGGTTTGTGTGTGTGTTTTTGGGGTGTTGTTTTTTTTTTGTTGTTTTTTTTGTTTGTATTTTGGGGGGTGGGGAACTAAATCATAAAAACATTCACAGGGGGTTGTTTTTTTTTTTTTTTTTTTTTTTTTTGGGGGGGGGGGGGTTAGGGGGCTCTGTTTTGTGTTTGTATTTTGTTGTTTGTATTCAGACAGGTGCGCTTTTCTGGAACTGCTGGCCCCCAAATCATAAAAACATTCACAGGGCTCCCGGTCCTTTAGCATTGATAAATTAATTGTGAGACCTTTATGAAATCATTTTGTAGAACAAAGTAGGCATCACACGGCATGACCGGGGTGTAAAGAAGAACTTGAGAAAACACGGTATACAAGTATACCAGAATGAGAGGTCGACAGTAATCTTGTGTAAATTTTTTTTTTTTTTTTTTTAATCCCCTTACCCTGTCTGTACCACTGGAAATTTACTGTGTATAAGATAACAATGACATCATGAGTTGATGATCTAGAACTTGATTAATGGATGATACTGGGTAAAGAGGGAAATATAAAAAAAGAAAAATCACCAGAGCTCTTTCTAAGAGAACTCAATGTAAGGAAGAAATCGTGAATAGCTAGTGACACATTACAGTAATGCCAATTTCTCAAAATTATGTGCAAATGTCTGACGAAGGAAAACGCATCAGCCCCTAATGATGAAGAATGATCATGCACTTGGTAAATTTGTAGGGAACCGTTGCAATTAAGGGATACCGCAGCGCAATCGTCTCTTGAAGTTTTTCTTGACCCTCTATGGGAAAGTAAGGTCTTTCAAAACGGCGACGATATCCGCTGGAAATTACATAACGCAGAGAAGTCATTTAGATAGAGGACCATAAGTCCTGCCAGGAGGTGGGGGTGGGTGCACATAGAAAGCCACCGTGGATCGCGTCTTGAATTGTGAAATCAGGATCGGATGGTGAAGCAAACCTTTCATTTACACGGGAAATGATATAATCGTACTCAAGTGGTAGTATGGATGACGGTGGTAGCTGATCGTTTACTCTCTTATTTCAGGAAGAACTTTATAATATCAGCACTTTCCGGTAAGGGATGATTGATATTTTTTCCAACAAAATATTTGCGTAACATTCATCAACAGCAGAAGGAGAAAAATGTAATGAAATCCAGAAATGACAAACAATGACAAAAAACAACAACAAAACGAAAGATAAACAGACTTAATCCATTAGTAGCTGAACAGCTCGAGAACGTGCCCGTCCGCTTTTTTATAATTTTATGCTTTACTATTTCAAATATTTTATATAGAATATATAATTATGTAATTTGGAAGAGGTCAAAGGTCAACAAAACGATATCAGAATTATTTCTGTGACACACAAGTTTCTCGGTAAAGTCTTAATAGGCTTTCAAATGTTACATAATTGATAGCAGACAAAAATAAACATGCAGTGATCTATTTCCACATTGTCGATATGAGAGAAACGTTGCTGCACCTTCCAGGGAACAATGTGTCATTTTGTACGGAATCTTCAGTTGTTAAAAGGGTTAAGCTAATCTTGTATCATGAGGAAACACTCGATACAATGTATGACAGGTAGAGAGTGAAGATGGTGAAACATAGTTTGAAGAAATGACCTTTCTATACAGTGATGCACAAGAGGCCTAAATGAATCATAAACGATACTTGAGATACTAAGGTGTATAGTAGAGAAGCGTAAACGGTAATACATTGTGCCTGCATTTGCTTTTGATGGTGCAGTCACTCACGCGTATTAGTATTTAAAGGGGATGGCTAGTATCTGATCTGTGGGATTCAGTGGGAATGCCGGAGGATGATTGTTCCAATCCTTGTGGGATTCATTTAAGAGTACATTACATATCTATTGTTGTGTGAAAATTATTTGCTTCAGATTCCCACTGATCAGTTACTAGCCATCCCATTTAAGTGCTTGCCACATTCGCAGCTAGCTGGTTTCAAGCTGGCTCCAGCGATTATTCACCTCACCCACTGTTCTGAGCGACGGACTCTGGTTCTCATGGTTGAATACATAATGTTTTTACACATTGATATCCTGTGGGATCGTACCATTTAAACGTTAACAGGTGTGGGTCTACTCATCCGTTTGTCACGACACTCATACATCTAACAGACAGGTCAAGAGTACAGCTGGTCCTTCTACAACCAGGCACTGAAACCCATTTCCCACTTCTCCTGCCAGACTGCCTGCAGTCCAGGACAGTCGTGAACTTGCATGCAAAAGTCAGCAAATCATGCACGCCATGGCGTTTGTCTTTATTCTGTAAATAAGACGAACTGTAAGGGGAAAACAGTGGTTAATGACCGATACTTGAACGATGTTCGCCCCTGGGGGAAATCGCTTAATTACAATAGTCAACGAAAAATACACATTATTTATTTATTATAGAAATATGACAAACTATCGACTGAGATAAGGAAATAGTATCTTGGCCGATGAAATCATACGTGAAGTCATCCCACCGTTGTTGAAAAAAAAACGCGCACGCACGCAAACAACACACACACACGCACTCACACACTTCCACATAATTATTTTCAGGAAGGATAGCTTGCTGCTAACGTTAAAGACTGGTGAGCAGCGAATGTATGATAAGACGTTTATACATCTAAAATACTGTGTGTCTTCACATGCGTACATTATAAATTATGAAGCCATTGACACATTGAGGGTGTGTATATCGTTACTGTGTCTTGCATCCGTTTTAAATACCACTGTAAACACTCACGCACATAATGTGTGTGTAGGGTGGCTTGTTTGGTATAAGGGCCTACATTACCTACATCAATGTACATGATTCCTCTCTGTTTCATTTTTCACCAATGTATTTTCACATTTACATTGTTACCGATTGAGGGTGTGTATATCGTTACTGTGCTTGCATCCGTTTTAAATACCACTGTAAACACTCACGCACATAATGTGTGTGTAGGGTGGCTTGTTTGGTATAAGGGCCTACATTACCTACATCAATGTACATGATTCCTCTCTGTTTCATTTTTCACCAATGTATTTTCACATTTACATTGTTATCAATCTGACAAATGAGATGTTAGGGTTCCTTTAATATTATCAAGTTTTAAATATGCAGAACGAATTCAATGTATTTTGTGAATATCACATTACTTTATACGGCAATACCAGTTTATGATATCTTCTTTGCCCCGTTTAAATGAAAATGAATCATACACTGTAAAAACATCGGTGTTAGATTTAACACCACGGGTGTTAAATCTAACACCGGTCAAACTTCAATAAAGGACCACACCCACAGGTGTTGAAAATGCACTGTGATGGTGTTGAAAAGTGTTCACCTGACACTTCGTGGTGTTAATTTGACACTGTACCTGGTGTTATTTTGACACTGTACTGGTGTTAATCAAAAAATGACACCACATGGTGTTGATTTGATATTTGTTGGTGTTGATATCAATGGTTTAACACCCGTCCAGCTTCAATAAGAGACCACACCAGCTGGTGTTACTGTGGTGTAAATTTATTTTCACATTTTTTCAAAAATCTAGTATTTTAATGTAAAATTCTTGATCGTCTTGTTTAAATCAAAAATCAGCAAGAAGTGCAGTTACTAAGAAACTCTTCAAAAAACAGTTTAAAATTTGGAAATGACACCAGGAGGTGTTAATTTAACACCATAAATGAGCACTGAAAATTTAACACCAGCTCGGTGTTCACTATTTAACACCGGACTTTTTGCAGTGTACCATTGAAAAAAGGGGGAGTGTAAGTGTGCGTGTGTGCGTACACGCTCAAAACTTCCTCTGATTTCTGAGAGACCTTTATAGGCCTTTCGTTCGGTCTTTGATGCGAGGGCTTTCAGTGGAGCAGTATCGGCCTACGGCGTACTAATTAATGATACCTGAAAACAAAAACAAAACCAAAAAAAAAGTCAGCGGAGCAACATTACTAGTACCATTCTTCTTTAATGCAGGCCCAACATAACAAGATTCTATGCCACTTTTGGATTTTATTGATGGCAAAATAACGATTTCGATATAAATGCTTCGAACATAAATTATCTATATTATCCAAAGGACCCGTGTCTTTACGGTATTTCTGGCCACTGAGAGAAATGCCATATTAAACATCCGAAGGTGCAGGGCCTAATAATCATGTCCATTGGTATACATACAACTGTGTGTGCACATTTGTTTGTGTTGTGTGCGCGAGCGTGTGTGGATGAATGTCTCTCAAGAGATGACCACCTTGACCAGAATCATAGATATTACTTTGGGCTATCAAGCTGCCCTTGTCTAGTGGTCACTACTAAACACTTCCGGTGTTCACCAATACAATCACGGTATCCGTTCAATTTATCACAGCTTTGTTCCGAGTCTTGACCTGTTTCCATAAACTTTGAATCTCAAAACAAAGCAATCGACAGGATACAGGCTGGTGATTCATTGCTCCCTTGCGTTTTGAAGCCAAATTCACCATAAAATCTTCTCATGAACAATGAAATAGAGTGGCATTTATCTGAAATCGTATAATAATCTTGATTAAAAAAGCAAAAGTGAAACGACAAGCATGCCAACAAACAAACAAACGGGTGATTGGTGACACACATACCTCCCACAACCATGGTAAGTTACAGTTTTTGTAATGAATAGGTGATTCCTGATAATCGTTTTATAACAGTTATAGATAAGATGACCGCACTATCACTGATGTTCATTGTACCGAAGTACGTTTGGGTTAAGTCGCATTCTAAAGGACTCAGACTTCTCGATTTATTTTAAAAAAAAAGGACAAGTCATATACTTTTGTTGATACCAACACACTTTTTTCACCTTAACACCTATCTTGCTTGCAAGTTCACTTTTTTGAACTCTTAATTCTTTCAACAAAGCACCTGCTGTATGTTTGTACTTTGAAAGAAAAACATATTCTTGTTTAGGATAATGCAGAAAACACATAGCACTGAAATGTATATGGTATGTGAAGTTGCCTTGGCCACGCGTACGTGATATTTCGTATAATCATGACGGATAGTACATCTTCAGTGTTATACATATGTAAAGTGAAAACTATTATAATAGATTGTTTCTATACACATGAGGGGCTTCTCATGTTCATATAGGATTGTACTGAACTTAACAGAGCTGTTTAATACTTCGATATATATATATATATATATATATATATATATATATATATATATATATATATATACATATTATATTGTATACAGGCATTAGTCATTGGTAGTTGTTTTTGTTGCGTTATTCACGCATCTGGCTAGCTCTTTGGTCTTCAGGAAGAACTTTTAGAAAAGGAGTGTATAAATAAATGAAAAAATGAAAGCTCCCTGAATATTTTAGATCAGGAGCCTCATCATGCTTGTCATGATTTATCTGTAGCAAACCTTTTCATTAAAAAAGAAAAGAAAATAAGAACTTAAAAAATGTACCCTACGTACCCCATCTTTCCCCTCCCACCACCACCATCCCCTTTCACCTAAAGAAACTAAAGAAACACAATGCGTTATAAATGGAGACCGTGATGTTGGTGGGTATGTAAATGCTGACAGAAATCGATTTTGCTTTGATGATATATTTTCAGATTTGGAGACGTTGAAGGAGACGTAAAGGGTAACATGGTGAGTTCAGTGTACTATGACAAAGTACATTTTAATTACAGGCTTCAAATGACACCAATTTGTTATGAATGTATACCCGAAGGTGTCGGTTGACTCTAGTTTATTTTCATTCTAAACCTATATGTTTATCTTTCCCTTGTCTGCTGCTAGCTATCACGGCCAGCCTCGGTTGTTTTGATTTCTGCGATGCCTGTATCATAATTATATTTTCTAAGTCTCTTCCATGCCCAATATGAGCCGTTTAAAATACATTATAGGTCTTACTCATTGTCATTGTCGTTTTCATGTCGTTGTCCTTTCTTGTCAATACATTCGTTGAAAGATCTTGATTACCGCAACCATCTTTGAATGTCATACCACCCATTATATTTATCACTGAAATCAATAATTCTGTTGTCACCGACACAGTGTTGTCAACAATTATCATTAACTTAAAATAAAGATGGCCAGTACTAAACTGGCGAGATCATCCGACGAGCTGAAAATAGATAGGCCCTACTTATAAGTGTAAAAAAAAGGGGGGCTCAGGAGTTATACACGAGGTACATTTTGATATAGAGTATGTAGATTATTATTAACATTATTATTATTATTATTATTATTATTATTATTATTATTATTATTATTATAATTATTATTATTATTATTATTATTATTATTATTATTATTATTATCATCATTATTATTAAGTAATGTTTGTGGATGTTTGTGTTTGTAGGGAAGACATTCAGCACACTTTCCTGTACCGTAAGATGAACAGATTTGTTTTTGGGAGTCAATGGTTATCAAAATATGTTTAATTACAGTCAATTAAGAAATAGACATTATATCATTATCAAAGTTGAGAAAATAGGAGTATGGATGATTTGTCGAATTTTCATTTTTTTTTTCTTTTCTTAGTATTGCAAATTTGTTAGTTCTGAGGAACAAAACAAGGAGTGACAATATGACCAAAATTATTGAATGTTTCGCAAGATACACGCTACGTATTTTCAAGTGCGGACCAACTGCTGGGAGGTCCGGGTAGTAAAAATCTTTCCCAGTGTGTCACTTGCCCGCAAGGCTTCCCAAGACACGGCGTGACAAGGCCTTGAGCATGCTCAAAACTCGTAAGGCACAAAACTAGTATAGGCCCCGCGCTTGCCCGGAAAGATGTGACAGGGCTCACTTGATGTACCTCTGTGGGTGTGAAATTTGAATATTTGTTTGTTTGGGTATTTCTCTTTCTATTTAGGGGTGTAGAAAGAAAAAAACCCAAACAAACAAGAAGTATGCCTACAGTTATTCATCGCTTCGACCATACCAGACCCGGTGGGTGTGTTGAAACTGGACCCTGGAGTAGATCCTGTAGGTATATAATGACCATGGTGACGGCATGTCATAGTCTGATAGTACGTGTGAATAGGACCGTACCTCCAATCGAAGGGGGCAGCCGGGCCCTTGGTAAGTGTCAAATATTCATACCATGATGTTATCTCAGCTATAGCCAAACGAGGTAAAACAAATACTCACATTTACCCAACTCAAGCGAATGTTACAAAAAATAGTCCTCTTTTTCCATGTGTGATGAAATACGATTGGAGGTCATAGGTTAATGTTTTACAGGTTAATTATAGCTGTTGCCGATTCATTATATATAGGACAGCATCACTGTGTCATTTAAAAATGAATAAAAAACATGCTCTCTTCTTACAGATGAACGACTTGTCATTTCTGATTTGAAAAATATCTGTTTTCTTCTATTTAGTTGTTATTAGGTATTATTGTGTGTTTTGATCAAAACAACGCCTGTTCTATGTCATCCTATACTGTGATAAAACGTATAGAATAGCTTGTTGTCAGCATAGGTTGCTTTGAAAGACCTCATAGAGTCTCTTTGTAAGTCCCATAAGTTCGATGATTTGTGCAGATATGACGCCATTAACGATTAGGATTCACTATAGAAGTGAAATAGTTGAGTAATAGATTCTCTTAAATCATGTATGAAAGATACTTCATCTCTAAATGCTTTATAGAGAATACGGATCAATGAAAGAAGAAATTGATAATTGTTTTGACGTATTGATAAAGAATACTTATAAAAGGACTTTCAAATTATCAGAATTGCGTTTTATGAATAAGGACCTATTTATGAACTTATGGATTTATAAATCTATGAATTTGGGAATTCATATTTCTATGAATTTATCAATCAATAAATCTGTGAATTTATGAATTCACATGTCTATGGATTGATAACTGCAGTATATGAAATATTCATGGATTGAGTACGCACGTTCAGTATGCACCCTATAAAACAAATCAACAGGGGTTAATACGGAGCGCTATGGTGTATTGGATACAACGGCGTAGCCAGGATTTCATCTTAGGGGAGGCGGTTAGTCTGCGAGGGAGCGAAGCGACCGAGCCCGAGCGAGCGGAGCGAGCGAGGGGGGGAGGGTGTGGGAGGGGGGTGTCCCCCCTCCCACGGTAAGAACTTTTTGCATTTTGATGTTGTAAATGGTGCAATTTGATGCATGCTTTTGCGCGTTTTATCGACGTGAAACAGTCCCACTTGTTTAAGGTAGCAGTTTATTTTGATGTAGATTATTATTGAACAATTTGCCTATAAAATGGTATAATTTAAATACACTTCTTGTATTAATTCTCTTCACTGAATATCATGAACGCGACTGAACCCGAGCAAGCGGAGCGAGCGAGGGGGGAGGGGAGGGTGTGGGAGGGGGTGTCCCCCCTCCCATGGTGAGAACTTTTTGCATTTTGATGTTGCAAATGGTGCAATTTCATGTATGTTTTTGCGCGTTTTATCGACGTGAAACGGTAACATTAGTGTAAGGTAGCAGTATATTTTGATGTAGATCATTATTGAACAATTTGCCTATAAAATGGTATCATTAAAATAATCTTCTTGTATTAATTCTTTTCACTGAATATCATGAACGCGACTGAACCCGAGCGAGCGGAGCGAGCGAAGGAGGAGGGGGAGGGTGTGGGAGGGGGTGTACCCCCTCCCACGGTGAGAACTTTTTGCATTTTGATGTTGCAAATGGTGCAACTTGATGCATGTTTTTGCGTGTTTTAACGAGTTGAAACAGTCCCACTTGTTTAAGATTGCAGTATATTTTGATGTAGATTATCATTGAACAATTTGCCTATAATATGGTATGATTTAAATACACTTCTTGTATTAATTCTTTTCACTGAATACCATGAACGCGACTGAACCCGAGCAAGCGGAGCGAGCGAAGGGAGAGGGAAAGGTGTGGGAGGGGGTGTCCCCCCTCCCACGGTGAGAACTTTTTGCATTTTGATGTTGCAAATGATGCAGTTTGATACATGTTTTTGCGCGTTTTATCGACGTGAAACAGTAACATTAGTGTAAGGTAGCAGTATATTTTGATGTAGATTATTATTGAACAATTTGCCTATAAAATGGTATCATTTTGAATAATCTTCTTGTATTAATTCTTTTCACTGAATATCATGAAAGCGACTGAACCCGAGCGAGCGGAGCGAGCGAAGGGGGAGGGGGAGTGTGTGGGAGGGGGTGTCCCCCCTCCCACGGTGAGAACTTTTTGCATATTGATGTTGCAAAATGGTGCAATTTGATGCATGTTTTTGCGTGTTTTAACGAGTTGAAGCAGTCCCACTTGTTTGAGGTTGCAGTATATTTTAGTGTAGATTATTATTGAACAATTTGCCTATATTTAAATACACTTCTTGTATTAATTCTTACACTGAATATCATGAACGCTGTCTGTTCAGCAATCAAACAGAAAAAGCATGCACACGAGGTTGTAGATAGGGGCATATCCCCTCCCACACGAAGGGTATTTTGCGTTTTCAGACCTGAAATTCAGCGATCTGGTGCAAATTTTTGGTGCAATACTTTTTCATCGAAGTGTTAAATCACGGAATTTAGCTCTTATTCCGAATGTGCACCATCTGTGTGTCAGTGTATAAAGTCTAGTGAGGTACAGCTTAGGGGAAGGGGAATTCCGCCTCCCGCTCGCGGAGCTTTTGCGTTTTTAGAATTGAAATAAAGCAATCTGGGTATAGCCACAGTCTACTTATATGCATGGCGGAGGGGGGGGGGGGGAGGAGAGGCGGGTGAGCAGGGAGAAGGCGTCGGCGAGTGTTATCTCCACCTTTCCCTTCCGATGGAGCTTTTGCCTTTTTAAGGTTGAAATTGAGATATCTCGTATACGCATATTTGATGGAATCAACATTTGGGAAATCAAAAAAAAAAAAAAAAACTGATGGGGGGAGGGGACTGAGGGAGGAAAGGGTCGATTAAAAGGGGAAATTCCCCTTATACATGAGGGAACCTTGAGTTTTTGGAAGGTATGTGATAAGTCTTGTGCACTCAGAATTATTCATAATTTTTTTGTAAATCTAAAAAGTGTACTAAGCTAGGGAAAGAGGCACAGAGGGGGAGGGTTTGGGAGGGGGATACCCCCTCCCAAGCACGAGAGATTTTGCATATTTTGAATTGAAATTCAACGATCTGGTGCACACTTTGAGAGAAATATTCAAAAAAATATCTTATTTGATGAAAGGTTGCAAAGGAGACCCGCTTCATGTGCATGCATGCAGTATACACGCATTTTTTTTCCGCCTCCCAAATCCCCGGTCCAAATCTTAGGGGGGGGGGGGGGCGACCGCCCCCATCGCCGCCCCCCCCCCCCCCCTGGCTACGCCAGTGATTGGATAAGATTCTTGACATTGAAACGGAGGCCCCAATGTCGAGTCTTGCCGATTGCTTAAGTCATAGGACGAGATGTTTTAACTACGATGTCGCTTTCGACCCAGGTGTGGAAATTTGTACCACTCCTAAGGTAATGATAATTGCAGAGCCTTCTGAGAGAACAGTACTAACACTGATGAGTCTATACCCTTGGGAAAGACTGTGTTATTATCATTATATGATTATATTAGTACGTTACCCCAAATTCATAATAATGAAACAGATCGAAATATTTTCATTTTCATCTAATAAACAGAGAAATTGTATACAATGTATAAGCAGAACATATTTGTAATAATTGGAAAAAAAACACGTGAATTAACAAAGAACATGTGAAAATGAGTAACACAAAAAAGAAACACGATTGTATTATTTTTGCTTTAATATTTACATATGCATATAGTACAAGTTAAATAAGGATGGGAATGGAAATGGAGGGTCCCTCTAAAAAGCAAAGCTTGTACGATGTGGGACCATCAGAAAATGCATAAGACTGCGAATAATGCATTCAGGTAGAAACCAATAAAAAAACAAAATAAAACGATCCAATGTCGATTGTAATTCTCCGTACTTCGGTTGCAGTTCGTGATTCACAAGGTTTGTTATTCAAAAAATTCGTTAATCCGAAAATGCATAAGATTTGTTCATTCTAAGCTTCATCAATTTCAAAATGAAATAAGGTTTGTAATTTCAAAGGTTTGCTAGTACGTACTTTCTTTTTTTTCCATTTTCGGATTAACATTTAACATAATCCCAGTTTGTATTTCAATTTCGATTCCAGAAATGTTTGGAAACTTTGTCCTTAGATATAAAACAAAGGACAAAAAATAGACAAAATAATTTAAAAATGAGAAAACCGAGTGTAGGCCTTGATAATGAAGCCGTTACTTTTATTCCGCAACAATATATCATTTTGAATTTTATATGATACAATTAAACTTGCTACAATTGTAGGTTAGCAATAGTTAAGAGAAATCCTATATATAGCATGTATTAGCAAAATACGCTAGAATATTTGCCGTCAAAAATTACCGCATTTTCATCTACTTCCACCCCAACCAAGCCCACCCCAATATACATATAATTATATATATATATATATATATATATATATATATATATATATATATATCGTGAACTATGTCCATTTGCAACCCCTGATATCCTCACTAATTTCTCCCTTAAAAGATTTTGATAATGATCCATCTATAGTGAAAGCATGCATGCTGTGAAAACCGGTCAATGGAAAGTATGTTGTCATGACAATGAATGCTGCTATCATATTTTGATTCCATACTGGTTGTGACATTTCTGTTTGTCTTACCTGACACCAGTGATCAGATTCCCCGGCCAGGAACACCTGAGCCATTTGATGCATGGAAACGGGGATAGCAATTACACAGAGGGTAAAATAGATCCATCGTTGGTACCGCCCAAACTCTCCAAGCTGTCCCGAAATCTCGTCAAATCCCATTATTCCGTGGTCACATTCAAGATGTTATCAATAAAACACGTTCGATCCTTCTGAATGTTTTCGATATGTGTAATCGAAGGGTTGACTACCAAATGTGGTCCTTATTTGCGGCTCTTAGCTTCTAGCCCCTTACGTCATATCTTGCATGCAATAAATTAATACAGGGACTAAGACAATTTCAGGTAGATAACCGTAGTCTGCATTCTGCGTTCAAGGCGACGTGTGTACAGGACATAACACAAATCTACAATGAATGAGATACTAATAGTATCTATTCTCCTGTTGATTCTCAAGACAATAAATTCATTGGAGACAACAAATGCATACATTTTCACGGATGATGACAATGAAAAGGTTCAATATCATGCTCCCCTTGTTAGGGAACTAATAAAGATGAAAACCGTATTAAAAAGGAAAATTCATAAAGAAAATGAGCAAAGCCTGGAGAAAAGAATAATTATTAACGACCTTTGTATCGGAGCTTGTTCTTGGCCGATAACAAGTGTAACTCTGTCCACCCTGCTCAAAACTAAAGACCAAAGAAGTCAACGCCCCTCGTTCGAAGGACAATACTTTTTTTTTCAATCGTTTATTACCATTGAGTGTAAGAACTGTTGATTTTCTCTGCTGCTAATGGTGTTGACAACGTGACAACGAAACGTGATGCTCGTCAATGATTAAAACTGTAAGAAGATCTTACAAAAAGTCAATCTTATCCGTGCTCCCTTTAACGGTGAACCTCTGAGGAACGCTTTGCTCAGTTTATCTTTTTAAGGAAACAATTGATAAAAGTTTAGCGAATCTTTTCAGGAGGATAAAATTATGTTTATCTAGTTATAAGTTATAGATGAAGACTTCTAAAAAATGATGAAAGAAAGAAAATTACTTAGAACAAAGAAATGCAATGCGGTATTCAGAAACACTTAACTGAAAGAAGGAAGGATGTGTACAGGCCTCTACTTGGAACAAAAGAAATTATGGATGATCGGATGTGTTTATAGAATATAAACTGAAGAATAGGGTGATGAGGAATTAAAGGTCATATAAAGTCATCCGATAGTTTAACGTGATGTGAAGGTCGCCTTTCCTTCATTTGTATCATTATGTCATTTTTTTAAGTTTGGAAAACATTAAAAATAGCTTTGTATTAATCATCATTTACTGAGAGTAAAGTCCGATGATTTGTTATCAATGCTAGTTTGCATATCAGGTTGGTCGTTATGGTGGATGCTGTCGCTTTTTGCAGGCAGATGATCATTCAGACTAGACTATAGCGTTATCACGGTTATAGCAGCATTTACTCTTTTTTTTTAAATCATAAACCTTTCAGTTGTACAAGCATTTAGGCATTGGTCCCATCAAAATCGACCTATATCCCAAAGAATTTCTCACGAATCTTACTCTTCCAATCATTACCCTACGCATGAAGATGTTGGTATATCCACATTATCCCCACTATCGTCGCGACCTATTGATAAAAGCGAGTACACAGCACAATCCTGACTACTCCAAGTTTCTTGTTGTGAGAGATAGTGTAGTTGACATGTCATAAAAGGCTATCGCACAACGCCACGTTCTATACGAGGACAAGAAACGGGAGTCCTTTATCTTATCTAGTTGGCCAAGTTACTTAGTAGGTAAATTGGTAATTTGAGCATGTCGGTTGCAGGAGGCAAGCATAGGTTCACTTTGTCATTCTATTACTGGGTTGATAATTCCTTTAGCATAGAATGGTCTCAATGATGATTACATAATTTGACTTTTTTATTCTGTTCTGTCTTTTCTATATATAAGGAAACCATGTGAAACGATAGTGAAAGATTGTGTCGTTCTGTTTGACGTATACATGTGACACACATATCTATACTGTACTTAATATATTATATGTACATATATATATATATATATATATATATGCATATAATAACTGAGTGCGATTTTTACAATGTATGATGTATTTACATGTATTGTCCTTTGTCTTTGCCTTGTGCCTCCTGTTCAATCCAGGAGACAACCTAGGCCTTTCATGTTACATTGTTTATTGATATAATAAAGAATGCTGAACAACAAAATATGTTTGTATGAGTGTGTGTGTGTGTTTTTTTTTTCATCAATTCCATGCATTCGTTATACAGAACATGAAATATCAAGATATATCACGTGAATATTCGTGAGTTGTTTGCACAGAAGAATATAATAAACTGTTATACACTATTGTATGATTATATTCAAATGAACATGTATAAGCACATAACAATCATACTTACATGTATTCATACATGTTCATTTGTACTTGTAAGCAGCTTCTCTCATGTAATATAACTTGAAAAACGATTCTTTTTTAAGGCCAAAAAGACATTTTGAAAATATCACAGCTATTTAATACAAATCTCTCTCTTATGAATACACGGTTGAGTGAAATAAATGCCATCACAACTGTTCCACTTAACGGTAAAGAGTGTCAAGGGAAATTAACATAATGACCAGGGAGGTTTCGCTTACTCCCTCTCAAAATATGTTTCTAAATATTACGAGTATAGATTGCAAGGGGTTTGTGATGCATTTAACACACCGGTAATTAGCTCTATGATCGTTAAAGATTCCCTGAAGTATAAATGCATGTTGATTTGAGTGGAGTTATGATACCCTCAACATCACATTTGCGGTGAAAGGAATATCTAGAAACATTCCACTACGTTTTTAGCAAACCAATATGCATTTGTATTTCAGGGAACCTTTAGATACTGTGGACGACACAGTGATATTGTAGAAATTTTATAAACACTTCTCAATAAAATATCTTTCTTTAAAAAGTTGATATCAGATGTTAAGCCAATTGGCTTTAAAAGAGTACCGAAGTAAGGATGTCACTGTCTTTTGTTATAGCTTATGGAACCAGGTGCAAGCATGGTTAGCAACAATGAAGTGTTCGTAGACCGGGTCTGGTATAGAACCACTTTGGTACTCTAAGGATTCACATATCATCACAGTCATATGCAAATTATGCTTATCTATAAGTTATAAGTAGCACCAAGTGTTACAAAAAAAAGGAAACGTATATAATGCCACTAAAACATGGGAAATGGGATTGGTACAAATCATGAACGCACAGCACGAAATGAGATATATTCTTTCAATGTCTCCATTTTGTTGAATACCTCAGGAAATCTAACAAACGGCTTTAGCTGCATCAAGTCAGATAATACGTATTTTTCAGTTGTTGTCAAAGTTGCAAAGTTTTAGAATATGATCAAGCGCAATTTTTACGCACAAGATCTTTCTGTTTTATTTTTCTTTTTTTCACATAGGTTGGTTCCAGAAGCTCACATTTTTATTCCACTCGTAAATAAAACAGCTCACTTGATTGTGGAGACTTTTTTACCTTTGTTTGTTTGTTTGAAGATCTAAAAATGGATTCTATATAGTACGACGTCGTAATAGAAAAAAGAATGAAGAATACCGGTGTAGTGATGGGAAATCAGTGTGTTAGATTTGAAAGAAAAAAAAAACTTTGAAACAAAGCGATTTTCCTTTTTCTTTTGTTATTTTTTCTTTGCCGCAAATTATTGTAAATATGATTCATCAGTACATATATGTCTACAAAATATATACACAGTAAACTTCCTTTAATTTTCTGCTGTGCCTTCAATTAAGAGAATGTACATTCAAACATTTGAGTTCATCTGATATGCATTGTCGCATACATCACTTGAAAAGGAGATATATGAGGTTGAAAGAAGTTTACGTTTAGTAAGGAATATATGAAAACGTATAAACATTATAAAAGAAAACGGTCCTCAGTTATGCAGCTACAAATTACACAATACTTTCGACGCTAAATACTGCTTTCGTGTCTCATGTTTCTCTTATTTTAGATCACACAATTCCACTCAAGAGAAGTGAAGGAATTTATAAAGTCTGTATAGGGTCTCACAAAACAACTCTTTTTTTGCGAAGCATTCTAGGATTCCCGATCAGTGGTGAGCCAGTCACAGCTTACAGGTGAGCTCTGCGGGATTTTAGAGAGCTGGATCTCTCAGGAATATTTTCAGGTTCAGTCGTTTTGTGTTCCAATTCAGTCACAGTTCTCTTTACGATTATTTTGTTTTCAGCTGAGGTCTGTGAGACTCTGGAGGACTAAGAAGCCTGGGGGACCAAGAGGCCCTTTGAGACAACTTTCAACACCGAAGAATGATGCGGACGTATACACATTTAAATTCACTACAGACGATAAATACACTAAAGCCCTTTTTACACTTGTGTTTCTTAACCCCGTACTTTCTCTGACCCAGGACTATCGTTAATCCCGTACCAATTTTTTTTCCAGCATTTTACACTCTCCAATAAATCCCGTACTAAGCTCTTGTCCTGGGCTAAAGAGAAAACTGACCTTTTTACACTCGTATTTCTTAGTCCCGTACTTTCCAAACCACATGAATATTCATGATTACGCTGTGCACTGTACAAGTACACGCACGCACCGGCAGCACTTGATTACCTCGTTTCTGATTGGTCAGTGGGGGTAGGACTTCGTCTCCGTCGCTCAGCCCCGGATTATTCTTTCGTTCTGTTTACACTCGCTTGCTTGGCACCGCAATTGCTAAGGTCCCCCCCCCCCCCTTAGCCCCACCGTTGGTACGGGACTAAGCAAAAATTTGCAAGTGTAAAAAGCCCATTTTTTGTGCCTTCTCCTCTGATATCTCTTCATTAAGTCAAGAATGAATTTCCTTCTCAAGGAGATTTTTGCCTTACTTGGGCCTACGTGCAATAAGGAGATATTTGAATGTTCCTTCTTCTTCTTCATCATCATGAGATTCTTTCTTAATCTTCAAAGGGCTATGAAGCATATCAAGAAGATCAACTTGACCCGCGTGCTCATGTTATGAGGGTCCTAATCTGAAGCTGTTGCGAAATGGCCTATAAGGAGATCTTGAGTTTGTTTGTTTGTTTGTTTTTTATTTCGATTTGTCATATACATGAGGAATGTACACCAAAAGGTCTCCTGGGACAATCTATTTCCATTTTTTCTTAGTTATGTGATGCTGTACAAACGCAACCCTAACATGTAATGATATAATCATAAAGATATGTGTGCTTAAAAGCATGTCCAGCAGAACTACAGCAAGACGATTGGCAGCGACAGTATAAACCTGAAAGCCCCGCTCGACAGGACTAGGCTTTCTCCGTCGACGTAGAGTCGTCGACGAACCCCTTATTGACGGCCCCGTTGCCATTCTCCTGGTAGGCGTGTTCTTTCTGGTCGACAGAAGATGAGACCGTATTGAGTTCGTATTCTTTCTCCTTCCTGCAGCAGTACAAAAAACAAAATCAAGATTCGTTGATTTCCAAAGTACGTAATTGCAACGTATATCGTTGTATGATAGATCATTATGGTGAGAGGGTCCATGCAGATGATTCATCACACTTTCAAACTCCTCAGACTTGCAACTGATTGACACATTGCCCTGCA
Organism: Diadema antillarum; assembly: GCF_040938485.1. Taxonomy (NCBI): domain Eukaryota; kingdom Metazoa; phylum Echinodermata; class Echinoidea; order Diadematoida; family Diadematidae; genus Diadema; species Diadema antillarum. The sequence goes on along the minus strand of NW_027271161.1, from coordinate 828,514 downwards.
TCGACATAGATAAGCACTGAATTGATCAGTGTTTTAGTAGTAGCCATGATAAAAATCATGGGCGTACATACTCGAACGGGATTCGAACCCACGACCTCCTGATCTCCAGACCGGCGTTGTCTCCCCTAGACCACCGAGCTTTCGCCCGACAGCAATTAATGTTCGTTTTAATCCTTATAGCATGTAAAGGGTACTGCGTAATTATTCAAATTTACGAAATTCTTCCGTCGAGATGCTTTCATTGCAACTGATTGACAAATTGCCCTTCATCGACGTAAATAAACACTGAATTGATCAGTGTTTTCGTAGTAGCCATGATAAAAGAAAGAAAAAAAAAGAAATTAAACACTGATCAATTCAGTGCTTATTCACGTTTATGCAGGGCAATTTGTCAATCAATTGCAAGGAAAGCATCTCGACGGAAGAATTTCGTGAATTTGAATCCTCAGACCTAGCAATCGAAAAACCGGAAAAACCGAAACCAGAAAGTGCTACCTACCCAGAGTAGTCTCTAAAGTGCTAGTATACCAAACTGTTTATTAAAGGGATCCCACCATTATTAATACACACACATACACACACACACACACACACACACACACACACACACACACACAAATAATGTTACGGACGCATGCACGAAGTGACGGCGGGCATCCTACAAGTGTACCACTCCTACTTTTTGGTATGTAGGCATGATGACGAAGATATTGTTTTCAAATGAGTAACTTCATGTAACTTATTATGATCAATGAGGTCATTATTCTCCAGGTCAATGCTTGCTGTAGTATGCCTGCATGAAATACGAGTAGTACACATAGCCTTGAGACGAGAATGCCATTTGTTGACTTACGCCTTGCTTGTCCCGAACAGTTCTCCCTCTTCGATGGTCTCCGGAAGCCTCTGGCCCAGAGTTTCGGGTAAGAAAAGGATGAGCAGACCGGCGGCGATCGAGGCGATGCCAAAGATAAGGACGGGCAGTGGCTCCCAGGTTTCGGCGAGGAGGAGGATGATGGGAGCTAAGATTCCAGCTATACGAGCGCTCATGGAGCATATCCCAACACCAACGCTCCTGGATAGAGGTACATGTTAGAAGGGCCGTTGGGCGTAAAAAATGAACTTCAAATTAATACTTCCTTTACTTTTCCACAGATGCGTACATACACACACACACGACCAATGCATTACGCAGAGTTTAGATGATGAATATTGGAAAGAAGAAATGAACAACAATTTTCCTCTTTAAAGAATGTGCTTAAAAGATATTGCCCTGAGTTTTTGCTACTTCTTCGATGAAAGGTTCAACGAACAGCGTAATGACGAAAACCAAGTGATATCCTGAGTATCCCTAGAAAATACTCAGAGTAAATCGACCCCCCCCCCCTAAAAAAAAATCATTAGTAAATTAACTGATATAGTAATCATCATATGAATATATACAAGAAAATGAGATATGAATAAATGATACATAAAGTACAGGAAAAAACTAGAAAAGTCGCTATGGCGACTCATGCTTCCGCCATAATGCATGATTCTAACAGCAGGTGTATGGTACAATGTCTTCACAATGTGTGATGCCTGACAAAATATTGAAATGTCAGGTTTGTCAAGAATATCTTGAATGTTCACATTCCTTGAACTAGGTTTGCTATAGTTGTCTAAGAGTGCAGTACACGCATTTGGGGAAGTGAGGATTTTTACTCGACTTCTGACCAACCCTTTTGTAAGTTTATACATTGAGTAATTTTCAAGGTATGAAGAAAGAGTGTAATTACAGTATAAAATAGATTTCCTTTTTACATTTAAACCTGGCCTTTGACCCTTAACCTTTGACCTTTGAGAGAATCTACATTTGGTAATACATGTATATATCAAGTTTTAAAAATGATAATGCAAGCATTGCATATGATACCAGTTAATGAGGGAAATAGTAAAATTTTGAGTTGACCTTGACCTTTGACCCCTGACTATTGACCCATGACCCCTACATTCCCTAGATAATCCCTGCCAGTCAATACATGTGTATGTACCAAGTTCCATGAAGATACATTGAACCATTTGCAAGAAAGTGAAATTGTAACATTCTCACCTCACCTTTTGACCTTTTGACCTTTGACCTTATGACATGAAACTCTCTCTGGAGAATCTTTACGCTGTAGTACATGTCTACACTAAGTTTCTTTTTAAAAAATACCTTCGGACATTCCATGGATATGGGGGAAATAGCAACATTTTTAGCATTTGAGTTCACCTTTTGACCTTTGACCTCTTGCCAATTTCACTTAAATCAACTCAACTAATTGCCCTATCATACATCATTCTTGGACCAAATTTGGTGAAAGCTGCTTCATCCAGTTTTGAGTTATCACGTAAACAGTTAAATTTTAGGATTTGACCTTGATCTTTGACCTTTGACCTATGTCCAATTTCACTCAAAAACTAATCAAATAATTGTACCATCATACATCATCCTTGGACAAAGTTTGGTGAAATTTACTTGCTCCAGTCTTGAGTTATCGCGTAAACGGATACAATTTCATGATTTGACCTTGACCTTTGACCTTCGGCCGATTTCACCCAAAATCTAATCAACTAATTGCCCCATCATACTTTATACTTGGACCAAGTTTGGTAAAATTCCAGTCAATATTACTCAAGTTATCGCGTAAACGAATGCGGACGGACGTACGGACGGACGGACAACCCGAAAACATAATGCCTCCGGCACCACTTCTTGGCAAGGCATAAAAAAACAGAAATTATACTGGTAACAGTACCTGACCGGTGTCGGGAAAAGTTCTGCAGAGTAAACGTAGATGATAGCGAAGGAGGCTGCGATGCCGAATTTCCCCAACATAGCAACAGTGGTGCGCCATGCACCGAGTGCTGTAGAACAGTTCAAGATCAAAGTGACGTCACTATTCATGATGGTGATAATGTGGACTAAAATCAAAATGATCAGATTATGATGTCTAGGGAGAGGTTGATGGGTGTGTGAGAGAAGGACGCATGTAAATTAATGTACCTGAGGTGCACTAAAAGTGAGATCATTATAGACCTTTATTTTTTTTCACACACAAAAACACTGACCAAAAAAAAAAAAAATCTGAAGTCCAATCTCAACCAAAATTGTATACATCGTCCCTTTAAATCATCATGAATTATCAAGGAATCATTAACCATACTTTTCCATCTCCGCCATTTATGTCGGTAGCAACTTCAGTCAGATGAGAATAAAGGATAGTTGGAATGACTCCAACAACAATGAAGAACCGTTATGCTAACATCACATCGCGTGCTTGCCATAGGAAGAGTTCCAATGTAGGGCACAAGGATGACATAGGAATAGCAGGTGGTTTGTCGATGACTGAACCACTTCACTGTCACCTGTCAGTAAACGGTTTACGCTCTGTCTTTTGCTTTCGATTTTCTTCTCATTGTTATTCTTCGTTTTCCTGTTGGGGAAGACCAAGAGATGACCTGTTTCGGTCAAGGAACGCCTGTCACCTGTTATTGCAGATGTATATACAAATATATGCAACCACGAATTCGGAAAGGACTTGTCATATAAAAGTGACATCATTAATGTGTTTACCATACCGAGATGAAAGTGACTTTGATTTCTATTTCATTTTCATGGAAGGGGGCATGGCACAAGTACGTTCAACACTAACAACCCATCCCATTCTTTGCCTTTTGCCCCTTAGTTAGTTAGTTTTAATGACATACAATACATACTCATAAAGTGTGTGTATGTGTGCATGTGTGTGTACATGTGGAGGGATTCAAACATTTTCCGAGTCCCTGCGCCTAAATTGTTTGCCATTTAATTTCCCACTTCTTGCGGTAACCTTCAGTCACAGCTCGAGTTTATTCTAAAGTGTATTATAGTTTACCGATTAAAGGGCAACTTCTTAGTTCATCGAACAGCTGGATATAGGTGTGCCCTCGGACTTGCAAGATTGCATTCTCTGGCACTTTTTAAACGGCTCTGCCCATGCACTCTTAAAAAGAGATAATAATTATAACAATATGTGTGTACATGCAAAGTATGTGATTATACCGTATGTCCCAAAAAAAATTACATCCTTACAACGGGACCCTACGCAATGATATCTTTAAAAATATTGCATCAATCTAAATACAAATTCAGGGTATGAGACTATAACTCATTGCCCACATCTTACAGAAAACCCCATTCGATTTGCTTCAGTGGTCAAAGAGAAATGAGGAATTTTGTAGAGGATGTCGGGAATCTCTTTTGTCCAAGTTCTGTCTATTGTTCACACACAAAATCATCGAAGTGCTAAACTTGGAAGAATCAGACTCATGACATGCTTTACTACAATCCCCATTTCTCTGTGACCGCTTAACCAAATCGAATGGGGATTTCTGCAAAATAGAGCTAAGATGTCATATTTTAAGACCCTGAAGTAGCATTGAAAAAAAAATAATCATATTGGACGTTATCAATGCGAAAATCTGATTGTAATTTTTGTGGGACATACTGCAGTATGTCCCTCAAAAATGACAATCAAATTTTCGAATTGATAACATCCAAAATGATCGACCTGTCTAAGTGCTACTTCGGGGCCTTAAAATATAACATCTTAGCTTTATTTTGCAGAAAGCCTCATTCAATTTGGTTAAGCGGTCACAGAGAAATGTAGATTGTTGTAAAGCATGTCATGAGTCTAATTTTTCCAATTTTAGCAATTCAATGCTCTAGTGCGTGAATAATAGACAGAACTTGGACAAAAGAGATTCCCAACATCCTCTACAAAATTCCTCATTTCTCTTTGACCACTGAAGCAAATCGAATGGGGTTTTCTGTAAGATGTGGGCAATGAGTTATAGTTTCATATACCCTGAATTTGTATTTAGATTGATTCGCTATTCTTAAAGATATCATTGCGGGGGGTCCCGTTGTAATTTTTTTTGGGGGACATACTGTATAATGTGAGGGTTTTGCTTCGCGCAGTCCGCGTTCAGCATACATACGAGTGAAACTGGTACAGAGACACGCCACGCCGCCAAAGACCATGTAGCCGAAGGTGCTCCACTTCCGTCCGATGTACTCGATGGCGAACATGCCAGAGATGATGGCGGGAATCTCCACTCCACCGGATATGAAGAACGCTACGTAGTCGTTGACCCCGAGGTCGGAGGTGCTCAAAGACAGGCCATAGTAAACCAGCGTGTTGACGAACCTGAGATTGCGATGACAGACACGGCTCATTTGCTATCACTAATATCTGATTAATCTTACAACCACTGATAACTTATAATTGTATGATTATTACCCGCCTTCATATTCATTCATAGCTCCATTATCAACACTTTTTGTCTTAAAGTTTTGAAAAGATACATATTTGACAGTGCACTGATAGAAATGTAAACAGTGGATTTTCTAGTACTGTTGTTATCAAATGGTTGCTGCAGAAAAGAGAGATATATTATTTTGTTTTCATGCAGATGGTTTGGTATACTTTTAACTTTTGTTTGCGGTGAAAATCGTTGAAGAAGGTTTCGTTTGAGATACAGAGTAAGAAAGAATAAGAAAGCGTAGCACTCACCAGTTAAACATACAGTTCAGTGTCCGTAATCTCAGATTCCTCGTTTTGAAAAGATCAAGAGCTGTGGCTTGTTTGGCTTTCAGTGCAATTTCCTGAAGTTCAGTAAATGAAACAATCAAAAAATGGTTTTCATTCCGCCTACAGATCTTTTTGATCTGAGTTCATGAACTCGATCAGAAACTTTCAAAAAAGAAATTAAAAGTACACGTCATTTCACAGTACCCCCTTTGAGACAATGAAGACCAGGGCTGTCACCAACATTGAACTACAGTGGACTCCCGTTGTAACGAAGTCCTCGGGACGGGCAGTTTTCTTTCGTTACGTCGAAATTTCGTTATAACCGAAAATAAACAATCAAAAGCATAGAGCAAATAATGTTGCGGCCTGAATTTTTACTTCGTTGTAACCGGAATTTCGTTATTACCGTGTTCGTTATAACGGGAGTGCTCTGTATAGGAGGAAGAGCACTTGAGACTTTTTGTCGGGGATCGCAGCGACCAGGAGGAAGAGAGAGGCTCAAAAAGTGATATCAGTTTCTTCTGCAGTTTTCATTATGACGACATCATGGCTATAGGTGTATTACGTCGGCTAATGTAATTGTGTTCTGCATATAGGACTATAATTACTGTTCTGAATGGGATTCATAATTTCAGAGTGAGAATTGCCTAAAGAGATATTCAATCAAAGTTTATCTTTCTGGAAATGTACACATGAAATGGTTGGGCTCTAATCAGGCATATTTTTTTTTTCAGTTTTCAGTTCAGTAATATTTATCATGCCAGACATTCTTTCTTCCTCCTCCTGAGTGAGATTTTCGTATATCAGCTGAAGACCCCGGAAAATATGGAAAATTAATGTATTGAGTGCCACTCGCTCACTGCAAGCGACTTGGCAGCGATGCATACATAAGAAAAAAAAAGGGGGAAACCTGCTGAGTTTTCAATGTGCCCATGCAGTGAATGGCAGCGCTTTGTTAGTGCAGTGGATGAAGTAATGGATTCAGATTGTGGTCTCAACGCTCAATAACCAATTAAGTCATTGATCAAGATGTTCTATCCCCTATCCAGAACGATGTTACAACCGTGGTGCAGCAGCATCAAGAGGACCAGGGGTGTTTCACAAAGAATTTAAGTCTTTAATTTTAAGATCAACTGAAAATTATGGCAGGCTGTGTGTGATTTCAGTGATATTCATATTTTTCATGTAAGAATGAACATTTCGGAGACTTTTCATACAGGTATTAATAAACAAAATAAAGTAAGGGACAAAGAATTTTTCTGTAAATTTTGATAATAATTTGAAATGGATTCTGAAAACATTAGATAAAACTGAAAAGAGAAACCAACGGCATACCATAATTTAAAGTCTTAAGCTCTTCGTGAACCCCCCCCCCCCCCCGGAATGTTATGCTTGGCCCTGTACAATGATAGTGGCACTGCCGTTTGGGAGAACATGCAGCAAATCTTGTGATAAGATCATCTCGTTATTGCCATAATTGTCATTACCAGTGTTTCTGAAATGATTGAGTGTTGTGTACAACACATTATTAAATATTTACCAATAACGATGATGAGTTCAGTTGCACCTTAATCGATGTAACAAAATTGCCAACACAACAGCCAATGTCTGAGGAATATTCAGTACTAAGATGCACCTCCTTTAAAAAAGTGAAACCTAGCTGATTTGAGTCCAAGAGTGTACTTTAGGTTGAATTGGCAAGCTCAAAGATGATAATTTGCGAATAGGCCTTTAGAATTAAGCGCGTACTTTCCCTGACTCTTTCTCTTCACTATTACTGCCATTGTTCTCTTCTATTTTCAGCTCCAACTTTCAAGAATGCGAGATTAATTATCGAGATAATTACCAAAAGGGGAAAGCGAGTGTGTTTTCAGTAGGAAATTCCCAAAGAGGAAGATCTAGGGTAAGTGTGGCTCATTAGGCCGATGCTTAACAGAGCTGTGATAACATGAGTATATAGGCATGTCGTTTTCCCAGTGGCTTTTGTGGTTGGTAACAAGGGGAAACAATCTGTTTATGCGTGAGGGTCAAATTCTGACTAAATTGCAAGGTCAAAGATTAGTTGTAGTTAATCCATTCCCATCATGATTGCTCCAAATCTTCATATTCTGGAAACAAAAAGAGTGATTTTCACTGTGTAAATATAAACATCAAACGGGTACGCGCCTATTAAAGAAGTCAACGGGAAATGCTGTCAAATCCTGCATTGCATTGTTCTCTCATCTGTTGTCATTTGTTTTAGCTCGATCGTAAAAGAGAAAGACATTGTGTAATATGTAATTAGCAAATGTTTTAAAGCCTAACACTCTTCGCCTCAGGTGGTGTACCAATAATACGAATTAGCATCGATGGCGTTTAGCAAGTCCACACACCCCTCTCTTTAATTGAGCGGAGTTCCCCGGTAGCCCTCGGTCTAATACCCTTGAACCTTATAGAGAAGAGTCAAGGGTTTTAAGATGATAGAATACGTATATGTGTACATATACCTGTTCCTTGATTTCCTCGTCCGTGAAGATGGGATCGGGAAGCGTTGCTTTGTTCACTTTGGCGGCCTTCTCCACCACTTTGGTGGCCGCTTCAGTGCGGCCTTTACTAATCAGCCAACGGGCAGACTCTGGAATGAACCTATTATAAGGAGACATGTAGACAGATATATTCATACAGACTGATATGATACGTATTATAGGTAAAAATATCAATACAAGAATGCTTTAACGACTTAGATAATCAATAAAGCAATCATTCCAATATATCAAACATGCACGTAAAGAGATCGAACGCAAAAGAAAAAGAAAAACGCCTTTTCAATTCTTTGAAGTAAGGTCATTATCAAAACTAATAGAGAAAAATAATGGTCCTTTCAATCACACTGCACTCGTTAAATAAGTAGAAATAACTTTCACGATATTACTGAAATCATGATATACATTTTGTTCATTTTTCTGTGTTATTCAGAAGCTTTAATCTCAAATATCTTACATTGACAGAAATGGATGTATCTATATGTTTGCATTTAAACTCCTCATATTACGAACATGCATAATGCATATCATGTATACGTATACATACATTTACATATACATATACATATACATATACAGAAAGAGATAAGTATGAGAAACGAAACATGAGAAACATGTTTTAACAGGTTTACATCAGGTATCAAAGCCGTGATTCACCAGCGTTCAATGTATTCCCGTTTTCGGTTATCTGTGGATAACAATATAGTATTCATTATAATGAATACAACTAAGTTATCCAAAGATTATATTTCCAAAGAAGATATTTCCTTTTTAAAATTGGATTGTAATAAAGTGAACCAACTGCAGTGCCACTGCATACTGAAGTTAAATTGAATAAATAGCAAACCAACAATCAAGGACAATTAAAGTAAATAGAATTGGGGTATCTTAAATTAATATGACAGAAACATTACTGAACAGAGCTTGGAAAATTCATTATGCTTTATGATACAGCGGTATTAATCACAAGCTATGATGAATATACAAATTAGATGGGGATGATATCCCGTGTTCATGTACATACGTTTCCTATTTGCTCGCACGCAAATCTTCAATTAACTTTCACCATTCTGTTTATTTGACTTTTGGACTGACATTGCCACAGGCAACTCATCCAGGATTTAAAATCAGTGATAGGAGTGAAGGGGGTATCTCACTGATGCTAGAGTCACACACGGCCGGATTTCGTACCGGGTCCATAAGGAATCAAAACTGTATCGACCCGGTTCGAGCAGTAGAGACCCGCACTGACCCGCATCGTAACCCGTGTCAATTTCGGATGGATTCCAGGGGCTACGATACGGCGGTGAAAAATTTTTGGTCACGTTCAAAATTTTCTCACGGATTTCAATTCCGTATTGATATCCGAATTGACCCGGTTCGAACCGCATTGACTCGCGTCGACCCGCTGCAACCCGCAGCGTAAAACCGTATGGACCCTTGACGTATGCCGCATTGCCTTCAATGCAACGGATGACAACAAGGTTTACATTCGGGTCGGTACGGGTCGAAGCGGGTTGACACGGGTCGATAGGTGTCGAAAAGGATTCAGTTAAGGATTTTAAAAGCGGATTTTTATACGGTTCGATACGGGTCAATATGGTTGTAATTCCTTATGGGCCCGATTCGAAATCCGGCCGTGTGTGACTGTATAGCATAAATTACCCTCCATTCCAGGACTATTCTGGCTCATTTTCACCCAGATCAAATCCGTTTTGTGACCGGCTGTGTGTGACTCTATAGCATGAGCGGCGAATGTTTGCAAATGTATGTTTAGTTAGGGATCGTTAACAGTTGCAATCAAGTTCGTAAACATTTGCAATCAAATTCGGAAAACAGTTTACAGTGTCGCAAACAGTTTTTTTTTTCTTGCCACAACTTGTCGCAAAGAAAGTGTTATGTATTCCCTAATGCGAACATTAAAGTGACTTAAGTACAGAGACGAAAGAAACACGTCTTCACTCTAGAGGGTTACAATTCCGAAGCATATATTTTCGCACAGCGCATGCGCAGCTTACAATTGCGTCAACATGTATGTGTTCACACTCCAGATACATAACGGAAAGTTTGAACGTGTTAAAAATTTCTTTGCGAAAAAAGAAGCTGCTTGCGACAATGGAAACTGTTTGCGGATTTGATTGTGTAACTGATTTCGAAAATTGACAAAATTTAGAATTCTCTAAATTTCGCTAGTAGACGTTCTCAAACATTCTCCTGCTCAGTGAGATATTTCCTATAGGGGATGGCGGCTTGATGATCCCAAATTTCTAACCAAATGATGAAGTTGATTATGATGACGTCTTAAACGATGATGCATACGTAATTCGATAATCAATTCAAGGGTGTCTCGTTTGATGACAGTCATCCCCTAATCATTTCTGAAATTCAGTGGTTGAACATGGCAACGATCCCTTTAAGAAGCTCACATTATCTTGTTACAAACGCAGATCAATCGCACAGGATATTACCAAAACGATCACTTTACTGAACGGAAATAAGCTGCTCGGCGTAGCCTATAGACCTACACATGCGCTGGTAATGTCTTGTTATGTACTTGGCTGTTAAAATACAATGACGTCTATAATGGTGTCAATCGGGTTAGATTTGCGTGAAAGAAGGTCTTATTTGTCTAATGAGACTCATTTAATTGTGATGTGATCCTATCAGGGCATGATATGGTGTGTGCAAGTGCACTTCGTGTGCGCGATGTCCAAGTCTGATAGTACAATTACACTTCCCCAATGTGTAAAACAATGCGAGGAAAACTCTACTACCAAGGTTAAACCTTGTTTCAGCAGCTGCTATATATGGGATATTCTGTCCTCTATCAATTGTACTACATTATTCTTGTGACCTAGATAAAATATTGTTCATGTTTTGCTGATGATCTGGCAGAAATGGCCGGATAAGCGATCTACATCACATACCTAATCGATTATTGGAGTCAAAGTCCACAATTTGTACAGCTTAATTGCTTCGGGAAGGTTAGAAATGAAACAAAACGGCTGTTGTTAAGCTGGTGTATACGTGTGCGTCAAGTTTCGAGTTTGGCAGAAACACCATTGCAACGTTCTGCAACGGGATGCGAGTTACAGGGTATCATTGTTGCATCTTCATTTGGGTCAAGCTGTTCTAGCTGACTAATTATCTCAACAATCGTACCTTCACACACTATACCTTTGATAAGTCAACTCATTTTCGTGTTTCACCTGCATCCTCAAACCTATCGCCTTCCTTACGTCTTCCGGCTAGTCTTTTGATAATGTCTAAAGTGTGTGAGATCTAAACTGCCCTGTTTCGGCAAAAAGGAAGCACGTGACGAAAGTGTTGTTCCTTAGCGGCATTGCAAAGTTTATAAGCCATTTTCAGTTACATCACAGCAAAGTTACAACGTCTTAGACATTTCTCAGGAGAATGAGCTTTGTAACATAAGCTGTTGTTGTTGTTGTTGCTGTTGTTGTTGTTGTTGTTGTTGTTGTTGTTGTTGTTGTTGTTGTTTTGCTCGAAACTTTATCATCCAAGAAGAACGTATACCGCGTTGAATCTGAAATTAAAGAACGCTTAACGTCACACTTTGATGTTTTGTTACTTACTTCACACATGTCTTATCTCCTTCCCAAGGTAGATTCGTGTCGGTATATTTGGAATTTATTCAGTATATATTTGTATATAACTATATACAAATTGTATATATGATTATTGTGACAACTTCTTGTCACTTGCAAGAGGGTATACTTTTGTCTGTCTGTCTGTCTGTCTGTCTGTCTGTCTGTCTGTCTGTCTGTCTGTCTGCCTGCCTGCCTGCCTGCAAAGCGTACGCAAGGACTCACGGGTAAAAGAAAAACAAAAGGAAGGACGGGACCGTTATGACGAGTTGGAGGATCCACCAATCCCTGATGAAGTAGGCGTAGACGGCGATGATCATATAACCCACGGAGAAGGCTAGGTTGATTCCCATGCCGGCGAAAGTTCGCTTACTTGGTCCCACAAACTCGGTCCCTTGTTGTCAAATTAATGAAATAATGACAAAAAGAGAGATAGAAACAAAACACATTAATAGATTAATATTCTTCAAATAAGTCTGCTTTGTTGTTGTTGTTGTTGTTGTTGTTGTTGTTGTTGTTGTTTGTTTGGGTTTTTTTTGGGGGGGGGATTCGGCCCATGAGTTTCTGGTTTTGAGACTCATTGAATGATTTAATGTCTGCTTTCGTCCTATAATGACAAGCATGATATTGACAAAGATATAGTACCACACATATTTTGGTAATGTGTGAGTATATACAATTCATATGTTTATGGGTGCACGTATACGCATGGATACATTATGTTTATATGTGCCTATATACGTGTAGATATACATTACGTGTCTGTGTATATATGCCTTTGTGACTGTATGTGATGAAAGTTAAATATATTTCGATATGCACAGGCGTTGAACCAACTTTAATGGGGTGTCATACGCACGTAACCAAACAAAATTCGGCTATACAAATATGTGCGCGCGGATTTGAGAAGCACCAACAAAAGAATGAGAGGTCCAATGTTCGACAGACGGGTGAACTGCATGAACACCGCCAAGGATAAACAGTTTTGTCTATTACGAAGAAATTAGCTGAAGTACACTCCTCAACAAATGGTCTTCAGCACCGGTTGCCTCGGTCATGTCGGTCAAAATGATTATAGCACGGAAGTAATTTTCCGCTACAAACGTCACAGTCCAAAGAAAACAGAGTCAATAATTTTGACGTGTGTAAAGATGCTTCCACTCGAGCTGGCGCCCGACAGCCTCACAATTATACGCACTGACATATACTTTATTATCATTTCATGCAGGCACATGAAGGGCTAATACGTACAAATGCATCTCTCCTCTTAATCAAGATTACACATATTTACTCCGTCCTGACTGATGAAATTATAAAAAAAAAGAATCTACAGATATTCTACAATCAAAAATAAGAATCTGTTGATTAAACAAGAAACGTGGTTTTTAGAGAAAAAAACACGCAAAATGGTCGTTTCGACATAAACATTTAACGCTTTTTTCAATTGCAATGTCACATGCTCAATACTGGTTTTCTGTAAGATTGATGGAGTTAAAGCTGACGTCACTATACCTCAGAAATCTCCCTTTTGGTCTACACCCGAATCTTCACTTCGTTTTTCATTCAATCACATGAAATCAAAAGGAAACTTTATATCCATCAGTTCGCGCGCACTTGTATGTGTGTGTTTGTGTGTGTGTACGCGTGTGTTTGTGTGTGTGTGTTGGTAATGGATTTGTCTAAGTTAGTAATGGATTTGTCTTTTGAATGGCATTTGTACCGTTTTTATGTTCATGTTACACCCAGAATGGGTTGATTTATGATTGATTTGAATGAAATCAATAAAATATCATTGAAAAGCAAAAAAAGTGTGTGTGTGTGTGTGTGTGTGTGAACGTGTGTGTGAACGTGTGTGTAAAAGCGTGTGTTCCAATGACATATTACAAATAGTAAAGAAGACTTTCTCGGCGAGAAGAGTTGTTGTTGCTAAATTAAAAGTATACGTGATATATTCCTACACTTTCCAACGGGACAGACCGGTCAAAGACATACCGGTAATCTTGATCTCAACAATAATAATCATTATTCAGTGAAAACATATTTATGACTCATCCATTTTCCATAACTTTGTTAACAAATTCTGATTCTGGTGAAACTGCTGACACTCTGTTGGCTAAGTTTAATTTAATTTAATTCATCAAATTCATTTTATCAATTTTGATTTATTATCAATCAAAGTCAGCTTAACAATGTTAAACTATGTATTTCAATACATTCTATATGAATGAAAAAAAAGGCTTTGAACTGCCCAGGGAATCCAGCTTGCATCTCCTGGGACCTGTATAAAACTTTTTGCCTGAGAAAAACTCAGGTTAATTTCTAACAAAGTTTTTCCTGTGTTAAGACAATGGCAGCATCATACTAACGTGAGTTTTCAGTTCTTACCAGGGTTTTTCCTCATGCAGGTTAAACGTTTTATGCAACAGGCCACTGGTGGAATCGAGGGGCTATATCCCGGGAAAATCCTGAGTTTAATAGGTTTGTGACTCGTTTATGTTTATGTTTTTGTGGGGTTTTTTTTCAGCTGAATGTGGGGGAGCTGAAGGCCCCCCTCCCTTCCCATCCCCCCCCCCCCCCCCATGATTGTGTGACCAATGCTAACAGTTTTGTCCGTACATGTGAAGCTTTCAATTCCACCACTCAGTCCATTCATTACGTTGGAATGTGCTCACCGATGATGAAACATAGAAGGAAGACCCCCATACTGGCCCCGGCCAAGACCACACGGAGACTGGTAAATACCCAGTAACTGGGGGAGAAGGCGACCCCAACGCCCACAGTGCACTGCCCGAACAGGGCAATGAAGAGAGTATAGCGTCGACCAATGCTGTGAGAAAAGTGGAGAAGACAATGTTATGATTGAAAATGTGAAAACTGAATTTATTTCAACACGAAACTTACAGAGTATGATATGTATATAGGGCACTTGGTATAAAGATAAACGTCATAATACAACTCAACCCATGACTATCTTAATTTGTTCATACTGCTGTACATTAGAATGTACCAACTAAATACAACAACAGCTAGGGCACGTTATATCATACGCGGACACAACAACGCAAACATTGAGATCTTACATCTTGAATGGCCTCGGTACATTATACAAATGAAGAGACAATCTAGCTTACTCATGAAGAGACATTTTAGCTTCAGCTTCAGTATACTCATGAAGAGACAATTTAGCTTCAGCTTCAGTATACTCATGAAGAGACAATTTAGCTTCAGTTTCAGTATACTCATGTAGAGACAATTTAGCTTCAGTTTCAGTATACTCATGAAGAGACAATTTAGCTTCAGTTTC
Organism: Diadema antillarum; assembly: GCF_040938485.1. Taxonomy (NCBI): domain Eukaryota; kingdom Metazoa; phylum Echinodermata; class Echinoidea; order Diadematoida; family Diadematidae; genus Diadema; species Diadema antillarum. The sequence goes on along the minus strand of NW_027271161.1, from coordinate 813,489 downwards.
AGTATATTCATGAAGAGACAATTTGGCTTCAGTTTCAGTATACTCATGAGGAGTCAATTTAATTTCAGATTCAGTATACTCATGAAGAGCCAATTTAATTTCAGTTTCAGTATACTCATAAAGAGCCAATTTAATTTCAGTTTCAGTATACTTAATTTTAGCTTCAGTTTCAGTATACTCATGAAGAGACATTTTAGCTTCAGTTTCAGTTTACTCATGTAGAGACAATTTAGCTTCAGTTTCAGTATACTCATGTAGAGACAATTTAGCTTCAGTTTCAGTATACTCATGAAGAGACAATTTAGCTTCAGTTTCAGTATACTCATGTAGAGACAATTTAGCTTCAGTTTCAGAATACTCATGTAGAGACAATTTAGCTTCAGTTTCAGTATACTCATGAAGAGACAATTTAGCTTCAGTTTCAGTATATTCATGAAGAGACAATTTAGCTTCAGTTTCAGTATACTCATGAGGAGTCAATTTAATTTCAGATTCAGTATACTCATGAAGAGCCAATTTAATTTCAGTTTCAGTATACTCATAAAGAGCCAATTTAATTTCAGTTTCAGTATACTTATGAAGCGACAATTTAGCTTCAGTTTCAGTTTACTCATGAAGAGACAATTTAGCTTCAGTTTCAGTATACTCATGAAGAGACAATTTAGATTCAGTTTCTGTAAGTTTTATTTCTCCACTTGGAACCCCCCCCCCCCCAAAAAAAAAAGATGACAACATATTATACACAAATTATGAAAATATAAACAAGAGTTCTCATTACAAATATATAATCATACGGTATATTTCATGACTAATCGCAAAGCATACAGACGGAGGAGACCGTCATCAATAAGCAAATCGCTCGACTTGGATAACGGTCTCTAAACATCACGACTTGTAACAATTCTTTTTTTTTAACTGAAGGAACAGAACACATAGAATATAATAACGTAAAACTCTCAAGTATTCTAAACGTTATTTGGCATAAAAGGACAACACAAGGTGGGATATAAAAGAACAAAAAAAAATGAGAATAAGGGACAAGAATAAGGGTATCGAATAGGAAAAATAGAGAAGAGAGAAGAGAGGCGAAAGGAATAAAAGCAATAGTATGTGCGTGTGTTCATGAGTTGGGAGCTAATAAGAGCGTAATTTCCGAATCGAGTGTTTTACTGCGAGAAGAACTGAAGATTTTCATTGAAGTAATCTGTGTTATAACGTGCTTATGTTTTAGTTCATCTATGTCGGTTGAAATGGCAGTAACGGAAACGAATTTAAATGGGTGCGCTGTTGTTGTTGGGGTTTTTTTTCGCCCAGAATGATGTCCTTTTACAACTCGTGCATGTGATTTGTATCTATGGACGCAATCTTCATAAAGTAAAACACATGACTGTAAATGTTGCTACATGATGATTATATGATTTGAATGAAATCTTAATAAACATTTTTAAAAAAACAGATAGGACGATGTTACCTACATGTCGGAGAGGGCGCCAAACAACAAAGAGCCGATTAGCACGCCGACAAAGTAGAGAGACTGGGCTAGACTGTCGAGATTCGCGTCATCACAGACGAGATTGAACTGTGTAAAAGTAAATCAAACACGAAAGAAGAAAAAATACATACACTGTGATCACAAATTACAACCCCCCCCCCCCCCCACACACACACAGGGATGATAGAGCAGTTTCCATCACAAAGTAAGAGCTGCTTTCATTCATTGTCAACATGGATTATGTTATGAGTTATTCATTATTTTCTTAACACCCTCTTCAAATCTAAATGTGTGGGGTTATTATCTTTTTCCACAAAGAGAGACTATTGTATTTACCTAGTAGCTTGACGGCCAGTCGTCCAAGTAGACCAAGTGCATTACATATGGCCAAACTATTCAATTTAGCTTATGCTTGCCATTTGAAAAAAAAAAAAACTAGCCAAATTTGTCAGAATAATCATGTTTCAGTTTTCTTCAAATCAAAGAAAAAAAACAGTAGTTTCGTCAAAAAAAAAAGTAGATGTGAATGTGTGTACGCGTAGTGGTGGAGTAGTTAAACGTCCTTTACGCCTTGATTAGTAAACATGTTTATTTATATCTGTTATTTTCACATGTACATTATCACTTGCATTTTTGTATTCATATATTGTAAATATGTTTGTACTCTCATACCCCGAGAGGGGGTCGATAGAGTCTATAAAATCTTACAAATCTTACAAATCATTATTTTGAATTGAGTATATTCTTTTTTGCAACTGATTGACAAATTGCCCTATGGGTACATCGACGTAAATAAGCACTGAAGAAATCAGTGTTTTTGGTAGTAGCCATGATAAAAAAATCATGGGCGTACATACTCGAGCAGGATTCGAACTTACGACCTCCTGATCACCGGACAGGCGTCACCTCCACTAGACCACCGAGCTTTCGCCCCACATAAGTGTTGGTTCTAATCCTTATAGCATGCAGCGGGTACTGCGTAATTATTTAAATTCATGAAATTCTTCCGTCGAGGTGTTTTCCATAGGCGTTTTCACATCAGCCCGATGTTTCGAAATAGCGCGCTATTTTCTGACTTGGGAAATTTTCCCTATAGCGAAATAGCGCGCTATTTGATAATGTGAGCACAAATTAACGCGCTTATTGTATCGCTCTGACCGAGAAAATTTCTCGAGTCCAACTCGGGAAATTTCTAAAATAGCGGGATAGTAGCGCGCTATTTGATAATAGGCGTTTTCACATCAGCCCGATGTTTCGAAATAGCGCGCTATTTTGCTATTTTCTGCGAAAAATATCTCGAGCTTGGATTTTTATCGGGCTGATGTGAAAACGCCTAATGTGAAAACGACTCGAGAAATTAGCGCGATGCATACCATCATGCCTAGCGTGTGTGACCCGATCGATCGAGGCAAACTGCACACAAATCACGACGAACTTTTGAGAGAACACACACATTACTTATGCTGTTTGCACATACTCAGCTGTCGAATTAGCTCAAAAAAAAAATCTAATTCTCTTCGGGCTGATGTGAATAAGAAATGAAATCGCGAAAAATATTTCGAGCCAAATAGCGCGCTATATTCTGACTTAGGAAATTAACCCGATAACGAAATAGCGCGCTACTTGATAATGTGAACACAAATTAGCGCGCTAATTGTATCGCTGTGCTCGAGAAAATTTCTCGAGTCCAACTCGGGAAATTTCTGAAATAGCGGGATAGTAGTGCGCTATTTGATAATGTGAAAACGACTCGAGAAATTAGCGCGATGCATCCCATCATGCCTAGCGTGTGTGACCCGATCGATCGAGGCAAACTGCACACAAATCATGAGGAATTTTTGAGAGGGCACACACATTACTGATGCTGTTTGCACATACTCACCTGTCGAATTAGCTCGAAAAAAAATTCGGGCTGATGTGATTAAGAAATGAAATGGCGCTCGAATTCGCAATCGCGAAAAATATCTCGAGCTTGGATTTTTATCGGGCTCATGTGAAAACGCGTATTAGGCGTTTTCACATCAGCCCTAAAAATCCAAGCTCGAGATATTTTTCGCGATTGCGAGTTAGCGCGCTATTTCATTTCTTATTCACATCAGCCCGAAGAGAATCAGCCCGAATTTTTGTCGAGCTAATTCGACAGCTGAGTTTGTGCAAACAGAGTAATGTGTGTGCCCTCTCAAAAATTCCTCGTGATTTGTGTGCAGTTTGCCTCGATCGATCGGGTCGCACACGCTAGGCATAATGGGATGCATCGCGCTAATTTCTCGAGTCGTTTTCACATTATCAAATAGCGCACACTACTATCCCGCTATTTTAGAAATTTCCCGAGTTGGACTCGAGAAATTTTCTCGATCAGAGCGATACAATTAGCGCGTTAATTTGTTTTCACATTATCAAATACCGGAAAAATTTCCCAAGTCAGAAAATAGCGCGCTATTTCGAAACATCGGTTGATGTGAAAACGCCTATTGCAACTGATTGACAAATTGGCCTACATCGACGTAAATCATTGTAAATAGGCGTTTTCACATCAGCCCGATGTTTTGAAATAGCGCGCTATTTTCTGACTTGGGAAATTAACCCGATCACGAAATGGCGTTGAAAGCGCGAGCTCTACTGGTATTAATATCCGACACTGTTTGCGCATGCTCAGCTGTCGAATTAGCTCGAAAAAAATTTCGGGACAATTCTCTTCGGGCTGATATGAATTTGCGTTTTCACATCAGCCCGATGTTTCGAAATAGGGCGCTATTTTCTGACTTGGGAAGTTAAAAAATATCTCGAGCTTGGATGTTTTTTTTCGGGCTGATGTGAAAACGCCTAATAGGAAATGAAATAGCGCGCTAATTTGCGATCGCAAAAGATATCTCGAGCTTGGATTTTTATCGGGCTGATGTGAAAACGTCTATTGAAAACATCTCGACGGAAAAATTTCATGAATTTTAATAATTACGCAGTACCCGCTGCATGCTATGGAATTTTGTAATCTGCGGCCTGTGAGTAACCAGAAGTATTCAAAGTTGGTTGAAGGTGCTGCCCATTAGCAAATTGTGGATCACCTTATTGTTTATTCACTTCTGCCTTTTAACCAGTCAGCTTACAGACAATTCCGCAGTACTGAAACAACATTGTTCAGAATTAAGAGTGACATATCGATGGCATTGGACAATCAGAAAGTAACCATATTGCTTTTATTGGATCTGAGCAGTGCTTTCGACACCATTAGATCATTCCCACTTAGTGGAATCATAATACTTGCTTTGGCGTTGATGGAGTTGTTCTGAAATGGACGAAGTCATACTTAGCAGATAGATATCAACAGATCGATATTGATGGTACTGTTTCTGATTTTTTTTTTCCCCAGTGCCCTCTGGAGTCCCACGGCTAGGGGTCTCGGCTGGGCCCTCTGTCCTTTACTTTATACACAAGCAATCTGATCAAAAATATGTATGATAAGTTTCCTGGTGTATCTTGTCATTGCTACGCAGATGACACACAGATGTATTTGTCGTTGACACCTGACGCACTTGCTCAGCAGCAAAGCATCACTCACATGGAAACATGTGTCAATTATGTGCGTGAATGGATGCTGCAAAACAAACTCATGCTAAATGACAGTAAGATTGAATTGTTATTGACTGGCACATCCAAGCAAATATCTAAGCTTTCTTTTCATGGGATATCGCTTGGAAGTACTGTCGTAAAGTCATCTTCCGTTGTTAGGAATCTTGGAGTGTGCTTTGACACACATCTGAACATGGAAGCACACATCACAAATGTGTGTAAATCATCATACCATATGATATACAATCTTAGACGTATCAGGAAATATTTTGATGAGAATAGTATGAAAGTGATCGTCCAAGCATGTATTGTTAGTAAATTGGATTATTGCAGTGGGTTATTATATGGACTCCCTGATTCTCAAGTTGGGCGCCTGCAGCGAGTCCAAAACTCCCGCGCAAGGCTTATCTGTAACAAACCCAGGTTCTCAAGGATTACTCCTCTTCTGAAAGATTTACACTGGCTTCCGATTCGTAAACGAATGTTGTTAAAGATTTTGTTGATTGTATATAAGTCACTCATCGGTCAAGCCCCCAGTTACATAACCGAATTATTAGTATTTGAATCTCACAGACATACTCATAATCTGCGCAGTTTCAAGGACATTCTTCTCTTACAAATTCCAACACGTAAAACAAAGGTAACATTGGGAGACCGAGCATTTGCCTGTGCAGCTCCCAAACTCTGGAATGATCTACCATTTTTTATTTTGAAGTCCGGAAATCCCTAACTGTAGCATTCTTTAAATCACGACTCAAAACACATCTTTTCATTTAACTGTTTATTATCATCAAACACATCAGAAGCTTTTGCAGCGCAGAAGAATATATGTCTATAGGTTTAGCGCTTTATAAATTGATATATAATTAAATTGATATATTATTATAAGGATTAGAACCAACACTTGCTGTCGGGCGAAAGCTCGGTGGTCTAGTGGAGATGACGCCTCTCCGGTGATCAGGAGGTAGTAGGTTCGAATCCTGCTCGAGTATGTACGCCCATTATTTTTATCATGGCTACTACTAAAAAACACTGATCAATTCAGTGCTTATTTGCGTCGATGTAGGGCAATTTGTCAATCAGTTGCAATGAAAAACACCTCGACGCAAGAATATCATGAATTTGTGAATATTTGTTTTATAATGACGAAGATAGTGATCTGCGAATAGCAAAAAAGCGGTCTGTGATTTCCAAAGATGAAATTATAGAAATTAAACATAAGCCGGTTTTGTTTTTGTTTTTGTTTTTATATTTTATTCTGAAGACGATTACAGTGAAAGGTCGTGAAAATACTGTTCAATGGACTTCAGGACACTCTCCTTGAAGGAATCGAATATTTTGCATTGTTATTGTATCTGCATTATCTATGAAGTTTATTATAAGGGTATGTGAGCAAGAATCAAATTCAAGTGGTACTACACTGCCATGAGATGCCTATGTGTTAATCAAATCCTTGGCTGTGTTACTGCTGGTAAGTCTAACTCCTCGTAAAAACGAAGGTTTAAGAATTCCCATAATTTGTAAAAACAAAAACAAAACAAAACAAAACAAAAAACAGGGGCGGATCCAGGAATTCCGTAAAAAGAGGGGGGGCGCCTTTACAAAATTACTTTCTTTTTATTTCTTGTTTTAACCAAAAAAAGGGGGGGGCGTGCCTGGTGCGCCCTCCCCCCCCCCCCCCCCCCCCCCCATCCGCCACGGCTAAAGACCAATATTTCTGCTCTGTTTTGCTTTGTTTTTGTTCTGTTCTGATGTTCCCTTTAGTTCTGTTTGGTTTTGTTTATTTTGCCCTTTTTTTGGTTCTGATATGTTGGTTTTATTACAGCGCCTAAAAGTCAGAATGTAGCAGATTGTCCTCACGTCTTGGACGATAGAAGACTTATACTGGCTCTTGTCGTAAACCCAGCCGTCGTTGCACTCGATGATCGTGGTGTCGTTGTAACTTGCAGGATCCAGCCCCGGATGGAACTCCATGTCGTCGACCACTTCATACTTGTAGCACTTCAGTTGCTCTTCGGTGCCGTTCATCGGCGAGCTCGCGTTTCGCTTGAGCTCGGCGCATTCGGCATCGGAGAGCCCGTTAGCATCGCAATCATAGTCCTCCCACGCTGCTACCTACAATGTACCATCCAATAATTAAAATAGAACAACATAATATGCATGTCCTGCTATATTATGCATCCATACAGACAGAGAGACATATAGACAAATTGACAGATGGACTTGATGAACGAAACAGACGAAAGATTAATTCAGGCGACAGTGTTTTGAACCATTAAATACATGTCGGAATGAAACTGTACAAACTACTACTACTATTTCTACAGTTTGTCTTCAAAGCAGGCGTCCATTTTTTCTATCGAGGAATTTCTTATTGGTGATGATGTCATCTGTGCTTACGGGTGCTGTATTGAAGTGTAACTTTAATTTATGATTGATGGGATTAAACAGTGTTTCTCAACTCATCGGTTACTGCAATTGCGTGACTAAAAGTGTTAGTACATAGCTTGGTCTCACAGTTTACAGCTCACTCTTCCCTATATATTTCGACATGGGTGCATTCTCATCTCAATGAAAGATCGTTGATGGTAAAGGCTATTCAGACCACGCATATATCGATGAATCATACCTAAATGACTTTAGACATCTTAATAAAGGACAACACTATAAAAACTTCATGTAATTCAAGCATAGTGGGTTATGATTGGACTGAATGTAATCGTTTCATCTACTACGGGTCAACAAGCCCTCAAAGAACAACACGATTCGGAGTATTAAAACTATAAAAAATGCCTACTATGAATAGCATCTTCAGTCGAAAAATCCCCAGAGGAGACCTGATAAATGAATGTAAAGTCAAGTCATAAATAATTTTTGCGTTACGTTGTGAAAAATCCAAAAAGGACTGATGAATGAATGACTAATGAACGTTCAGTATTCTCATTTTACGTTTAATACAGTGCAGATTGTCTGCGTCTTTCGGTGTTTTTTTTTTTTTTTCATTCACGACGTACCCAACATGGACATAGCTAAAGCATTTAAACCGAATTCAAAGCGCGTTTTGAAATGTGGTTGACAGGAATCGCTAGATTGAGATTGGAATTTCTCAATTCAAGTTCCTCGGAGACTGATATGATACGCATAAAGTTTGATACATTGTTAGTAAAGCGGTCTGTATACACGTCGCGTTGTTAAGACCCGCTGGTCTCACTTACCTCACACCAGTGGTCAGAGGGCTCCGGCCAAAAAGACTTGACCCATGTGGTGGAAGGCCACTGGGATGGACGTGATGATGACCATGGTGTAAACCCATCGTTGGTATCGACCGAACTCACCGATTTCTGACAAAATGTCGTCAAACTTCATTGCTTGCGGTCTATGAGGTGTTGCAGAGACAATGTACTTGGCAAAAACACAAGATCACGCTGTAAGTCAAGTAACCGGTGGTTTATTTCCAAGCAATTACCACATTCCGTTCTCCACCTATTCCCCTAGAAGTGCCGGTTGCCATGAAAACAGCATCCAGCCACTCTTGCGTCTTGCTCCTGTCAAAGGCTATCATACACTGACTCTGTGTAATCCTTGCCAAACGTAAATAACAGGAGGGGGCATAGCCTTGATGAATTCAATGCGAAGGTGATTGCAACCCTTGATACAGCATGTCAAGAGTTTACCTTATTCTCCGTTCAAGGTGTCAAAAATATCAAGGGCTCAAACGGAATGAGTCTTTTGATGGACTATGTATATAACATGATTTTCTTGTTCTGTCGATACTGACACAGATAGCATTCAAATGAGAATTTTACACATAATTACTAGGGCGTGTCGAGATCATGATTGACGTTATGAGTGATGGTATGGACCCTCAGAACCACGCCCTCAACCTACCATTAACTTTGAGTGATGATCCAGATGGACGTGGTATAATGAAAGAGTTGAGGAGTGCATATTACCATCATTTACTCCGACTATAAGGCTTAGACGGCTGGAGTGTGAGACAATGTTCTTCTGTTTGTATAACACGGGCATGGAAATGGTTAGCCCAACCGCAAACAACACCAATAGTAATATGAGATGTTAGTTGTAGAAGGGTTAAACTCACCTATAGTGACGATACTGACCTATAGGCCCTATCTCTACACGTCATGTCTGCTCAAGCAGTGTGGCAAAGGCGTAGTGCAAAGTCCTCTTTACAATCAGAGCAAAGATAAGCGAAGACTATTTCTGCTGGCGGTGGACAAAGGGGCGGGGTGAAGTGTTATTATGGATTCCTTCCACTTCTTGATAAAGGCGAATTATGATAACAACCGTCCATAATATACACCCAAACACAAATATGATACATATCTGTACGTACACACTCATTGTCTTTAATCAAGATTCAGTTTATCTTATAGCTTACTCATTATGAGATCTCCCTCCCTCTCTCTCTCTCTCTCCCTCTCTCTCTCTCTCTCTCTCTCTCTCTTTCTCATAGAACGGGTTCTTTAACCATCGTCCCACATTTTGATTTAAGTCTAGGTATCTCCTGACAGCTCCCAGCAAGCCAATTTCGACTAATCACTGAGATCATCGACAGCGATTTCACACAGGCCTATCATTATGTTCAGGCGCAGAGTAACAAAACTCTTCAGGACAGGGGCGAACTTGTCAAGAATGGCACTAACTAATCAAAGATTAGTTAGTGCTGTGTAGATCTCCTTTATTGCTTTCAACGCCTATCACGCATCTAGTACGTTATACGATGGAACTGGCTCCATGATTACACTCATACATGTATAACAGAGGTTCAATACAACTCCATGATTACGCCTATATATTAACAAAGGTTCCTCTGGGAACCAGACCTTGCTCGACCCCCTAGCCCCCCCCCCCCCCCCCCCCCCCCCAGAGCGACATTCCATGTGAATTGGATTCTAAGTATCAAAACGCATGTCATACAATCAGGTAAACTAAGCAACTCGTAATCATAATTATATACCGGTATATTATAGGGACAAAATATCCATTCTGATGCTGCATGAATTCTTGTGCTTCCCGGTCTAGTCATGTCAATTAGCAAATGCTTTAGAGAGCACTGTAAAAGCTAATTCGCTTTAAGTAGTAATTACACAATTTCATGCTTCCAATGAACTGAAAAACTCAAACTCTTCAGGTTATTTAAATTGTATCAAGTTTTCCTAACTGAAAAAGCACAAATCAAAATGTTGAGTTAATAAAACGTATTTCTTATGAATTAATTCTACTAATGTAGAATCTATATGATTAGCTTTATAACATTGAAATAAGTGATAGTAACTCATGTATGATATTAGAGTTAAAAAGTTCCGCAAGTGTAGTAATACTCATCTTTATAGTAGCAGCAACTGCAAGTAAATCTTATGTGTGTCTCCGTTACTTAATTATATCTCATTCGATTTCCTAGTGAGAATCTGTATACGGAGTTAGTTTGAAGTAAGTTAAAATAGTAACTTTTATGAATTTCATATGAGTTTGATCGACTGGTCATTGCCCATATTTTAGTCTATCCCCCCCCCCCCCCCCTGTGAATGTCTCTGTGAATTATCGATGTGACAGGGTGATTATGCAACTGGGCTTCAGAACTCGACCTTAACCTGCTATTTGACAGACGTCAACCTGCCACTTTCTACTCCAGTCGATGGGACTCCTCAACCAACCCAGACCTTGCATGGTGGCAAAGTGATTCCTCTGAGGCCCCTGAAAGACTAGTGCTGGACAGCTTTCCTCACAGCCACCATAGACCTATCATTATCAGAGGCACACCCCTAGTGACTCCAACCATGACACGCCCAGCAAAAAGATGGAACTTCCGCAAGGCAAACTGGAACATCTATAAGGAAGAGACAGATAACCTTGCAGCCAATCTTCCTTGCCCATGGACCACGGACATCAACAAGGCATATAGTGCCTTCCTCCAGGCAGTCAGTGCTTCATCAAAAGCAACCATCCCACGAGGCTGTCGGAAAGAGTACATCCCTGGATGGGACGAGGAGTGTGAACGGCTCCACAAGACTCTCCAAAACTCCCCAAATGCTGAACATGCCGCAGAGGTGGCAGCCCAGCTGAAGTCCCACCTTGACGATACGCGGAAGGCACGCTGGCGGAAGCCTGTGAGAGCATCGACTTTACGCACTCAAGCCGGAAAGCTTGGCAACTAATCAACAGACTCACTGGGAGGACAACCAAGAAAAAGGCCTGCCCCGTCACGCCAGATATAGCACGTACTCTCATCAACAACGGAAGATACCCTTTCCCTGACAAGGACTTCTCCCGCGATGTCAACAACAAACTGAAAGAAATGAGAAACAGTCCATCTGCTGATCGTGGTCTCACAGCAGCCTTCACCATCTCCGAAATGAAACAAGGACTAGGCACTCTCAAGCATGGGAAAGCCCCTGGCCCTGACAACATCCACCCAGAACAACTGTTACACATTGGCCCTCGCCTTAATGACTGGCTCAGACACTTCATGTCACGATGCTCTCTGATGCCAAAGTCCCCCTGCTGTGGAAGAAGGCCACTGTTGTAGCCATTCTAAAGCCGAACAAACCCAGAAATGACCCTAAGAGCTACCGCCCCATCTCACTTCTGTCGGTGCCCCTGAAACTGTTCGAACGACTCATTCTAAACAGGATAGAGCCTATCCTTGAGCATTTCCTACCAGATGAACAAGCAGGCTTCAGGAAAGGGCGTAGCACTGAAGACCAAGTGCTTGCAGCAACCAACCAAATCGAAGCTGCCTTCGAGGACAGGAAGAAATGTGGAGCTGTATTCATTGACCTCTCATCTGCCTACGACACAGTCTGGCACCGAGGACTTACCCTCAAGCTCCATCAAGCACTACAAGACAGACAGATGGTCCAAGCCATCACAAACATCATTTCAGACCGCTGCTTCAAAGTAATCATTGACGGCGCATCCAGCAGAACAAGGACCCTCAAGAACGGCGTCCCCCAAGGCTCGGTTCTTGCACCGGCACTCTTCAACCTGTACACAGCAGATATCCCCCACATCAGCAGCTCTAAATACGCCTACGCTGATGACCTGGCTATTCTCTCCACATCAAACTCCTTTGAAGAAGCTGAACACACCCTCACCCAAGATATGCAGACTCTGCAGACCTACTACCACCAATGGCGGCTAAAACTTAATGCACAAAAGACCATCTCTTCTGTGTTCCACCTGAACAACAAGGAAGCAGACCGCCAACTCCATGTCAAACTTCAAGGAACCGATCTTCCATTCTGTGCTACTCCAACTTACCTCGGAGTGAAACTCGACCGCTCATACCACTCACCTTCCGTCACCATGCACTGAATGTAGCTGGGAAAGCATCTGCCAGAGTGTGCCTTCTACGCAGACTATGCGGCCATGACTGGGGAGCCGATTTTACCACCCTCCGCTCCACCGCCCTCGCCCTTGTCTACGCTCCAGCGGAATACTGTGTCTCTGCCTGGGGGCGTAGCTGCCATACCAAGAGAGTGGACACCCAACTCAACTCTGCTCTTCGCACCATCACAGGCTGCCCGAAACCAACCCCACCCACCAGCTCCCTGTGCTAGCAGGCATTCCACCCCATCACCTCAGAAGAGAAGCCGCTACAAGACAGGCAGCACTGAAGGCTGACACGGAAGAACACCATCCCCTCCACACCAAGATGCACGCTGCCCTCCCTAGACAGCGCCTCAAAAGCAGGAAGCCTTTTATCAGGACTGCACAAGCCCTCTCCTCAGAGAACAGGAACCTCAGTCGGAAGGCCTGGCTCAAAAACAAATGGAAGGAGCAACAGCCTGCAGGCAGACTCACTAACATGCTGCCACTTACATCTCATCCCTCTGGCTGCGACCTCCCACGAAAGGACTGGTGTCGCCTTAATCGACTCCGCACTGGAGTCGGGCGCTTCCAAGCATGCCTGCACCAGTGGAAACTGTCAGAGACAGACAGATGCGACTGCGGGGAAATACAGACAGCAGATCACCTGGTAGAGGACTGCACCATCCATCGCCTGGCGGGAGGATGGACTGCCCTCCGTAGCCTCACCCCTTCTGCCAGGTCCTGGCTGAGGGACGCAGTCTTCACTGCATAAGACTCAAGATGACAGATCAGACAGACAGATCACAAGCAAGAAGAAGAAGGTGATTATTATTATTATTATTATTATTATTATTATTATAACAATAATTATTATTATTATTATAACCACCCCTAAGATGGAGAGAGGGAACTAAAAATTAAAAAAAAAAGACAGGAAAAAAGAAGATCATTTTTTCAACTCATTATTCATCAGTTGGGAAACTGATATGACATAAACTTTTGGTTCTGTACCCCCTTTATAGACCTAAATATCTTCGAGAGCAGGGACCATAGAGGACCCCCCCCCCCCCCCCCATTCAATGTCAATTCTTGGATAGTAATTCTTGGATCGGCCGACACAGGTGAGATATAATGAGCACCGATCTATATATGAAAAGAATCTGGGTATTGTTCGAGATTTTAACGAAGACGGCCATCACCGTGTAACCACTCACAAACATGATTCTGCATACCTGTCTGGGGGGGGGGGGCACTCAGTTTCGGCCTATTACTTGTAGTAGGCCTATAAGCCTGTGTGCCATTTAAGACCCCCATTTTTACACCCATTATTAGTTTGTTTTCTTTTTACTTATTTCATTTTATCAAAAGTTACAGATGGCCCCCCTGGATCTATCAATGCTGTTACATTAATCACTGCGATTGATTGACCTTATGCTAATTATGGTATAAAAGTGTTCAATGACAATTTCCAATAAGAAAACAAAGGAAAAATTAAAAAAAAGAAATTGATTTGAAATTACAAAAACATTTATACACATAAGAAAAATGGCTTTTGGAAGTCCTTAAGTGTCTGATGTACAGTTGTTAAATAAATATGTCAAAATGGACTTACAAATAATAAAGAAATAGACTCTGAATGCTCTTAATTAGGCTAAAATAAAATGCTGAGCCTAATTTGCACAAATAATTGATTAAGTGATCAATTAAAGTTAGATATTGATAATTAAACAAAACATTAAGACATATAAGACATAATCTTGTAGATTACGATGTGGTTGTCACACAGGTCAAATTTCACTGCGATCGTGAGACTAATGGTCGATATCTTGTGGGGCGGGGGCGAAATTTAATCCCAAAACGCAGGTTTTAGCATTTATAGCCAAATAAGCCCAACCCGTTAAGGATAAGCAAACTAATTAATTCTTATATAACAATTCATTCGTTTTGGAACTCATTGACAATGTGTTTGATCTCATACAAATTCCAAGTACGACCCAAAATATTATACAGGTTCATTCATGTAATAAATGTATTTAGTATATATAAGGAGGTCCAGTACCTCCTTGGCATAAAATGTAAATGTGTGTATCCATGGAGACAACTGACTTCTTCCAATGCAGTTAATACCTCATCTACCCAACTGGAAAATGTGATACATGTTGATTAAAGGGGACCTCCGGACGATTTTCAGACTTTTACATTTGAACAACTATAAATTAGTTAAACTGAGTACAGAGTTTCAGAATTTATAGTGATTGGAATGAGGAGTGAGAATGCTTTCAAAATCTATAACGAATTGAAATGAACAAGGATGATGACATGGCAGCCTCACCATAAGAATGCATGAGTTGGGGCTCAAGGAAGCAGAACAAAAGAAGAAGGCATGCATAGATTCTTCACAGGTGAAATTGTTGAGCAAGTGGTATTGTAATGGAATTCCACTGCTGCATTTCTGGAATATGTGAGGCTCTGATGTCATCAACACTGTTCAGTGTAATTTGTTTAAGATTTTCAGTTAATTTGTTTCTCTGCTCAAGAACCACAATAAATTCCACGAATATATACATGGAGCTGTCGATTTATGTACTACATAATGTGAAATTATGAAAATCGTCTGGAATGCCCCTTTAAGTTGCACAATCCTTGTTTTGACTTGGTTTCTGTATCGATCATGAATATTCATGAGAGAGCATCTAACATGCAAAAAAGTAGAGGAAATAGATAAAGGACATAAAAACCCAAAGTATATAGTCTTTGTTTAAACTTTGAAGTGTGCTAGAAATTGTATCTTTTGTGATCAACTATTTTAACTTGTTTTATGACGATGCATATTCATATTTTAATATAATATTAATATTAATCTAATATTATGTAGAAGCTGTCGTTAGCAACCATGCCTTAAAACTTTTCAGATATCAGCCCATATATAAAGAACTAATACCATAGCTATGTATCTACGAATAGGAAGCGTACTCTAGGTATACAGATATATAGAGTAGGATGTAACTCTTGAATATTAGGTTAGAAATAATTATATGTGATTCACGGTCAGGTTTGAAGATAAAAACATACTAAGTAATGGTGTGATAACACAACCATTAATTTTTTTTAATTGTATTCAATATAGTAATATTATTACTGTCAAATAATGGTGTGCTCCATGTAGATTCTACTTAATTTACATTCTTGCAATTTACAAACAGACTAGACCATCTTGTACATGATACGTAAGAAAATTAATAAAAATTACTATGAAAATCGATGCTCCAGCTGATTCTACTTAATTCATCCTTGTAAAATTAACAAACAAGCTTTAAGTAGATGTTAATTTCTGGAAATATTTAAGTAGATTTTACCTATATAAACTAGTAAAATATAACCCATTAGGTTTCTTTATCAGAACTTAATTTTGGAAAAAGTTATATTTACTCAAAAAAAAATTGATGCAATCTGTTGAAGAAATCAAATTAAGTAAAATCAACATTTTTTTTTTTAGCAGTGAGCGTACAAGATGGCAAGGCATAATTACACAACGAGTATTCTCTTATACGCGAAACGGCCATCTATCAATATTTGACATAAGTTTGAATCTCCTCACACCTGCCCTGAAAGCGGTGTTCCACGGTTAACCCTGTAATTACCATAATCAACCCTCCTATATACATTGCCTTGGTTATTTTAAATGCTTGGTGACGAGAGGATTAAAATCCACTCATAGTGTCGGATAAACGTCATTGCGTAACACACTGTCTGACTTTGCATGCGATTTAATTGTCCTATTTTTCATCTCCTAAGTAGTTAAGCGATTTCTTTATCGAACGTAATCCGATTGTCCGTGCTCCAAAACAGTGAACAGCAAATACAGAGGGGTGATTTCAAATGCCCTTGAGGAATACACAATAAGGAACTATATCATAGATACGTGAATGATGAAATGTATGAGCGTGCACATAGCAAACGTTCACGCACAATTTTTGTGTAGAATATTTTTTCGGATTTTTTTTTTCTTCAATAACCAGTGTATTTAAACACGCAACGCCCATGTATAGGTTGTCACTTGGTATAAGTAGGAGACATCAAGCACGGATAAATTACATAACAACCTCGTCACATTATCATAGAAATACCACAAAAATGATATCTGAATTGACAGCAGTTATACACTATGTCGAACGTTGTATCACCACCAAGATTGCTGACATGAAAATAATAAAGCTTTGCTGTATTCGATTCCTAAACATATATTTCTCTCATATTCTGCTTTCTTTCTCCCTCTTTCCTATAGCTCTTTCTGTCGCACTCTCTCTCTAGCTCCAATGCACCATTTCGATTTTCGCAGCCCACCTTCTACTCCATCACCTGCCCCTCCCTTCCCCTTCTTTCTCCCTCTATCCCCCCCCCCCTTCCCCTCCTTGCCCTTCAAAGAGACCTCCGGATGATTTTCAGACTTTCACATAAATTATGAACAATTAGATAAATTGGTTACACAGGGTGCAGAATTTCTGAATTTGTAGTGATTGGGATGAGGAATAGGAGTGTTTTCAAAATTTATAACGAATCACAATGAACAAGGATGATGACATGGCAGCCTCACAACAAGAATGCATGAGTGGGGGCTCAAGGAAGCAGAACAGAAGAAGAAGGCATGTGTAAATTCTGCACAGGTGAACTTGTTATTCATGTTGTAATGGAATTACATTGCTACATTTCTGAAATATGTGAGGCTCCTATGTCATCATCTTTGTTCAGTGTAATTTGTTTCGGGATTTTCAGAGTATATACATGTACTGTATTAACTTTTCTGCTCAAGGACCACAATAAATTCCACATATCTATACATGAAGCTGCTGATTTATGTACTACAGGATGTGAAATTATGAAAATCGTCTGGAATGCCCCTCGTATCCCTTCTCTTTCCCCCTCTTCTTATTTGCTGTCTTCATTTTAATTTATTTAAAGGGATTGTATAATATTGGTGGAGATTAGAATTGGGTTTTCAACTTTTTGCGAGATACCAAGAAACCACTCATGAAATAGTACAGAGCATACCATTTTAAGAGGAATTCAAAGTTCATTTAGATGAAAATTGGTTTTGGAATCGCTGAGACATCCAAAAACAAAGTAAAAGAAAGAGATCCTAATAAAAGGTGATCCCACCTTTTATTAGGAATGCCCTTTTTTGGGATTTCTCAGCCATTTTAATACCGTTTCCCGTCAAATAAACGTTGAATCCCTCTTAGAATTATACGCTCTTTCATATTTCATGAGAGGTCTCTCATTATCTCACAAAAAATAA
The DNA here is from genome assembly GCF_040938485.1 of Diadema antillarum. Taxonomy (NCBI): domain Eukaryota; kingdom Metazoa; phylum Echinodermata; class Echinoidea; order Diadematoida; family Diadematidae; genus Diadema; species Diadema antillarum. The sequence goes on along the minus strand of NW_027271161.1, from coordinate 795,799 downwards.
GAAACCTGAAGTTAGGTCTCAACCAAAACTGTACTATCTCTTTAACACTATATATAGCTCTTTCCCAGGCTGCATTTTATTTTCCCCACTAAAAAGAAAATAAATCGTGAAATCTACATAGTGTATTTTGTTATGAAGCGAAAATAGATTTTTTTTTTTCATAGTGTGAGCACTGTCTTCATGTTCTAGGACGGCTTTTCACGAACATCATAAACCTTTAATGGTATACATAACAGTAATATCTGTGTGGGCGTATGTATACTCAGAATATATCATGCTCATTAGCAACAGGATACGGTGACTCGCCTCCCCTGTATTAAGAGAAAGATTTTTACATTATTTCTTTGCAAGATCGTGGCCATACAGTATGATGTGCAACGGCATATGATACATGAGTGCAATATCAACAGACACGTTTCCATGTCATCGTTGATAAAATGTAGGACAAAATTACGTTGGGAAATTACGGCTGTTTGCATTTAAATATGTGTGCATTTGTAATGTGTGTGAGTTTTGTGTTGTCGGCCTATGTGCATGTGCGCCTTCTGTATAAATAAAAAGTGTAACGACAGTTGAATGATCGGCGAGAATTCAAAACGTATCTGTGTGTGAGTACATGCGCCCTAATGTAATTACTATCGGTTAACATGCACCCGGGCATAAATGTCCTGTAGAGTTTGTGTAATAATCACACCACCAAAACACAAACAACCCTCGCCTTATTTCAAAGGTCGGACTAACGGTCTGAAACTCGGCAACTGTGCCAAGGTTGGACTGCAGTATAGCTATCCGTATCCACAGTCAAACACTCCACAGATAAGATAATTGCGTCTTTAAGGATTCTGTGTATTTGCTTTACCATTCGAAGTAACAAATTGGTAATATTATATTATTGTCTTCTTGAACACTTGCTTTGATTGCTTCAGTGTATAAAGTATTGTGGAATTAACGTTTTGATGGTGTCAGCTCAAAATAAGGGCAACTGCAACTCAAAGTCAAAGCAGTTCAGAACGATATCATTGCAATGTCATTGTGTGAAGTTTGGGTTTCCTCTTTCTGAAGAGAAATTATGTGAAGTTTGAGTACAGGTCAGAAGGAGATTTACGAGGCAATGACATTACTATCTCATCGAATTTGCATAATTATGCGGTTTAACCAATTACACTGTTACTTGGGAAAAAGTAAAAATTACAATAACCTTCTTTATACTCCATTTTTTCTTGCACTCAATAGAACTATAAAACACACAATAAAAGTTTGAAAGACAAAATAGTGTTTTATTCAGATATACTCATTTAGCCCTAACTTACCGGGGGGGGGGGGGGCATAATGCCCCCCCCCCCCCTCGACAAATTCCGCGACCATTCCGCCGCGCAAAATTTTTTGACCACGCCGCTCGCTGACTTTTTATTTTCAAGTCTCGCGCAACTTTTGAGACCAAATTTGTCGCGCCCGGGCACACCGCTCCGAAGCCACGCCCCTTCAAAAAATTTTTGTCAACCCCAAAATTGCTCAAAAACATGATTTTGTGTACAAAGTCAATACAAATTGTGTTTTTTCGATTAATTTATATAAATATTCATATTTTTAATTTTAATGGCTGAAATAAATTCATTTTAGTGTGATTATGCTTCTAAAGATGTGTATGACAAATTCTGCTGAAAAACAACAAAAACAAAAGTTCGAAAAAACAAAGAAATACATAAAAAATGATAAAACAATAAAAAACATAAGAAATTAATTTTGATACTGATTTTTTTAACGCATAAATGTTCAGAATGTCACTAGGAATATATACATCAAAAATCAGCATTCCATAAGCTTTTATAAGCCAATTACAGACGAAAATGAGGCTTTTTGCATATATTTGCATAATTAATTAATTCAAAATAGAAAATGCAAATTTTTTGAAAATTTAACTAAACAGGCTTGTAGATTACATCCGGCTTTATGTTCATGCAAAATTTTGCGGCGATCGCGCGATCAACGGCCGAGATCTGAAGGGGGAGCATAATGGCCCCTCCCCCAGGAATTCAAGCTAGCTAAATAGCCCAGGTAAGTTAGGGTTAATAACGACATGCACAAAAATACATCAAAACAAGACAACTATGTTTATTAAACAGTTAGTATCGAAGAAAGGGTAAAGTACAAATCAGGGTCACATATAAATAAAACAAGCTTTTATCACTGAGAATACGTGTACTATCGGAGAAAGCCGTACACCGATTCCTTTAATAGGAATATATTTTTATAAGGCATATTGCTTGTTTGAAGTAACTTTTGGCATAAGCCGAACTTGAAGAAGGAGAAACGCTACAGTTTGAATTTACACACACTTATCAACCACAGGATTAAGTTATGATGTGATCTGTATGCGTCCACATTGACTGGTGATTATTATGATAAGCATGAAATTAGGGGCTTAGGCTTATACTGTACAGGTATTTCTTTTCTTCAGGCGTTTGCATTCTTGCAAACAGGTCTAGCAGGGTAAATTATAGAAGGTGAAGAAAGTTTACAAAGTTAATACTCTCATTGCCATTTAAACTAATTAGTTAAATGCTTGTGTATGCAGCTAACGTAGCGTTCTGGTTAGAAGTAGAGAGTTTGTGCGTGGAAAAAAAAATGACTTCATAAAAGATTGACGTGAATTATCAAAGTTTCAACTTTCAAGTACAGTCGAAGTATGTATACGAGTCACGTCATCAAAACTTATCTCATGGTGGTAAAAGAGTAAGTAGCAGAGCAAACAGCAGACTGATTAAGTCCCGGTCACGTATAGAAAGTATGCCAGTCACTTATTAGTGGATTATTCCATGATAGGTACTAGTACCACGTTCGCTAAAAGAGATTCAAATAAAATACAAACTCTGAAAACAAAAGACATCCAAAGTCATCGTGTTGATAATCTCTCTCCTTGACTGTACTGATATCGTGTTTTGTTCGGGTTTTTTAACTGTAGAGATAACCCACATTGTTTGGATAGGTAATTATCATGGCCCTTGATGATAAAGACACAAGGGTCGACAAAAGAATGGAGGGGGACAGTTTCTTTGCCAATATATATATATATATTTTTTTTAATGTTGAATTCTTGTAAAGTGTGCTTGGGACGTTAGGTTATACACGAGTGATGTGCATTTATAGTCAGGAACAGGGACATGGTGTTTGGTTGCCTGCTGTCTGATATACGCTTCCTTCCAACAACTAAACGTTGAGAGAAAAAGATGATGATGATGATGACGATGATGACGATGATGATGATGATGCAGATGATGATGATGATGATGAACAGCACTAAAATAGGACGCCATTTTTCTGTAAAGAACATTCAAAGGCACCCGCCTCCAGCAGTATATGTCAGTATGTCACATAACATTCACAAAGTTGCTGGAAAAGACAGCTCTTGTAGTTTAGATTTGAAGGTATCAAGGTTGTTACAATTCCGAAGTTGGATTGGCAGAGAATTCCATAGACATGATGGAGGAACTGAAGAGAAGGATAATTATATCCCGAATGTTTTAGGAGGGCAGTTTGGGCACTTGAAGAGTCAGTCCTGCTCATGGTAGTCCTGGTCGCCGCTGAGGCATACACTGATTAGTGCAAATAGGAGACAAGCTAAAAAGGGCCTTGTAAGCAGCAAGATTCTTAGAATTATAATGCAAGAATTAAAGAGAGGTTAACCTCGAAGCCAAACAACATATAACTGTAGTCTTGCTCTGTAATCCAATAACAATCTTACAATTAGGGCTAAATTGTCTGATCTAAGATGCCCGATTCAATAGGGGGTGTTGCAATAAAGTTGCAATCAATATTGCAAATCCCCTAAATCAAGCGCAAGTCTTGCATATTGATCGCAACTCGGCTTTCTTACAGCATACGCCCCATAGGCGAAACGTCTACAGTAAATAAACAGTGCTTTAACACCCCCCCCCCCCCCCGTTGTCTTGTGGTAAATGCCGCTTTTTTTCTAAAGCTTTGTGTTCGATACAAATCATTTAATGCTAAAATTAATCTTCAAGTCTGCATAATGACATGTGTTATCCTTCCACACGGTGCGAGTGAATTAAGTCTGAAATATAATAATATTGCCTATAACTGTTAGAGAGTGCAGGAAAATGTAATCTTTAACACAATGGGTTTGGGTGATCAGGAAGGTGTCGATACAAGTACCAGTATTGACTAGGAACCGAGGTACTCCTAAAAGGGTAATCCCTAATGCCATAGAAGGTACTTCGTTTCACAAAGTTTGTTCGTTTGCCTATTTGTTTGTTTGATTTGTTCTTGTGTTTGTTTTTGTTTCTTTTGGGTTATTTGTCTGCTTGCTTACTTTGTTTGCTTTTTTGGCTGTTGCTCTTGTTTTAGTGTTTGTGTATTGTTTTTTTTTTGGTGTTTCTGTTGTTTGTTTGTTGGTTTGTTTGTATTTTTTTTTACAATCGACTTAAATCACATTAACTACAATTCTACCGCTAACATTGCCCTTTGAACCACCAATGATCCACTATGCATACGCACAGATAGATACACAAGCTACTATTCTGATCTCTTGAGCAACCTATATTGCTCCAGCAAGAAATATAACAAAACATTTCACAATAAACATATACATCAACTAGCCCCTTGTCAGATTCTGAAATCCCCATAGATTTAGTAGAAAGAAAATCAGATTCCAGTTTATCAATAATAGTTGAATTCACCTTGATCTCTAAGAGTTAGACAGAAGAATCGTTGTATAGTGAAACATTGCAGCTGATGGATGTGAGCGCAATGTTGGCCTATAGGCCTAAGGGGGATATTGGTTCTTTGTTTGTTTGTTTGTTTGCTTGTTTGTTTGTTTGCCTTCAAAAACAAAGTACAATTCTTGTCGTATGTCGGAACTCATCTCACATCAAACATAAATTAGGCTATGACCCAGTTGAATATACTTTGTAAATATTTTTCCTCTCTCTCTCTGTCTATCTTTGATGGTAATTCGGCAGTTGTAATGGAAAAAACAAGTAAATGGAGAAAATGGAGTTTGACCCCAATATCAACGCACCTACAACACACCGGATGTATTAACCTTTCACAGACAGTCACTTCCGGTTGTTGACTGAGATAAACCAGCTATTTGCCACCTGACAAAAATAAGTGAGCCGAGTAACTCGTACATTGACTACACCATTGAGCACATTTAGATATCGTCATTGGTTCTTTCTTCACAAAGAAAACCAAGTTATAGCTCGTCACTATGGTTGCTCAGCTGTTACACGTGGTTTTCGCGCTTTTCGTTACAGCTAGCTACCAGCTGGTCGTAACACACGGATGCGACTGCAGCTCTTATCCCGACGTTTCGGCCGAGGCAACCGTCTTTGAGAGCCCGAGTTTGCCGTCGGACGCGTGTTGCGTGGCCTCTGTTGGGAATGGCTATCTGGCTACCGTGGTTTTTAGTGACACTATCCACTTGAACAGAGTGTATAACGGGAGGTATGGCTCAAGTCACCGGGCCGATATTCCTTCCCCAGCACATATCCGGGTGGACACTAACTCCATTAACATCAGCAATGAAACTTATTCCTTGGATGTGTTGAACGGAACGTTTCATCGCCGATCAAGTACAGAAGTGGTTCACATACATCATAAGGTGTACGCTCACCAGGTTTTGACCCGCCTTCTTATCAACGAAATAACACTGACGAGGAAACCCGGAACTGCGGGTCAAATATCGGTAGACTTAGCCCTTAAGTTCAACCCAGAGAGTGAAGATGTGAACATCACGGTGGTACCTCCCAAGAGCGAAGATGCTTGGTTTGCATTCGGAAATACCACAACCTCAGAGACGCCAACCAGTGCAGTATCGACAGTTTACATGTACTGGACGGAGATCCCAAAGGTACTTACTCTTGCGTACAAAGAAGACACACACACTTGGTGTTTCATCACTTCCGTTTCGACTAGTAAAGCCGACGCCCTCGATTCGTACGTTGTTGGCGAAGCTCTGGGGCGGAGACTCTCTTTGTTCAGAAGTCATGCTGAGGCTTGGAGAGACAAGTGGGAAGAGGGTCACATCGACGTGACTGGAAACCTCTACCTTGCGAAAGCGATCTACGGAAGCCTGTATTACATCATGAGCTTCTTGCCTCCTCTCACCCAAAAGCAGACCGCTCCCTTTCGCTTCTACGGCATCAATCCCGGAGGACTTGCGCATGGCGGACTTTCCCCAGCTGGTTACAAAGGACACATATTCTGGGACCAGGAGACCTGGATGTATCCAACAATTCTGATGCTCCATCCACAATTGGCGCTAGAGATACTGAAAACAAGAACCAGCCAGCTAGACGCAGCGAAGGAGAACGCCCAAAAGAATGGGTACAAAGGAGCTCAGTTCCCTTGGGAGATGGCCTTCACAGGGATGGAAGTGTGTCCGGCGACACCTTATCCCACGCATGAACTTCACATCACTGGAGACATAGCTTTTGCCGTTCAGCAGTACCTCTCGGCAACCAATGATACGGACTTTCTTCTCCAAGAAAGGGGCTTTGAAATGATCATCGAAATTGCAGAGTTCTGGGCGAGCAAAGCGAAGTTCGACCAAAGCCGGAAGATGTATACAATCAATGACGTCATGCCCCCAGATGAATATCATCAGAGTGTTAATAACTCAGTGTACACTAACGTCATAGCACAGATCAGTCTCCGATTACCAGCGTATGCTGCCTCGATGATCAATAAAACTGTCCCTGACAACTGGACGCAAATTGCGGAGCAGTTGTACATTCCGTACGACAAAAATCGGGAGTACCATCCGGAGTATGAGGGATACACTCTCGGAACTGAAGTTAAGCAGGCAGACGCCATCCTTTTGGGATTTCCCCTCATGCACAACATGTCCACAGCGGCTCGACGCAATGACCTCATGTTCTACGAAGCTTACAACGGCGTCAACGTGACCGACCCAAACGGCCCGGCGATGACATGGGGTATGTTCGCCGTCGGGTGGCTGGAGCTCGGGAACCAATCCAAGGCTGGGGAGCTCTTCGAAAAGAGCTACGCTAACATCCAACAACCGTTCAAGATTTGGACGGAAACAGCTCAGGGTGAAGGCGCGATCAATTTCGTCACCGGCATGGGAGGTTTCTTACAGGCAGTCATGTACGGGTATGGTGGGATGCGACTGCGGGAGACTGGTCTGTATATGAATATCACAATCCCTCCAGAATCTCAGAGTATTACTTTTACAGGGATCGAATACTTCGGCAATTCTCTGAGCATCTCAGCGACGGAAGACAAAGTAGAAGTAGTGTTGACCGATAACAGTGGAGTGTACAGACGAGGAGTAGAGTTAGAGGTTCTACAAGGCACGGATGTGCATTCACTAGTGATTGATATTCCCATCATTCTTTCGAGAGAAGCATTTATGATTCGAGCGTCACCACAGACATCTTCAAATAAGGTCACAAACAGTACTCACCGCTAATTTCCATGACAACTATCCAAGGCATGTTGCATGCATTGATTCATTCTACCTTATCTGCGTTGACATCCCAAAGACAGTATTCTACAAATATACATGTATGTGCATATTTTTAAAGTCGAAATGTACAGTACAGTCATTGCATGGAGCGTAATGGACAAACAAATTAAATAGGCCCCTTGCTTCCTTTTTCAAACAGTAACAGTTACTATGTAATCGCATGTCATCAAGAGATTATCTAGTTAACATTCCCAAAGACAAAAGCTCTCCCCGTAACATTTCAGGACTTTAATATTCTCCTGTACGATGAAAGGTCAGGAGTAAATTTTCTGAAAAGGGTCTGTCAAACAACTTGATATACGTACAGAGAAGAAAATGTTTCAGAAGATAGATGAAACAAGATGAAAGGTGATTGGAATGTGCATTCTTTTCAGGTTCCATCATGTAGCTTCAGTCAAATATTACCATCACTTGAAGTGTGGAATGAAAATGCAAACATTGCTCTATAAAGTGTGGGTCAGTGCTGCATCATAATCGAAGTGGCATATACAGTAGGACTCGTGATCTCTGCATTACGAGTACACATAAAACATGTACGACATTCGGGAAATGCAGTAACAGGTCTTATCAGAATGGTCTACTATTTGTTACAATTCCTAAGTTTCATGAACTGCTGCTTTTTGTTGTAGTATTTTAATTCACTTTTTGGTTTGTTTCTGTCTTATCAGGTGTCTTTGGGTTGACAGTAATATTGATGACTTTTCAACATTTTGCGGTGTTTTTTTTTTTCCTTCTTCTTTGAGTGTTTAAATGTAAGCAATACAAATGCATCACACATGAATGTATGAATGTAGGAGTGAAACGGGTGTGCAGCAGATAAAATTACAACCAGATCTGCATTCACACCTTGTCACTTTTGATGTCTTTGCAGACATATAAGAATGCAGAATAGAATGGAGTATATATGTGGTACAATGCATTTCATCCTTACAAATGTACTTGATAAAATAATAACTTATCTCCTATGGAATAAAAAAATAATCTATCAGGCAAGGGTATAGCAAGTTGCGTCAGGAACAGCTATGTATCACAATACAACATATCCCCTGACTTTATTCAGTAAAATAGTTTGCTCTGGACAATTTCTCTATGACAGTTACTTCATTTCTTGAATCATATCTGGCTCATCTCTCTCTAAAAATGATAATAATAATAAAATAAAAATATATATGTTTATATGTTTGAATGTATGTACATGTATGTATGTTTCATGGCTGCATAAAGTGATTTCATGCATTTAGAGATGTTAACGGTCCTGGTCTTTTTGTCAGAAAGAATGAAAAACATTGCGGTAGCATGCTGACTCCGTCAGATGTCATGAGAGCACAAAAAAATTACTTCCAGGAAACTTTGTTTTCATGTCATTTCTTATTCAAATAATGGCACCCGTGACCTTACTCAATAATAGAATGCAGAATGAAATTGTTTGGAAATACCACTCATGATCGTGGAACCAAATGCATACAAAAAGTTCTGTACTGTGTATTGTGAGCTGCAAGAACTGCAGTTTCCATGGTAGCAGTCACAACAGAACCAATCAGCTGTGAGCATCAAAGTAGTTGCTTTGGGAACTACAATTAATGCAACATACCATTGCAAGTGCCATTATGAATTAGGCTCGTGGTCTCATCTCTTGGGTACAGACACTTTACAGAGGCACATGTCAGAGCCAATACTTTGATGATTCATTCTTTCTCATTTTATTGTATTGACACACATGCTAAAACAACCAGAAATAAATAAAGCAGGATGACATTTTTGCTGCTTAGTCTCAGAAGTGTTCTGCTCCATTATTCTGAATGCATGAGTTCAAAAAAGAAAAGTCAAGAACACGTGTGGAGAATGTCATAAAGTTTTAATACTATTGCACTCTTTTGGTTACTTTTTCAGCAAAATGTTTGGATTCATCATTCTGCATTGCTGTCAAAGGTTTGCAACTGTAAACCAGCAATACTGTCAGGGTACTTGAATATTTCTTCCAGCAAGTAATTAGAGGTTGTTATTATCTCACCATAAACAATCGTTTAATCTGAAATTTGCAAACAAACTAAGTCTTCTTGAAAGTCTTAATTTTATTTCTTAGAGATTTTTCTTTGCTGTCTGTTGTTTTTCTTTTTCATATTTTCGTGCAATCTCCTCACACTTATTGAGCTTGCCCTTTGTACAAGAGTAAGTTCTTGCATTTCATCATGCATATTTGGATATATTTATGATGTATGCATATGTACTACACATTGCCCACATTGCCAGTGTTCAGAGACCATGCCGAGTCAAAACCTATTCTGAATACCATACCAATTTTCATTCCACAATCTCAGTCACTCAAACAGTCCTTTTGCGATTCTGAGAAACACATCTCTGCACAATACCTTCAAAGGACAAGTCCACCTTCATATACACGTGGATTGAGTAAATGCAGAAAAATTAGTGGAACACATCAGAGAAAATTTGGGGAAAATTGGACAATCCATTCAAAACTTATGAATTTTTAAAGTATCTGTGCAGTCACTGCTGGTGAACCTGTCATGAAACCTGACATGAAATTACCAGGTGCCTTCAAAATCTTTATTCAGTGTTGAGAAGAAAGATGTAACAAGTACACTTTATCAGTGTACCTGGGTATCCTAAATGAGGTCCTCAGTCTGCATCAAATCATGATGACATCATGCACGTGTATTCCTTGCTTCTCAAAAGTGTTTCACAGGAGGTTTCTCAACAACGAATGAGTCGCACTGCAATGCAACTAGTGACTGGGTGTAGTATGTAACACATCCATTACAAAGTCATCTGTGAATTGTCCCCTCAGATCACTGGGTTGTCACCTGTAGTTGTAATGGAAGATACCTGGTATCCTCTGACAGATATCATGGTAGGAGAGACAGAGTGCGTTGAACTCTTCCATGGTCAGCCTGAATGGTCGGCACGAGGGATCAACACCCGAGGTTTCAAACATCTCCTTCGTTAGATCCTGGCGCTCAATGGGGAACAGGATCCTTAGGATGTGAGGAAGATAAAGTGTAGAAACTCATATTAAATTTCTGACACATCACCAATACATGTTAGTCCTATGACAATGTGTTGATCCTATCAAAATATTGAAGTTTTCTGTAAGATACAATTGTACACCTATCAACTGCGATATCCTATTTCAAAAGTATTGGGATGATTATAGACACTCTCGGGTAAAAAGAAATTTTCAATGCATGATTTGAACAGGAAAACTGCTCACCACACTACTGAAAAGCTTTGATTTAGGTAAACTTTGGATAACTCAGAAGCATTGTATTTGTTGACAGATGATAAATAGGATGAAGTGACTGTAGATAATTGGGGTATCATAAGTTTGAAATACATGTATGTTCTAAAAAATCACATTTCATGACAGTAATTTTGTCTGTAGACATGATGTAGAGTGCTATTTCTTTGATAAGAGGAGTACTTGCAATCATGCAACAACACTGTTGTATGAGTGCTAGCATAATATCTTTCTAAGTCATTAGTTTCTGTTACAGTGAAGAATTCCTGTTATAAAATGATGAAGCAGATCCGGATTGTATGATTGGTTGATAGAATACAAGTAAGCGAGCATTTATTTATGCCTAAGTAAACACATAATTTTGCTTGTTAGTCATATTTTGCTATTTAGTCATTAGCGCTTTCACATCATGATAATTCAATATCTAACATTAGATCTAGATCTAATGACATATTATGGACTTTGACAAGAGGGAGAGTTATCAAATGACACGGATCTGCTTCATCATTCTATAAAACAAATAACACATCATTTTGTTGGGCATTAGTATAATCACCTACGCTTAATACAATGTACTTTGTTTGGGATAATGTCACTAATGCCCTTGCACTGGCGTAGCCAGGGGGGGGCGATGGGGGCGGTCGCCCCCCCTAAGATTTGGACCGGGGATTTGGGAGGCGGAAAAAAAAAATGCGTGTATACTGTATGCACATGAAGCGGGTCTCCTTTGCAACCCTTCATCAAATAAGATATTTTTTTTTTAAATATTTCACTCAAAGTGTGCACCAGATCGTTGAATTTCAATTCAAAATATGCAAAATCTCTCGTGCTTGGGAGGGGTGTCCCCCTCCCAAACCCTCCCCCTCTGTACCTCTTTCCCTAGCTAAGTACACTTTTTAGATTTACAAAATATTATGAATAATTCTGAGTGCACAAGACTTATCACTTATATTCCGAAAACTCAAGGTTCCCTCATGTATAAGGGTAATTTCCCCTTTTAATCGACCCTTTCCTCCCTCAGCCCCCCCCCCCCATTCTTTTTTTTTTTTTTTTTTGGTGATTTCCCAAAGGTTGATTCCATCAAATATGCGTATACGATAGATATCTCAATTTCAACCTCACAAAGGCAAAAGCTCCATCGGAAGGGAAGGGTGAGGAGATAACACTCGCCAACGCCTTCTCCCTGCTTGCCCGCCCCCCCCCCCCCCCCCCCCCCCCGCCATGCATAGAAGTAGACTGTGGCTATATACCGATCGCTTTATTTCAATTCTAAAAACGCAAAAGCTCCGCGTGCGGGAGGGGGAATCCCCCTTCCCCTAAGCTCTACCTCACTAGACTTTATACATACACACAGATGGTGCACTTTCGGAATAAGAGCTAAATTCCGTGATTTTAACACTTCGATGAAAAAGTATTGCACAAAAACTTTGCACCAGATCGCTGAATTTCAGGTATGAAAACGCAAAATCACCTTCGTGTGGCAGGGTATATGCCCCTATCTACACCCTCGTGTGTATGCTTTTTCTGCTTGATTGCTGAACAGACAGCGTTCATGATATTCAGTGTAAGAATTAATACAAGAAGACTAGTGTATTTAAATTATACCATTTTATAGGCAAATTGTTCAATAATAATCTACACTAAAATATACTGCAACCATAAACAAGTGGGACTGTTTCAACTCGTTAAAACACGCAAAAACATGCATCAAATTGCACCATTTGCAACGTCAAAATGCAAAAAGTTCTCACCCTCCCCTCCCCCCTCGCTCGCTCCACTTGCTCGGGTTCAGTCGCGTTCATGATATTCAGTGAAAAGAATTAATACAAGAAGTGCATTTAGATTACACCATTTTAAAGGCAAATTGTTCCATGATAATCTACACTAAAATGTACTGCTACCTTAAACAAGTGGGATTGTTTCACATCGATAAAACGCGCAAAAACATGCATCAAAATGCACCATTTGCAATATCAAAATGCAAAAAGTTCTTACCGTGGGAGGGGGGACACCCCCCTCCCACACCCTCCCCGCCCCCCTCGCTCGCTCCGCTCGCCCAGGTTCAGTCGCGTTCATGATATTCAGTGAAAAGATGATACAAGAAGTGTGTTTAAATTACACCATTTTATAGGCAAATTCTTCCATAATAATCTACACTAAAATATACTGCTATGTACCTTAAACAAGTGGGACTGTTTCACGTCGATAAAACGCGTAAAAACATGCATCAAATTGCACCATTTGCAACATCAAAATGCAAAAAGTTCTTCCCGTGGGAGGGGGGACATCCCCCCTCCCACACCCTCCCCTATACCCCCTCGCTCGCTCCGCTCGCTCGGGTTCAGTCGCGTTCATGATATTCAGTGAAAAGAATTAATACAAGAAGTGCATTTAGATTACACCATTTTAAAGGCAAATTGTTCCATAATAATCTACACTAAAATATACTGCTACCATAAACAAGTGGGACTGTTTCACGTCGATAAAACGCGCAAAAAACATGCATCAAATTGCACCATTTACAACATCAAAATGCAAAAAGTTCTTACCGTGGGAGGGGGACACCCCCTCCCACACCCTCCCCTCCCCCTCGCTCGCTCCGCTCGCTAGGGTTCAGTTGCCTTCATGATATTCAATGAAAAGAATTAATACAAGAAGTGTGTTTAAATTACACCATTTTATAGGCAAATTGTTCAATAATAATCTACACTAAAATATACTGCTACCTTAAACAAGTGGGACTGTTTCACGTCGATAAAACGCGCAAAAACATGCATCAAATTGCACCATTGCATCATCAAAATGCAAAAAGTTCTTACCGTGGGAGGGGGGACATCCCCCCTCCCACACCCTCCCCTATACCCCCTCGCTCGCTCCGCTCGCTCGGGTTCAGTCGCGTTCATGATATTCAGTGAAAAGAATTAATACAAGAAGTGCATTTAGATTACACCATTTTAAAGGCAAATTGTTCCATAATAATCTACACTAAAATATACTGCTACCATAAACAAGTGGGACTGTTTCACGTCGATAAAACGCGCAAAAAACATGCATCAAATTGCACCATTTACAACATCAAAATGCAAAAAGTTCTTACCGTGGGAGGGGGACACCCCCTCCCACACCCTCCCCTCCCCCTCGCTCGCTCCGCTCGCTAGGGTTCAGTTGCCTTCATGATATTCAATGAAAAGAATTAATACAAGAAGTGTGTTTAAATTACACCATTTTATAGGCAAATTGTTCAATAATAATCTACACTAAAATATACTGCTACCTTAAACAAGTGGGACTGTTTCACGTCGATAAAACGCGCAAAAACATGCATCAAATTGCACCATTGCATCATCAAAATGCAAAAAGTTCTTACCGTGGGAGGGGGACACCCCCCTCCCACACCCTCCCCTCCCCCTCGCTCGCTCCGCTCGCGAGGGTTCAGTTGCCTTCATGATATTCAATGAAAAGAATTAATACAAGAAGTGTGTTTAAATTACACCATTTTATAGGCAAATTCTTCAATAATAGTCTACACTAAAATATACTGCTATATACCTTAAACAAGTGGGACTGTTTCACGTCGATAAAACGCGCAAAAACATGCATCAAATTGCACCATTTGCAACATCAAAATGCAAAAAGTTCTTAACGTGGGAGGGGGGACACCCCCCTCCCACACCCTCCCCTACCCCCTCGCTCGCTCCGCTCGCTCGGGTTCAGTCGCGTTCATGATATTCGGTGAAAAGAATTAATACAAGAAGTGTATCTAAATTATATCTTTTTAAAGGCAAATTGTTCAATAATAATCTACATCAAAATAAACTGCTACCATAAACAAGTGGGACTGTTTCACGTCGATAAAACGCGCAAAAACATGCATCAAATTGCACCATTTACAACATCAAAATGCAAAAAGTTCTTACCGTGGGAGGGGGGACACCCCCCTCCCACACCCTCCCCCCCTCGCTCGCTCCGCTCGCTCGGGCTCAGTCGCTTCGCTCCCTCGCAGACTAACCGCCCCCCCTAAGATGAAATCCTGGCTAAGCCGTTGCCTTACTGATGTGTATTATTTGTATGTTCTTATCCACATGCTATATTTCACTGTACATTTTGTAAATACTGCATGAACACTTCATGGTTATTGTCATAATCCTGATGAACTGGAAAAAAACAGAAAAGCGGTAAATCGTTTTAAACTTGAGGGCGATACGCTGAATGTGACCAAATGACGTAACTCTCCAGGTGAAAGGAACCATTTTTTGTTGTCATATACAAAACTGTATGTGTGATTTATGTGTTTGTACTTTCCATTTGTATCGTGAAAATGGAGTGATAGGCAGCAAATCTAGTCAATTTAATCAGTTTAATCATGGTTTCAGTAGAAAATGAAAATGTGCATCTCTTATGTTTTTATTTGATCTCCAAATGTAAATCACCATGATGATTATATAGTGAATCATACACAATTTTTGGTAGAAATTTTGCTAATTTCACATAAGTACATTGTACAGTGGTTGAAACAAAGACAGCAATATAATTCCATGAAAAATGCAGAAACATGGGCTATTCTTATGGTGTCTGCATGAATCATGACCAACATATGAAGTAATATTTCATGATTTTCATTTTCATCTTTACCCCGTTGAGGACAGACCGATTTTGCTACAACACGCATTTCCCACACACACCTGCCCGAGTATACTCAGGACTTGCCCTCAACAGGTTAATAGCTCACTCAGAAGATTTTCAGCAGAAGCATTTTCTTAAAAGTGCAATTTCTTTATTCATCTATTTATTCATTTATTCATTCTTTTGTCTTATTTTCACAGGGTGGCTCCATCAGTGATTGAGAGCACATTTTGTAATTAAGAATATAATTTGCTGTCAGTTATCTCTGACACAGCATTGTCAGATCAAAAACACAGAACAAAAATCAGTATTGAAATGAAGAAGAAGCATGTATTCAAAGCAAAAGCCATTGTGTATATCAGATACCCCACAATGGCACATGCTCACTGCACCAACTGACTTAACAATCAAATCGGAAGTCTCTGGACTCTAAGGTTGGATTTTAATAGATGCATTCCCACAAACGTAACCATGGCAACTCACTCTACTCCTCGCTTGCAGTATTTCTGCCTGAAGTGGAAGACGCTCCTGACAAGTTTTTCCACCAGCTTGAAGGGGAGGTCAATGTGAGGCTGCACAAGTGGAGTAAAATGAACCACACCCACATCTACCTGCAATGTGAATAAAATATTGTGCAGAGAATCACATTGAAACCATATAAACCTGTGAATGCACACATCATCACATATAATGCATGCATCAAATTTTAGTATGTTGGTATGAATGTATGAATGTGTACAATATATGCACCACACATATATACACATATGTATATATATATATATATAAAATAGCATACATACTTATGATACAGGCCGGCAGTGCATGACAAAAGTTATAGTGCACGTAAAATATAACGATTGCAGACGATAACCCACTATCGATTTGATATCGGTTTTTGCTCCCTCATTTTAATCATCGAGTACTTGAATCCCGCACCTTATCAACGCGATTGCGCCACAACCGCGATATGCTTTGCTCGATATTATCGTTATTCTCAATTCTCGCAGGCTGGCTATGCCAGCAACTTATCTGTGTGGGACTAGACTTTCAGCGGTAGATTTAAACATGGAAGCTGAAATGAACAGGTTCGCTACTTTTAGAGAGACTGATCTATATAAACAGTATCTTAGACAATAAGGACACAAAGGATGCCATCAAATACGCCCTACGAATTTTGGACTCCTACTGTTCTGAAAAAGGGATCAATCCGACGGATATTACTGAGCAAGTCAACCCAAGATTTGTGCCGCTTTCTCCGTACATTCTACGCGGAAGTGCGCCGTGGAAATGGGCAGCGTGTGGTGTGTACAGTATACGCTAAGCGCTCTTTGATCACGCTACGCTATGAACTTTACTACGACATTCACAACACACTCTCGGAATCCGCATATGCAGCAATGGGGCCTGGCACGAGCCTTGTGTTTAAATCCAGTAGATCCCTAATCCTACAAAACATCATCTAGTCCTGGTCCTGGACCCACAGTGCAGTAAGTAGGGCGTCTAACGTGTTACTGTTATTGTAACTGTTAGATCCACGGTAGACCTATTGTAGGGTCAAGTGTTAACTAGCTCTGTCGCTCGTATATAAAGTGACGTACAGTACAGTGTACAAATACGTAGATCTAGTATAAAAACGTTAGGCCAGGGCCCCTAGGGCCCTAGACCTAACCTATCGTAGGGCCTAGAAAACGTTAGATATAACCACGTAGGCCCTAGACTCTATAGTTGAATTTGGATCTTCAGGATTTTGTCTACACAGGTTCAAAGAAACTGGTATTATTGCTTGTGTAGACACGTGTAACTGTTAGAAATGATCTAGGCTTATCTTGCCTGGGTATGTATGCTATTTTATATATCACATAGTGCATGACATCTTATTGCACTATAACAAGTACCAAGCACCTCCAAATTCTGAATTTGCCCTCAGGCAATTATATTCAATTCGGCCTGCGGCCTCATTGAATATAACTGGCCTTCGGGGCAAATTCAGAATTTGTCGGTGCTTATATTGTTATAGTGCATTCAGCCTCATGCACTATATATATAATATATATATATATAGAGAGAGAGAGAGAGAGAGGGAAAGTTCTATTTATACACTAAGTAGAAATACACTTTAAGGCATGTGACAGACAAAAGTTTCTCCTCATCATGCTGTTCGTAAATCTCAGAACTGACATTACATTATTTCTTGCCAAAAGGTAGAAATCATTCAGTCATATCTGCATTATTTATAAAACTAAATCTACTGTATGGCATTCTCATTCAGACAGCAATTGACATATCAAATATAGCACCACTAGTGTCAGTCCAGAATAAAGTGCTTAATATCTTCACGATGATTGAATGAATACTCTTCCAATTGCTAAATGGTGCACTTGAAAGTTTACCTTTGGTTTTGGTACAAATGCTGTCCCAGGTATCGTAAAGCAATGCTTAACTTCACACAGGTGTTGGGCAATGATGGACAGTCTGCTCCTTTGTTCATCACCAGGGGGCGCTGTCAGCCTCTTGATAATTGACACAAAACAAGTCAGGAGTTATGTGCTTGCTGCATACTTGATCACAAACAAACTAGGTATTTCAGAAACTATCATGAAATAAGTTGATATTCATGAAATAATATCATTAAGCACTTACGCATATGATACAGATGATTGGACAACCATTCTGAAAACATTTGTCTTTCCCACTATCCATGGTTAATGAAATTATCATATGGTCCCATCAAAGTGTTTGGTTTGCCCGAAAGCTAATTTAGTGTTCTAGAACTCATTTACTCATGACAGCCTGAAGGGCTTGGAAACCCCAGTATTTAAAATACGACCTCTGCCAGTGCTCTTCACACGTAGAATAGTTTGATTAGGTGACCAATCATTATTGCTGCATTATGAAACGGCTAGTCATTTAACCCTAAAAGGGCCAGGGGGTTGAATCAACCCCATCCCCCCCCCCCCCCGACATTTTTCGCCACTAATCCGCCGCGCGAGATTTTTTTGACCATGCCGTTCGCTGACTTTTTACTTTAAAGTCTTGCACATCTTTTGAGACCATTTTCACGAAAAACGTGCATACCGTTACAACGCTGAACGCCCTTTTATACATGCCTCTCAGAGCAAAAATGGCTCAAAAATGTGATTTTATGTATACAGTCTATGCAAATGGAGTTTTCTCACCTTATTCATAAACATATGATTATTTTCACTTTCATAGGCTGAAATCAATTATTTTCAGCATGATTATGCTTGAAATAGGTTCTGTCATAAATTTTGCGGGGAAAAATATAAAACAAAAGGTCGAAAAACAAGGAAATACATAATACATAAGAAATTCATAAAACAATAAATACATGAGAAATTAGTTTTAATACCAGATTTTTTTTTCAAGTAAATTGTTAGGAATGCTACAAGGAATAATGTCACCAAAAATTAGGATGCCAATAGCTTTATTTTCTGAATTCGAGCAAAATGTATTATTTCACGCATATGAATTAATGCAGTATAAAATATAAACAAAAGAAAAATTCAATTTTGTTCTTTTATAGTTTGGTAGATTATGCGACAGGTAATGTATGTGCCAATTTTCAGGGCGATTGCGCGATCAACGGCCGAGATCTCCGGGGGGGGGGGGGTGAATCAACCCTCCCCCGGCCACAGAACACCCCAAAAAGCTCAGCCTGGTTAGGGTTAACATTTATGGAATCAGGTCTCTTTGTTTTACCATTCTAAATCTTTTAGATCTTTTGTTCTTCACTCCTTTGGACAGCTTGAGCCACACAATTCAGTCAGGAATCCTGAGCAAATTCTTCAGGAGCCCCCTTTTAACCCTTTGCCTGCCACATTGATTATTTGTCCATAGGTATTTGTGTGAACTTTGTGTGCATTTGAATCATTGGCACACATAGGGTTAAACTCCTTAAAGTGAAAACTAAGTTTCGGTAAGTGCTTGAGAACCCGTCTAGCACCATTTCATTTTTGCTTGCAATATATCGAAAGAGTCCACTAAGAAACTTACCTGGCTGACGCGATTTGCCGGAATGATGAGTCGGTTTGGAGTATTTTGAGAAAAATAATAATAGTAGGAAAACCGACTTTTATTCCAGAAGGCTCCAGACTAACTCGGTCTCGGGGAAAAATTCGACCCTACTTCAGACAATTCACACGCAGTAATTAGTGATCGCCACATTCTACTGGCCACTGCATAATACCAAATGAGGCCTAACTGAATGGACAGGAAAGTGCGTGCTAACGTAATCCTGTACAAAACAAAACAAAAATGACAGCGCGCGGTCCTCAGTTGCCGAGACGCGCGGTCTTTGGAGTTTTTGTTGTTGTTTATCAAGCACCTTTGATTGTTTTAGAGGTGCTTGATAGGCGCACACTAATTTTGCTTGCACGCAAAAGAGGTTTTTGATGTGCGCGTTGTAACAACTCGGACCATTACTGTGAGTAGCCAGAACACGAAGCGCTAGTTTATACAGGCTGCTCCCGTAGGACAACACTGTACAATCAGAGGGACAACCATTACAACTCATCCCGCCGTCAAAGCGAAGCCGAGTTATCCCTGAGTCCAAGTTTAGCCTGACCCCAATCGGGTAAGTACTGAGACTGAACCTTTTTGGTTAATATTTCACATTTTCGTCCTTACCCATCGAATATCTTGTAATAACATTGTTATCCTGCACATTTCCTAAGCATACGTTCACATTTGGGAGCGAAATTTGACAACTTTGTTTGGGCTAAAAGCCCATCCTACACCCAACACCAACCCAATGTGCCTTGAACAAGGAAATGCCTTTGCTTACAAGAAAGCACATGATAATAAATCTCCCTGAATTGCTGGTATGACAAAATCAGACTCTCACCTCAGCCACCTCCTTCTGGAAGGTGAGCAACATCCTCGTCCTGCCAAAGGAAAATGGGCCCGTTTGATTAGACGCTGCCTCCATCCATCGCAGGATCAGGGGAAGTGAAACGTTGAATGGCAAGTTGCCAATTACATGCAGGTTAGGAGGATCTGAAACAAAAATCATACAATGTGTCATTGAATATCAAGTTCTCGTAAGAAACAACTAAACAACAAACCTTCCTATGTATCTGCTGCTCTTACAAAGCTCTTATTTTCAAAAAGAGAGAACACTTGTGTTTAAGCCCAACACAAATGCAACATACATTGTACTTCTTTTGGAAATTGCATTTTCCTATCAGAAGCAAGCACCCCACCTTTCACTCAACAGACATAAACAAACTGCCACAGCACTTTCTGTGATTGCCTGGGACTGTGACCTTCGACAGATTTCTGTACAGAGATAGGGTAAATGCTGCACTGAGAGCATACCGGTAAGTACAATGGCGTGGTGTGAATCAGGGAGGTTCCACCTCCCTGTGTGAATATAGTAGTTCATAGCAAGATAGCAAAAATACATCAATGTCAAATTTTGCTCAAAACAAGCTCTCAATTTCTCAGTGAGAAATGCTATACAGCAGTCAGCTCACAGTACAAGTGGATAATTGCGACCACACAATGCATTGCTGATATTTCAAATTTAATTTAATTTATTAAATTGAATAGATCTACACAACCACTAAGGAAGTAATGAATGTTTGTGAGAGAACAACCACCTGACTAATAAATGTGGCTTAAAATTACCATCATCCCACTGTTTCTTCAGGTGATGCGGAAAAGCATCCTCAAAGTCAAATTTCAGGATGTCTCCGCAAGCCACCCTCACTTTGCCCTCACTGGCTTCACTCAGAATCTGAATGAAAAGAGACAAACAATCACAAGGTTTTATCATGGGACAAAGAGACAATCTGAGACAATCAAATATTGTATAAGCTGTTTCATGTACAGATATATTTGCGGTTGAGGCCACAAACGCTTTCGCGAGATGCTGTTTTCACGAATGGACACCGAGGTTACTGAAAATGCACTATCACCCTAGCGCAAGGCACATTTTCGCTCATTGCTGAATTTATTGTCCAACTATGATTCACGAAATTCCAAAAAATTAAACCATTGTGAAAATAACAGCTTATACAGTAGAATAATTATTCATGAGCTATGATTAGAATTTTTATGGTGTTGACAGCAATACTAATGATGATTACATAATGTATCTAATTGGAATCATTGTGTAAATATGATATATGCTATATATGTGGCAGTTTTGTGCTTTTTAATCAGAGTATGATTTGCATTCATTATGCTCATACAGAGTTTTTCCAGCATGGACTTGTGGAAGAATAGCCCGAGGCTGAAGCAGTCTATGCTATCCTTAAAAGACAAGTCCACCTTCATAGACATGTGGATTGAGAGAATGCAGCAATATTAGTAGAACACATCAGTGAAAGTTTGGGGAAAATTGGACAATCCGTTCAAAAGTTATGAATTTTTAAAGTATCTGCGTAGTCACCGCTGAATGAGAAGACTACTACAGTGTATGATGTCATATGCGTACAACCATATAAAGAAAATAAAAAGGGAATTTCACAAATCTTTACTTTTTGAATAAAGTGCACATTTCTTCGACTCGTTACTGACATATGTGAGTAAAGGGTAATATTATTCCCCCTGCCTTCTGAAAGAAAGAAGTCAAGTGATCCTTTGTTACTCGAGAAAAGTGAAAATATGTTGAATTTTCTTTATTCTTTCTTTATATCGTTGTACTCATGTGACATCACAAGCTATAGTAGTCTTCTCATCCAGCCATGAGTGAGCAGAAACTTCAAAAATTCATAACTTTTAAACGGATTGTCCGATTTTCCTCAAACTCTCAATGATGTGCTCTACTAATATTGCTGCATTCACTCAACCCGCATGTCTATGAAGGTGAACTTGTCCTTTAAACAAAACATTCATTTACTGAAGTGACAATGATGATCTTGAAGAGGAAGAGAAAGGAGGAAGAGGAGGTGGAGTTGGAGGAGAAAATTGACAGGATGCGGAATTTAGTGATAAGAGCAGGTGGTGTGGGAAGTATAGAGACCTAGTTTGACAAAATTTGGATTGTAAAAACATTCACATTAAAAGGCTTTGTTTCACAGAGCTATTTGCAGTCATGGTAACATACAATAGGAACAGATGCCACATAAACTATTCGAATGCAGGGCTGCCAACTCTCACGCATTAAGCGTGAGACTCACGCATTTTGGTCCTTTCTCACTCTAAAACTTTATTTCATTTGCATGCATTTCTATTGATCTCACTCATTCTGACTCCTAAATTATAGCATTGGCCTATGGGAGTCCCACTCTCAACTAGTTTCCAGTGTTGGCAGCCTTGCAAATGCTTACAATTTATCAGTTGGTGTCTGTTCAATTTTGCTGTCACCAAGATTTAAATTTTGTATATATTGAATGTTTTGTATAGGAATTCATAAAATAAGGTCCAAATGCAATCAATCCCCCCATCAACCTTTCAATTACTCATACGACCACAACAAACTAGAAATTTGTTGATACTTTTGAAACAACCCCTTTAAGGACTAGATCAAAGAATTATTTGTCAATAGAATTGTACCTCCAGACTTGGTATGAACCTAGCATCTTTCTCAACCACCAATAGATCCGCCACACCCTGGTTGACAATGGATCTTGTGATACCCCCTGGTCCAGGCCCGACCTCACAGACATGACAGCCTTGCAGCTTACCAGCTTGTCTCACCAGCTTATCTGAGGAGAAAAAACAAACAAACAAACATGCTTATGAAGTAAGACTACATTGTCTACACACAAAGAGCCATTAGTAGCCAACCATAATTGAAGGACAAGTCCACCTTCATATACATATTAGGATTGCGAGAATGCAGCAATATTAGTAGAACACATCAGTGAATGACGAAGAGGAAAATTGGACATTCCGTTCAAAAGTTACGGATATTTTAAGTATCTGCGCAGTCACTGCTGGAAGAGAAGACTACTACAGTGTATGATGTCACATGCGTACAACTATATAAAGAAAATAAAAAGAGAATTTCACAAAACTTTACTTTTTGAATAAAGTGCAGTTCTTCAAATTGCTACCGATGTATGTTAAGGGTAATATTATTCCCCCTGCCTTCTGAAAGAGAGAAGTCAAGTGTTCTTTGTTATGCGAGAAAAATGGAAATACGTTGAATTTTCTTTCTTCTTTCTTTTATATCGTTGTACTCATGTGACATCACAAGCTATAGTAGTCTTTTCACCCAGCCGTGACTGAGCAGAAACTTCAAAAATTCATAACTTTTTAACGGATTGTCCGATTTTGCTCAAACTCTCACTGATGTGTTCTACTAATATTGCTGCATTCACTCAACCCACATGTCTCTGAGGTGAACTTGTCCTTTAACCACCTTGCATCCAATAGAATATCCAATAGAATCCAATAGAATGAGTGTTAGAGAAATTCGCGTATGTAATGTCATGCAATACATCAACGCTGAACACTGGTTCCGACGGTTCCAGACCAGTAAAAAACACTTTCAGAACTGCAACTTTTCAGGGATTGCTGAATTTACTGGTCTGACATGACAGGTGAAATAACAAAACTTACATGGTTGGGGCCAGTTGAAAAAATAAATAAATATAAAAATACAGGACCAGTTAATTTAAGGTTTGGACCAGAAAGGAAAAAGGGTTAGTGTGCGACCCTGAATACATGCTAATGCCCCATCCCACCAATATTTCAAAAATGTCACCACAAAACATGAATATTGCAGCAGGGTGCTACAAATCAAGAATGACAAGATGTCTGCTAATGCTATGCTTGTCAGGAACACCTCAAAAACAATGTTGAACGAGTTAAATGAATGGGTGGAGCTACTTGTCTGTGGTAAATATTTTGGAAACTTGCTTAACCTGTTGAGGACTATAGTCCCAAGTATACTTGGGCAAGCGTCTATGGGAAATGTGTGTTGTAGCAAAATCAAACCGTCCTCAACTCTAGTCTTACTGGTTACAGCGCCCCGCGCCGGGGTTATCACAGACCTATCTCAGTGAACGTTGCATGGGCCAAAAACCAAAATGCAACACAAACATGTAATCACATTTAACCTCAGATTTAGAAGAAGATGAAGATTTATCACAAGATTTTAATGCATAAAGTGTTTGAAATGTGTGTGCTTTACCTTTTACAAACAATAAAATACGAAATTTGAGTCCCATTTGCCATTTTCTCTTTGTCGTTCGCTCAGTATGAATGTGTACAGTGAATTGTGGGGACTATGAATATGAGTAATGTCAATGTCATGATTCAAATAAGTCCTAAGAATCAGATGTGAAAGACATTGATTATTCCATTTCGAAATTCGTGTTTGGAATTTAAAAATGCCATTTTGCATCGCTAGAAATGTAAACTTTTTGTGGAGGGATCCGGATGGGTTAATGTTTAACAATTCATGAATTGTTATTAATGACAATGTTAATGTTAAGTTGACTAGACTATTTTGTAGCTAACGTTAGAGAGAGTCTATTTTCCAAAGTGAGAGAGAAAATAATTCCAATTATTTTGCGAAATTCGTTATTTTCAGGACTTTATCAATAACTAGTGCTGCTTCTGCTCAAATTTTCATCCTCTAAGGACGGAACTCAGAACATCGAAAAATAAATGTCCGGTATTCAACATCTAGACGTCGACTCTCCTACCAAACGCAGACCTACAACTACGCGTACACTGCACTGCACCGAACGAGTCGCTCAAGAACACTGCCCCAGCACCACCGGCGTAGCGATTGCGAGAACCGACCAGTCCTTGTTCGCGGACTTTGTGACTGTGGGCCTTCATAAACACGACATTTACTTACCCGTAAGCTTGAGATCGAGAATAAAATTCTGAGCCAGCTGCTTTTCTGCTCGAAGACCATATAGCCTAATTATCTCTCGAATTGTAGGTAACGGTGGTAATCTTGCAACAGCCATAAATACGGCCTCCCCAAAATGTTCAGCATCAGTCCGTTCTGGTTCTGAGAGAGATCGCAGCAGCCACCATTCATCAGTCCGCATACCGCACTAACCACACACCATAGGAAGTTGCACGTGTGTAAAAAGTGCATTGACCTTATTACTCACAATTAGTTATCTTTAATTGTCGTTAAAATTCACAAATACTTCCTTATTATAAATTATAAAATTTTAAATCATAATTTGTCATTTTAATAGATTTTTAGTATATTTTCACGGAATCAATATGAAAAATTTCTAATGATATGCGCCTTCTATGCTACTAGTAAATGCTCGAGCCTAGAAATTCCGTATTCTTGCTGTCGCCAAGAACGCTGATCTGTGAGTGACGACTATCTGCCGAATTTAGTAAGTGGAATTTTTGCTGAAATTGTTTACTATTTTTTTTTCTCTTCATGCACCCAGCTGCTTCATCATATGTTTAAATATTATTTACATGAAGTCTGTCTGACGGAAGAATAGTGACCAGTGCAATGGTGTGGCTTGTGCTCTGGGTAGCGGTAGTTCTAATCACTTCTATTTTTATATCATTGATATGCTACAATAGCTGTAGTGCAGTGTCAACGTCCAGTCAGTGGCTGCGCGCTGCGCTAGCACTTCGCTCCGCGGCTCTGCCCTCTGCAGGGCAGTTGTAATTACTAAATACTATAAGTACTAATAAATCTAACTGTTGAGTGTTAATGTTAGTAGTTAAACGTTAGTAGTAGAGTGCTAATAATGTATTTCTTTGACATAAATAGCTCTAAAGAAACGTTAGATGACATCGTACAATTTCATTTCATTTCATTTATTTCCACATCCTGATAAAAAGCATTAATACTAGGAACGATACATACACAGTATAACATTGGAACAAAAGAGGAAATGTTGAACCTATTACAATTACACAACAGACAACAGAGAAACACAACATAAAGCAATCATTTCAGTTTGTGGGGGGATCAACATAGACCATTATTACAATACATGCATGCAGTCACTACCTTCAATTACACTGACTTAGCATCAGCTAATGTCTAAATATAAAAAATGGCACTTTTTATAAATGCTAGTAATCAAGCTAGCTTACTGAAAGTGGGAGGGCATTTACAAGATCAAGACTATTTCCAGACCAGAGAGGCCCGACAAGATGGGTGACTGGTGAATAGCTAGCCCGGCAGATCATTCACATGGAGTGAAAGATCCATAGTCACCTGTGCTCTACAAATTACAATGTAGATCTAATTCACCTAAAACGTAGCACCTACTTGCTGCAGGCCGGCCCTTAAAGATTGTTTTTGCCCTTTTCCTCAGCCAAGTCTTGCAGTAGCGGTCAGAAAGCATGTGTGCAACCCCTGGTTCCTTGTATCTTTCTCTTTCTTTTCTATCTTTCACTTACTCTTTTACTTTCACTTTTCTTCCTGTTAATCATTTCTCTAAATGGGTTTCCTCTTGTCTTACTTTCTCAATTTCCTGTTCAATCTTACTTTCTGCCTATTAAATTGTTCTTTGTTTGGTTATCTTTCCTTCCATCTACATTTCCTTTCTTGCATCTCCAATATCTTTTTCATGTGTTTCGTTCTGATGTATCCTTTTCTGTATTTCCTTTTCGACCTGTATAATTCTTTCTTTCCTTCCTATTCATCTTTGCTTTCATCCAGTTTTGATTCATCTTTCACTCTATTATTCTACCTAGTGCTTTTTTCAATCCTTGATTCTTCTTTGCTTTCTTTGCTTTCCACTTTTCTTTCAAAACATATCACTCCTCATCTGTCCCTTGCTTTCCTAAATGAAAGTTTCTCTTCTTTCTTTCCTTCCATTATCTTTTGTTTTTAGTTTAAGGGCAAGTCCAAGATAAGGTTCCCTCAGAAGACAAAATTTCATCTTTGCTCAATATTGACATATTTGGTATCATTTTGAAGCTTATGAGTTGAAGTTTTGATTTCCATGGAGGAAAAAATGATATTATGTAAATTTATGCAAATTTCAAACTCTTCATTTGCATAATTGTAAAACACAGCGTTACGTATGGGACATTTATAACAATTCATATTTATTCAAAGGAAAGCAAATGATATTTGATTAATATGTGGACATAAGAAATTCATCAAATAGTTTAACTTGGTATGGAAATTTAGGGATTAAGCATATGATTATGCAAATTAGCTCGTGTCCTATCATGAGATGTCCCATACATAACAAAATGAGGTCATTTTTTAAGGTTTTTTCTAAAATTGCTAAGGCTATTTGAATGCCCTTGTGGAAAGTTCTAATTCATTGTTTAGAGAAATTAAATACCATAGAAAAAAGAAAAAACAGTAAAAGAAATGTTTTTTATTAGGCATTGAAATAATGTTACGTATGGGACAAATGTGTTACGTATGGGACATCCTCATATATATTGCATGTGAATGCATGTAGCTAGCTGGGAAGGTCTCTCAGTACACAAATGGTCAATCATCCTGAAGAAAGCATCCCAACTTTGTAGCTTCTTTTTGAGTAATAGACACTTGCAAGAATACATGTACTTGACTGAACAATTTTCAGAAAGGGGGAGGGGAAGATGGCAAAATACACAATGAAAATCAGCATTAAAGGGATGGTATAGTTTTTGTAGAAATGGGGATTCAGTTTTCAACATTTTATGAGATGACTGGAAACCAATAATATGAATTACTAAAGAGCATACAATCCTAAGACTGGAGGAATTCAAAGTTAATTTGATGGAGATCTAATTTGAAACCGTTGTGATATGAAAAAAAAAAGTAAAATGATTTGTTTTATTGCAAGTGATACACAAATTGTCCTTATTCAGTTGTCAATAGTAGCCACAACAAAATTCATGGGTATACATACTGAGGTGTGACTCAAATCAATGACCTGATTGCTAGACAGACATCATACATCACTCGATTACTGGAATTCCACACAGCAGGTATTGCTTATCTATTAAAATTAATATTTATTGTGTCAAGTTGTTGTTGTTTTTTAAACTAAATGGCAAACTGCCCTTCATTAATGGAAGTAAACACTTTAAACTATTCAATTTTTTAGTAGTAACTATCCTGATGAAAATAGGGCATACATACTCAGGTTGGTCATGAAAATATAGAATATGATTAGATATGATTATGATCATTATGGTAAATATTTGGGGGATGTTGTTCCCTTGACAATCTGGATCAGTATTTGAGTAATTTCAACTGATTCCACCTCAATAATTCTGCAAAAATTTGTTTATGGGTATTTTGCAAAATCATTTTGCAAAATACCCATAAACATGGTTCTCCACACACTAAACGAATGGGGGACAAAGGGCATGCATACTCAGGTTGGTCATAAAAATATAAAAATATGATTGAATATGACTATGATGGTGAATATTTGGGGAATATTGTTTCCTTGACAATCTGGATCAGTATTTGAGTAGTTTAAACTGATTTTACTTCAATAATTATGCAAAATACCCATAAACATGGTTGTCCACACACTAAATGAATGGGGGACAAAGTGTCCCATACGTAACTGTCCCATACGTAACACGTCATGTCTGTCTTTAATGAGAACCTGTAATTAGAGCTTTTTGCCTAATGACATGAAACTTACCCGTGATAATCTTGAGTGTTGTGACTTTCATCACAGTGAGTTACAAGTTGTAGAATGAAATACTTTCAGAGAGTTTTGAGGTCGAAAAATATGTTCTAAAAAACAAAATGTTTCTGGTCCCATACGTAACGGCACATATTTTCTCTTCTAGAATATAATTGTGATGGTCAATTTTCTCAATTCTTTACATGATTATACTTCTCCTAGATATCAATCACCATGATAAAGTTCAAGATGATCAAAGGCCATTAACACTATTTTTCAGGCCATAAAAGTCTCTGAATGTCCCATACGTAACGTGCGTGTTATCTTGGACTTGACCTTAAGTGTACTTTCTATTTTGTAAACCTTTTATTTTCTGAAGTTCTGAAGTTTTTGAGGTTCCACAGTGAAACTTAGAGACGAACTCTCATCACTTTACATTGTAACATTGATAATTGACTGAATATGAATTGACTAGGGGAATCAAATTACACTTTTAATATTATAGACATTTAAAAAAGAATCATGTTGTCATTTTGCTGATAATTTTCATGTTGCAAAGTCTTTGTGATATTAATTTGCAGATGGAGAGGCGGTGTGTACCACTTAAAGCTTTTGAAGACGTCAGTACAACATCTGCAGTGTCAGGAGACTGAGGACATTCCTGGAGGATCTTGTCTACGCAGACACAGGAGAGGCATACTGTATGTGTGTCACCCTGCATAACTTACTGGATTGATACTCGCTCTCCCAAAGACACTTGCCCTACCTGTAAGCTTGTATCGGCTGGCTTGCTGTCATGGGCTTTGCTGCCTTTCTGGCCAAACTCTTTGGCAGCAGCAAGAAGCAGGCTCAGGTGCTGTGTATAGGACTTGACAACAGCGGAAAGAGCACCATTATTAATCACCTGAAGCCAAATGAGGTGAATGACACTTGACACTTCACAACATTTTTAAACCTACTTGCCAATAACATGAAGTTTACAATTGTAATACAGCTTGTAGTTGTACTGTGTACATGAATCAGGTATAACTGAAAGGTCAATAAGATATTTGCCCTGCTTCAGAGGGGTGTTGGAAAGAGAGCCCTTTGTCCTGCCTAGTGGTAAGACTTCAAACGTGTCATGCAGCCTAGTAGATATTATGATAGGAATTTGCGTAATGTACAATACCCCTGAAAAACTAGGACAGGTTTACAGCTAATGTGCACATACAGGCTATACAAAAGTAGCTGTGTTGTTTTCACAGAACAAATCCATGGCATTGGTTCAATATTCATGTTTCAAGACAAAGAACAAATTTGTGTCTAGTGTACGTTGTATCTTTCAATATGATTTACATGTAGGACGAAATTTTCTTCTGATACAAACCCTTTCCTGTTGTAGCAAGATTAAAATGTCCTTTGCATTCAAAATACAAAACAGAAAGAAAGTGGACACATTCTGACATACATTGTGTACACCAAAAATGAAATTCACACTTCAACAATGTGTTACAAGAGTTCTGTAGTAGAGACAGCATACCAATGGTACCCTAATTAATTAATTTCTGCAAAGCACGGATGGAGTACATTGTATGTACACAATATCTAAATTATACATTTTAATACACAGAGCTGCATAGGTTTTGCCCTTGTCATGGAATTTGAAAGGAGTGCTGGAACAGTAATTTCTTGTTCAGCTGTGAATCCTGACAATAGGGACCTGTCCCCCCCCCCCCCCCCCCCCTTTTGTCCCTGTCTATATGTTGTATTTAGATTCTGGGAATTTTTCTGGAAAGACTGCATGTTGTTCCACGCTGTACAAATGACTGTAATTGTTCTTAGTAATGCTTGTGCATGTGTGACAAATCCAGGCTCAACATTTGTTCTCCAAAAACAGGACCAAACAGAAGATGTTGTTGCCACAGTCGGATTTTCAGTGGAAAAATTCACAACGCCTGGAGTGAGCTTCACAGTCTTCGACATGTCCGGTCAGGGCAAATACAGAGACCTGTGGGAACATTACTACAAGTAAGTTCCATTTAATAACATGTCATCTACAGGTTTACATCTGTACATAGTCCATTAATCTAATCATGAAAATCAACCTATAGTCAAGGAGATTTACTTGTAACCCTGGAGGATGATTTGAAAATAAAGGGAAGTTGCTTGTTCAATGTCGGTCACAAGAGAATTCAACAAGTCATGGAGTGTGTTGGGTTTTTTTTTTTTTATTTGCCTATTACCATAAGTTTATGACCTTTCAAATGTCAGAAAGTCATGTGAAAGACTCAGCCCTAAAGGTTCCTTGCAGTAACTCTGGATTGTGTTCATGTCATATCACTTGTGTATACACAGTATTTTCCCCATTTGTCTTGTGAATGAAGACAACAATGAAAAAGCAATGGTCTGCCTTTTTGATATGTAGGCCCTATGGTAATGTATTGTGAAAGTGGTATCCTATAACCTACTGTACATAGATGTCCCTGTGCCAAGTGGCCTTACAATTACCTGACCAAAATGGTTTGATTTTAAAGTTTCGTGTTTGACTCCATGATAGATTACTTGTTAACTCGTAGACATTCAAATTGTTGTGACTTTGATGAATTCAGTAGAATGTCAATCCAGATTTTGTTAATTCATTCATATTTCATATTTACATTTTTGAAGATCTCCAAGAGGTGCATATTTCTTTAGAGAGTTGTTACTTTGTCCACTACATCTACACAGAAAATATGAACCTGCTTACAGATTTGCATTAACTCTTTGTGAAACATTTTAAGATGCATACATACTGTAATTCTTTAGTTCAGAACAGAAGTGTTCTTATTCCTGAAATTCATAAAGGTAAAACCCTTCAAACATCACTTGTACTCTGAGCTGTGAAGTGCTTGACAGTACAGTCAAATGCTCAAACATTGCAGAATGATTAAAACAATAATAACAATATCAATGTATTGTTTGTTGTTTTTTTTATAAATCCATTTTGGCTGTTTTCAGCAAGAGGATGGCTTTCACTATAACTTTCAATGTGAGTAATGTCTTGTCCAACTATATCAATCTATCGTGTTGTATGTGTGCGTATTTTTTTCTGGCAGGGAAGCCCAGGCCGTCATTTTTGTCATTGACAGCAGTGACAAGCTACGGATAGTGGTTGCAAAGTCTGAAATTGACATGCTGCTAGAACATGCAGGTGAGAAAAGATGATCACTAGGTGCTTTGGTGCTTCACTAATTTCTCAGATGTCAGCACCTGTATAGTAATGTTTATCATTGTTTGTGCAAATACACTACGACTTAAATGGTAATTCCTTTTTTTTTTAAAGATAATAGTACATGAACAGAAATACAAAATGATGTAATTTAATCAGATATTGAGCAGGTGGTTGCTGATATTTTTTTTTTCAATGTGTGTGTGTCTACCAACAAATTTTGTTCACACTTTGCCTGTGTGGAGTAGATTGTGACCTAACAAGAGTGTGCACCATCATACAATACAGTCACTATCCAAGGAAATAATATTGCAGTGTAATCAATGTCCTTTATTCCAGCTGTCCAGTCACGGAGGATACCCATCCTCTTCTTTGCCAACAAGATGGATCTACGAGACGCCCTGACCTCTGTCAAATGCATCCGACTGCTAGAGCTAGATAAAATCAAAGACAAGCCGTGGCACATCTGTGCTAGCAATGCACTGACAGGGGAGGGCTTACATGAAGGCATCCAGTGGTTATCAGGTAAGATTTCCTTCCAGGGTCCTTATTACATCTTTCTGTTATAGTTTTATTACCCATGCAAATGTTATAAAGATTATTATCATTTGTTTTTCTTTTAATGGGAGAAAGAGAGAGATGGAAATGAGCAATGTTCTCATGTGGATTATTTCTTCTCTTGTGCTATTCAGTTGCACTGTTTCATTCACAGTCATGCAGAAGATCTAGATTAGTCTCTTTATTGTTTTGCAACAATGGGAACATGGCAATATGTTGAGAACATTAAAGGAGATCCAACATTTTCACGTTTTCTGACAGTCTTGATTTTAAAGTTAGCAGAGAAAACTATGCTTGTTGTGCAGTGCAATGAACCGTCTCATATTTAAGTGAAAAACATTTGCTTGATTGGTCGTTACTATACAGCTCTAGTCATCTTGGCACAACTTGTTGCTGGCATTTGTGCCAGACCTTAAAGTAATAAAAAGCTACAGCTTAGATGGAACCTTCAGTAAATGTAGATTTTCTAGAGTAAGCAATGCTCAACCTTGAGAAAGATGCCAGATGAAGGCATACATGTAGAATTTGGCAAAGCACATTATCCATTGCTCTTGTCATCTTCAAGTTCATGTACACACATATCTCATATTTTATTGGTACTGTTGTAGGTTGTTTGTGTCTGAAGGTACAAAATATTTGGAAGCACATGCTATGAACTATAGATGATTCTTGATTGACGAGTATCTTTGTATGAAAGTACTTTAACCAATTCACCAGGCTACCAAATTTCCCTGACAATGCAGGATGCTTCCTGAGAATGTTACTGTCTCTTCATATTCGGATAAGCAAATGTAAAACTTTCCCTGATTTTAAAATTACTTTATGCCCATTGAAATGCTGAAACACACAAAGGCAAACTATCTCCCTGATTTGCTGTGTAAATGTTGGCAGCCATGACTTTGGCTTCACAAAGCATATTGAGAGAGAATGGCTTAGCTCATGTAATTCAGAATGATTTTTTTTTTTTTTCGGTCCCAGCTTTTTGGACGTCTTCAAAAACGCATCCATTCTCATATCTTGAGAAAAGCATTCATTCATTAGGATGTCTAAGAGTGTAATATGTCCATATTGGTTGTTCATTTGTCTTTTGTTGTGGAAACACATTCTGGTTTGGTAGGAGACGTTAAAGATTTCACAATCTCCCCTCTCCATACAGAACAACTGAAATCTGGTGTATAAAGTTGGCACCCTGTAGTCTTCTCATCGCCAAAGTATGTCAAACATCTAGTCATCTGTGATCCTGAAGTTGGACAAGTCTGTGGATGTGCAGCATTGTTCACTGAGAGAGACTGTGAAATCCAGTGGTGCAGTGTGTAGGGAATAAATTGCCTTGGTATGAAGTTATAAATTAGAGAGCTCCAGCATTGGCAAGTTGGTGTTTGTTTCTGTTGTAGAATGGGGGAAGTCCCAAGTGCTATGACAAAATCATGGTGATATGAAATCAGATAGTGTATGGGGTATCAGCATATCATTTAGTCCATTTTGATGCCTGCTTTCATACTGTGGGGTAGTTGATATGGAGCAATGATGTGCAGATAGGCTTACTTGCATCTGTGTAGTAAGAAAGCTCTGCCATTGTTTTGTTTTCCCTTCTTAACATGTGTTTTATTAATTGCATGTGTTAGTTGTTAGGTCCGATTCTATTAGACTTCCTGTAGTTTGCCAGTACTGGTGTTATTTCCTGTTCTTCCCTTTAAAAGAGGAAGGAATGGTAAGGGGTTGGTTTGAACAAATATCGATGCCAAAAGTGCTGCAGGTTAGGTTGTTGAGTACAGTTTCATGGGATGTGTGTTAGTGTCAAGTCAGTACTCATCAAATTTCATCAAGCTATTAAGAGATGATTTATGATTTATGTGCTTGCTTCTATATAGAGATGCAGTCAACTAGTATTACATGACTAGCGGTATTTTATGGGATGGGAGAATTAGCTTCAACTTATAACCTTTTACATACTACTGTATTTTGGTGCAAGACTGTAGGCAGAAAATTCATAACTGTGCACACTGCTAGGAATTTCCCTCAGAAGAAATGACACAAATTGGAACGGCAGACAAAACACAGATTTGCCCTGTAAACTTTGCAAATTGAACTTTTGGTGCAACAGTCGCTGAAGTTTTTGCACAGCAGGGTTAAAATTTTTACCTCTAGTGCGGCAACTTGTATTCTAACAGGTGGGACACCATTTAGAAGTACTATTTAGAAAGCACCTTACATTGTACAGTAGTGTAGTATTAACAGAAGAACAAAATGAGTCTATGACGCATAGAATATGACTGCCTCCATCACACTATTTAACAGCATGATGATTTGAATGCACCTTGTAAGTTTGAATGAATGATTGATAACTTGAATTTGAATGCCTTCAGCAGTACAGATGCGTAGGCCTATTCATGCTACCAGTCAAGGAGATAGCATTACAGTGTGGAGGAGGCAACACGCATCGGTGTATTTTAGGAAAATAAACTTGCAAAAGGTGAGGAAACCGTCTCGCTGCACAAAATTGTCGGAGGACAAATGATGTATTCTGTTTATTGCCACCTCAACTGTTATGCATTGGACGCTTTTCCACTTTGCATGGTAGATGGCTAAAAGTGTGACGTGTGATCACATTTTTAGTTGTCATCGTCTAGGGGGTCTTAACCCCGTCGCTCCACCCTAAATCACCACAGGCAATTTGTACTTATTTCGTGTACTGCATGTCTCCATTATGTTTAAGCCTTGAAAAATGTACTCACCTTGTATATTCACTTCTATGTACATTGTAGATATGGAAATACTAAATCAGCAAATGTAACATATGTAATAGTATTTATGAGCGTGATAATTTTTCTATTTTTGTAAGCATGTAATTGCATTTATCCCATGAGTTGGCAACAATGGAGATAGTCACATTTTGCGTAATTCATACCAGATGAATATATTGTCACGACACCAATGTTCTGGTGACTGAAAAAATCAAATTCATATTTGTGTTTCTGGTTATGTTAATCTGCTCTGAATTTATGTTCTTCACAGTGCAGAGCTGGTTTGTTTTATTGTTTGTTTGTTTGTTTGTTTTTTGTAAATGTACTTTTGAGTTTGATTAAGATTGAAAAAAAAAAAGCTTGTCAGTTATTAACTGCAAGCATACAGTTTATTGCACTGTACAGAAAAGTGATAAGTTTATCACACTATCTTTGTAGATTTTATTCTTTTTCATATTCTTGCTGGGGTGTGTTGTGAGTATTTATATTTTTTCCACAATAAAAAAAGAAAAATGTTGCAGAGTCATACAAAACTGTAGATATAGAAATGATAGATACAATGTCTTGGGATTTAACACTTTACATTAATTACAACCATATGCCCTTGTCTACATGTTGATGTCTATAGAAAGTATGTGTCATTCTAATTGATGGGGCATTTTAGTCCATATTTTTATATCTATGCTCAATATCGAAATGTTCCCTCGCGAAGCTGTGCAAACATGACATACATGTACATAATTTACACATGTGGCAATGGATGTCAGTTGCAAGTGATTTCTATCTCGATCTTTTTTTAAATGAATGTGATACAAGTGTACTTATATCACTGAACACAGAATATCTATGACACAGAGACTGCAGGCTAAAGCACAGCAGTAGCAGTGAATTGGAAAGGACATTACGCTAGACACATACACACGCGCGCGCGCACACACACACACACACAAATCTGCACCTTACACCAAATACAACTCTAAAGGTATGATTGATTTGTCACTCAACATGTAAATATCCACCAAAAGAATCATCCCATGCTTATTTTGCGCTTAGAGAGAGCATTAATAGTTCCTTATTAGTCAATGATAGTCCCTTTTGGAACAGCAAATAAGATTTAGATTTATTTAAATTAGTGGTGGACAAGAATACAGTGCTCCATAATATAACCCACCCAAAGTGTGATAGAATGTGTATACAGTATATGATTAAACTTCCTGATGTCTTGAAATTTGCAACAGATTCAGTTTACTTGGCCCCAATGCCATGCATTTTGATAAAATATAAACGTAAACAATTAATACAAATGCCAGCAAATAGCACATCAAATCTTTGACCCAATACTACCATGCACTTTCATTGTAAATGACCTTGCCATTTCAAACATGCAGAGCACTTGAGGTAGGCAATTATTGTGTGAATTGACCTTGATTGTAAATGCAATCTTTGCAGTGGTAATAAACTCAAGATTGAGAACCAAGGACGGTGTGTGACTGTGATTTTGATAGTGAATCGGTCGAGACTGTGAACTTATGTATGAAGTTGCATGCTATGATGGGACATTGTAGAGGTTGCATACACATGAACAAGTAGCAAAACCCTGTTTTAGCAATATGTTTTGCTGCTCCCAGCTCTTTATATTCTATTGTTATTTTACTTCAATGAGACATGAAACCTCACATGAAAAGGTTATTGTTGTGGTCTTGGAGTCATACAGTTAAAAATTGATGAGGTTCCCATGTACTTCTGCATCTATGTTTGGAAAAAAAAAAGGCAAAGTGGTTGATGGGACAATACTAACATAGTAGAGTGGACCTATGTGGCTGTGACGAAGTAAAAATGAACAGTATCCAGCAGTAAAATTGTAGAACTCGGTAGCCATGTATTGAAACTTTGTTAGCACCACTGCATTGTAGTTGTTTTTTTTTCTATGTATGTAAAATGCTATTATATCTGCCTCATTTTGGGTTGATTTACTGTTACCAGTACAACCTGTAAAGTCTTCATAACACATACTGTACATTGTTAAAACATAAATTTCATTGCACCAGCTACACACTTGCCTCTCTTGCAAAATGTATTTAAATGTACATTGCCTTAGGTCAGCTACATTTGTATATGTGTTATGGTGACTTTCTTGTCATTTATATGAACTAACCATAACTGCACAATATGAACCATCAGAATTTAACAATTCTGAATGCAAAAATATGTATTTATTGAAATGGCTTTCACATGAGAACATTTCTAACATAAAAATATGAATGTAAAATCTGTCAACATTTAATAATAAAAGACAGAATTAACCCTTAAAAGTCCTATGATATTACAATAAAACCGATTGCCGTTCTTAATCTTTGTGTTGGCACAAGATAGTGAAGAAACAATTATAAACCACTGACAGCAATAGAAGTAGCAGCAGCAGTAGTAGTAGTAGTAGTACATGTAGTTGTAGTAATAGTAATAGTAGTAGTAGTACATTGTAGTAGTAGTAGTAGTTGAAGTAGCAGCTGACCTTCATTTGCTCACAGCATAAATCATTCATGATACAAGTGGTGCAACTGTCCATACGCAAAATGGATCTGTGCCAATAACAAGCAGTAATCAAGGAGGTACAAGGTGAGCCAAGTACCTAAGTGGTAAAATACAGTACAGTGCACTCCCATTATAACAAAGTCCTCGAGACCGGCGGTTTTCATTCGTTACTATCAAAATTTTGTTAAAGCCCAACAGTAAGGTACATAAAGGTATGTACAGTTCAACCTCGATTATCCCGCCTCCTTTTATCCGGAAATCTCTATTATCTGGACACGTCACGCAGTGAAGGACTTTTTTTTTCCATCCAAAAATTGAGAAAAAACAGTGACTTTAAACTCAATTAATATTTCTACAAAACTCACATGATTTACCTACAATATTCCCAACAGAACTAACATAAATTGACACCATATTATCATCGTAAAAGTAAGGGAAAACAATTTTGTGCAGGCTAGCACAGACTACACCACCGTTGCGGGGTACGCTACCTGCCCAGCTGCCAGTGCACTGGGACGGCAGCTTGGACGGCAGCTATATACATTAACATTGTGTCTCCCATATCCGGCCAATTTACTTATCCAGTTGAGCGCCGGTCCCGACATGGCCAGATAATCAAGGTCGAACTGTAGATGGTAATTTGGGGACCTGAGTTTTTACTTCATTGTAGCAAAAATTTCATTATACAAAAAAGTGTAACTGCATTTGTAGTAAAGGGGTGCACTGTATTTCATAACCCCCAGTACTATAATAGATATTTTCCCACAATCCCTACACAATACAACAAATTGCATCCTCATTGGACAGAATATGCAAACACTGTCTAACAGTCTACACCATGAGGTGGTTTGGTCTTCTTTCTAAGGGATGAAGTGCCACAATGTGTGTGTAGCCAGAGCACATCACAAGTGACTACAGGAATGTAAATTGACCGCTGAAGTTTAAGAGTATAACACATCAACACAAGTTTTAAAAATTCATGTTCACCTGACAATATGCATGGAGCATTCATACTTGACTAGCCAGCACTGACATGATCCACTCATTGTGTTGTGCACAGCAATGAGCCCAATAAAAATAGTGGAGGTCATCCATTGTGCTAATACAAATGATGTACCACAATTTTATCATCGATGATCATAATTTGTTTACATATGGGTATTGGTTGCTTGTTTTTGTTGCTGATGTCAGTCAGGGTTTTGTTTATTAATGATAGAGCTCCCATGTGTCATCAATGCTGCAAAGTGCAATACTTATTTTATAACCTCTCTAACCTCTATTTCATTAATCAAGACCACATTCCAGCATCTGTGCATACTTTTAAAATAGGACTTCAATTAAACGTCCATTCAGATTTATTGGCATGACGATGACCTTAAAAGGGTCTAAAAACAGCATTTCAAAACTATAGTAGAAAAAATAAATTAATATAAAATCCATAATTCAGCCAGATCACTTGCACATATTATTGTCAGTCACATCTTACCATGCCTTTTCAGCACATTATGATTTAGAATAAAGCTTGTCATAAATGTGCATTATCTTTATTGTCACCTCATGAAGTCTATAGATTGATGATGAGACTCACATGCTGTAGATTATCAAAATCACTGATAGCAATAACCAATGTGTACAAAATTCAGTTTTAAGAAAGAAATCGTACTAATACATGTATATGACTACATTTTGACTGCCAACAGTACAAGTGCGCCTTATTAAATGCCCACTACTCAACCAGATCATAATGCCTCCATAACAATCCCTAAGATATATTCCATATGTACAAGTTTATCATCTTCCAATGCTCCTCTTCCTCCTCCTAAGCCTATCTACAGACCCACAACAGGATTGGCCATACCGCAGCATCTCCTCACCACAAACACCATAGAATCAGTTAAATCACTGTGTAGTCATCATAAGGTTTGTTTATGAGGGTTTCAAAAACTATACGATAATATAAATTACAGAGTTTTGACGAGAAAAATTACTGTTATAGCAAACTCTGTAATATCATGGTCAAATCAACAGTCTAATCATGTTTCTTTAGTCTCATCTTGAGAATCAGATTCAGTCATTCTCATAACAGCAAAGCTCTTTCATAATTTTCATGATTGACACATTTCAGTGCCTGAATATTCTTTATAAAAATAATCCCAATTATACTTCTCACTTGATCGTCAGACAGAATAAGATTGCCATGAGGTATACTTTGCAGGCTACAATACAATTAATTTTTCATTCCATGAGGCAGAAGAGAGGCCAATCAGTTGGTCGCACACCATATGAACAGCGCCCTCCACCGTCGCCAACTCTCCAACTAGTTTTGACCCTTCCTCAAGCCAGCAAACTCTTCACAGTCACATTTACTCCCCATCAAGCATGCCCAAGTTACTGTCCAACCGACATCATCAGGAACGGAGACATGCACGGCCTCCGTGCCTCTTCGAGGATGTGTTAAGCGATGTCGGGTTCCTTGTGCAGAGTCCATATCGTGGTCTGGCCCACCCCAGTCTGGGTGACGACTCTGTAGCCAACCTTTTCCAGCCTATTGAGAATCACTCTGGGCACATCCGGACTCCTGTACTCTTTGCTGGACATTTTGTGATAAATAAATTGAAACAGGTCAGAGACATATTCCCGACTCCTAGCTAGAATTTAGAATTATGGAACTGTGTTTCAACACACTGCATCTAGCATTCTCTGGCTGCTTGGGCCATATCATGTTGGGTCAGTAATGGAATTCTACCATTGCATTCACCTCATGCTCTTGCCTAAGAAGTAAGAGGCCAAAATAATATGATGTTTTTAAAAAAATGCAAAGAAAACTGGACTGGTTAGTGAGAAAATTTCAAGACTGGGGGGGGGGGGGGGCCTAAAAGGCCCCCCCTCGACATTTTGTGCGATTACTCGGCAACGAGCACTGCTTTCACTGCGACGCTCTATGACTTTTTTCTTTTGAGTTTCCCGCACATTTTGACGCCAAATTTGTGACGCCCGAGGGTATGGTTCTGATGTTATGTAACTTTTTGTTCGTGCACATCGGACTGAAAACGGCCCAAAAATGTGAATTTGTGCACAAAGTGAATGCAAATTGATATTTTTCACATGGTTCATATGAATATGCTTATTTCTACTGTCAATGGCTGAAATCAATTTGTTTTAGCAGTATTGTTCTTCAAAAATGTCTGACATAAAATTTTGCTGAAAAAAAAGACAAAAACAAAAGGTCAAAAAACACAGAAATACATAAGAAATTCATAAAACAATAAAATACGTAAGAAATTAACTTTGATACCAAATTTTTTTTCAAGTACATTTGCTAAGAATGCCACAAAGAGTATTTGGACCAAAAATTAGCACTTTTGGAACTTTATTTACTGATTTATAGCAAAAAGTCTGATTTTTGCATAAATTAGCATAATTAATTGATATAAAATAAAAGAAGACTATTTTGAAAAATCTAATTATGTGATCTTGTAGATTACATCGCACACTACCATTGTGCAAATTTTCGCGGTAATTGCGCGATCCACGGCCGAGATCTCAAGGGGGGCCCTTTAGGCCCCCCCCCCCCCCCCCCAGTCTTTCCAGCTACCAAAATACCCCAGTCTTTTTAGGGTTAACCAAGAAAAATTAGAGGTGATATGACCTCTTTTCCTCTCCCCACATGCTAAAACATGACTACTTACAAAAAAAGTAAGAGGAACCCATGCAGTATGATTGACCTGTACGTGCATGTAGTATGTACTGTTTATGCCATAAATTAAGTGATTTTACTTTCTTTCTTTTTTTCGAATCGAGACTTCCCGACAATTTCGCCAGTGGTGGAAATCGGAATAGATATGAGAAATATATGCGTGCATGTCACATTCATGTCGGGATCACAGTTAATACTTCTGCATGTTTTTAAATTCATGAATAGCGCCTGATGTTTTCTGTGTTTCTCACTGTGATTATGTGCTTGTGCATAATTATAATAATATTTAATGGAGCAGTCCTCGCTCTCACTTACAAATTGTTGCCAACTTGCTTGATCAGCGAGGCTCCAAGATATTCCATGAGCTCTGGATCAGACTCGGCATCCCCACAGATTGTTGGTCCACACTCCTGGGTGCAAATCATTTCCCACATTTCAGAGAATACATGAGATCTATGACATCATACATTCATAACTCATTAAAATGCAGACTTTTAAGACGTAAATTTAGGATCAATACACCTTTTTCTCGAACTACAGTTCCATTTTCTCTTTTCCTTTTTTCCGAAATTTATTTGACAATAATGCCACTAAATTTGAAGTTAAGAATTAAATTTTTCAAGATTGGGAGACATAACATCCAGCATTCAAAAGTGGCCACAGGGTCAATGGTCCTTTTTTTTTTTCTACCAATCCCCCTCCCCCCCCCCCCCCCAAAAAAAAAAAATCTCCTGTTTCTGCAGATCCTGTCATAAGTGTTCAGAGTTGGTTGGGTCAAGGGTCAAGAGTCATAGCACCCTTCCTTAAAAGCCAAAAGTGCGTGTGTGGGGGGGGGGGGGGGGGGGGGGAACTACAGCGCTCTTCCTAACGAGGACTAGGACCCTGTGCGGATAATACAGTATTTCCATAAGAAATTGCCCTGCTTTATTGCAGAGGCAACAGACAGGAAAGGAACACTCACCAATCTAATCTGGGTGCTAATGATGACATACGGCATGGCGATACCCTTCACTACTCTGCGTGTCCTTTTTAGTTCTGTAGACTGTGGTTCTTTCATGTACTGAATGAAATACAAATGTAAGTATGGTACAAAATAATGCAACATTTTTCACTAGCATCCAATGGCAGAATGTGCATTTCTCATACTCCCCTCCCTTGATTTCACGAC
The DNA here is from genome assembly GCF_040938485.1 of Diadema antillarum. Classification (NCBI taxonomy): domain Eukaryota; kingdom Metazoa; phylum Echinodermata; class Echinoidea; order Diadematoida; family Diadematidae; genus Diadema; species Diadema antillarum. The sequence continues at coordinate 753,010 of NW_027271161.1, read as the reverse complement.
TGGCCCAAGAAGTGAAATCAAATGTGATACAGGTGAACCCCATTATAACAAGATGCAAGGCACAGCCAGCACCACTTTTTCAAAAGTGAGGGGCCCAGTTTATATTTCTGTTGCCACTTCCAGCCAATCCAGGTTTCATTAGCTAAACAAGCAAAAAAAAAAAAAGTCTTCAGTGCAATTCATGACGGGAAACATTTTGTGCAGTTAAATGTCCTTTTATTGTTTGGTTCAGCGACATAACTGTACATTGCACCACTTGGCTTGGCACTTCATCATCATTATCATCATCATCATCATCATCATCATCATCACCATCATCATCTTACTGCGACTCTTATAAACAAGGAGAGGTAGATCCTGTGTCTAAACTTATTCTTCACCTCTCAGGTTAAGTTAGTTAGATGATCAAAACTTTTATTCAATTACTGCATGACATGCGAAGTAAAATGAACACAGAAGCAGCTTTAGGTCTACATCTTTATGTAGGAATCTATCTTTTCTCTTAAACTTTCCCTTGCATCTCGATCACTACATTTTGTATTCCTACTCTTAGCCTCTTTTAGTCTTATGACCAAAACTTGACTACATAGTGTCCACACTAAGTTGTACATACGGGACTAAGGATCAACCTGACGAGTAATATGCAATAAAACTCTTCCCTTTCGATTTATTAGTTTCTACAATCCTTTCAAAATTACTTTCAGAAAAGTCTTTTCTTGACAAAACTCATTTACAGCGTAATAACGTGAACACACTTACAGTCCAACGTGAATCAAGCCAACACTGCACTGTGGCAACAGAACTACCAGATGAGATGACACACACAAGACATAAATTTTCGACTTGTTTCAGCTGTGACTCGAGCGATCATAGCCGCACCATAAGAACCGTTGACCACCCGGTACGGCTCGGCTCGGTGTACCCCGGCGAACGCCCACGGGGCGAGCGAGGAAACGGTCGGCGACGGAGCTAGCAGCGGCTGCGGTGCGTGCCACAAGTGCACCCGACCCGTTGCCCCGGGGCCCCGCGGCCGCCGGCTGGCGAACGAGCAGCAGAGCAGAATAGAAGAGACGGACAGCACATCAAGGGCAGGATGAATAAATCAAATAAGATTAACGTGAACGTTTCTTCGGTAAGTTTTGTAGAATCTTAGAATACAAAATATTCGTCCAAATTTCACACGGGCATAAGAGGTGTCATTCTTATAATTCTGTTGAAATATAACGGTTTAACTTGAAGGTACTTACATGTACAAGGAACAGAGGAATCAATCTTGATTTAGAGTGTAGCACCACACCTTGCATTCTGTGATGGGGAAGGATGTCCCAAGCTTGTTCAAAACCAACATTCATGATGGTATGGAATTCATGGAACCAGTTAAGTTACAGCTGTTCTCGTGAACTGAAAGTAAGCGACAGTGAGAACGAAGCTCTCTAGAATCTTTGCCAGCTAACGTAGTAGTGCATTTCACCTCATCAGAATTTGTAATAGGGGCCTACTTGTAAAAGTTGTAAGACCCCGGGGCGCTGTAACACAGTCGTATTTGTCCGTATGGGGTCGTGCTGCTTGCGGTTAAGGCCAAGGCAAGGTCTAGTAAGGCTTGTAAGTAGTAGTAGCCCGACCAGACGCGTTGCACTAGTTACACTTTGTGTACAGCGACAGGGCTGTGTATAGTTAAGTATAGTAGTAGAGTGTGCCGAATAGAAATTCCCCATTTTATTGAATCATTTTTTTAAAAGAAGTGCTGTACCCCGTGTGACAAAAAATAAATAAAATATGAGTGAGTCAGTCTGGGAGGCACGATTAAAATTTATTGTACTGCCCTGTATGCAAGAAGATTTTTAGCACTAATTGGGGTAATGTACCAAAAAAAAAAAAAAGATACATGAATTCCTTTTGACTTTGTAATGATGGATTTTGTGTCTCACAATGTTGAGTGGAAATCAACATATTCAAATTTTGTCTAATATATGAAAAAAAAAATCAAAGTGTCAGTTTCTTCGATTTGATACAGCAATGCTATGATTAAAATGTGTGCATTCACATTGCATGCCCTCAGAACCCTGTAATCTTTGGCAATGCTTATTTTGCCATTATAATCAATAATATTGTAGGAGAAATTCACACCACTTACAATGCTTCACTTCTTGCACAGATCAAATCATCCGCCAGCTTAACTTTTTCCGCATTTTATTCCCTCAATTATTATGAAGAAGAAATGTGATTATTATGCAAAATGAAATAAAAGAAAAGATGTTTCAGTTTAGCACCCTATCCTGCCTCAGCGGAAAAATAAAAAGGAAGGGAGGAGGTCCTTTTTTTTTTTTCGAATTGGTCACCTGCCACATCCACATTTTTCAATACAACCAGCTGCACTGTTTGTCAAAACTACCTGCCAACCTTTTTTTTTTGGGGGGGGGGGGATTGGGGGGAATACTCCCCATAAATGGAAAATTTGATTCAAGAGTCTCCAAATATCATATATGCAATCTCTAGATATGAATATCAATCTTTTCCTGTGGAAAAAAAAAATGTTTTTTTTTTTTTTGAGAAAGATTACCGGTATATTTTTCTTCCCCCTTTTTTTTTGTACAATTGAAAAAAAAAGAACAGACAGCCTCAAAAAGAAAAGATAAAGTGGGCAGAGACACTGAACATGTATTTTTTATTCACTTCACTATTATTATTGTAATTTTGTTAAGCACATCAGGATGTGGAATTGGCATTGGGATTGATATCGCCAATTGCTAAAGTTTGGCCACCATGATGTGAACGTGCAATGTTCTGTATATCTTTCAAACACAAGATAGCGCCAGACAATGCCGTATTCTGGGTTATGATGGTACCAAGGGTTACGGCATGCTGCATTACATTGTTACCTACCGGTATATTTTTGAATGTTTCCTGAAGTTATGCAAAGTTCTTTATTCTCATTTCTCCAAACATGAATTGCCTGAATTACCTATGATGTCTGATGACACCCTGTACCATGTAAGTTATAAACTTGTAGATGGCCATTTAGCAGATCCTGATCCTAGAAAGGGTGGTTAGTTTACGCAATTTGAATTAAATCTATTTTGTATTCTTATTTATTAACTTCCATGTTAATAAGACATGTTTTCCAATTATCATTTAACAACCAATGAGTTTTATGTGATGTGTCAAGATCATTTGTTCATGAATCCTACCTGGAATAGCTCGTGGATCTGAAGGCAGAGCTCTTCAAGAAACAGGAACAGCTCAAGAGGGATCGCCTTCAGACACAGCAGCAAGGAGGCAGCTCGGCTTCAACCACCAGAGCCAGACCAGCAGAGTCCAAGGTAGGGGGTCTGTTATTTCATTCTCAGGGCTGCCAAGTCTCGCATAGTGATCATGCAGAGTGCAAAAGAAGCTCTCTGTACACCCTCAAATGACCCCACCCCCTCACCTTCCCTTCCACATGGGTTTGGTCCTTTGCAGTGTCTCACTTGCTTCTTGTGCAATGTTAGCAGCCGTACTTTGTGGTCTCGTTGAAGAGCAATATTTTTTTTTTTTTTTTTGTTTATTTGATTTTTATATATTTATTTTTTATTTTTTATTTTTTTTATTATTATTATTATTTTTTTTTTTTTTTTTGGGGGGGGGGGGGGGAGGGGGGGTTAGTTCAAAGAAGTGAAAAGTGTTGGTTCCAGCTCAGCAGACAATGTATTTTAGCACTACCTTTGCTGTCACAACAATATATTCCCTGAGTCTCCTTGGCATAAACAGTTCAGAGTATAGTGTAGACATTGGGATAAAATCCAGGTTCCTTGCATTCACTTTGCCTGCATATGGCATCACTTTTGCTTCACTCCTACAGAAGCCAAGTATCTGGAGCAAGAAAAATGCTGGAGTCAAGGCCAGAGCAGAGAAAGATCTTGAGAAACTTGAGGAGGAAAGAAATGAGCTTGAAAATGCAAGGTACAGTACTTCTAACATCATTGCTACGCACAACAGGTACCGGAAGGTGATATATGATTAGAGGAAGATGTTTTTCTGTTACTACTTTCTTGTTGTTACAACCTCAAGGAAAAGATGGTGGCAATCAACATCACATGCATCACTCAGTGACACCAAACAGCAAGAAAGCCATATCACCACCAAACTTTTATGAGGAATCACCAAGAACAAACTTTATTCCTCGATCTCGAGCGCCATGTCCTCTCTCAAAGCTTCCACCACATGGACTCAGCATGCATACATACTACCTTGTAATTTACTTAAACATATGCATATTCATGACACTGTTTATATCCAATTATTCACAAAATGCATCTTCTGACTGAATACATAATTATGAAAGATTAGTTGTATTACTCTGTCCACTAAAGATCTGTAATTCTTGATTGTAGAAATATCATTAATATTGGTGTTTTGTGAAATTGTATAAAAAGTACTGTAGTACAATGTATCTAATTGAATGTGTCAAATGAGTACAATAAGCACATCAAAGTGTACAAGATGTGGAAAAAATCTTACCTTTGCATTTCAGAGGAAATACTTGTAAGTTTGCATTGAGAATTGTCAGTTAAGATTACAGTAAAGATCACAAACTAACCATTAATGTTTAATGAATGCTTCCATCAGATATTTAGACTATTTAGCAGCACTGTCTACTCAACTGAACTGTGTCACTCAATTCCATCTGATTTTGATTTTTCCTTCAGTTGTTTTGATTTACAGACCGACATTTGGGTGGGTGCAAGGTTTTGTGATCCATGTGTGTTATTCCATTCCAATTGTGATGGCACACCCCATCCCCTTTTTTCTTCTTCTTCACAGGAGCAAGTTGGAAGCCAAAGCAAAGTTCTATGAGAAGATGACCAAGGATGGGGGTTTACCAAGTATGTAGAATGTCGTTCTATGTCTCCAATTTTTAGTTACAGTGTACTATACAGCAAGATATATTTGTGGCATGAAATTTTTGTGAATTGGAGCCGACAGCTTTTTCCTTGTGAAGTTTTCACGAATTGGCACTGGCATTTAATGCATATAGTGTAGACAAGATCTTTTGTGTGCATTTTAATTTTGCGCATCTTGGCTCTCGCAAAATTCACGAAATTGAAATGCATGCGAACATATCTCTATTTACAGTATAAAAGTGGAAGGATAAAAGCACTGAATCCTTAATTGTTGAATAAATGTTTTACACCTTGTTATCATTGATGTCTCAAAATTTTTCCTTCTTTTCTTTGATTCTCGTGTTCACCCTTTCTCATCCTCCATAGTCTTCTATTCTATCAGTCTTGCAATACCATCAGTATCACATTTACCAATATCACCGTTGTGAAAGTTACACACTTTAAGTGTGCTAATTCTTTCTAGCACTGCATTTGGATGCTTTGATGTATAGGAGCAGTTTGATGTCTTATGAATTGGGTGTGTAATTCAGTCTCCTTACTGATGGCAATTAATACAGGTCATTGTCTGTTCTGGATCTTACAACATTTAATCTCAACTTATTAACAAAATTTCATGTGAATGCAATTTTAGAACAGCCTGATCAACAGTCATAAAAGCCAAAGAACCTACACAGGCATAAGTTTGATGTGGATATTTCTTGTTTTTGATTACTTACTAGACTCAGATGGTGGGGAGCACTTCCTGGTGGACTTTGAGAAGAAGGCTCTAGACAATCTAGATGAATTGAGGAGCAGGGGTGTGGGACCGCTACCAAGGGAGGAAGCGGAGAAGGAAGAGGTGGACAGATTAGCGGAGGATGATGAGATACCACCTCCAGCAAACAGAGATGAAGAATGGTATGTGAAAGAAAGTTTATGTTGTGAATTTTCCTCTTCACTTAAAAAAAACAAAAAACAAGCATAACAAATTAATATTTTAATCTTTTCTCATTTCACATGTTTAAAGGCTTCTAAACCTATTTTGCTGTTGTTGTTTTTTTTTTAATTGAGAGGAACCACTTAATTGACAGTTTGTGATGATAGAATGAATTTTTCCTTTCTTCAAAACAGGGTTGACTATACAGACTCTCTTGGTCGATCCAGATGCTGTATGAGAAAGGATCTGCCGCATCTGATCTCCATGGACAAGAATCTTAACCCACAAGCCTTCCAGTGAGTAAACATCCTCCCCTGTGCCAATCAGCACGTTTTCATTTTCTCAATCAGGAGGTTACCTTAAAGATCATGGTTTCTGTGATGAGGATGTTGTATATTCTGTAACGGTGGGAAATGTTGATTTTTTTTTTCAGCCAGCACTAGAAAAATGGTGGAAACCCCACAGGTAATTTTGATGGAAGCACATTGGGATAAAACATCATAAATGAGTCACACACAAAAGAAGACAAAGAGTATGTGAACTCCTGACGTGTTTAGTCAACTATCATGATGACCCACAGTATTCTCACTGTTCCACCTCAAGCTACAATGTAGTAGACTTGTATGTCACACTCATATTTGAAGAAAAAAGTAGTCTTTCACAGGTCTTTTCCCATAGTATTACTCATAACTCTACTTTGTTCACATGCTTCTATATTTATTCATGCATCTGCCTTCAGGGAGAAGGAAGAGAAGAAAACATCGGAGAAAGGGGAAGAGCTACCGGACCTGATGTCCAATGACATGTATCGTGAGATGCTCCGCAAGAAGTGGGAGGCTGAAGAGGAGGCTGCTGCCAATGGACCCCAGGGCCCCACCCACTACCAGAATGTCAAATATGACGGTGAGGTCATGTGCACCATCTCCTTCTGGTCTTCTGCCACTTGAGTTTTTTTCTTCTTCTTTTTTTCTTTCTTGATCGAGTTTTTCTCTCAATGTTTAGTAAAATGTTTCCCCTATGGTGTAATCACATTAAATGCTGCTTACTTTATATAAACAAAGTTGCAGTAAAGGAGTGGGTTATTCATTCTTTTGATTGTCAGTAGGTGATTGTCAGCTCTGTGGACTGTACATCAGCTGAATGTTCTTTCCCACTTTTGAGTTTGTAGAGGAGAGATCAATGACAAAATAGTTCCAATGGCACAGTTAAAATAAAGTTGAATAATTATATTTTCTAATGAAAACAGCTAACAATTAGTAGTCTACATATTGCAAGCATCACATTTGATTCTATATAATGTAAGCATCAAAATTTGGTCTTTGATATATGACCCTTTCGTCTTTTGTATTCTGTAATTTTATAAATCATTCTATCTAAACTTAGGTTTTAGTTGTTTATTTTATAGTAGACTTCAGAATAAGGAAATTTATGTCCAGTTGTTCATCACATAGGCCATATTGTAGCTTGGAAGGAAGTAGTTCAACACTCGTATTGTATTATATGCATGTATTTCCCTCATTAACAAAATCCTCTTCAGTGATTGGTCTGCCAGTACATAGCATCATATGACTAAATGTAACATTGGATATTGCACTCTAAATCTGTGTTCCTAATTTCATATAATGGCAGAGGTGCGAGATCTTGGAGTGGGGTACTTTGACTTCTCCAAGGACCAGACTGAGAGAAATGAACAAATGGAGAGACTGCAGCTTCTCAGAGATGAGGTAAGCCACCAGTCTGAATGGCCACAAGGGTGTTTCACAAAGAACTGATATAAGTCGGTCTTAAAGTTAAGATTAACTTTAATCAGACTATGATATGTCATGTGTGTTTTCAATGGTCTTCTAACTTCCTAATGAAAATGAAAATTTTGGAGACTTTTTCATGCAGTCATGAATATTCAAGATAAAATATGTGACAAAGGAATTTTTCTCTAAATTTTGATAACAATTTTGAAGCAGATTCTGAAATGCTTATAAAACTGACGAGGGGAATCAGTAGCATACCATATGTTTAAGTCGATCATAGCTGTTAAGATCAGCTTGAATTCTTTGTGAAAAACCCCCTAGTGTATCACAAAGCACATGGGCCTGGTATCACTAGAAACATTTATATGTTGGAATAACCACAGGAGAACCCCCAAAGGTACCTCTGTCTCTTCTTTGTAGCTGATGTCCCTAAGTTTAGATTAGGTAATTTCTTCTGTTGTAGCACCATGCATAACTGTTAGCACTGATGTCTATGGAGTAGATATTGACTGCTTGGAAAGGTGTGAGTAGCTGTAGCCAGCATTATTTTCTTTTTCCCCCACAAAATCTTCATGCTTATCTCCTTTAAAATTGCATCCAATCTTATTGTTGTGACACAGACTCTGGAGCAGAGGCAGCGGCGAGAGAAGCTGAAGGCAAAGCGGAAGGCGGCCATGAAGGCGAGACTGGAGAAGGTGAAGGAGAGGAAGAGGCAAAGGGGAGAACTCGTGGAAGATGAGGAGGAGGAAGAGGAGACTTTGTTTCCAGAGAAAAAGAAGAAGGATGGCGCAGAACAGGCACGACTGGCAGATGCTCCAGAGGGGGATGGGTTGCCCAAGGAGACAAAAGTCAGAGAATGGGACATCGGCAAAGGTACAATAATTAAATTTTGAAAGCATTTTACTGTGTGAGGTAGACAAACAATTTTTGAATGTGGGCTTTCTGTCTGGTATTACAGATGGCTGATACCCTTGGGTCATTATCATCTCAGAAAGATGACAGAGTTTACTGCAGTATTTAGCCAGTTGTACATCTACTAAGCACTCTGTTTCTTATATTTTTACATCATTCACTTTGTCAGGGCATGACTAACAAGAAGTATATGAAATACATACATTTTCAGTGGCTGATTTTTGTAGTTGGTAATACTGGTTTGAAACTGGATACAATTCATTTGTATGATGGCAACTGACTCTTTGTGACTTTGCTAAATTGTCGTATCAAAGCAACGCACACCAAACATGCATTTGATTGAGCTAATCTATTACAAAAGTCAACATCTCCACTTTCCTTTAGATTAGCAACCTGCTGGTCCATTTGTTCTTATGAAGCAAGCATAGAAAACATGCTGTGTTGGGTCATTACTATATGTTTTATATGAAACGAGAGCTGTTGAAGGAGAGTGCAGTGGACCATTGACAAGGCCACCTGGACAGAGAAACCAAAATTGGCACATTTTAGCTGAAATCAAATTATGAAAATCACCCTCAGGACATACAAATGCAGAATTTGAGTAGACAATGGAATTTCTCTGAATGTGACTCATCTGATTTTTTTTCAGAGCCTGTATCACCATGGCAACAGAGGCTGGACAACGTCAGAAACGAGAGGCCTTCAGAGTTTGCCCCTCCCAGCAGCTACGAGAGCTCCGGCTGGAAGAAGCCCCAGCGGTCCAAGCCGCAGTTCCCACCGCCCAGAGACTACACATCCAGCTACGGCAAGAGGACTGAAAGGACCGAGGGACAGTCGTCCGCTTTTGGATCACAGTGGAATAATCCTGGCGGATCGGGTACAGGGACTCAACCGTTTGCAGCTGCAGGGGACTCGTATATTCCCAGCCAAAGAGGCAGGGGAAACACCAGTTCAGACTCAAAAACAGAGGATGCCATATCATCAGCTCTCTCCTTCTTCAGGACTAATGCCAATCAGTGAATTTGAATACCTTGGAAATTCATGAAAGAGCCAATACTTGTGGATCTACACACTTGGCTCAGGGTTAGGTCATGTCAAGCTGCTTGCCCATCTGCAACATCTGGCATGGTGTTCAATTCAATTCAATTCAATCCACATTTATTTCGGATATAAAACAAGGTAAATATTACAAGGATTCATTTGGGTGACACCTATAAAGAAGCAAACGCTTGTCGGGTAAGGTGCACCCTATTGCAACTGTATAATAAAGATAAATAATGATATAATATACAACATAAAAGTGACTAAAAATAAAAAACATACATGCGTACATACATACAAAATACATTCACAAAGACAACAAATAAAAAAAAATAATGGATATCGGGTAAGTGAGGCATCAAAAAAAAGTAATGTTGGTTGAAACGTACATTGACTCAAAAGATGTGAAATATCAGATTGGATAAGTTAAACAGAGGCCAGGTAAACAGTAAAAAATAATTCAATTAGTCAATCAGCATTCGAAATATATTATAAGCGTCAATGGTATAATTCCTTTGATTTTTATAGAAAAATAATCAATACTAATGTTAATCAACACCAACATCTAGTGATAATTATTAAAATGAACTTTGAACAGTAACACAAAAGAACAATATAGCATGCAGAATATTAAAAGCAGATACTTATTCGAACATATACAAATGAAATATAATGTCAGTTTTTTAAAGCATGCTTACTATCGAATGTAAAAAACAATTAGTCAGTATTTCATATCATAATTTGCCAGATAAGAAGGAAGTGTAGATGGGAAACGTTGATTTTTGTTGCAGAGTCAAATCGGAAGAAATCATATGATGGCACGTGAATTCAAAGCAATGTATTGCACAAGGATCATAATAATGTGAACTAATAACATATGTAAAATACGTAAAATGCATGCGATGAAGTACTATTGTGGCACTAAGAATGTCTGCACCCATTGATGATGAGACAAATAAATACGTTATAAATATGTGTTAAAACATGGTGCATAAATCAAACCAAACAGAGCATGTTAGACTGCAATGTCACACGGATCGAGTTGTCTGCATGCTAATGCTGAACTTTTTTAATCTTACTGGGGGGTCGGGGAGGGGGGAATTGAATCAATTGGAAAATCCATGCAGTCCATTGACATGGATATTTATGACTGTGGATTTTTTTTTTTTTTAAAGTAATATAATTGTTGTGGCCTATTTGAAAATTGTCATTACCGTGATGATTGTGTTGTCAGCTTGTATAAACTGTGTTTGCAACAATCAGAATGGTTGCGTAGGAAGTTGATTGCATGTAGATGATTGCATGCTCCTCCAGGGCTCTGCTGTGGGTCGGTGGATACCATAGATTCTCAATTGTTAGGTCCTGGTTCAAGTCCACAGACAGTAGCGGTTGTGCACTCGCGCAGGACCCTTTACCCGCGTTGCTTGGACCTCTGGAGGAGACTTAGATACCATTGGTCACATAGTACCCTCTCTCTGAGCATATTTGTGCTTCTTTCATGGCCATTTAAAATGAAGATCCAATCACACATCAGTAAACATCAGTCAAAGGCAGTCATTTGTGAGGTTTTGTGTTACTGTGAGCAATTATCAAGGTGAGGGTGATTTGACTTTGCAGTCACTTTCAGCTGCCGCATTTCACAAGTGATGTGTTTGTTGACCACTATTCAGTATGTCATGCAAGTGTTCAAAGTAATAATCAGTCAAAGAACCAGACAAAGGCTGTAGGGGTCTACTGCTCTTCTTGGTATCAATTTGTTATTGTACAATAATCACAGCAAGTACTTTCATTTCTTCAATGGTGCATCACCAAATGTGATGATCATCTTGCTTTGCAATGAAATATAAATGACCTGCACCTAACACTGAGTTAAAGCCCCCTGCAAGTTTGAGAAACAACCACAAGTACATTGTAACATGATTTTCTTTTCTTTGTACCTTGTGTATAGAAGAACACATATACTGTAAATGTCAATATTTTCACATAAATAATTTTTTTGGTGCTCAAAAACATATTCTAGGGTTCGTCAATTCATGTTGTGCAATTGTCAACACATTCAAAATGTGCAGAGAAGATTGAAAAGGAATTTTTGCTAGTATTAGAATTCACGCTTGCCAAAGTACCGCAAAATACGTGAACACTAAAGGGATGTTATAGTATTGGTGGAGATGAGGATTGAGCTTTGAACTTTGTGAGATACCAGAGAAACTATGTATGAAAATTTACAGAGCATGCCATTCTCAGAAGAATTCAAAGTTTATTTGATGAAAAATGGTTTTGGAATGGGCAGGGATATCCAAAAACACAGTAAAGCAAGGCGATCCAAATAAAAGCTGTGTCCCACCTTTATTCAGACCACTTTGTTTTTGATATCTCAACCATTTCAAAACCAATTTTCATCAAATGAACATCGAATTCTTCTTGAAATTATGTGCTCTTTTATATTCCATAAAAGAGATTTCTCATTTTATCTCATCTAAAAAAAAGTTATAAACCTGAAACCAGGTTTCAAACCAAAACTATATCAACCCTTTAATGCACCACAAAAATTACTGCATTTACAATATTAGATTGACGAGTGAATTTTGGGCAAGAAAATCCGTAGCGGACTGCGATCAGTGTAGTTTTATGATAATCATTCATTTCCCACCTTCAAAGAAATGTGTTACTTTACAAAATAAACTACATGTATACACTATATTTAGCAATGTGCTTTCTCCAATTAAACCTTCATAAACCCAACTGTACATGTGCCTTCTAAATATGTTTTATCATGTATGTATAGTGTAACCGCGGAGTTGTGCAAATTACGGAAGAAGGTAAGATTCTTGTTCCATTGGTGACTGGTGATGGGAGATACAGTCAACCTTGCGTTACCTCGCAGAAGTGGAATAATCCATTAAGTCGGAGGTCTTTTCATGTCTTCTTCTCGCTATATTCTATTGATTTTAATCCCTCGTAAGTCGACTTTTCTCAAAGTTGAAGCTACTTCTTCAGTCCAAATACAATGTAGATTCGATTTTCAAGGTGAGGTTGACTGTAGCTCCAGTGTTTTAACAATATGACAGAAAGCACTCAATCTCCTTGTAATGGCAAAGGTCTTGAGTGTGGAAAGCAATATTTGCGACGGATTGCCGTCTTTGGGTTAATGACTATTAACAGACACTGAATATGAAAGACAAACAGGCGTGCGGATTTCAGAATCAAACAATTAAATATTTATTGTGAACAATAATATCCTTAATTAATAGAACTTGGCACTTCATTAAATACAACTAAAACATCCAACATTTAAATCCAATATCTTTAAACACTTTCTGCAACGGTGAAACACAGTATAACAATACAAATTGCACAGACCATTCTGTCAAAAACAGACAAAAGTTCCCTGTTACAGGACAATGGCATACATACTTTTCATGAAACAGGTTTCCAAACCTAAACTTTTGTATCGCCAACAAGGAAAAAAAATTACCAACATCTACCACAACACACATTCAGAGGAAAGTGTAGATAATGGTGGCATGACAAAACAATGCATTTCTTTTGACAAAGTACTATTAAGTTTGACCCAAATCTTCTTTTCCTCCATTCCAGGGCCTCTACGTTGAAGTCTTCAAAAGACAAACCCACAAATTATTTGCAATCAAACTTTGGTGTGGATGTCTGTACCACTTTCAGAGAGAGCCTGTATCAGTCAACATACTGTACATGTATATAGCATACATTTCACAAGCATAACATTTTGCGAATCACTATCTCTTTTCAGAACAATTTCAAGAGCAGTTCACGAAACAAAGTGAACAATTGTGCACACTGGAAACATAATTCAGTTAATCTGGATTCTGGGAGACAATTATTTTTCTATATTTTGTTGTTAATTTCATGAAAATTGGTCAACCCACAAAATTAAAAAAAATAAACCACAGGAAAGTATATGGAATATATATTACACTGATCACCTACAATTTTGCTGAATATTCCTCCCACTGGGAGTGGCACTGAACAAATCATCAACCAAAAAAAAATTTCCCTAGCTGCTCACATCTAGTGTAACACTTCTGATCTAATTTTGGAATGTTTCTTTGATAGAAATCAAACAACCATACATTCATAGTTCATAATACACTTTGAACACAGCCCTCTTTATTCAAACGTACTGCATTGTTACCACTATTGTACAAACAGGGCTTAAAATTAGCTGTGTGTAATTATCATGGTACAAAATTTAACTCTTGCTTTGGACTGGTTTGAGTAGTGGTTGTGAAGATAACAGAAAAAGATGAAAACGAAAAAAAAGGGCCCGATTCAAAAGCAAAAACAAGTTGAACATGGAAAAATACTTGAAATTTTGATTGCTATTCATACAATTTTGGAAGCTTGTTTGCTCACCATGAGGTGGACTTTGCTTTCATTTGCTCAAGTTCTGTGATAATCATTTTTTCCTCTCTTTCATTTCACACATTTGTACTTTGCTTTCAACTTGCTAGAAGGAAAAAAAAAGAACAACATGATTGAAATTGCACAAAACTGCCACACATAGGATTCTGTGATACAAACACGATGCATTGATCAAAATGTGGCTCTTGCTTTCATACACTAATACTGATACCTCAGTAATCCTCCTTGAAAGCCAACCAGTACTTTGCATATATCACATGAAGAACTTACAGCTCAAACATTGTCAGAAATAACCATCTAATATTTACATATACAAATACAAAACAACACAAAGCATTTTTCGTGAATGCCCCCAAGTACATACAACTTTGTTCAAAAAATCGAGAATATATCAATATATTGTTTAATACTAACAATACAAAGCTAACACAATAAACCTATTTCAGGAAAAGAAAAAGAAATTCCACCATGGCTCTGGTGGCATCGTGCAAAAATGTGAATTCAAGATATATTTTAGAAATTCATGGAAAACAGAAAATTCTGGTAATATATTCCATGTCCTTCACATGCTACTATTTTCCATAATAAACATTTGAAAGTGAATCTGCGAATAATTTCAGCCTCTCATTTCCACAAGGATTAAGCACACAAACCATTGGTTGTAGCAATGCTTGAAGATTTGCTTACCTGCAAGTATACTGATACAACCATGGAACAAACTTGGTAGTTAACCTCAAATAAATGCAACACAGTCATACCCTGATCATTAAAGTTCTCAATAGCACACTTCTAGGTTCTTCTTACAATTCATTCATATCACTTTCAAGCTATTTTTGCAATAACTGTAATCTTTAGGCATCGTACCAACAATACAGAATTGAGTAAGTTCCATCATATCTATGTTTGTGTTTATCTTCTGGTCTCAACAATTCTAATAACCTTGCTAGCCTTTTATAAATGATACACTATGAGACATTTGAATGCTCTTTTTATGTATATAGGTAAACATATTCAACAGCCAAGGACAACCATCATTTTCCTTTATCAAGCAGACATAGAATCACCGATGCCAACCTCGTAAACAGCATTGAAATATTGTGAGGTCTGAAAAGGCATGCTTTTTGGTGGAAAAAAAAAGAAGAAGTATTTTTACCTTTCCTGCAATAGACATGTGTATTATTGCAATTTGGAAGAACCAGTATTTTCCATGAGACCTGCAGTATTATTGGCAAAAAAGCAGTGACAAAATTGCCAAAAAAAGGTTACAGTTGGTTGGCATCTCTGTAGAATGTTCACATACTTCTAACATTAAAAAGTTGATCGGGATCTGAAAGAGCATTCAAAACCATCTACACACATGAACATTCACTGCTGAAGGGTGGCATCTGTTCCCATGGGTAATGCCTTGTGACCCACATCATGGAATATTTCCAAAAGCCAACTGTAAACCAACATGCTGCGATAACATATAACAGTACAGCTTGCAAGTAGCAATTCCGGGTACTATGGTGACTTCTCAAGAAGTGTTTCAGACATAACTTATCAAAGACTAACTGCATTACGAAGTAAACACTCTGGGAAGCTTCACTTCTGCTGTTATTTTGCTCCTTTTTTTTCTGTATTTGGGTATTTCTACACATTACTGATGTTCTTAATGTCCACAAGGTGTTCTTGGAGACACTACAGTGTAGCTCCTAGCCATGGATCAACTGTCGCCTTCCCTTAAGAGCCGGTATAACCTGAAGGTCCTGTTGTGAAAGACTAGCTTGAACAGTCTGTCGAAGTCCTGGCCTCCCTTCTTGATAGCATCACAAAAGCGGGGAGCATTGGTTGGCTTCAGGTTGGGCTCCAGAGCTGGGTTAGCTCCACTGTAAAGCTGTGGGAGCATGAGAAGTTCAGGGGAAGGGGGAGATGACAAAATTTTATACACACTATGATGACAACTTCCATTATATTATGAATTCATCTTGGATGACTTAAAGAGCTACATCACTTGTCAAACCCATGGTGGAGGAAGACAACGTGGAAAACCACACCAAATAAACTACAAGAGAACATTGCAGAAGGGTGCCAAGCCCAAAGCAGGTCCTGTCTACTTACGGAAAAAGACATATAAGAACTAGAAATGTCGCTTTGGCGACAGGTATGCCTCCGCCATAATGAATGATTTTCCTAATAGGTGTAGATAGTACATGTGGACAATGTGTGATTACATTTTCACAAAATTGGCAAAATATTGAAATGACAAGTTTGTCACAAATGTGTTGAATGTTCACCTTCCTTGACCTATGTTTAATTGGGTGAACAGGAGAGCATGTATCTAGGGATTTAAGGACTTTAACTTGACTTTGACCCATTCATACATTTAGGCATTGAGTAATTTTCAAGGTACAGGTGTGGAGAAAAAGTGCAATTTCTGAACAGAATAGTAAATTGTTACCATTTTCATCTGGCCCTTGACCCTAAAATTCATAAGATAATCACTTTCAGGTAGAACATGCATAATATGTACTAAGTTTCAAGAGAACTTGAGCCACTTCCGAGATATGGAGGAAAAAGTTAGTTTAGCACTTTCACTTGATCTTTGACCTTTTGACCTTTGAGGCAAAAAAAGAAGAAAAAAAAAAAAACTTTCCAGAGAATTTCTATTAGGTTACACAAGCATACACCAAATGTTTAAAAAAAAAATAACCCTGCTGGCATTGCATAAATATGAGGGAAATAATAAAATTTTGAAGTGTTGTACTTGACCTTTGACCCCTGACCTTTGACCCCGTGAACCCTACATTCTCTAGATAATCACTTCCAGTCAGTACATGTATATACTATGTTCCATGAAGATACCTTGAACAATTTTCCAAGGTACGGAGAAAAAAAAAGAAGTTTTAATATTTTTACTTGACCTTTTGACCTTTGACCTTTGACCTCATGACCCAAACTTTCACCAGAGAATCTTAATTGGGTAATACATGTATAAACTAAGTTTCAAGAAAATATCTTCAGGCATTCAATAGATATGGTGGAAATAGTGAAATTTTATGTATTTGACCCTGACCTTTTGACCTTTGACCTTTGACCTCATAACCCAAACTTTCACCAGAGAATCTTAATTGGGTAATACATGTATACACTAAGTTTCAAGAAATATCTTCAGGCATTCAATAGATATAGAGGAAATAGTGAAGTTTTCTGTATTTGACCCTGACCTTTTGACCTTTGACCTTTGACCTCATGACCCAAACTATCACCAGAGAATCTTAATTGGGTAATACATGTATACACTAAGTTTCAAGAAAATATCTTCAGGCATTCAATAGATATGGTGGAAATAGTGAAATTTTATGTATTTGACCTTGACCTTTTGACCTTTGACCTTCAGCATGTGCACCCAAAAGTCGATAGGCACAACTTCACCCCCTAATACACATACATGCCAAGTTTCATTAGGATACCTCCACAGGTTTTGATAGTTACCTTGTCCACAAAATTCATTACGGACGGACGGAAGGACGGACGGACGGACAACCCGAAAACATAATGCCTCCGGCACCACTTCGTGGCGGAGGCATAAAAATAAGGAAAACAAGAAACTCTACTGCACAATTGAGCTGTTGGGCATGGAAATGATGACTGAACCTCACTGCACTGCTTAAAGATAACCCACGAAAATTATCATAATCACATCAATACTACAATACAGGTTAACATATGACGCTGCATAAGAAGAAGAAAGAAGACTGGGAGGTGATTTATCAACTGTGAAGTAAAAATTGCAAAAAGTATTACATTTGACAATCTGTATTTATAACATGATAACAATGAAAATAAACTTTAATCATCAAAGAAATGTAGCTTCATGTCTGCATCTGTCAGTAAGATTTCACAGCAGTCAATGACTTTAATATCCAAGTATGAAAAGTTTCATGAACCTCTGAAAGATTCTTTGCATACTTTCATGACAATTTTCAAGTTTTGCTGCTCGATGGAAAAACCACAATTTTTGTCACTCTTACTGTCATTAAGTCTGATTTGTTAAATCATTCTTTCATTCATTTACTTCCACTTCATGGGCTCTAGTAGTCCACAGAACAAGACAGACACAAGATTTGAGCTGTACCATTGGCATAGATCAAGGGCCTATTTGATGTCTAAATCCTCTTACATGTCCATTCATGATGTCCAGTATGTCCGGCAAGCGGCAGCCAACTTCTGATGACCTGGCGTAACAGATGCTGTCTTCCAGAATGATAAAATCTGTGCCGATTGCCTGGTGGATGTTGTAGACATCTTGTGCACTCCGGCGTGCATAATACTGGTAAAGCTGCAAATGTAACAGATACAACAAAATCAGGAGCTTGATAATAGCAATGATACTGCAGCAAACTTTGTCCTTTTTTAAAGCAGCAATTTGCTCACATCAAAGCCATATGCAAAGCAGTCTTTACAGTAACATCTATGACGATGTGATTCATCAATACTAGCTTGTGACATCTTGTGACTATTGTGATATCCTTTTGTTTTAATTCCATGACAATAGTCTCATATGTGTTTGATTATTGATACAACGAAATGAGTACCATTCATTGAATACAAGCTGACAGGGTTCTAGGGCAATTACAACTGTACCCCCCAAACAATTACTCCAGACCCTTCCCCTGATCCTAATCCTAATCCTGAACATAATCTTAACCCTAGCCCAAACTCTAACCCTAAACCTAAACCTAACCCTAATCTTTACTCTTAACCTTATCACTAACCAGTATTTAGCTGGGGGTAATTGTCCTCTGGGGGTAATTGCCCAGATATGGCTGACAGGCACATCTGACATTATACATTTCAAAACTCATATTGTTCTACGTTTATGACAGAATCGTGTTTTCAAATTCCTACATTACAAACATGCACACACACAAACCACACAGAGATCTAAAAGTAACACTGTGCTAAATAGCGGGGAAAAAATGAATACTGTAAAAGTGAAAATTTTCATGGTGTTGAAATTTTCGCGCATTTCATGCAACCAGACACTAGCGCGAAAATAAAAACACGCAAATATTTTTGCTTGTCATATGTTCCAGTAGTTGAAGTCTTGATTCCACGGAATTAAAAACATGTGAAACTCTTCTTACCAGGCTTATCGCGAAAAATTAGTCGCGCGAAAAATATCCACTTTTACAGTACATCACGTTTTATTCTCCTGCATCTTTGATGTACAGTATGTGAGTTGTGGTGTTCAACCACTCATTACAAACTGGCATTGGTTCCTTAAAAATCGATGATCATACAACAGTAGTGGCTGTAAAATATAATGAGCCTTCTTCACCCGTCTCATGCTTGAAGGTTCTATGTACTTTCTGCCTAGGATCGTTTTGCCTGCATTCACAGAGGAGCCATGGAAACAATCATCTGTGACGATGCCACTGTAATACTCGATAGGGCAATCTTATACTCCATTCCACAGAGATTTTCTCTCATCGGTCACTCATCGGAAGCAAAGCTTATCATTTCCGGCCATTCACCGTTAGTGTACTGGATCCCAGTCTGATGAATCTGACCTGTGTTGGTCAACTATTAGGTCAGTGTCAGACACGTCGGGCAATGATCCTTAAAGGCAAGATTGTCCAATGAAGATCACGCGCCACATGTTTGACATTCACCTGATAGTTGACCAACCAATTAGGATTCATCACACTTCTATCCGATACAGTTCAGAGGGTGGCTGGAAGCAACAAACTTTGCTTCCAATGCGTGGCCAATGAGAAAAAATCTCTGTGAAATGGGGGTATAATGAGGGTTATCCAACACGTAATATTCCTCCAAGTTAAGAGTGGAATTCTTGCCCCTCACCTTCACAGTGATGTCTCGGAGGCGCTTGTCCTCGTAGTGAGGATGGTTAGTGAGTCTCCTCCCGGTACATAGCTTGACTCCAGCCAGGAGCTGCATGCTACCGCTGAATACTGCCGTCTTTGGGGTCTGCTGACTGTCAACACAACAATCAATATATCTTAATCAGGGCTCAAGTTTAGCAGTCTTAACGATCTTAAATTTGAAATTAGACTGAAATCAAAACTTGATGTGCCACCAAATTTCCAATAAAGGTTTCTTTTGGTGGTCCTATAGGACAGCTCAATGTTCAAAATGAACTTCTATATTTCCCTCTACAGTTTCTTTTTTTTGGGCCACAAAAATTTCAGATTCAAAGATTTTAGTGACCTGAACAGACCACCAGAAAATAAAGTTAAAGGTCAAGCCCTGTCTTAGTTTAGTACAAACCTTGCCCACTTCTTTTTACAATATCCCACGAATCTGCACTAATAAGACATGTTTACTTGGATGTCAACATTAGCAGACATTTTTAGCCCTATTGCCCAGAGAAGTTATTTACTGCAACTGTTTCTCTCACTTTTACTAGCTACACCAACATTTTGTTCTTGTATAATTCAGACCATCTTCAAAAGAGTACAACCTTTGGAAAGGAAAGTCTACAAAAATCTAAACCAGATTTAAAAGTGAATTGCTTTTTTTTTTTCAGTACTGCACTATCACACCATCATCACATATATAGCCAGACATCTCAATTTTTCTTTTTCTTTCACAGCCCTCATCTCAATTCTGCCATATCTCAATGTATCATTCATTATTACACACAGCAGATAGTTCCCATAATACATTTTGACACAGCAAATATCCTCTACCAACTGAACAGATGTCAAAATAGATCCACAAAAGAAGAGGTGTTAAAGAATAAAAAATATTTTCCTTTTTGAATGATTCTCATAAAAAAAATACTTTACTGCTACACACTGTTCACATCCTTGATAAAACATATCACAGAAATCAGCAGTAAACCCTGAACAGTTTTGATTGCTGCCTGCATGGACCCCTATGACTCAAAATACATTGTAGATGGCAGTAAACAGCTCATGACTTGAGTCTATGAGTTTTTGATGGTCCAAGCAAGAATAACTGAAAGGTTTGCCCAACCTGATCCAGTTCATGAGTTCCACAGTGTCCGGATCATAGAATTCCCTGAGGCTTGTCAGTTCGTATGATATTCCTGGGTAGCACTACAATGCACAGAGATTCAAAAGGAGTGATACAGCCTGAGATTTGTGATCAAAAGCTACCTGGTAGCATCTTCGAAATCAGTAATGCACATTTTTGTCATGTCAAAAACTGTCCCCATTGTTTAAACATTACAAACAGAGAACAGGCAGAAATTTAATATTAAAAAAAAAATGAGATGAGACAAACAACACAGCAAATGTTAAAGATATGTAAAAAAAAAAAAAAAAAAAAAAAGCATTTTCCTGTCTGCAGGATTTCAGGTGCTAAAGAAGAGCAAAGAAACACTTCTACTTCATAAATGGCTCTGAAATTAAAACATGAAATATATCTTCATATGCAAACCATCAGACACTGACTTCTAGTGACACAGCTAGGCACTGAAAAAACATATGCCACTTTAAATTAAAAAAACACTGGCAAGATTTTCTTTTTTCAATTTGTAACAATGTGCTTCAAAGCATCACAATGAAACAATGACAAGAGCTTCCTTGCTTTTAGAATGCAATTCACACCATTTTCATAGTGACTTTAATCAATAAAGTAGAATCAGACACACACATGTACAAGATGCAAAAAGTAATCACCCTCAGGTTATTATGCAGGAATAATTTTGTGCATGGGATACAATTTTATTCTTTGATTCCATATCAACATGGAATGTGTATAAAAGACTTGAGTGTGATCAACGAAAAAAAACAATAGGGAATAACATGATCTTTCATCAGATCTGGATGTGTGGTTTCCTACTCACAGCATTGTTACATGAAAACCAGGGAAACTTCAATATTTCATGGCTTTCTTCTTTCAGGTCTAATTTCATTGATACCATCTCTGCTGTATTTGTTTTGATTTTGCCAATCAAAGGCAGCTAAAACACAGAGTGAATTGCACTTTTCATTGCAATTTCACTCTACAGTCTCAACTTAATCTGCATATCTTTCTCATCTAATGATTAAAAAAACAAAAGAAAAACAGACAATCAACTCCATACAAGACATATGGTAATGGTGTCCACACTTACCCTGTATAATGAGATAGCAATCAGGGCTATTGCCACACCATGACGAACACATTGCACCTAGTGGTCCAAAATACAATTGTAGTACAAATGAATAGGGGTAAAAAACATCAGTATTGTAATATGCTGGCATACTCTCCTATCCATCTATACTGCATTATGTAGGAAATCAATTTGAATTTAATCACAAGGTGTGTTGTAACCTTGACCAACACATTTCCTAGCATGAAAGCCAGCAAAGAGCATTACAAATCATTCACTATAACATTATGTTTTAGTTACTGATATATAAATTATTAACCCGTTCCTTACGGGATACCACGTTACAGTGGGGTCAACTCATATACAGGAACCTGGTATACAAGGTTCTCAAAATTTAGACAAAAATGTCTCCATTTGGGGCCTTAATTCACAGTTAATTTGTGTTACACTGACTAGAAAGATGACTTTGATAAAAAGATTAGAGCTGATTCTATCAATATCCATTCTTCTGTATCAAAACGATGTGATTTCTGTCTAATTTACCTTTTTCTAATGTAGTAGTGGGCTTGTTTTACTACGAAATTAGTATTCTGAAGATTATGTAGCCATCAAGGCTGAGCTCGCTAGATTTTGACTTTTGCTGACCCCATTTAGGTTTCCTTATAGTGTATAACAAATGAGTTCACAAGCACCTGAGCTCTAGTCATAGCTCACGCCAAATCGATATTTCGCATTGTTCAATTGCACAATGTCATGCATTTGATCATGTAAAGGGGAACGTGTATAGCTATGACTGCTTTTGCGCAGGCAGATTACCAGCCTGTCCATTCTTGTCAATGGGCAAAAAGAATCTTGTTTGGGGGCATTGGAAGTTCTCTGGGGAACTGCGGAAGGAACACTTTAAGAACAGGGTAAGAAACCACATGATTATGGAAAACTCACAGTTGTATCTGACTTGCATCCAAGCTTGCCAAGCAGCCACCGCCATAGCGATCCATTCCCGACGCCGAACGCTGCCAGGACGCACATCTGCGGGGTCCAGACAAACTTCATGCGCAGGACGAGGAAGGCCATGAGACCAAAGGGGATGGTTTGCAAGGTGTGGAAGGCAAGATCCGGCCTCCGTATGATACCCACCAAGGATGGGGGCGGGGCTGGGACAGACATGGGTGCTGCAGGGGAGGAGAATTTTGGGGCACCAGAAGAGGACGGAGCATGGGTGTCATCATCCTTCTTCCTTCTCGATAGCTCCAACCTTTCACTAAAAAGAAACAAAAATGAATCAACTGACATCATGAAGAGTGTGACCACAAAACAGGTTAGGCATCATTTCTAAACATCTTTAGCAATTCCATCATCTGAACAGAGCAAAATTGAGCCTTTCTATGATAATTCATTTATTAGATAACAAGGAATGTGCTTTCACTTACGATGACAAATATTCCATGTAATCTTATTATTTTCACTGTTTTTGAGCCACTTTAATTGCACATATCTCAAATTGACACAAATGGAAATATCTATGCTTGCTTAGCAATCAAACTCTTCATATGTTTTTTACGTGATATGCAAGTCATTCTAAAGCACACAAGATCATCATAAGCCTGACCTACTGGGTATCCATGTAAAGAAAACACACAGCTGATACACACACACCAAAAAAAGGCTTTACATTGAATGTGAAATCATTCATTGAGAGGGGCAAAAGACAGGTAATAGACGAAACAGGATTACTTAAGTTATACCCACAGCACTTGATATCTAGGCAGAGCACAGTGGCAGCTGTGTGGTATGTATAATAGTCTTATACGCGTTGCAACATCAATACACTATTATGTAAATCAAGCTTCCATTTTGATACTAATATACATGTAAATGAAGAATTGTCGCAAGTAGGCTCAGGATGGAAATTAGAGCATGCCTCAACTCGTAATCTCACCAAAGAGATTCAATTGAGGCTGTAATTACAGCTGTGACCACACTGGCATTACATAGACAATGTATGATTCACAAGGCCCTCATTTCTTTGATGCTGGCCAACCATGGAAAAAAGCCAACCAAATCATAAAATTCATTAAATGTTTTACATCTGACGGCCAAGAAAACTTTATACCACAATGTCATTGACCATGAATTCTTATGTTGATGATTGACACAACCCTACTCTCTTTTATTTTTCTCTTTTGCGCAACAGGCACTTTCAATGTTGAGGAGATTTGATGGAATATCAATTTCAAACTCAATCTGTTTTTCATGTAGCGGTAATGCATGAACTATGGGGACATGATGGGCCTCATAGTGAGAGAGATGAGAGAGAGGGAGAGAGAGAGGGAGGGAGGGAGATCAGTTTTGTTGTTCATCTTGTGATATTGTCATTGTACATAATGTGGATCACACACAAGATCATACTTAACTTTCCTGTATTATCCTGGTAATTCACATAGGTGCACACACATGCAGACATTTCCCTCCCCTCTTCTCCATCTCTAATACTCTGTTTCTCTCTCTCTCTTTCTCTATCCTTTCATTAACCAGATTCCCCTCTTGTTCTATATCTCTCCCATTTTCTTTTCATGACAATCTCCCTCTCTTTCTTTATATCTCTCCTGGTCTCTTCATCCCAATATATCAATTATGAATTTCTTTCTCCTGAACCATATCTTGAATTATTAATGTCTGTCCTTGTTTGTCTGTTGACTATCCATTTACTTACCATTTTCCTATCTTCAATTCATCTTTCTAAGCATATTCCCCTATCTTCTGTATTTCATCACTACCTCCAGGCTCCTTTCCTCCAAGAGTCTTTGTATAAATGTTTCCTCTTTGCCAATATGTCACTTGCTCTATCTCTTCATTTACCATCTCAAATTTTCTCTCCATCGCTTCTGTTTTCTTTTCATCTCTGTTGGCCCTCTCTTTCTCAATACCTCCTACATGCAGTCTCTTTGGCTTTACTGCATCTTTTTCTAAGTCTCTTGTACTATCTCTCAATATACCTATCCCTCTCTCCTTCTCTCAATCTTCTCCTGCTACCATCCCAGCTCTCGTTTTATCTCATCTGCCATCTCTCTACCCCTAACTCCCTACATCTTATTGCTTCTTGTCCTCCTACTTCCGATCCATTGCTTAATTTCATGCATATTTCAAACTGAGTCTGGTAAAGAGTGCACCATCAGAATGTTTTTAGTGAGGGTAGGGTGGTTTACTCACATGACTCATCCCCCTGTAAAATATTGTATGACATGTGACCACAAGCACCAAGACGTACATTTGGGCCACCTCCTTCTAATCAAAACCAATAAGGACTGACAGAGCTTTGCAAAAGTCTGCCACTATCGGCAGAGTGTGTTTAACTCTTTAAACGTCAGTACGACATTGTGCCACCTGTTCAGCTGCACAAAAAGTTTTGTATCTTTGGTTCAAAGATGTGTGGATGGTCTGATGATAGACAGTGGTATGACAAAATGACAAATTCAAGGTGGGATAATCCCTGCAACCTACACAAGCTTGGATACACGTATGATACAATTTATCATAAAAAAGAAATGCTATTCTCTATTCACGCAAGGCATTCTTATATCATCCATATGTTTCAAGAAGGTGGTGGGTTCTAAACAAGGCAAGGCAGGAATTAGAAATATGCGTATGATATATTTGGAACTTTGTTCAAATTGCATTTTTTTGATATGCACATAACTCTATCAATTTGAAAGATAAGTCAATGATTCATCACTACTGCATTATACAAATGCACCAGAAATTCTTTGATGTTTATGAACTCACAGGTACCAAGAGTCATGATGTAACTATTAATTGATGCCTAAACTTTTCAAATAGCTCATACTTTATCTCTGATGTATATATAAATGCATTGCAATAAAGACACTTTGTTGCTTTAAAAACAAAAAACAAATCAACTGAATCAGATGTAAATACAGCCACATACATACAATAAGTATCACAAAATAACCTTGCACTGAACTGCATCGCAACTGTGGCTGTATGTAATCCAGGAATCAAATGGGCATCAATCAAGAATGCATTTAAGCAATGAAAATATATAATGAAAGAGTGAGCTCATGGACCACTGTGCGGGTCTTAATCTGAGTCACCAACAATTTCTGATGACTTCATAACAGAAGACAGTAAGTAGCCATTATAGATCTGTCTGGTAGCCTACAGATCTCATGAAGAATTCATGGATGAATAAATACCAGTGGTGTGCATGGGTCAAAGGAATATAATTTATTGAACTCCACTGACATCATACATAATAATTTCCTCCTCCATCCACGCTTGATTCCAATTAGTGAGGTTGGCATAGGCTGGAGCCATACAAATCTTTCCACGTTTCATTTTCCCAACCCCGAACCGGCAATTTCCAATCACAAGTGTTCAGCATCTTTAATATTAGTACTATTTTTTTCTTCACAGTATCTTTGCATGCAAATGGACATTAGTCAGAGGGATCACCCACAATCCCTTTAACACCATCCTCAATGAATTATATTCAGCGTGTGCATCTTGCCGAGTGGTGCCGTGCTGCACACTCTCAGTGTCCATAACTGAATCACGTTATCGATAGAAGCTATCACATAACACCAATTTACATTTGGACTGCTGATGATCCTTCCTCCCTAGGCTCTTGTGTAATAAACCTCTTCTCTCTTTCCCATCCCTCTCTCCCTCCCTCTCTCTTTCTTTCTTTCTCTCTCTCTTTAACTTGCTCACTCTCCATCTATCTCTTCCTATCTCCCTCTCTCATTTTCATTTTGGTTTTGTTTTTTCTAATTTCCTCTCTTGTTTTTTTAATTTCCTCTTACTCACAGCCTGGAAGGTGCTTGGTGCATCTCCAATTTTATAATCTGCTATATTCACTCTGTTGAAATCCCTTAACTAAATTTCTGCTGCCTCTGTGTAATATCATGATACCACTCTCTTACTCATGATCCAATGACCACTTTCTGCATCTACTAATAAAACTTATTTATTCTACTCACTATTAAAGCTTGACAATTCTTCACTTGTCAAACACATGCTGACTCACACATATCTCATCTTCCTATTTCAGTTTTAACAGTCTGCTCCTTCTTTCCATTTCTTCCATCTCCATCAGCTGGTGTATATTTCCCTCTTTCCAACAGTCATCAGTACTTGACTCACAATGTGTATGGTCAATCTCCCAATGAAAGAACACACTCAACAGTGTCATTCACACAGACAAAATAGTGGGATGTCGATCATGATCTAATACTGAGATTTCTTGCAGCAGCTAAAGGTGGACAGAAATATTCTGGCATTTGTTGATTGCGGTAATTTGTCAACCAAACTGCACATGCCCGAAATCTACCAAAATGGTGACCCTTGCCCTGTGTTTGTGCGCTGTAGTGATGTGTGCTTTGAATGACCAGAAAACAAAATATCACGATTCTTTGCTTCAGCATTCAGGCACTTGCCATGATGCAAATTATCACACTATTTCACAAATAATTGCAATAATTCAGAAATAATTGCAAGATTTCTTGGGATTGAGATGGCGATGCTGATCGCCCTATTTAGTGGGGTTTTGATATCTATATTGGCAAAATTTTGTATGGTGCCAATTCCCATCAGTGTGAATGCAGCTAAAAGTATTACAAAGAGTATGATACTGACAGTTACATATTTGCACCATGATACTGACCTCCAGTTCTGGAACACGGCAACAATGAGGATGGAGAGGAGGCCGAAGACGACAGCGATGTAAA
Organism: Diadema antillarum; assembly: GCF_040938485.1. Lineage (NCBI taxonomy): Eukaryota > Metazoa > Echinodermata > Echinoidea > Diadematoida > Diadematidae > Diadema > Diadema antillarum. The sequence continues at coordinate 725,297 of NW_027271161.1, read as the reverse complement.
GCGGGAAGAGGAGCGAAGAGGTAAGTCTCCACAGGGCCTCCATGGGCAGGAAGGAGAAGGCACCGTGGCACTTATACAGGAGGACGTCAAAGTCCCTGGGGGGTCAACCAGGCCAGTGGAGAGGGGAGGATGGGTTAATTAGTGGTTTTGATAGGTACAGTGGCTCATATGAAAACCAGTACAAACTAGATTCTGATTTCTCAAATTCCTAGCATCACTACCTCTGTTAAACCTCAAGTACAGAAATATGACTACTCCAAAAATCTAATACAGAAGAATATCTACTTTTTATTACAAACGCTGCAAAAGACATTAAAACAGAAAATGCTTTAAAGTGGCTACACAATGACACTCATACTTATCACATATCTTATTGAAACTTAAAACATAATGTATAAATGCAAACTTTTGCTCATCAAATGTGATGAAGTGCACTGCAATACAATCATTATCACACCGGCATTAATTAGGCAGGAAAAAGCTGCAGAAATCTGCTTATCCAATAAAGGCCAGCCAGTGAGTTAAAATGAACTTAAGAGGGGCCTATGCTCAGGCCCCTATTGACTGAAATATTGATTAGAGCACAGTTCCACACAAAGTCGATGGCTCAAGCCACTAGCTACAATTTAAATGCTAAACATGAGGAAAATTGTCTGGCCTTCTCAAATTAGTCTTCATTAAATCATGCTTTGATACGAGCAAGTGTGAATTATGTATCTCTGCGCTTGCTGTAGAATAAAGAAGAAAGTGGGGAGCATGTTCTCACCTTGCACTTGTCAGTCCAAATTTGGCAGTGAGGAATTTGAAAATGTGTTGATCAGCATCAACTCGCAGCAAGAACTAAAGGCAGTAATGTACAGGACAAAAAAAAAAAAAGAGAAGAAAAAGATGGGCTTAGATACTACTGTATGTTGTTTCTTCATTATCTGGTAGCTCTTTATTTCAGTAAAATTGGCTCCCTCTTTGGTATGATACTTATAACCTTCATCGATGCTGATAATATGCCACAAAATTTCTGTATCAAGACATCAAAATAATGGTGTCGTCAGTATCTAGTAGTTATTTCCATTTTGCCACAAAAAAAAAGAAGAGAAAACTAGAAATGTCGCTACAGCGACTGGTTATACCCCCGCCAAACAACATTTCATAAGCTTTGGTCAAAACAACATTTCATAAGCTTTGGTCAAAAAAATGAGGAAGTAGTTAAATCCGCAAGATCTTTCCTTGATCTTCTGCCATTAATATGCCATTACCATGGCAACGTACTTTCCGGTACTCTCGAAAAATGCGTCTTGCACATCTACAACCAAAGGCACACATCTGTACCAAGTTTCATGGAAATTGGGCAAAAACTGAGGAAGTAGTTTGCAACACAAAATTTTCCATCATTTTGGCTCATAATATGTGAGCTGTTACCATGGCAACATACTTTTTGTCACTGTCAAGAAATGTGTCATGCTGACCTATATCCTAAGACAAACATTCAATATGAATTCCATGAGAATTGGAAGAACACTGATGAAGCAGTTTTGCCATGAAGCATTTTGCCCTATATTTTACCAATAACATGCCGTTACCATGGCAACGCACTTTTTGCCACTGCGGAAATATGTGTCTTGCACATTAACATATTCAGATGAACATCTGTACCTAATTTCATAAAAATTGATCAAAAACTGTGGGAGGAGTTCGCGACGCAAGATTTGTACCCATTTTTGCCCATAATATGCCGTTACCATGGCAACGTACTTTTGAGTACTGTCAAAAAATACGTCTTGCACATCTACAACCCAAGGCACACATCTGTGCCAAGTTTTATGGGAATCGGTTGAAAACTGAGGAAGTAGTTCGCGACGCAAGATTTGCAACGGACCGACCACCCGACCGACCGCCCGACCGCCCGACCGCCCGACCGTCTGCTGATTCCTATATACCCCCTTCAAACTTCGTTTGGCGGGGGTATAATAAAGAAAAGAAACTCAGGAGCTACAGCTCTTTCCTTCTTCTAGCCAAAAATGAAAAGAATAAATTGCCATTCACATAAGGCACCACTGTTCAACATTCCACCTTGTGTTCATTAAGACAACCAGTAAGTAAACTGCATCCATTCCAAGAACATCTGACAGTTGTGTGTACAATGAAACAAATTTCTAAATGTGTATTCAGTCTCTTCTAAGTCAAACTAAAAAAAAAAAAAAAAAAAAAAAAAAAAAAAAAAAATATATATATATATACACTCAGCAAAAAAAGTAAGTTCCCCCCTAACATTTTCGGATATATCTCAAAAAGTATTTTACGGATGTTCATAATTCGAACGGGAATGGATAGGGAATTTCATTACTCATAACATGAATGGCATATCATTGCCACCAGATATCATTATTGGTGTAAAAAAATCACATTTTATGTCAAAATGCATGGGGAAAAAAGTTGCACTTTAGGCCATAGAGAGCATATTGTATACATTTCCTATGTAAGTTATCAAATGATCTTTTTAAATTGTGTAATTCTCAGGAATTTCTTCAGGTACAATGTGCTTCCCTATTAAACAGATGTTATGCATACTTTTTGAACAATAGGCCTTCTCAATATGAAAATATCGGTAGAAACCATGTGATTTGTAATTCCAATTCAGGTTGATCACATTAATATGCCTGTGGGCATTTTGCATCATGCCCTCAAGTTGTAGATCAGTTTGCTGAGGGAAATGGCATCGAACGTATGGAGTGGCCTGCAAGATCCCCTGACTGTAATCCAGTAGAGAATATTTGGGATATCATTAAGTGGAAAGCGAGCAAGAAGTTGAAAGATGACACTTCACTGCAAGAATTTCAGCGCATCTTGCAGAGAGCATAGACCAACATTGAGCAGCGCCAAGTACAAACTTTAGTTAACAGTTTGGGGAGGAGATGGCGGCTGGTCATTGCGGGTGGTGGACATATCAATTATCAAATACTTCACTATATGCTCATGAAAAGAAAGAGATAGAGAAATATGCAATAACCCATGCTTAAATGTTCAGAATCATGAGTGATTGTTTGATTATTTGTGTAAAAGTCATTGCAAATCACTAAAGTGCAACTTTTGTTTCCATGCATTTTGACATAAAATGCATTTTTTCACACCAATAATGATATCTGGTGGCAATGATTTTCCACTCATGTTATGAGTAATAAAATTCTTTATCCATTTCCGTTTGAATTATGAAAATCGGTTGAATACTTTTTGAGATATATCCACAAATGCTAGGGGGGAACTTACTTTTTTTGCTGAGTGTATATATATATATATATATATATATATATATATATATATATATATATATATATATATAATATAATACATATAAGATATATATATAATGTAAAAAAAAAAAAAAAAAAAACTCCAAGTGTTTACAGGGGGATCCTATCACATAGTCTGTGCAAAATGTCAAAACATAGCATCTTTGTGTTATGTTAAGTTTCTCATCTTGAAAGGTTTGCAAGCATCTCTGGCAGTCCTGCTCTTTGACTCTCATCACTCATCTCTGTAACAAGCAGCAAGTTTCCCACATATTCACGGTACACAGTGTGCCACTGTAAAACATGTCACATTACGTGACAGAGGACACATTTGACCTGTTTACGTCTACTGCCAATCATGTAAGACTGCATGAAGTAAATACCTTACATTTCAGAGCACCTTCAAACCACTTCCCATGTCGAGGGAGCCCAAAGGGACCACAGTGTGGGTAAACTAAATTTGTTTGCGGTGTCAGTAATCTAAATCATCTTGTTTCCACCTCCCTCTTCATCTTTTTTCCCCTCAGCATTTTGCTTTCTTGCCAACAACTGAAGTTTTGGTGTGTTTTATTTTTTTTCTTTCACTCCTCTCTATTTTTTAAAGATAGTTATCTCTTCTTTTTTTTGTTTCAAAGCCATGCCAAGTTGTACCAAGTTTTCTTGAAAGATGACATATGATTTGAACATTTGTAACACTGTAGACAGAACCATGGATTTATCAGTGACAAATGCTAGCACATGATTTCTCAGATTTAAATATCATAGTCATCTGAAAGAAAAAAGCAAAACACTTTAATCACCTCAAGACAACTTATACATTACATTCTAATCTCAATGTGACACTTAAATACTTTACGTACAGAATGTTCAGCCATCTCACGTCTTCAAGATAAAGTTTTGGTACCTCAAAGGTTTCCCTGAGTTTTCTTGTCTTAGTTTGTGTTTCAGGTTAAAGTACCTTTCATATAACTAACACTGTGAGACTTACTTCGCCCCAAAGTGCTCTCATGTCTTAGTAATCATGCCACAGGCACCCTAATGGTTTTATACCAGAGCGGGCTCTGAAAAATTAGAACGAGCCGTTAGTTTGACTCGACGCGGTACCGCGACAATCAATATACACGTATTGTACGAAACCATTATTGCATGATTACTAAGACATGATAGCACTTTGGGGCGAGTAAGTCTCACAGCGTTAGTTATATGAAAGGTACTTTAACCTGAAACATAAACTAAGACAAGGAAACTCAGGGAAACTTTTGAGGTACCAAAACTTTATATTATCTTTAACCTACTTTTATCAACCTATCAAAAGTCCTAAATTGTTAAGACACACCCCCTCCAACACACATTTTGGGAGAACTGCTGCACTGAATAACATAGGTTTTCACTGTATCTCAAATACTGTGTCTCCCTTTGCATTCTTCTTTCATCCATCTTTGACAGTTATGTATTGAAGACAAAAGTATTAAACTGATACTGGTAATTGATTGTAGTAAAACATAGTTCTGACAACTAACGGGAAAATTGTGGGTACATCTTTAACACACAATTACCAAAAGAGTGATATTGACATTATATACAAAAGACAGCACTAATACTAGTTACACAAGGATACATTTTTACAAGACTCAACAAAAATCATAGTTTACCAAACAAACACAAAATCACACTTTCACTGAAACAAACACAAATAGGTCTATACCAATTTGAGCTTCAGGTACACAGGGGCTTGATATCCCCTCCCACCCACTCACTCTCTCTCTCTCCTTAGTTCTCACTGGCCTGACAGTCCCTGAGGCAATAGATCATACTATTTTCTTTTCTTTTTTTTCTCTGGTGCTGACATCTTGGCACTTCAAAACTATTGGGGCCTACCAGATCACACAAGCCTGGAGTCCTGAGAGGGAGACCTACATCCTTGAACCCAGCCAAATTCTGATGGATGATACCCTTGCTAACTTCTGGCCTGCAATAACTTTCCAATTCCACCCAGTAAATCTACTCAATTTTGGTGATAATGCAAATCCACCTGCTGTATGTAGGCCAGCATGGATGTGTAGATAAAATATAGACCAGCACATTGCTGGAATTTGATGTGTGACACCAAGTAGAAGCTTTCAGACTGAGAAAGAGCTAGTTTGCAAGCTAGCACACTTCTATAAGACATTTAAAAACATGTTCTCATTATTCAAAGTGTGATTGAGTGAAAGGCATTCCAAAGCCTGCAAAAATGATTTGGCTGACTTTAAAACAATTTTCTTAATAAAGTTATTTAAAAATTTCCTTCAAGAGTCTAAAACCCTTCTCTCTTGAACACAGATCACAGGTGCGGCTTGGCCAATTTCTACTTTACATAATTTCCTTTATCACATGGAAGAACTTACAGTGTCATGGAATATTATGCATCATAAATCACATTCTCAAGTTGTTGTTGTTTTTTTCTCAACCTACACCAAATACACCACAAGTAAAAAATAAAAAATGCATTCTTTGACAAATCATACAAATCAGACTTTGATTCAGTTCTCTCTCTACTTGAAATGAAAAAAAAAAAATCATTTGAGATTGAAAATGGAAACATAACTTCCTATTACAAACTTTCCTCTGCAATTTGTCACTCAGCTGTTTCAAGGTCTAAAATATTTGTGGAAAAAGAACTTGAACAAATGATCAAGACAAATGTGTTGCTTTCACAAAAAGAATTTGTTTTCTTCTGTGATTTTGATTGTTGTTTTTTTTTTCGTTTTTTTTTTTTTTTTTTTTTTTTAGCACAGCAGGTCAAAGTCCACAGCTTGATTTGCTTTATGATTGAAATCAGTACCAAAAAAAATTAAATGATAAAAATAATACAAGAAATATATAGGCCTATAAACAAATAAAATCACATGCATAAAATTGTAAGCAATAGCAGGCAAAACATAACAGGGAAAAATGCAAAGTTCTGTTTAAATGTCAGCAAAATATTCATCACCCTAAAGGCAATTGCAAATTAGCTATCATGGTTGACTGAAAGTGGCATCACTCAAAAGTGTTCCTCTCTCTTTTCTTTTCTGTTTTTTTCACTGTGCACTCTCATTCTTATAACACTCTTCCTTTGGGCAATTCTTTTTTTATCATGTGAATTATTTAACACGCAGCTCCTAGTACAGCATCTACACAATGAATATCTAATGCTTGCAATCACTTTCTTTTCTCATACGGTTGCTGTCAAAATTTTTCAACTATCCTCCTGTTGGTGCCCATATATGACATCCAAAATCAGAGAACAGCCCCTGACACAATTTCAGTTTCAAGTCCATCCCCCTGGAGGACACTCGCCAATAAAGTCCTTAAATGCCACACAAGATATATTGATGCCTGGAGCACACAGCTAGCTCACATTTCACTCTCTCTGACATTGGAGTCCAGCTGACCTGTCGACCACCAAGTGGTCATTTTGTGGAATGTCATGTTATATTGTGAAATACAAGATCACCTAGTTAGACCCAAGGACCAAGTCGAAGAGGGCAACGAACTTGTACTAGACATTCCATCTGTGCCGACAACTTTGTCAAAGTTGAAGTTTCACAATATTTTCAACTTTAATTTCAAACAGCAACAAATGACAAAAATACATTTTGCCTGTGGAAAGTCACACCCACACTAGCTCTAGCAAAGTGATATTCCCTCAATGGTAAAACAGATTTCACAAATATGGCAAGGTCTGTACAGTAAGAATGCATATTAGATAGAACCATAAATAGGAGAAATAAGGCATTGAGTGTTTTACCTTTGTGCCAAAGTTGATGGAGAACGTTCCTACAGCAGTGTAGGCTACTCTTCCCATCAGTAAGACAGCGTAACCAAACAAGCTGGTTGGAACAGGTCGGCAAACCTTCAACAGATGAGAAACACACAAGAGATTAAAGACCCATGAAATGAAAAGTTTGAATTTGAGTACCAGACAGTGATTCAAATGTATCCTAAATTGTTTTCAGCCCTGGCAGACAGTATTCAAATTTTAGAAAATGCACACTTTTTATTGTTATACTGCTGATTCAAGCCATCCTCATCAACAAATCATAGCTCATTGTAAGAAATGGTCAGACCTAATATTCAAAAGAAACATGACCTATTCATGCCACATTGTATCGAGATGAAAAAGGTGTGAGATTCGTTGGGGATTTATTGTTTGTTTGCTTGTTGGTTTGTTTTTTCATCAGGCTGGTTACAAAAACCTCCTGATGCATCCAGAGAGAATTTATGTAACCTCCCTCATAGAGCATTTTAAACCCTGATGTTAGAACATATAGATAGCTATACATGTGCTAAATCCTGACAACAAATTTGTCTTCTGTACATTATGGGTTTACAAAGGGTCATAGTACTCTTTAAGAGTGTCACATACACTTGACTTCAGCCATCTTCTCAGATGGAAAATGAACAAACAAACAAACAAACATTTTCACTACTAGCTGTGCGCACAGCTTCAGTGTCTGGGCACCTCCCTGGCACAGTGCACACCACTACTGCAAGCTCTTATCTTTTAATATCAACTTCTCTCTGTTGTCTTTGCTCACATGAAAATGTTTTCCGAGTGGGGGAACATCCTAAAAAATGTTCTGCCATGGAAAACATTACACATGGTCCACTATAACATCATATGGTTTTTCACAGTCACTGATTGGTATTCCTGGTATTCCACTAAACCCATATGATATAAATCTTATGTATTGTAGAATAGAAATGAGGAAGAAGAAAGATGGGAAGGAAAGTGATTTCAGGATGCCTCGAGCTCACCTGTAATCTAAAGTCCAAGAGTGCTGCCATGCCGAAGGCAAAGGCTAGCGATCCAAGCAGCATCTTGTTGAAGAACTGGAGGAGACACACCCCAAGGATGGCGGACAGGTGGCAATAGAGGAGATTGGTCACCTGACAGGAAACAGGATAACAGTCACTCAAAGGGTTAATAGGAGAGGGTTCCACTGGCACACTTCAAGAAAGTAGCCACAAACCGGGACAGCAGTCATGGGTTACAATTGTCTTTTTTTTTAACTTTCATGCACTCTATGTAATTTATTGATGATATTCAATCATCAATTAAATCATCCTATGTTGCCATTACACATAACAAGTCACAAGGACAGAAGAAGAGAACTGAGAAATTTGCTGTTCATCAATATAGTGCAAGGGGAACTGATTAACAAATTGCCCTATGTCACTGTAAATAAGCACCAAATTAATCGATGTTTAGTAGTAGCCATGATACAAAATCATGGGTGTACATACACAGGATTCAAACCTATGCCCTACAATCGCTAGCCTTTGGCTTCAGCACGGCATGATTTTCCAAATATGGCTACCATTAAACACTGATTACTTTGGTGCTTTATTTTGATATACTATACATTGATGTAGGGCAAATTGTCAATCAGCCACAATAAAAACAACTTGATGCAAGAATTTCATTAGAATTTGATTAGAATAATGCAAGTGAATTGTGTAAACTGTGACAGCTTCTATTGATCAGTTGTGGATGAAGCTGTTTAGTCTCCATATTTTTCTCTATGGCACTGCTGTGCTTTAAAACAATTATATGTGAATTAAAGTGTTCAAACTGCCATAGAATAATACATTTATTACTTTACAAACAAGGTATCAATGATTTTTTAATGAATATGACACGGCAGTTAGAGAGAAGTAATGTAGTGTTTGAGTGTCTATACATACCATTACATATAGAGTTCCTAACAATAAAATACACACATGCATACATGTACATACATACATACATACAATGTACAAACAAACATACATGCATACAGCTGTATAAAAATCCATACATAACTACAGTGTATCCATAAAATGACTTTTGTTGCTCTACTGTGATGATTGAACAAACTGGAAACAAACAAAAGTCATCTATGCATTGAGTACATGCCAAACAAACAAACAAACAAACAAACATGGTATCACTGTTCTATCACAAACAAGTACAATGTATAGTCTGACTTTGAGAGATGACATCCTACCTTTTTCTTTGGTATGAGTCCTGCGATGTTGCCTGCATAGAGAGCCATGGCTTGAAGGAGGAGCACAAACTGAGAAAACTGCCAGGTCAGTACAAAGAGGAATGTAAACACAGCAGCAAACCCCAGACTCACCATCTACATCAACCATGGACAAAAGATTTAAAGTGAAAAGAAAGGTTATGAACCAGCATGCAGAAGAAAATTACACTGTATATGTTTATTTGCGTGTGTCTGTGGACTTTTTTTTTCCACTGTCTTCATTCAAGGCACTTGATAATAATTAAGGTATTTATATCGATTATTACATGCACACATTCATAATGATGTATGCTGCGTAATTGTATGAAGGACTGGTACATTGTGTAGGTGCAATCGAAGGTGTCATTTGAAACTGCACCCAATGCAGCGCAGTAAAAAGCATTTAGGAATGACTATTCCAATATTGTTCTAGTTGTTCTAGCATTGCAAGTTAAGGTGTCCCTTCTTTTTCTTTTTCTTTGTCTTTTTTCCACTGATCATACCTAATAGTTTATATTTGTCTGTGAAAACTGTATATAGTGTTTTTCTTCCTTAATAAAACACAGAAATAAAAGTTAAGGTGCAATTTGATGGGAAATGGCTCATATCACACAATTCCTATCAAAGTACAGGGCCTGATATACAATGCCTGCTGGCCAAGACCTACAAAAAATACCTTTGGGGAGTCACGTATTTACAAAAGCAATGCTTCAGTAACTTGAGTAGGAAATCAGCATTCTGTGCCTGCACTTTGAACAAACCAATTGGATAATCCACTTATATATCAGTTTTGAGATCTCTGCACACAGACAACAGACACATTGTGCTTAAATGGGGTAAGTTTCCCAAAAGTACCTTGACATTCATTTTGAATTTGAACGCTCGCACTCAACAGCTCCAAACAAGTTCTAAGTGTAGGCGGGCATGAATGGGGTGTGTCTGGAACGACCTCTTTGCCAAGTGTTTCTCTTGTTCACCTAAATGTTACATATCACACCGTGTTTACGTTGTCACAGGAGGTGATATACACCTCTTTTTTTTTCAGGCATTTCTAAAGCTTAACATGTCTTATCTGTATGTACAAAGGAGTGCCATAACTACAGTGATTTTTTTTTTTCACTCACAAAGTGAAGAATGAATGCATATTTGCTAGAATTAAACTTGATATCTGCTCCTGTTGAGTCTGTATTTGCTTTTGTCTATTTTCTTTTCGGCAAAAAAAAGCCAACATAATGTACAATTGTACTGCTACATGAGGTCTTCATGTTACACACGCATTGCAAAATGCAAATATAATAAAGGGAGTGCCTTGGAGCAAAAAGGATGTAATGTATTGCACATGTATGTGTGAGGGGGGATGTGGGTGTGTAAATGAGTGCTCACTGTTTGTGCTTCTTGTTTATTGCTTGAATTGTGCCCCATACCATCCCATCTCTTTTTACAATATAAGACACAAAGAAAGATATTATATAGAAAGATGGATAGACAGACTGATATCATAGATACAATGGATAGATATTTACGTAGATAGATGGATAAATACATAGATAGACAGACAGTGAGATAGATAACCATTATAGCAAAATGTTATACATTGGTAGATGGAGGGGTGTACAGCTGGACAGATATAGATACAGAAATAGATTTACTGTATATAGATATTGTAGATATTAGATATCGGCCTAGTTACTCAACCCTTGGAAGAGATAACTGCACAAGAGTAGATCTTAAGGGGCATCTTCACTCATATTGCAGTCAAATAAAACATTAAAAAATATCAGCAGAACACACATTTCAGAACTAGGATTGAGCATAATCTTTTCATTAGGTCATGAATAATTCTGTTAAATTTTGCTTGGAAAGTAATGCTATCATAACTCTAAGACATAAATAAACTTAGATTATGTCTCTCCAACTTTCTAGATTTTTGATGCTAATATTCATCAACTCAAGTACAGAAATGTCATCTTTGCTGCCACTGGCAATATTGATTGTTTGAATTTATATTTATTTATATAATTAAATGTCAAGAGTTTCCTGTTTTCATAAACCCCTCCGGTATGTGTGGTATGTTTTCTGCACAAATCTGACAACTCCCGAGATCTGACAGTACTTCAAGGTCGACGCCTTTCCATTCATGTTCACAGTAAATTCAATCAGTGCGCAGGATCAGTGTGCTACTTTGAACAGGAAGAGGCAATGATTCACATTCAGTAATCACAGCCATATGTGTCGGAATATCAGAGTTTGATGTCCCAACTATAACTGTCATGCCTTTGATCATGTGTTGCCATTGTTTTGTGTTTTTGTTGTTGTTGTTTTTTTGGGGGGTTTCGGTTTGTGTGTTTTTTGTTTTTGTGTGTGTGTGTGTGTTTTGTTTTTTTTTTTCGGGTTTGTTTGGCTGTTTGGTTGTTTGTTTTTTTTTGCCAGAATGTGACATTTTCAGTTATTGCAAGGAATGAATTCCCCTGAAGAATGTATCGTGAAGACAGTGCTTAATCCCCCATAATCTACTCTACCCCTCACTCAATTAAGCAAAAGAACAAACAAACAAATAAAAACAAGAATGAATAGTGAATATGAAAAATTAAATGAATTGAATTAATGAAAAATGATGAGATACACTGTACTACCATTGTTACACTATTTTTTTTTTTATCCTCCCAAGCAGTAATAAAGCATCTGAGCAACTGTAAAGCAATCAGTTGAGTGAAACTGGACAAGCATTAAGAAGATATCAACTACTAAAGATTAGCATGTTCTCTATTGTATTACACAAATGCATTATATTAACATACTTGCAGCTGTCTTCAGTGTGTAAGTTGGCTCATTGAATCTGAAATAAAGCTCTACTTCTCTCTAAGCTTGCTCAAATTATCATATCTTTTAAATCAGGCTATTCCAAAAATAACCCTTTCCCTCATTTTGGTAGCAACTACACACTTGTATGATATATGACATTTTGATATTTTCCTCTAATAAAAAAATCTGCATTGTCCAAAAGCGGCCCAAAGTATAAACCTATTCACCACTGGCTAGACACAATAAATGAGTGATCACATGACTGAAAAAGATGGTTGCCATTGCAACCCAAGTGATCACAACAGACAGCATTGAACGTCACACTTACAGGATTTATGCGTGAGGGAAATATCTCAGCATATTTCACACCACATAAGTGCCTTTATTGGATTTGTCAACTTTACAGCGAAGCCTAATCGTGAGTTTGCTCCTGAGAGCTGACAAGACGAAAGAGAGTGGAGGGGAAGCCGGACTGTAGACGAGAATTTAATAGCATTGAAATCTGCACATCCCAGTGGAACCATGACTCACTGGGTGCCTAATGACGCAGACACACAAATCAACAACCAGAAATGAATTAAGGCACAGAAAGACAACAGCCATTAACCTAGATTTCACATTCTTTATTTGCAAGAAATATATCTCCGAAAATTGATCAAGGTGGGGGGGGGGGGGGGGGTAATATTTTTTTAGCACTATCTTGCATAGGAAATGTCTTATCTTCATGCTACTGGTTTGATTCCACTCAATATCTCATGCTACAATGAAGATTGCTCACAATTTTCTTCTAACCTTTTGGGAAAATATTCTGAAAACAAGGCTAGTGACCAAATCTATAAATACACTACCAATTACACAAGTCCTTCTCGACTGAAAATAAATCTGCAATGCCCAGCACAGTGTAAGGAAGTAGCTGATATTCATCATTTATAATTGTCGGGTTCGTTCTTTCCACTCCTTTTGCAAGTAGAAATCGCCAAAAGTCACATTTTAAGACTACAGTATTCAGTGACAAGGGGAAAATGATAAATTGCTTCATACTACACATCCTTTAGTAAGAATTTTCATCATTGCTGTTTCCTTTACTATTAACAATGTGTTCTTGAGCACAGGAAAAGAAAGAAATGTTGTGGCCAAAAACTATAAAACAGAAACATATCAATCCGTTGTGAACCAATAAGGTCCCAATTGGGCCACCGCAAGAAAGCCTTTTTGGAAATTTGGTGACAGGATATCAATTTTAAGTGGTTCTGGGCCACCGGGCCAGTGCCAATGTTGAGCCCTCAATATAAACTGAGTGATGCAATCTCTTCGATTCTACAGGAATATATGGCTTAAAGGGATCATAAAGTTTTGGTTGAGACTAAACTTCAGGTTTCTAACATTTTTTGGTGAGATAATGAAAAACCTCTTATGAAATATAAAAGAGCATGTAATTTTAAGAGGAATTCAACATTTATTTGATGAAAATTGGTTTTGAAATGGCTGAGATATCCAAAACAGAGTGATCCTAATAAAAGGTGGGACCCACCTTTTATTACGATTGCTTTGCTTTACTTTGTTTTTGGATGTCTCAGCAATTCCAAAACCGATTTTCATCAAATAAACTTTGAATTCCTCTTAGAATGGTATCCTCTGTAGTATTTCATAGGTGGTTTCTTGGTATCTCGCAAAAAGTTAACCCATTGAGGACGAGTCCTGAGTATACTCGGGCAAGTGTCTATGGGAAACGAGTGTTGTAGCAAAATCAGTCTGTTCTCAACGGGTTAAAAGCCCAATCCTCATCTCCACCAATACTATACCATCCCTTTAAGATGGTATAGACTCCAGGCACATGATCTAGGTCAGACAACAATTCACAGGTCAAACAATGACAGGTATGGTGTAATAATACATACATGAGAAAAGCATACTGGGTATATAGATTTTCTTCTTCTTTTTCTTTTTCTTCCTTTCTTTTTCTTTCTTTCTTTTTCTTCTTTTTTTTTGTCTTCTTTTCAGCAGTCTAGGAGATGGTACAATGTATATTGTATTGATTGTACTTCAGTGTCCGTGCCTAGCTCCTGCAGTTTGGCTCTCTGTACAAACACATTCAAGTAGGTCACATGCATTAGAAACCCAATCTTCATTAGCGCTGTCTCGGCGATGGATGCACAATTTGCATTCTGATACCCATAACAGCCTGGCGTATCAGTAACACACATGAAATATTGATCAAACGTGCCTCGGTTTCCACTTTGGAGACTGGCTCCCAGTTTGCTCACGGGCAAGCGACACATCTTACCAGGACATTATCGAAAGCTATAAGATGCAGCATAGAGTGTCGCTTTTCACCAAAGCATGTGTGATCTGAGCTGTATGTACCTGCCATGCATTCCTGCTTGTGTGAGTGACATATGTCACATACTTGTATGTTGCAGGTACGACTTCCATCAAGCAAATAATTCAAAGCCATGAAATGTGCTTGGCACTTCTTTCCCAGAAAGCTGTTTAAAATTTCTCTGAAATTATGCGATCATCCATTTTATTCCTGCCATCCACTGAAAATATGCTGTACAATGGCAATACTTCTGCTTCTACTACTACTGTTCATGATGAGGATGATGATGATGAAAACAATTAACAGACAATTATGATGAAAATAATACCAATGATTATAATGATAATGATAATAATATTAAAGAGCTACAGAATACAGTTACCTTTTTTCTTTTCTTTTCTTTCTTCATTCTATGCTATTAAAATTCTGCATCCACATTGCTCAAGGTTACCAAGTTTTTTGTTCTAGTGGCAATCTATAGGTACAAAATTGTATAAACAGCATACAGCATAATCTGCAGAAAACACTACTAACTGCCAATTTTTCACGCCAACAAATCCAGTGTGATTATGTGTATCTGTTTCAGCTTTTGGTATCCAGATAATAATATCATCATCCAGCAACATTGATACTCACTCTCCATCACGAGGGTGATGACTTCTGACACAATTTTGATGAAGTCTATACCACGGAAAATTTGTAACAGAAAATGTGACAAGAGCAGTTCCCCCCAAAAAACAGGAAATTACCCTGAGGGGGCCAACTACCGTGCCTCTCTACCGGTGAGCACTGGGGTTGTAAGGGCCTCACCTGTCTCTTTGCATGGGGCGAAGGTCTCAGGTAGTGGGTAATAAGGGCCAGCTGGACATAGAGGAAAGGCAGGGCGAAGCTCTCCCTGAGGGGTATGGTATAGTCCACTCTAGTGGTGTCATCCCTGGGGGAATACAGGTGTGAGAAGGAGGTCACATATCAGACACAATCTCATCCTCTTTGCCAAGTTTACATGCTTTTGTTGTTAGTCTTTATACAGTGATGGAATTAGGACAATATCATCTTTTAAAGAAGAATCCATATCTGGAAGAACAACTTTCTTGAATAAATGCAATAAAACAGTAAAAACCAGACACTGAAGGAATTGAAATATTATGACTGCATATACATCAGTGAATTAACTGACACTTTATTACATAGGCATCTCAACATTACCAATGCATAAAATTATGATTGATGACAATGTTTGAAAAATATATCTCATCTGTTTTGATAATGGAAATGTATTTGTATGTAACCCATTACAAATTTGTCATTAGGAACATCTTTTCCACAGCTCTACTGGAGATGAATCTAGGATGACTGCATGCAAAAGAGCTTTTGTGTTCAAGACAATTTTTTTTTCAATGCAAATCAACTCCTTTTAACAGTTTCAAATGGCATTCATACCTTTTGTGAAATGTTCTATGTGCTCAACCCACTTACTTGTTTGCAATGAAGAAGGTGCAAGCCAACAAGCCTGCCAGCCAGGAGTTAGTGAGCAGCCAGGCTGTGGCAAAGAGACTTGTGAAGTAGACACCATGGAGGACAAACACAGTATTGATGTAGAAGAAGATTGGCAGTAGACGGCTCTGTGGGCACAACAGATCAATGGGACACATTCACAGATCGACATCTAGGAGTTCATTCACATGGATGATAGTCTCTTTTTTTTTTCTGTATGCAGTGAGACTGATATTCTTAGCAGTTTCTTTTAATGGTTTGACTGACATCAACAGTTTATAATAGCACTTTGCAATTCAGTGCTTCCAAACAGTTCAAATGGCACTCAATATTAAACAGACACCATTGAATACAATCATTAGAAGGGAAATTAGCTTTCGAACAAAATATTGCCAAGACACTTTCATGAAGTACACTTGATCCAGATGAATGAACAAGGTAAACAATGCATTTTTTAATAGCATTGTTTACCTTAGTATGAAAGAAGGAGATAACGGTCCACACATTATGCTGATATTATTAAAGATAAAGGAATGTCATGGGGGCGATGGCACTCTATTTCAACTGTATTGTTCCTTTGCATTGTGGTATTATAAATCGCTGTCAGGTTTAGCTGTCAGAATCTGCAAATTCATCTAAATCTCCATGGATTAGGTTCACTGAGCTGATAATTGGCATCACACACTTGAATGCCCAGACTCAAGAGCACATATGTTATCAATACTTAGAGAAACATGCACTGAGTCCACAAAACTTCTCCAACCACGATGAAATATTATATCCCTCATAGAACAATTCCTGTGAAGTTATTTGTCTACATAGCATCATGCGATCAAACATTACATTGCCATGATGTTCAAAAAGTGTTGAAAACAAAATGTTGATGTGGGAAAATGTTATGTACCATGACAACATTCATGGTATGGAGCACTATACTATGAATGCCATCATAAACAAGACATGGCATTGATTATTCGATGGTGTGTGTACAGAGCTTTTGATATCAGCCTCGTAGACCAAGTAGCTATGTAAATCGCGTTTGTCACGGTACCCTGATTGTCTGCATCGCAATATATGTAAATAAACAACCAAATTTACAGCCTATTTTTCAGATTTATCGGAGGGATTATACAACAAATACACATCATACACTGTTTCAAGCCACCAGTAAAATAGTGCCATTCCTGCCACTCAGTGCACATTGTTTACTATTCTTCAACTCGTGTTCCTACATTTATGCCAGATTAGATATTTCTCATCTAAAATGTAATGGGGAGGTGTGTTTCAAACAGGTATAAAGCAACCCCTAGATTACAATGACAATCTGCATAGTAGAAATATTACATGACTCAATTCATGGTGCCAACTATTATAAGATGGCATCTTCAGATGACATCTGTTGGAAATTAGAATGGCCTAAAAATAAGAATGCAAACAAAAACTACAAAGACCACCCCCCCCCCCCCCCCAAAAAAAAAAAAAATAATAATAATAATAACTTTCAAAGGAGATCATTAAGGCCTCATTCCTTTGACTCTACATTGTATGTTAGGGTTGAAGTCACACACAATTTGACAGTCAATACAGGATTTATCTCACATTAGGTTACACGTTTACATGGATCATGAGCCATATTTATCTTTCAACAAAGGAAATATAAAAAAAGGAACACCTTCAAATGCAATAAAGCTTTTGATTATTTATTATCATATTAGGCAAAAGTTTTATCCCAAGAGCATAAAATGATAATCATGCAAGTGGCTACTGCAAGCTGGTGGAAATTCTGTGAAATTGAAGAGGGATTGAAAATAACAAAGTTATTACTACAGTGTAACTTAAAATGAGGACTCACCTGGATAAAAGGTAGACTCCTGTAGATGAGAGCTAGGAAGACCTCCTGGTAGATATTGAATCTCTCCAGGATGTTGATGGTTCTCCAGTTCTCTGTGATGTTGTCATGGGTCAACTCATAAAAGCCTGCAGCAAAATGACAGAAAGTCACACAAATCAATTAAGAATTCTAGCAACTATGAAGCTGCAGATAATCACAGATCCATCACAGGAAGAAGAAGTGGGAGGGAGAAAGATATTTCACAATGATATGAAGCGGTGGTGACATGAGGTGTAATCACACCGATGGTGAGATACCATGGTATTTTGCATGACAATTTGTAATGTGACTATAAATACACCACAAAATAGACCACAAAATGCTAGAATTAATACATCAAAAAATACCATCGTATCTACAGTGGTGATTCAAACTTCGCGCAAGTATGCATTTGATATTTTAGCATAAATCATGTCACAAACTACTGATACCATCAACTGTACAAAGGTGTATTTCTCTCACTAGCTGTGTAATACACACAGTCAGGGTACAACTTGCAATCATATCAATCAACAGAGAAGATATCAGAATCCTACGTACAAAACATAGATTGAAATTGAATCTTATCTTGAAATCAGGTACATTTAGCTGATAATCTTGAACACTCACACACACAAAGCATCTATTCTATATGTGACCGTGCACCTCAAAACGAACATAAAGTCGCACACACTGATTTTTCGTGAGGACTGAAAATAAGTGAAATGGGTCAACCTAGCCGAACTTGACTTTTTCATATTTTCTGAAAGAGCGGGTCTTCTTTTACATTATGCTAAAATTTGATATCATAAAACTGGCAGGAAAGTGTGTTTTTGAGCAGTTTATCTCGAACACTTTTGGTAGAATAGTGTGATTAGGTGTGTCTTTAGAATCCCTTTTTCATTTCTGAAAAACCTTGTCCACACTCTTCACTTTCAACTCTAATAACTTTTGAGAGGATAGTGCTACTGCTTTGAAAGTTGGCATTAATTATGGACAGAATGTGTTAATGAGGCATGCTCAATTTCAGTTTAATCTGATAATCCCTTCATTGTTGTTACTCTGGCGGTTTGCTTCCTGTTTTTTGTCCCATTCATCGCACAGCCTGCACGGTTAGGTAAAGATTAAGCGCTTGAATAGACACTGTACTTCAGAGCCTCTTTTCTCAGTTCACACTTTTCCTGAGTTTGTGCTTTCTTTCCAATATTTAGATAGCTTAGGAGGGTCTATTTGATTTGAATTAAACATCATTTTAAAGCTTACAGTCTGCTTTTTCAGAATATGGTCTTAACTAAAAATTCATGTCTGGCGACTTTTTGTTTGTTTTGAGGTGCACTGTCACATATATATCCTCTCTTCTGAAAGAACATGTCTAACTGAAATATTTCTCATTATACCTTTTAGATTGATGCCAGAGAAACCAATGTTACTGGAGGCACTTCACATACTTTATATTGGCCAAAGTTTTTCATCAATGATGACAACCCAATCCAGCCTTATGAACTCTGTGCCCATGTTTCTGATAAAGTTTCCACAGAGCTGAAATCGTATCTCCTGTGACCTTGCAAACCCGTATCCACACTCCCTTCTCACTTGCTCTTGCAGACTCTGAAAAAGGATTTTCTGACTTTAAAGGAAGATACCAGTCATTGCCAATGTCACTCAGTTTTCATGAAAAGTTGTCTGAGAATGGAAATTTGAATCAAGCTTTGACAGCTTCCATCGAAAATAACTCCCGGTTAGGTCGGGAAAATATCTATTGGGTTTCCATAAAGTTAGGAAGGAATGCTGGTTAACAACCCAAACATCAATTCTCACTTTATCTAAATCTCTGGTTTCCAACTATTAAAAGAATATTATTGCGAGCAAACTGTAATAAAGTTTAGGCATGTTTCTATCAAAAGAGCTGTGGAAGGCTAAAGTCTAGAGAATCCTCACGTTGTGGTGAGTGAGTGAGACATTCTAGCTTCACACAACTGGAGGATTAATGAGGGTAATGGTATATACCGAATGGCAGGTCTTCGGATTGTGCACTGAATGGAGAGATCTTCCAATAAATAGCTCATTACTTTGAGCAATCATTCACAGTCTGAAAAGGTCATACGGATTTTTTTCTTTTCTGAGATAAAAGTCATGGACATTCAAGCAACATTCTATCTGTCAGGACATGAAAATGTATGTGTGCCTGTATGCCTCTGACACAGCTAGACCCACAGTGACCACCGAAGTAATGTCAATCAATATACTGATGTTTCCTTTCCTTTCCTGTGCATGTAGTTCAACAACACATCATTTTTTTTTTTTTTGAGGGGGGGGGGGGAGGGGGGGGGTATCATCAGCATATTGTACTATAGTAAATTTACCCAACTTCTTTCCCAATACAATGGACATACTGTAGCTATGGAGGAATCTGTATATCATGCTAGCTGCACCAACAATTGCCAGTTTGTCAGTGGCACTCTTCTTTCACTACACCTGCTATAGAGCTTTAAAACCTTGAGATCATACACATTCCAATCAGAAGACAGAAACCTCTCTCCTACTTCAAAGCATGATACCCGTCTCAGGGGGCATCACCTGATACTTGCTTCCCATCCTCTGAGACAAGCCTGTCACTCGGCAAAGAATTATTCAGATGGCTTGAGAAAAACAAAGAGGGGAAAAAGTAGACAGTGAGGGACAAAAGCCGGAGGGAGGGATTCACACTTTTCCAGAGGCATCAATTTCCACCTGCTGTGGTTTACCCTGCCTCTGGTCAACCACAATGGGGACAAGTTCAAGATCAGAGCTCAGCTCGTGTATCTGATTGTATGCGTGGGAGGGGGGGAGAGGGGGTAGACATGTATGTTCTTTCCTCTAGGCCATTACTTTTACACTTGAGACATCCTTGCAATAATTATTGACACAGACAATGATGCGTGTGAGTGATTATCATTCATGCATATTTCCTCTTTTTGGGTCATTCAAAGTTCCCTCGATGTACCATTGAGGTTATGGAAGATCTTTCAAACGCAGTTTCTTGAGCTCTTTAGTAATTAAGCCTATAAGAATATAAATTTAGGCTTTATCTCAACCTTGGATGTCAGCAGAAAAGCAGGTGGTGTACAGCACGGATCAGTAATTATTGTGTGTAGCACCTTCATTATTTGAAAATGAAGGGATTTTACCAATCCATTGATTGATACAAAAGACAATCAGATTAATGAGATAAGATCATTTGTTCTGGGCTGTATCTACAGAAATTAATAGTCCATATCTCTGGCAGGTGGAATTCAGAAAAGAAATGGATATATGTGCATGTATGATATTAAACAGTACATATCATGGTTGACCCCCCTGGACCAGCAATGTAGTCTCATATAAACCACATTAACCGCACAAACCACATGTTATCTGACTCTGTATGTTTATATCATACCTCGGTGGCAAACAAAGAACAGGGAGAAACTCATCCAAGGCAATGCTACAATGTAGTTCTACACAGGGTAGACGATAGGACTGTGGGTCATTCTGTCAGCTGTGACTGAACAAGCACTGGTGCTGACACTCATTGTTCCCTCCACCCACATGTCATCAGTAAATACACTAACAACATTGATAGAATTCTTTCTTTTATGCACTACTTCTGTTGCCTGCTATATAATACTATCTTTAGGTCAGATCACTCTGCACTTTAAAATTCATTTTTAAAGACAGGGAGCTGCTGTCATCAAGCCACCTTGCAATCAATTGATAATAAGAGGCACAGATAACTGTGTCTCCATGACAATAAAAGTGTGAGCAACCTTGTGTTCTACTTGTTCAGTCATCATAATCAGTATTCCTTGCATACACTGTAGGTACAACAGGTATGAAATGCCTAAGAATATAATCAGAGTTATGATCATAACAATGAAATACTATTCAACAGCACAATACCAGGACAAGGTTGACAAAATTTGCACATCAAAATGAGAGAGATTCCACGACAATCATGGAGAGACTTGTGTATTACATGGACCTTGATAGGCTAAAATAACATCCATATCATGGAGGCTTTTGTATTCTGTTGCCAGGATATGAGGATAAATTGTAGTGTTCAGGGAGCTCCCTACAGAATCAGGGAGACCTACGGCTCTGCCATTGCTATCCTCATTATAATCATCATCACTATCATCATCATCATCATCATCATCAGTTCTAAGGCAATTACCCCCTGGGTAATTACAGCCTTAACACTAATCCTAATCCTGAACTTTATAATAATCCTAACCATCAACCCAAACTCTAACCCTAAACCTAACCCTACCCAAAGTCTAATACTCTAACCTTACCACTAACCAGTATTCATCAAGGGGGGATACAATAAGAATGATGATGAATGACAACAGTTTGATAACAATAATACAAACACAGGGTATCAGGATATCACATACAGCAACAATAGTATAAATATCACCAGAAAATCAGCTGTGATGGTCGATCAGGACATCATAAGCAATGTGTTTGTAACTAGCACATTCACTATTAAATAAAATATTTCTTGCTTTATTACTGTTGTTAAACTGCTGGTCTCAGACATTGCAACCTACACTATGGCCATTTGGGTATGCTGGTAACAGAGCTGGTTTATCACCGTACATGTCATACAGATTAAAGTATCAGCTGGTGAGTAAGACAGGAAAAGGGGAACTCCCTGTTCCTGCTCCCCCGCTTCCCTTCGTCCTACATGCTGCACGGGATTCCTCATCTCATTTTCCTCTCTGTTGTTGTCATTGAAGTTGCTTTTAAATTTCTTTCTTTTTTTTCTTTTTTTTTTTTTAGTCTACCAGATGGATGAACAGGCAAAGGTATCCTCAGGGATCCAATCTATCATAACTGTCAAATGGGAAATACATAACTACATAATTCAGACTGTGAACAAACCTTCCACAAAATTTTCGCACAATACTGCAGGGTACTTTTTCACACAAAATGAAAAAGGAATCTTGAATCTGTGCCTAGCCCAATACAGGCATTGTCAGGTAGATTTCTCTGCAGCTCTTATTTCTGTCAGTTCTATAAAAAAAAAGAACACAATAACAGCATTTATTGCTACAAAAAAAAAAATAATGTCGGAGGCTACTGTAAAAAAAAAAAAAAAAAACTCTCTTCTCATTTTGCTCATTATAAGGGTCGGGCACAAGCAATTTAATCCAATTTGCAGAGAGTCTACAGAAGGCACTGCTGATTAGCTAAATTACTGTTAAACAGACGGCATACATTCCTCCATATAATGTATCTCTGAAAAAAGAAAATCAAACAAACAAACAAAAAGTAAGGGCAATGTCTGATCTTGCAAACAAGCACTTGCATAGATCCAGTCTGTCCTTCCATCACTTCCCGGACAAAGTGTGAACTACTGCCTTCTTCAGGTGTCTTCTATCAAGATCAGATGTTTTCCTCACAAGGTCTGAGATGACGCACACAGCGCAGATATTTAACAGCCTCTTCCCTTTCACCGGTAACAGGCATCTCAGATATTTAGAGTGACTCAATTGAAGCCCCACTGAGCTCATAGTCGTCACATTCACTGCACTCATAAGGTGTAATAAACAGAGCCTGAACAACAAGCAAATTGTCAATCGGTGTGGCTGAACTTAAAGGGTCACAGCTTCTCTTTCCCAAATAATTTCAAGTTTGACATATAACCATCTCTCAAAGGCATTAGCTCTTATGAATATTATGCAAAATCTTGCAGCAAATCCAACAGTTGATTTCATTACGTGAAATCAAATCACCACTCAGAATCTGATTTTGAATAAATTCCTTTTTCCAGCATAATGAAAGAGTACTTGACTTACCTCTTCCAAAAGGCAGAGGGAATGATATTACCTTCAACACATATCAGTAAAAAGTCAAAAGAAAAAGTACTTTTCATAAAGACTTTCATGAAATTTGTGGAATTTTCTTTACATCCTCTTCATATTATTGCCCTATTGTGACATCCTTTGTTGTAGTTTTCCAATCCAACAATGATAGCATATGGATTTGACGAGAACTTTAAAAGCACTTATCTTTTGACCAGATTGACCCACATCCCTCAAATATCACTGATGTATACTATATATAGGATTCAATGTCTAATATATATTTGAGGTATATTCTTCTTCAGTGGCATTACCTAATCACAAGCAAAAATGGTTTACTTCAGTGTGTTACAACAACCTTCACTCTCCCTTCTCTGACAGCACTCACAAGTTCAGGTTCAAGTTGTCATATCTGGGGAGTTCTGTTTCATCATTGACGTGTCGCAGTACCCCTGCGGCTTGCTAATGGATATTCATGCTGGTGCGGAGAAAGCCACATCTGTTCCCAAGGAAATTGATCTTGGCACACAGCGCCAAGGTATCCAGAACAGGCCCACCCATTTCTACCGTCAGCTCTATCAATTCATGCCCTTATTGACACATTCTGCTGACTACTTACAGCTATTATCATACACGAAACTCCGGTCATTTTCACCTTCCTTTGGTCCGAACAAATGCTTATAGAAACACTATCTTTTTTAAAGGTCCAATCCTTTGGAATAGTTTACGGCTCCTACTTAAAAATATCCCATTCCTTAATGGTTTTAAACGTGCATATCAAGATCATCTTATTAGTTTGTATTCTTCCTGTCACTGATTTGTTTGAAGGCTTCTTTTGTAACGCTATCTACTTCTTTTATGATTGCACGGTTGTGTCTGTGTTTTGTGTCCTTCTTAATATAATATTTCACATTTCCGGGGTTAACGTGTCATAAGACTTTAAAGTTCTTTTTGTTGATCCCCATTCACATGAAACAAGTTTTTCTAAGTTTGTAGTTGTATGCGCATGTCTTTGTATTCTTATGTATTTTATGATGAATGAAAATAAACTGAACTGAACTGAACTGAACTATATAAGATAAAAAGAACAACTGCCTCCCTATTATTACCACTCATAAAAATCTATGGATCTACATGTATATAAAGCACTTGGACAAACAAAAATTAATGGCCAAAAGTAAAGACAATAGAACCTAAGAAAAGTACAAGAATGAGATAAAGATATCTTTATAATGTCAATGAAAATATCATTTAAAAGCAGCTGTACCTGTGGCACATATTGAGCTAGACTTAATAGGTTGATGATGTTTCTCATCCACAAAATCCAGTTAAAAGATCCAGCAAAGGTAGCATCTAACAAGCAGATAGCACCCAAAGACCAAAGCTAGCTATCGGAAGGACAGAGGCATGGGAGAAAATCATAGCTGTACACAAAGAACTGGACAGAGGAGAACTACTCTAGTATGTACAGCTGCATGTATGTAGGCCCAAGGAGGTTGAAGAGATGGAGTAACAACAGTTATTCCCTTTGATCTGTGTTCGAAGCCGTCGCTCAAAAATATTTGAAGCATGTGCCAAACAGGATCTGCCGCCGATACGAAAACAATTGACTCGTGTCTCATTGCATAATCACCAGCCACTTTCAAAGGAAGATATGTCTTTGTGATGGTAATTACTTTTCGCTATCCCTTCTTATAAAAGTTAGGTGCTACAGACACGAGGATGCGCGAACAGAAATTGAGGAAAAAATGCTGAAATGAAAATGAAAATTACTCGACTGGGCATATGCGGGCACTAATCTGATATATCTATCAATAAAGAATTATACTTGAAGATTATTACATGTTAGTTTCATTTGGGGAAATTAAGTCGAAAAGTGATAAAACCAGCTTTCCAGGATGGTACAGTTTTAAACATTTTCACATAATACAGCTCTGATTTACACTTTTGTGCAAATTTCTGAATGGAATTGACTTTTGTTTTACATGCTTTATCATTAAGTGAAATTTCATTTCATTTCATTTAATAAATAGATAAGCAAAATATGGCCAACATTATGATAACGTTCAAAATGAATCTTCAGATTGCTCAGCAAGACGGCGGCTTGGAACATTGATCATCAAAGGCACAAGTGCACCTGTGGAATTCTTTTTGTACATCTATAGAAATCTGACAACTGTTTGAATAAATTACAGCCAGCTGGAACTCCATGTATAAAACCTCCTTGATAGGCCTAACTAATTTAGGTAACACCCACTATACATATTGTATCTTTTAACAAAATTACTATCACACACCTTCCTACACGTATACATGTATTTCTATAATTGTTTTGGGTTTGTATGTTTTTTTTACAAGATATTGTTCATCACAAGTTTGATGGTCAAAGGTTTCACCCTGAAGTGGCCATTTCTGATGAGAAAGATAAAGTAGTATTCTGCAATCTTAGTCAGATAAACTTACTGAAACAGTTGAATGAATGGGACTGAAATCTCTGGTAAATATGGCCAACATTTCCAAGGCAATTGTGTTACCAGCAACACTCCTTCTTTCTTTTTCCTCCCACTTCACAATTAACCCGTTAAGGACGGTTTGATTTTGCTACAACATGTATTTCTCGTAGATGCTTGCCCGAGTATACTCAGGACTCGTCCTCAATGAGTATAAAAGCTTAGAATCTTGTACTGCATATAAGGAAATCCCTTGGACCTTCAGAGCAAGTTGACCAACAGATTCTACACTTTGATACCTGCTGTATGGACGAAACGCATACGAAACTCTAACTGCCTTTTGCCACTTTGCAGATTGAGGAAGATAATAAAAATTGAAACTAGATGTAAAGATGAAGATGTGATTTTTACAACCAGCATCAACAATAATAATCACATAAACAAAATTAATCATATTGATAATAATGATGATGATGATAATAATCTAATGAACAATATTAGATATAACAAATGATGTTGTCATCAGAAGTACTGGTATCTCCCACAATACATAGTTTACTTCTCTATTCATTCATTCATTCATTCATTCATTCATTCATTTCATTCATTCATTCATTCATTCATTCATTCATTTTACTATCTATTCATTTCTCTAATTAATTTATTCATTCATATTCATTTATCTATTCATTCATTTATGAATTAATTAATTTATTTATCTATTCTGTATTCTTTTAGCAGGGTAGCCCTTCCAGCTCATTCAGAGCTGCTCTGCCTAGAGGCCATGCACACATACAAAATACTTTCAAAAATTATGTCAGGAACAACTGCAGAGGCATTAACAAATGTATTTCATTGCCCACATTTCCAGCTTCATACAACCAATGTTGAAGTGCCTGATTTCAGAAAGCCACAAGCCATGGTAAAGACAAAGATACATTGTACATACAAACAACAAAGAAAGTAAAAGAAAAAAGGAAAAAAAGAAAGACAACAATAGTATGACACTATCCATCAGACACCCGCACAGCAGGCAGTGCTATTCATGCAGAGATGAGGTCTGGAAAAGACAATGAACCCAGGCAGAGTTCATTTGCGGTTCAGTGTCAACCGCACCCGCTCATCAACAGCAGGATGACTGAGGAGCTGGCCTGGGATAGCCCTGGCTGGTCCTGACATCGTAACAGGGCATTCTGCAGGAGATTTGACAGACTTCCACAATCTGCCCAACTCTAAATCTACCAACCATGAAAACACTGCTATGCATATGTATCTTGGTTCAAGTACATAGAGACTTTGTTGAAATTTTGACATGCTATTTAATAAAGAAAGTCCCGATGCAATATATTCACTTTCAGCAAATAGGATCATGCTGGTTGGTCATACAAGCAGTACAGCTAGTTTCAATAACTCATACCTTGGATTCTTAGTACATTACCACTCCATATATCTAAAATGACTTTGGTATCAAACAATACATCAGTAAAACAAGACAGTACAAGTTCCATTTAAGGAAGTTTAAAGCTTATTTAATAAAGGAGTTTAAAGTTTAAAGGAGTTTAAAATGTTTGTATGTCATATGTCTCTAATTTATTAGTAGATGACATAAAATTCAGGTAATGCTGCATCTAATTATTCAACAAGTAACCATCTGATTGTGGACGTAATAGGATTACATATGTTCAACCCAAGATTGGTTGCTTAAATCAAGGGTTAATTATTAAAAACAAGATATAAATGTACCCATAATGCAGATGAAGGTCTCAAGAGAAGAATTGTTGTATACATCTGGCCCGAAAATATGAAAACAGAATGAAATCTGCACTGTAACATCACTGCTTTACACAATCCACTACAGCAGGAATTCCAATTTACACTAAACTGTGCCTTATTTTACATGGATGTTTTCTCTGCTCAACTTAGGATCAATTTCCTTGATTTGGGGGTCATGAAAACTGGGATTAGTTTGTTTTGGGGTATGAGTATGAGAACAGATTTTTTTGTTGCTGTTGTTCCTTGGTGGACACACAGCATGTCTGATTGTGTCTACTGGAGTGAATTTGCTGTCTGGAGGTAAAATATCTCATTACCTACAGTTGAACAGATTGCCACGCACATGCACAACTCTAGTGAAAAAAAAAAAAAAAAATCTGCTTCACATGAAATGCAGAACTGGCATGTAAGTCAATACCTTGCGAAACTGTGGGTGCATGGAGGAACTGCTTATAGTAGGAGTAGTACAGGCCAGACTCCGTGCGGAATGAGATCTCGCGTTCCACCTCCTGCAAATATAAGAACGGATGAAAGAAATTGCTTGATTGAATTCCACGACAGGATTCAGTAAGATGCGAGGCAGGGCATGACATTTAGGGAGGAATGAAACAGGAAGACGGAAATAGGAGGTTTGAGGTAACCAGGGGGTGAGAAAAGAGACGAGGTGCATGTACAGCAATACTGATATTATATTGATATTGACTGACAGGAGAGGTACAAACTTTAAAATGTACTGTGATTGACGAGTTTGAGTTGAAAGGGTTCACCAGTGAATGAAACATAATTGATGGGTCCCAAAAATAGTACTTCAGACTACAAGGTGATGATGTCACATGTTATTCTTGATGTAACTTTTTGATAACATTATGCTATGCACAAAACGTAGAGAGGCTAAATCAACATCCTTCAGCCAATATTTTTGACACAGGATGCTTCATCATCACCTTGTATAAAAGGGACTTAAAGGGTGTGTACAGTTCTGGTCGAGGTGAAGATTTAGCTTTTAACATTTTGCGAGATATTCAGAAACCACTCTATGAGATGTCAAAGAGCATGTAGTTCTAATGGGTATCAAAAGTTTATTAGATGAAAATCAGTTTTGAAATGGCTGAGATATCCAAAAACAAGGTGAAACAAAGAGATCCTAATAAAGTTGTGGCATGTCGCCTTTTATTATTAGCACTTTTTTGGATATCTCAGCCATTTGAAAATCAATTTTCATCAAATAAACATTGAATCCTTCTTAAAATTACATGCTCTTTCATATTTCATAGGAGGCTTTTCATGATCTTACTTAGGAATGTTCAAAACATGAATCCCTACCTCAACAAGTACCGTACAGTCCCTTTAAAGGTCCTGTTACCTTTGGGAACAGTGATTTAAAAAATGTTAAAGATATCACATTTGATGCAAATGTGTAGGTCAGTTGTGTCACAAAAAACATCCTACCATATAAAATTTTTGCAATAAAGCCTAAAATATAAGGAGATATTACTGTTTTTCTCAATAAACCATAACTGTAGATGGTTCTTAAATGTCTGGAAACATCTTTATTATAACTATTGTTCACATTTTGTATATTTAACAACACTTAACATTGATAATACTAATTCAAATTTTTACATTGGTTGTTTCTATCCCTAAGTCACATTTTGAAGCAGTAATGCTGGATTTTTGTTTCATCTGCAAATGGTAAATTATGCCTTTAATCTCTAGATGTGTCTGGCAACCTGAAAGAACTGAGAATGTTGTTACATCAGGCACCAATGTTCATCAATTCAATGGTGTACATACAGCATCAACTTCACAGCACAGCCAAGATAAATATTATGCAAAATCACATCCCATCGCATCAATAGATCGCCTTCTAGTAGTTGAGTAAGCCACACAAAGTGGAATATCTCATATTCCAGAATCATGGTTTATTCATCACTTAGCCTGAATTAAAATGATTTGACTGATTACAAGGGAATGAATTATTTGAAATCACGGATCACAAAAGAGGTTTAACCAAATCTTACCACAGAAGACCATTAACTGTACTTCCCATTGAATGCAATTTTAATTTCATTCTTCATCTAGATGCAATACTGCAAGAACCGGTAATAGAATGGGACATAATTTCTGTCTGATTAAAGATTAATGAGAGAAAATATAAATAGTAGGAACTACCTAAAATATCATCAACCCTTGCAGAGGTCGTCAACATGGTATCCTTGGTTTTTATTTGATGGAATCAAAGTCACACACACTGTTAGGGCTACAAAACATTGTATCTCAAAAAATGTCGAATGTTCAGGAGAGCAAAAAAAAACAAAACAACAAAACAAAACATGGAAACAAAAGCTCCAAGGTATAGGATGCCCCGTCCTTTAATAGACATGCCATGGTGGCTTCATGTTTGGAATAAAACGGCTACACACAGATTTGGACAAGACATCACTTTAATATTAGAATGTAACTGATTATCTGATGATTAATCCAAACAAGTGTTTTTCACCAAAATTTGAGATACAAGCTTTTGTCACCCAGAAACAATATACAGTACTAGGCCTACACATAAGAGTGTAGGAGTGAGACCCAGTGTCTTATTTCCAGCACTATGTGTCTGTGGTGACATTTAAAGAGGTTTTTTTTTCTTCTTTTTTTTTGTGAACCCAACTCCTGACAATATCTTCCCAAGGGAGTGCCCTGGGGGAAGTATCATCCCCATTGTGATTAGCAGGGCAAAGGTCAATGTCTCATCATGTCCTTCGCATGTATATCAGTCATGTACTCCCATGTATTCCCATGCCACTGCCTCCAGACTCATTTCAAGGAGGTGTGGATCGATGCCCGCCCACCTCTTCAACCGCTCCCTGCCTCAGTAATGCGCGATCATCTTGTTCCTCCATGAAAGTAAGAATGAAATGAAGTGAGGTATGTACAGTGTCAGAGTCACATTGCACTCAGAAGTCCCACTTTTGGTTTAAAACAGAAGAAAATACATGTGTACATAAAAGTTGTGTCAACAGTATTTCAGAACAAACTGACATTATCACAATTTCAACAGTCATATTATGCAATCAATATCAAAATTCTGATGATGATGTATAATGCATTGGAAGATGTACACAAGAACTTTTTTTAAAAATTGCTGCGTATTTTTGTAGCATGGTAACTATTTTGTTTGTTTGTTTGTTTGTTTGTTTGTTCGTTCGTTTGTGTGTATGTGTGTGTGTGTGTGTGTGTGTAATAATGTATTGATACATTGTAGGTATCACATTCAAACACAAATCACAACTGAAGAGACACACACAGAAAGAAACAATATGAATTATGATATGCAATACACAGATATCACATCCCTAGCCTACTCTTTCCTTTGATTTTGTCATGATCATCTACTGTAGCTGCAACTACATAATGTAAAGACTTTTATGGTATTCTCCAGAAGTACACTTGTAGCTTTGACAGGGTCAATCCTATGAGAATACCCTACACATACACGCACACACAAACACAACAAACATCTCTTGCACAGTTTGAGTAATGATCAAATCAGATGATATCCTCTTCTAAGTTCTATGTGAACTCTGCAAAAATAGTAGAATAACTCTGATACCATTACAACACTATGAAACTAATCATACTACATTGAGTGACATACATAGGGAAAGGCATATGAACATGACAAGAAGAGCAAATCACTGCTTAAATGTCATACATGTCACATCAATTACATTACATGTATGTACTGCATACTGAGTGCATGCAATATGTAACCTGGTGTCAATGTCAACAACTATTAAAGACACTGCAAAAGGACACTTTTTTGGGGAGAATGGTTAACTCACACACACACACACACACACACACACACACACACACACACACACATATCACTGAGGTAAAAGATTAAAACATACAGCCAGAGAAGCGCGCGAAACAAATTCTTCATGCAGCATTTGCATTTTTTGATTGTGCAGCTGTTAAGACCACTATAAAAGTGATCATCTTTGTAAACTACAATGTATATAAATATGTACAATATTCAATCACAATCATTATCAATACTGTTATCAAAATACTATTCCTGACATAGTGTACTTATGACCAGTGTCATGAGGGAGTAGCTGGAGATAAGAAACTGAATGCAGTATTAATACCACTTTACTTTCATCATCATACAATTTTGACATCAGTGTATTGTAATGTACAGTACATCAGTATGCTACCCAATGCCCATCTGACAGGAAGAACATTCCCTTTGCATTAACAGCAAGGCTAAATTCAGTTGGTACAATGACAACATTCTCTTGACACTGTTTAATCTGATCATAGTAGAATAGAAAGACTACTACAGTACTAAAGAGTTATTTTGTCAGTTCCATACTGATATCTATTATACCTGAAACACAAGCCAGTTAGTCTTATGCTCTAGATTCTTTTGCTTTTACATCAGACATTCTTTTGTATTTTTGACAAGTGACATATGAAACAAGTGTCAATCATACATATTCTTTTTTTTTAATTCTAAATGGAGACAATGTCATTAAATTCAAAGAAACTGTGTTGATGACAAAAAGAGACTTAAGCACAAAAATACATGATATAAAGATATAGATGAATGAATGAATCAGGATATGACATGCTTATGACTTGTAAGCTGACCACAAAACCTCAGCTGCAATGGACAAGAATCATGTTACCTTGTATCATTAAAAGGAAATGAAGGGCTGCTTTACCTTTGTAAGCAAACATTTTGTGGATAATTTTTGTTTGCTCTGGAACAATGCTCATGCATGAAGTCCAGCAATCAATCAAAGAAAATGCTAGCAGCTGGGATTGTAGGGGGGTTAATGCCTGAATGCATAGGTTTTCACTTTTTTAATTGTCTCACTTAACTCTGGATATGTTTTGTGTATTATGATTGAAGTCAATTTTTGGATTTTGAATAGAACATTTCATGCAATTTGAGAAAGTTGTGGGGGAGGGGAAGAAAGTCTTCTTGCTCAGTTGAGGCAACATAGGTAGCCATGGCAACAGGAAGCCTTTGTTGAACTAACTCACCTTGATGTGGGTGAACCAGAGTCTGTTTTCATGGAGCATGTAAAGGAAGCAGGAGTACGCTGCCCCGGCTCCAAAACCCACACACATTCCACAGGCTAGGGTCAGCCACCACTGCCAGCCCTGTGGACGACGCACCCTCCTGGCTGCGGTACATGATCGTCCGTTCCTCACGAGGCGCCCATTGCGGGGACCACTGTGATGGCCATTTGGATGTCCATTGGAATGCGCAGCGCGCCCAGTTCTGCCATTTACCTGGCCACTGTTTTTTCCATTTATGTCGATAACCTTTCCAGTTCTTTGCCCATTGCTTATTTCATTCTGCCTGACGTCACCATGATTTGGTTTATGCTGGGATGTCTTCCTTACTCTCTCCTCCTCTCCAGGACCATTGGCACTGGATATATCCATAACTTCATCATTCATGACAGATCAAAGACATTCAAGTCAGATGCATAATCCAGCCTGCACAGACAAAGTCAATTTATTCTGCTGCATATTATAAAAGCATCTCACATACACTGTATCATTGATCAACACGCCATCTATTCTGCACAATACCGTCAAAAAATGTCATAATCTATTTCAAAACAGCTTTATAATCCCCAAATAAGAGCATCCATCATGAATTGTAAATTCCAGGACAGCAGCACCCATACAGAGTGTAGGAAAATCAGCAGATGACAAAACAGTGCACACCAGCCTCAATCAATCAACCTTCCAAGTTTCCTACCAATTTAACGCAAAACAAGAGCACAAGCCATGTATAAACCCATTCAACATTCCATTATGATTGAGGAAGAGTCATCCAGTTCCATTGAAAATGTAGCACAGGCCAAAAGAATAAAGCCTAAGAAACAAAAACAACAACAAATAGTCCCCTAAAAGTCAATCATCGACAAATGTGGTAAGTGTCCACAGTTCACACAGAAATCTTCCTTTCTTTTTTAGTAGTGATAAACTGAATCTATAGCCCTGGGCAGTAGTTATCAATTGATTTCTGGGATGCTGACACACCCACTCCAACTAAAATGGACTCCATGAAAGACATCCCACCTCCCTGCTAAAACACAGTACAGCTCTCATTCAGAGTAGCTTTGTTCTCAATCAGCATGACCGACCTCAGAAAGAGAAAAATATTTTCGTGAACCTCCCGTGAAGGAGATGATGAAATATGTAAACTTTGGCGAATGGAAGCACTGCAATAAATCGCCCCACAGGTCTCCCAACTCAGAATAGCAGAGAATGAGGCCAGATTAAACTGAATTCTCTTCGTATGATCATTACTTGTGCTCTATTTTGGACATACATTATTGCCATCAAACTGCACACACGACCCCCTATCTTACAGTGTGCCTTGCTCATTCTACTAACCACAGATCAGAATATCAGTTTAAATCAATATTTGATAACAACTCAAAAGAGTCAATCCCAAATTCTTTGAGTGACTTCACATCGTCTTTTGATATCAAAAAGATGACAAGCACAACTGTTTGTAATTAAAGCATTGTTTACAGTTTGAGCAGTAAATTCATTAGTATACAGGTGAAAGTTTATAGACAATTCTCAGAAAGAGATGGTCTCCTGAATTTGAAAGTTGAAGAGACATATTATACTGTAGGTTATCCATATGTGATCACTGTATGATGACAGTGACTGCATACAGCATAATACAACTTGTATATTGGCTATGATTCCATATTATACAGGTGTATTCTTTCAGGGGGCCATTCCAGGGCAGAATAAACTGCAGAGCTGAAGGTCATGTGTTAAAAGTGCATGTATTTCTGTTCAGTGACACTGGTTAGTGGAGGCCCATCTCTCACAGCCCACAAGTCTGCAAATTACCACACCTAAGCAAAAGCTCTGACTGGAACAGACAGAGAAAAGAGCATCAACTACAATAGATGACTAGAACTCTTTGAACTATGATCATTTCCATACATGTGCACCAAAAGAAGATAATCAGAATTTTATGGTTATGCATTATTCACACTAGTCTGTCACAGGCAAAAGGGACCTTTGTGGAGGTGACATAAGTCAGCTCTGATGAACTGATAAAAGTCCCTGTTATTTTTTTTTTTTTTATGGGTCGGTTCAAAGAATTTAGTGCTTATAGAGCAGGTGACATGCTGTTCAGTAAACATTACTGAATCATCCATTCACAGAGATCTTTTTTTAAATACAGCACAAAAATGCAAAGCATTTCACAGTTCAAACTTGTACTAGTCCTTCCCTTAAAACAGGTCCTGCAGTACACTCCTATCAACTGCAACATGTTAAGTTCTATAGACCAATTTTCATGCTAGATTTTTCCAAGTACAAAAAAGTCAAAAAAAAATAAACTTTAATGGAACAAGGCTTTCTTTGCTGTTTTCAAAACTGATAACAGAAAAACTCACTCTGATTCAGTGAGTGATTTAAGGCAAGCCATGGTTTCTGACAGACTCTTTGGGTTTGTATTGTTCCAGTTTTTAATCATTAGGCGTTTTCACATCAGCCCGATATTTTGAAATAGCGCGTTATTTTCTGACTTGGGAAATTAACCTGATCACGAAATAGCGCGCTATTTGATAATGTGAATACAAATTAGCTCGCTAATTGATCGAGAAAATTTCTCAAGTCCAACTTGGGAAATTTCCGAAATAGCAGGACAATTAATGGGAACTAGCGCGCTATTTGCGATCGCGAAAAATATCTCGAGCTTGGATTTTTATCGAGCTGATGTGAAAATGCCTAAGGATCAAGTAGGCCTAAATACTTCTTCACATTACACAATTCATGGATAATGTGTCAGCACACATTCAGAAAACTGTTGTTATCCTTATAAAAACACACTTCAAAAAAATCACAACAAAATCTTAACCAATTTACGTACAAAGCAAATAAAATACAAGTTTAATGAAACAGTGTTAGGTGAACGGGATGGCTACTATTGCCACCGATTAACAAATTGCCCTACATCAACGTAAATACGGATGGTTACTGTAAAACCAAAAACATTTGCGGCGTGAAACTTCTGCAAATTGCCAACCATGACCAAAAACGGGTACTATGCTACATGCTCTTGCATTAAATGCATTCTGTAGACAAGAGCATTCACATGCACTTTTTACTTTACTTTTGTGAATCTTCGCTCCTCATGAAATTCACAAAACTTTCACGCACATGAACATTTCTGGTTTTACAGCATTACAGGATTCCTATGTTGTATGGAATACCACATTTAATGACTCACTGACATACAAACTGTCATAACATTTGCAATACACGTGTCTGACTTTGCTCTAACTTCTCTATTCTTTTTTTCATTCTCTCAAGTCTATGAACAAGAGTAAAGAATTCATTGCTTAAGAAAAAAAAATAAAATAAAAAGACCCATAGAATGCTGCTCACAGTCTCCTGTGGCTGCCTTTTCATACAAGATATAAGAGCATGGCTTTTATAGGTAGGTAGTTCAAAAGCCATTTGTTATTCTTGCCAGGTTTCTGTCAAAACACATCTCTCCCATATTGGAGTGATTGACTGAGATGTAACAATAAAGCACCCAGAACACACTGCAATTGATTCACTGTGGCAACAAATTGACAGATAAACTGCAGTGGCAGAAAAAAAAAGTTATGATAATAATGGGGGGTCAACAAGGCACCAAGTTAAATCATTCTCTGTTATTGGTCACCTCTCTAGGGGGCTCTTTTTTTTTTCTTTCTTTCTTTTTGTTCCCCTTGCTACTGCAGCACAAAGAAGTTTCTCCTAGAGCTACTAACAACGGACTGTGATAACTTTTCAAATTCAAAATCATGTAGCCAAAGCTCTTATGATTCCCAACCATCAGGTCAGATGACTAGATAATGCCTTAGGCAATCCTGATGCGAAGGCTTGATACCATGTGGTATTATCAAATTGCTTAAAAAAAAAAATCAAATGGAATGCATTTCATACAAATTGCGCATTTGTCTGGCTGGAATCTTGCATCAAATTCTCATTATTCATTGTCCTTTTCTGCATGGAAGACTAGGTTTTGCAACTTTGCCTAAATTGCCCATTTTCTAGTAAAGTAAGTAGTATAAGGATGAATGGAGCATTGAATCTTAGGTACAAAACTGTGCATGTTCTCTTTTCATTTTTCTCTGTGAAAACAGAAATTTGTGGAAAAAGAGTGCATTAGTTAAATACGTGAGAGTGAAATTTGGGGAAATAGGGTCCAAAAGTGTCTGTGTGTATGTGTGTGTGTGCATGTGTGTGTATATGATATTTGATCATACAAATTGTATACAGTGTCAGTGTACATAATTGTAATGTTTGTCATCCTCAAATTAGTTCCCTACTGGGATTGCTGTTCTGATAAACAACAATCCTGGTATGGAACTAATTTGAAGACGTACAATGGCCACTTTACTGTACCAATGACATGAGGCCAGAAATTAAGATCAGATGGAAACACTAATCTCTCCCATGGAGCATCATGCTGAGTCCTTTTCCAAGATAGGGTTAGGTCAAAGGATATTCAATCTTTTAAGCAGGATTATGAACGACATCTCATCTTTTCTGACAAACTGTTACAAGCTACAGAATTCCTTGCACCTGATGGCTGAGAGCAAATTTGTCGGACAAGACGCTTTACATGAAATGCCCCCCTGATGTTGCCACAGTAGTGCCTATTCCTGCACAAACAGGAGTAGAGTGGTATGATTACAATTTTAGATCAATATTTAATAATGCAAATATAAAAACTGTATAAAAAAGATCTGTATACCATATTAGGAAATTGAACAAAAGCTAAGTTCATTAATTCAAAATGTGAACAATTACTCTGCCAAAAATGTTAAGTTCTACAACTTTGTATTATACAAGCAAGTATAGGATCAAATGATGAGGGAAATGAAAAGGTCAAAGAGTGTCCTACTTCTTAGCGCATGTGTAAGGGATCCTTCTTGTATTCCCTACTGGTTTTGAGCTCAATCATTGCAATATTGAGCTTGGCTCTTTCTAAAGATTCATGTCATTTCTCACATTTATCCTCACACCCAGCAAGTGGACTTCTCATCCCAGCCTCCTCAGCTGTCAGCATGGTTGTCCACACAGACTGTGTTTACACTGCCAGTTTACTCTGGCTTAGGGAATATTTGTTCAGACTTGTCTATGATGGCAATGAGATAACAAACAGATTTAAACTGGTTTAGTGGTTACAAGGTGAACGCTCCTCTTGCAAGAAACATACTGAGCCCTACCATTGAAGAGAACAGCAGTCACATGTACTTTACTGGGTTTGAGTATACGACTGTAGCACATTTGATGGTTTCAGAATAGGTTTAGAGGTCAGTGAACTGCAGAGTAAAATTACATTTATGTCTTATTTTGATGGAAGAGAAATTTTTCCTTTCTATTACATACAACTCATTGTTTGGTTGTTTGTTACTGTGATTTTGAATTTTGTTCACTTTGTTGAAAAAGAAGATTCATCTTTTGACTACGAAAAGTTACAGTATTTGATATTCCCATCTTGGGAATGAGCAAATGATACATAGATGGTCTTATATCACACTGAGAAAAAAAACTACAGAAACATTCAGTGCCTGAATTCATCATTACAATGCTCCTTACCTTAACTGTGCTGTTGTAATACATTGAGCAATTTTTATTTCTATTAGTCAAATTCTTATCAGAGAGGAAACCCCACTCTCAAGAAACCAAATAATATTATTCTTGTTTGCTAAAATTGCAACCTACAGTTGTCATTTGTTTTCTTTCACAGCAAATCACAACTGACGGCATAGAATTATTACTTCATTGCAAATGCATCACATCTTGCATTATGCTGCCTAAAACAACTTGGTGACTCAGTGCTTGAACACATGTATGTTGCATGAGGGTGAATGTATGGTACGTGTAGGACACAACAGTGAAGTGTCACTGGAATGTCTAGAAGGAGCAAATTGTATGACAACGCATTGGAGGCCATCCTCGTCGACTTGCTCTTTAGTTTTTTGAATGGAAACCTAAAGTGTGTTATTCTTTGAATCACAACTCAGCAAGGTAATCTGTGATTGCTTGCAGGCAACAGGCAGGGGAGAAAAGGAATCTCCGCTGTGAGATGAATAGCTGCTGGCAGCTGAAATCTCGGCCAGGCCAGAAACTAATCTGTAATTTAGTCTGAAGGTGAATCATGAGATGAGATTGCTTCAGTTTTCAACTAACACCTCGCCAGCACAAAACAGGTAGGGGGGAGAAAAAAAGATCTCCCCAATTGCTTTCAAACACTTCTTCCCACCAAGGACTTGGTACACAATTTGAGATTTAAAGAAAATACTGTCTCTGTACCATACAATATGTACAACAGCTGTCGATGAATATG
Organism: Diadema antillarum; assembly: GCF_040938485.1. NCBI lineage: Eukaryota > Metazoa > Echinodermata > Echinoidea > Diadematoida > Diadematidae > Diadema > Diadema antillarum. Next base: position 686,040 of record NW_027271161.1, on the reverse strand, counting down.
GGAGGTTAAACATCACAGAACATATAATTTCAGTGCCACTGATCATACTTATGCTACAGTTGTTGACTAAAGTACATGTCAAAAAAAAAGTTGTAAAGATAGTAATTTGCTATTGGAGTTTTTAAGTGAATGAAGAAAAAAAAACAATAAAATAGATTCTCAAATTAACAAAAATGAATAGATATCTGCAACTAGACTGAGTAAGCATTTTTCATACAAATCTCTGCAGTTCACGATGGTTTAACGACATTGTAATTTGTACATGAATAAATGAATAAATAATACATGAATAAATAAAAAACTAGAATAACAAATGTAGCATGCATCTGCACATCGATCATTCTATCACATGACTTCAGTGAGGATAAATTCACATGTAACTGCCCCAAATATAGACATTGACAGTGGTATACAAATAATCTTAAGTTTACAACTTGATTTTCCTTCTCCCAGAAATCACTATGAGGCAAGATGGTCGAGCAAAACACACTCCCAGGAGTGATTTGGCACAAGAACTGCTATTCTGGTGATTACATTTCATAACTATTGGGGCAGAAAGTGTGAGAGCACAACCTATGTTGACTGCACTTTAAATGATCCATGCATTATTGTGTACATTGATTTCAATCACATTGAAATAGCTCAGATTAGGGAAGCAAAGCAGTTAATCAGAGCCTGAAACCCCATCCTGTCTTTCTATGTATACCCATACATGCAAGCAGATTGATACAGTAACCACAGACAAATGCACTAATCCCTGTTCAACTCTGGATTACACTGGAAAAAAAAAGGCTATCACAAAATAGATGCGCAACTTGGCATAAAGAAGGATCCTCCCATTCATCATAAAAAGCCTCGAACACAGATTAAAAAGACTCTAACAGCCTAATATATCTTGTCAGCTCTGTCCTACTTGTAGGATTTAAAGTAGCTTTTTGCAGACCTGGACATGAAAAAGAAAATGCAATCAACCAACCCTTCTAGTGGGGTGGCTTAGTGACAAATATACTGATAATCGTGACACGCCGGACAAAAGTGTCATTTTTTCCTCAGACATTGGTATATATATGAGGATCAAAATTAGGGGGTGCTCCAAGAAATCCGCTAACAGAAAAAATGAGAAAATGCCCTTAATTTGTACATAACAATAATGTCTGAATTCAAAGACTATACACAGGGCATTCGCCAGGTTTCTGTACAATGCAATGCAATGTACATGGTTGCTAGTCTTAAAATTCAGACCCATAATACGACATATTATGTGCATGTTTACAGTAATACACCATTTTTACTGGTTTTCCTATGGTAACAGGTGGTTAGTCTGTGTTGCAGACCTGAGGGAGGTGTGTTGGAATAGTCCAGTTTTCTTAAGCACCTTTTCATTGAATAATTTCATATAATTTCTTGTAAAGGATTTTTTTAGTACTGTCTACCTCCTGTAGAGAAATGGCAAAGAGTGACATGTGACTCTGGCTCAGATACTTTAAATCTTGGGCAATGACTGAGCCAGGTGTAGGACTATGTCACAGTTCATTTTTTCTCCCAGAACTACTAGTTTACCAGTAGAAGAGCTGCATATTCCATTGAGAACTTAAGGTTTTGGGTATTGCCCTACATATTTCCTAACAAATTTAACCCGTTTCCTCCAAGATTGTGTGAATTCCATAGGTTTAGCGCAGGGATTACCTGGTTCCCGTAAGCAATTTTTATAGTCCGCACCTCCCCTCTTTATATGTTTCTTATTTCTTATGGGGGTTATTCAAATGTTTAAAAAAGTTAAAAGTCTGCTTTCATAGATAAAGTTGAATTTAGACAATTTGAATATTTTTAAAGATATATTGATATTTGTAATTTCACTCATAAAGACTTAAAGCGGTTTGAATATTTTTGGTCTGATAGCTATGTATAGACATGTTATTAAAAAGTAAAAGCAATGTTTGATTGGTTCACATTATCCAAAGAGGGTGGGATGTAGTTGGCTGGTGAACAAAGTCTATGGGGAAGTTTAAAAAGTTGATAGAAATAAAACAAAATCGGCATAGAGCAGAATCTAAATCACAATATGATATGACAAAATTCCCGACCCCAAAGGCGGTTGATTCTATGATGCTTTATGTCAAAATACATTCCACCCAAAAATACATGTGATTGATAGGAGGAAAAAGTATAGCACATTAAAAACAATATAGTTCAACTAACCCCATTAGTCCAGCAGCATAATGAAATGATTGTTAAGTTTTATCGCCTTGTCAATTGAAGATGATGTTACATAATGACAATTATCAAAGTCAGGTAGATCTACTAGTATATCAAGAAACCAAAAAGAAGGGGTGGGGTGGGGAGAGAAGAATGAAGTAAGTTATTAGTATCTGTAGTTTTGGTTTTCAGTATATTCATTTTAATTTCCTTAATTTCCGTTAGGTCATCATGGATTGGAGCATTTGTGTACTAGTAATCTGCCAGGAACAAACACAAGAAAAACTTAAAGGTCCTATATATACACTTTTGGGAGAGTGACTTGAAAAAAATGTTCAGGATATCACATTTTATGCATAATATGTGTAGGTCTGGGGGCATTTCATGAAGCATTTTGTCCGACAAGTTGTCGGACAAATTTGCTCTCTGCCAATCAGATGCAAGGATTTCTGTAGTTTGTAACAGTTTGTCAGAAAAATATCTGACCAAACTGCTTCATGAAATGCCCCCCTGTTGTATCACAAGACATCCTACCATATACAGTTTTTGCAATCAAAGCAAACATATAAAGAGATATCAGTATTTTTCTCATTAAAGCATAAATGCGGACGGTTTAGTCTGGAAACATGTTATCATAGAAATATTGTTCACATTTTGTGTTATTAACAATACTTAACATTGATTATACAGATTCATTTTTTTTTTTACAGAGGTTCTTTCTATCCGTAACTCACACTTAAGAATAATTTTCAAGCACTAATTTTGGGTTTTTGCCTTTAATTATCCACAAAAAGGAGGACTCAATGCATAAAAGGTGTATGCTTTATTTTTGGAAAATGTTGAGGAGATCAGGAAAATAATATATATTGATGTAGATTTTGGACCTGAAGGAGCAGTTGAAGCATTTTTAAGAAACAATGCCTAGTGGCATCGTTCTTATCATCAAAAATTAATAATGACAAACTCAAATGAAAATTGGAGGGGGGAAGAAAAGATGAACATAATGACATGAGACAGCTTGGTAAAGATTAAACGCTAAAATAGACAATGCAGCCTCTTTTCTCAGTTCATACTTATCCAGAGTGTGTGCTTTCTTTCCAGTACCGGTATTATTATTTAGATAGGTTAGGGGAATCCCTTTGAATTGTGTGATACATCATTTTAAAGCTTACAGTCTGCTCTTTCAGAATCTGTCCTTAAAGGACAAGTCCACCTTCATGCGCACGTGGATTCAGTGAATACAACAATATTAGTAGGACACATCACAGAAAGCTTGGAAAAAATCGTACAATCCGTTCAAAAGTTATGATTTTTTAAGGTATCTGCACAGTCGCGGCTGGATGAAAAGACTACCACAGTGTATGATGTCACATGCGCACATTCTAAGGAAAATGAAATGAGAATTTCACAAAACCATACTTTTTGAATAAAGTTCACATAGTTTCTTTGACTTGCTAGTGACGTATGTCAAGGGTAATATTATTCCCCCTGCCTTCTGAAAGAGAAGTCGAGTATCCTTTTGTAAGCGAAAATAATTTATGTTGAATTTTCTTTATTCATTCTTTATATCGTTGTACACATGTGATATTACAAGGTATAGTAGTCTTCTCATCCAGCCTCGACTGCATGAGCAGAAACTTCAAAAATTCATAACTTTAGAACGGATTGTCCAATTTTCCTCAAACTCTCACTGATGTGTTCTACTATTGTTGCTGCATTCACTCAACCCACATGCTATAAAGGTGACAAATCTTTGTCTGGCGACTTTTTTGTTGATCAATAATACCAACCCTGATGGAAATCTCTTCAAATTCATAAGTTCTGAAGTCTCCTTTAAGTTTAACCAAAATCTATATATGTAGTTGCCATGGCAACATACCACTTAACACTAATGAAAAGTATTTCAAACCTCTATACATCCCGTTGATCAGTTGTACCTATTCAAATGGAATCTCTTCCAAACTGGAAAATAGCCTCCTGTAACTAACTTCAATTAAAAACCCTAGTTTTGGGTTGCCATGGCAACGCACAAATCAACAATTATATTTGACCCCTGGTTTATACTCTTGGTACCTTCTATACAACGTTCATATCAAATTTTGTGAAAATTGAATCTTCCTACCTGGAGAAATAAACAAAAACATGATTTTTAGAAAAAGTTCATTGACCTTTGACCTTTGACCTTTGGAAATTTCACCCCAAATTCAATCAAAATATTTTACTTGTTCTCAATATTCTTCCTGCCAAGTTTTATCCAGATTGGATATTCCTGACCTGAGAAATAGCCAAAAAACCTATTTCACAAATAAAGGTCATTGACCTTTGACCTCTAACCTCCTTCCCAGCATCAATTTTCTTGGAGCACCCTATTTTTTGAGAAGGTACATCATGAAGTACCTTTGGTGAAAAAATCATGCTTTTGTCCGCCGTGTCACGATAATTTCACTAAGCCACCCCACTATTCCCTCTCACCCCTGTTTATCTCAGCAAGAGAAATAAAAAAAAGAAGCTATCTATTCTGTTGTATATCATATGCCCCAACAAATGTTATCTTCAAATTAACTTCAAAATACACAATGAATAAATTCTACATCAGTTAGATACAAAATAATGCTAACTACAGAGCTACACACATTCTGCAGATATCAGTAGGCCTATACGGTATAGATCAGAGTCTAAAACTTTCCTGGAGTGAAAAACACAGCCTCTGCATGAAAAGTACCGGTATGCATAAATATATGAAGTGCATGATCTGCCTAGTATAAGGATCTGCCTAGTATAAGATAAATTATTGAATGTATAAATTTTATATTTCAAATTACATTTTTTTTTTTTTAATGAAATGCACTGCACAGACCTATAATTTTGTTTCAAGTCCACGTAGGGCTGCACTACACGATGTATGTCAATTAATGACCAATCTAATACTCCAAGGAAAAGATATTTGCAGAGCTACCAAGTCTCACGCATTCTGTGTGAGACTCAAGCATTTAGGGGCCATCTCACGATCTCACGCATGACACCCATTTTTCTCACGCATCAGGCGAAGTCTGCAACTTGGGCCTATATGAGCATAAGTCAAAAGATTAGAGTGATAGTTGCAAATGAAGGTATATTTCCCTTTTGTCTTATAGTCACTCAAGTATGCACCTGATTGCACCATTAAGAGCTAATTATTGAAGAAGCTCCCTACCGTGGGACTCAGGCCACATGGGAAAAAAACCCTCCCAACACCCTCGCTCGCGCGCACATTTGCATGCCGAGATGCCGTGTCATGAAAATCTCACTCACAAAATTTTTTTGAACTTGGCATCCATGTATTTGTCCGTGACAGGAAGTTCACGGCAACTTTCTACAAACCTTTTCATAAAAATACAAGGTAAGCGTCGCATAAGATTCACTGTCGGTATCATGGTTATTTAGTTTCTGCTTTCCCCACACTAAAGCCAAACAAGCAAGAGTGTCTGCAGTATCGACTGCAATGAAAATAGATACTTCACAAGGAACAAGCCTCCTACTAGAAAGCTACATTCTCCAAGTCTTGAAAAATTCAATCAATAAAAGTGCACAGCAGTATAGCACCTAATGGTTCCCAGGCAGTAAATCAAAACACATACTGAGTACCTGCAAGCACACCAAAATCACAAGAGGTACAGCTATCATCACTCAGATGGAGCAGATAAAACGATCATTAATATCCATGATGGAAGTGCAAAGTGATAACTCCGAGACAGCCTGACCCAAAGAGTGCACACAGTTATCCAATTGACAAGAACAGAAGTACCCGATACACTGCTTCCCTTGCTTGATCCACACAACTGACAAAGTTGAGTACCCCGTACTAGTATTCTGCACTGCAGGGCAATTCAGGTTTGCCTATCACAGAACAGGCCACACCCCCTTTTGCTGCACTTGTAGGCATGCCTGGCATTATCATATTCCAAGCCACTCCCCCATAGCTGTTATGGACAAGACAGAAGCCCATCCCCTCCTCAACTATGATTGGCTGCTGAAGCATGTTTTGACAGTGACTCAATGTTCACTTTTTCCTGTCAATCAAGTCAATGGCACTTTGATGAAAATTTATAGACTACAGTATATTTACCAGCTATTGCAGATCCTGGAGCATGGGTGATATAGCATTAGGCTTCCACATTGCTATAAAGTAGAACCTGAAATTATGCTACTTAAAATCATCCTGTAATACTGTTGTTTATACGATGCCGGAAAATTTTGTAGACTTACATACTTTAATATTGAATTAGATATACCAGTCATTCAAATCTATTCACATCAATATTGTATTACCAAAGTGAACGTTGTGACAATAATTACATACGTTGTAGATGAATTAAATTACACACACTGTATATAGATGCAGCATTTGGTACACTAATGTATTTACATGTACTAGAACTCTATAATTTTGTTGACTTTATATACTTTTTATCACTGTTCCCTTGGTTATCGGAAGATGGATGCAAGTAAAAATTCTTTTTTTGCGCTTTTTGCAGTAGCATTTTGTTGTGTACGTTAATAATCCTAACACAATAATAAATGAAAGCTAATACATCAGGTAAATCCAATAATTTACTGCTATACTCACTCAGCAGCAGCACCAGTACCACTACACCATGCATTATCAGCCTAATAATAATAATAATTAGACAAATTTGTATAGCACAGCTACTATGTAAATATACTCTACTGCGCTGTGATGTAACAGAGCTCCTGTCACTGATTAGACACACATACAAAAAGCCTACATACAAAAATAAGTAATCATGGCCTATTAGATATCTGGATCAAAATGGCCTCTTTCTAAATTACTGTCCTAAATGATGCTAACATTTTTAGAAAATCTAAAAGAAGGTATTACTATTTGCAACTGATTGACAAATTGCCCTACATCGACGTAAATAAGCACTGAATTGATCAGTGTTTTAGTAGTAGCCATGATAAAAAAATCATGGGCGTACATACTCGAGCAGGATTCGAACCTACGACCTCCTGATCACCGGACAGGCGTCATCTCCACTAGACCACCGAGCTTTCGCCCGAAAGCAAGTGTTGGTTCTAATCCTTATAGCATGCAGTGGGTACTGCTTTGTTATTCAAATTCATGAATTTCTTCCGTCGAGATGTTTTCATTGCAACTGATTGACAAATTGCCCTACATCGACGTAAATAAGCACTGAATTGATTAGTGTTTTAGTAGTAGCCATGATAAAAAAATCATGGGCGTACATACTCGAGCAGGATTCGAACCTACGACCTCCTGATCACCGGACAGGCGTCATCTCCACTAAACCACCGAGCTTTCGCCCGAAAGCAAGTGTTGGTTCTTAGAATCCTTATAGCATGCAGCGGGTACTGCTTTGTTATTCAAATTCATTGCTATAAGGATTCTAAGAACCAACACTTGCTTTCGGGCGAAAGCTCGGTGGTTTAGTGGAGATGACGCCTGTCCAGTGATCAGGAGGTCGTAGGTTCGAATCCTGCTCGAGTATGTACGCCCATGATTTTTTAATCATGGCTACTACTAAAACACTGATCAATTCAGTGCTTATTTACGTCGATGTAGGGCAATTTGTCAATCAGTTGCAATGAAAACATCTCGACGGAAGAAATTCATGAATTTGAATAACAAAGCAGTACCCGCTGCATGCTATAAAAGGATTAGAACCAACACTTGCTTTCGGGCGAAAGCTCGGTGGTCTGGTGGAGATGACGCCTGTCCGGTGATCAGGAGGTCGTAGGTTCGAATCCTGCTCGAGTATGTACGCCCATGATTTTTTTATCATGGCTACTACTAAAACACTGATCAATTCAGTGCTTATTTACGTCGATGTAGGGCAATTTGTCAATCAGTTGCAATGAAAACATCTCGACGGAAGAAATTCATGAATTTGAATAACAAAGGTATTACTATTATTTTAATTACATCATAACTGGGATGAATTGGCATTGGGACCATTATCTCCAACCACTTAGATTAGGCAGCTATGATGGCAGTGTGCACTATAGTGTACAAGGGTACAATGTATGTTCAGATACACTATATAATTAAGAAAACAAGGTGGCGCTATACAACGCTGTAGGCTGGGGTATGACGGTACCCTTGGTTATGGTGTGCCGCATGATGCATGCATATGAACACTGTTTAATTATATGTGCAATATTATTGCTCTCATAAATTTTCAAACTTTGAAACTTTCAACATATTCTTTCTCTAGACAGTTAAGGAAATTTCTCGAAGAAGATAACCCCACACATTAGACATTTGACGAAACAAAGCATCCCTCTACACCTGCTTGGTTTGAGCTTTCCTCATGTTTATTGTGCCTTTAGTAATAATAGCTTTGAAATGGTAATATTCTGCATGGTTTCTTTTTCCTTGACTGCTTTAGTTAAATCTTAAATACATGAGTTAATCATAAAGACATCCAACAGCTTTATGCCAGTTCTTTCAATCATTTCTATTTCTCATGATAAGAAATATGTATAATTGGCCTATTGTCTTGGGTTCCCTTTCTTAATTCATGTTTTTGAAGGGGGGTTCTACAAATCAAACTACGGCTGTGAATATCAACAGTACGTAATCTGTCACACCTTTCTGAGAAGTATCTGAAATCATACATGTGACTAGGGCATAATGATGTACAAATTAGATTCTGTATTTAAAGATGTCATTTATTTGGACACCAATTCGAATCTCATTTGTCTCTATTCTATCAATCAGATCCCGACTAGGGCACACACACATGCAAGCACGCGCACACACACACACACACACACACACACACACACACACACAAATTCTGGCATTTTACAGTGCAAAACTAGATGCAAGATTAGGCAGGTGTTTGCATGCAGCACACATTCTTGAAAAGTACAGCTCCCCTAGCAGAATCTGATGCCATTCCCACAGATCTATGAAATTCAACACTGGGTTCTGGCATGGGATCATGACATGCAGAATGCAAACACAATACACAGGTTATGCCATGCACCTTGAAATCACCTGTCACAGATCACACAGGTGCCAATTGTGAGGATCGAGAGAGGGGTAAAAAAACCTTTCAATTTCAGACCAGGAAGATACGCTGTACATGTAGAGGGTGCAGACAACTACAAATTCAAGTCATGCAGTGACTTTGCAATGGATATATTAACAAGTTTGGCCATACATACCATACGACCTGCCACATTTCAATACCTTATACAATTTTGTACAATGTTTCATCTCCTTTCTATGAGTCACAAGATTTGAAATCATCAATTGTCAGTCATTTTTCCAATCCATGATGCATAATTCTTCACATACTGACAAATTACATCCATGACTGACTTAATAGCGTCAAACATTTTATGAATACAAAGGTATAGTGTGCCCTGTACAATAGGCATTGCATGCAGCAGCGATAAACAATATGTTATGACATACCATTCGAATGTGATCAGCGTACTGTACATGTAAATTGTATTCAAGTTATTCTTTTGAGTAAATATTACTTTAAAGTCATTGTTAGTTTTCATTTAATTCCCTTTCACTGGCATGGTTGTCATTCATACTTCACTGTTTCAAGGTAACATACTGTGATTCCAACCTATGATGATGTCAGAATTTTAAAAACAATTGAATGGCTATGACTACACTTGTAATATGTGTAGCATGGATATAAAGTTTGATTATGCAAACGTGAAATCCTCTCTCATAAACTTTTAACAAATGGCTAAAACTGGAGGGTTGTTTCTACTTTCATGAATACAATGTATTTATCATTTTGACATACATATCAAAGTAAGAATACAATTTACATTTGACTCTCTGACACATTAAATTAAATACAAAGAAGACTACACTGAGAGAAAAATCATGCACACACACACACACACACACACACACACATACATCTTTAATTCAATAGAAAATTAATTATCAACTTTGAATGGTTGTATACTTTGGGTACATTTCGTATTCAGCTAAAAAGTATTGGAAAGTTCAAATGTTTCGTGGGAAACAAACATTTTAATTAATAGGCAGCAGTGTGTAGGCTACAATTGAAGCAGAATGGGATGGTACAGTATACACTGCATGCTTGTTTTCACATCAGCTGAGAGTCTACGGGGTATAAAGACACCAACTCCATAAAGACACTGCCTGCTGGAGTCCAAAATACAGAGAAAAATCAATGAAAGTGACTAAATTAATGACTTGCTACCATCCTGGAAAGCAAGAAGAAAACATCTGCATGTTTCACACTCTCTACTGGCCCATAAAGACCAGGTCAATCTGCATTCATATGGAAATAACATCAATCAATTAATATTGATTGCCCGTGCAGCCCTCACAGAGGGAAAAAAGCCCGAGAAGCGCTTAGCCGTTCCCTATATGGGTAACAGTGAAGACAGCAGAAATCATTGTTGTGCATGCATTGTCAGTCAAGGTTTGCAATGGGTGCAAAGCCAGGGGTACAGTCTGTACCTGAGATGCAAATGGCCTGTAACACAAACTGCAATGTGCAGTGGCTAATTTGGATCATGTGATATGACTGCAGAGCATGAAAGGTTTCTACTTGTGCATACTGTACATCAAGTGTATATTGTGTCATCTCTTTCAAGTTTGTATTTTTTCCTGGCAGAATTCTGTACCAATCTAGAATTGTATGATCCAATTAATCTGTTTAGATAGTATTGATACTAACGAATATTTAGAATAAGAACATTGTGTGCTTCGTGGAAGAGCTCAGATATAACACTAGCATTAATCTATTTTGAAATAATTGATAACTCAATCACTACATTGACAAAATAACAACAACAACACATGAAATGGTTGTTGATATATCACAGAGACAGTATGACGATGAAACTACTGATGAGTGAATGATGAATGAATGAATGAATGAATTTGAAATGAAATGAAAGCAAATATTTTAATTGAACATGATGTAATGGTATGCAACAAACAGCAAATTCATGATTTCACATCAATGTCACCAGGGAGCACTGTTGGCCACAAACCCGAGTCCCACTTTCATAGGTACCTCAAGGACAAAGGTACATGATATATCACATGTGATGTACATCTTGTATCATCACCCTGTGCCTCATCTAATACCATGCCTTTTCAACAAAAGAGAATGGATTCGACAGCTGAAGAGATAGATCTGCAATTAGTTTCTAGATGCAGAACAATAAAGGTATTTATGACTAGTACAGAGTGCTAACCATCAATGGAGCCAGTCTCTGGAAAGTAAAGATTATTTTGATTTCTGAGGTCGAGCTCCATCAATTATTGATTGATTTCAGACTCATCTTCAATCTCTTATTGAAAATTGATTTCTGAACAAGAAATGAACAATAAATCATGTTGGTGGCAACACTGATTTCCAAGGATGGATTTCTGAATTTCAAACCCATTCCGGGTATAGCAATGCAAGTTGATTTTACTTTCCAGAAAAAGCTAGATTAGTTTAAATCTCACGCAAAACACAGAAAAAGCTAGATTAGTTTAAATCTCACGCAAAACAAGGAGAATGGATTACAAACCATGATGCTGCTGAACCACAGGTGATTCTCATGAAGTGTGTAGATGTAGACATAGTAGGCATATCCAAGGAGCAGTGCCAGTGTGGTCCCAATGATGCAGCTAAGCGTCATCCAAAACCATCCCAGTGCCTCGGAATCCTCTTCAAACACATCTGGCACGAGGATGTCATCATCACTGTCCCCTTCCTCCTCCTCCTCTTCTTCATCATAATCACCTTCTGTATAATCATCCTCTGAATCAGCCTCATCTCTTTCAGAGTTAATCTCAGCATTGTTCACTCCGTCTTCACTCCCTTGATGTGCATCTTTCACTTCCCTGTGACTGTCAGCTACATGCGAGCGGCCTTTTTGTACCCCATTCTTACTGCGATATGACTCTGCTTTGCTGCGAAACATAAGCAAGTCTTCCTTCACGTCTTCATCATCTTCTCCAGACGAATCTCGTTCAGGTATGACTACCTTTGGTGCCTTGCGTCCACTTCTGTATCTCAATTGCCTCTTCTGCGAGTTGTTTGGTTGGTTTGCCATGGCACAATCAACCCTTTGGAGTGGAGTCCACACTTTTTCCGAGTCTCAAACAGTAACTGGCTCACCTGAGAGTAAAGAATTTAACAGGATTGATTCACTGGATGACTAAGTTTAGATGTTTCAACAGATTGTGTTTCAATTTGATATCAACATAGAGCTAGAAACCAATACATAAAAAGTTTTCTTGATGAAATATCTGAAGCTCTTATTTAGAAAGACAAAAGCTGTCTAAATTGCACTCTAAAAGGTAAGAAAGGGTCAAAATCAGTCGGATATAAAATATCAGAGAAATATAGATCTCATTATCAAGAGGATGAGTGCCAGGCACTAGAAATTATGGATACTTTCTTTATAATTAACCTAGTTGTGTCTTTCCTCTCATCAGTAGGGTACATGATGCACTCTAATAGTTTATGACTCAGATGAATTTTTACAAAATCTTCCCTAAATTCGAGTCACTTTATATTACTAAAAAAAAAAAAAAAAAACCATAGTTCAAACAGTTCACATTGTCTTGATTATGATAGCATGGGGTATTTCCAGTATGTCCATCTTACAAAGAGACTACACTATGAATGATGCAGTAAAGTACTTGACCTGAAAATATCTGTACTCTTGGTACTCACTGCTACATGTATATGGCTGTGATGTTGGGCTACATAAAAGCTATGAAACCTGTTAGTATCAGATAGACTGTTTAGGGACCCACAACCCAAATATGAATGTTGGATTGAGAGAAAGCAGAAATATTAGAACACATCTTCTACAGAAATTCTCATGATGCCATTGAACTACAAGACTAGGCCTCTAAGTGTCAACTGTGTGGTTATAGGACTATATTGTAGAACTACGATTATAGGACAGATGGGGTTATGCCACCCATGAATAGAATGTTACTTAATATTAAAGTTACATCGTAGGTGTAGTGTCTAGTTTATTCTACCAAAGAGGTATGAGGTATCACATGCTCCATAAATTTTGGTGTACCACTACATTGTACCAGGGACTAGGAAGGTGTGAGAGAACATCTCACTGGATTGATGTCCTTCGCATGCAATGCACCTGTTTCTTGTAGCAGTAGCATTATAGTATACAACACCTCATAAAAGAATATATTGTAGCTATCCGATTGGTTGATTAATCATCACGTGACATTCAGTTAAAAATGTTCCATTGCACGCTGTAACTGTCAGCCGTGCAATTTCCATTGACCCCCCTGTTAAACTCATGATTGACTCGAAGTTTTTGTTCCATTGCATGGCTCTGATGTCACAACAAACATTTGCCCGCACATTCAACAATTACAAGTGCACTTACATAGCGTGTACAAGCACATATTTTGTCACTCATTTTTGTACACGACTTCAACCAATCTGTTTCACGTACGCACGTACACAGCCAACTGTGACTGCGCTACTTGTTCCCCTTTTGCGGAAAACAGTTACCATTTCTGTGCTCAAATCAAGAATGTGTGTGGACCACATCTGTTGTCGACGTCTGATTCAATATGTTGTTCATCAAAAACAAATACCAAATAGATGGTCTAGTGTATGGACATCTATCATGGTCTTTTAATACTCATGCAACAGAACAAGATTTCCAATTTGGTAAAAGATGAGATGCACTAACGCTAGACAATTTTTTACTCAACTCGGCATTCACTATTGACAATATTGTAGTACTAGGCCTATTCATTATCTCTAGTAGATCTACTAGTAGACCACTCCAGATGTATCTAGACACTTCAAACCTCTCGCAAAAGACAAGCTCTCATCACACTATGCCCCCTATTACCATTTACGTAGAAATAGTAGTAAGCAAATAATCAACATTGGAGAAGGTGATGGGACAAACTATCACTTCCGAGGCGATCTGGATGTCTATCTTTCCGAAGCGCAGCTGAGGAAAGATAGCGTACACATTCAGAATGCCGAGGAAGTGATACACAGTGTAGTTTGTCTCCTTGCCTGAAAACCAAAAGTTGATTATTTGCTTTAGATTCTTATAGTCCACATCTAGGGTTCTAGATATTCCCATTTTATTCCACATCTCAAACCATCTTAACTGGTAAGTTAGACTTTAGCCTAGGTATTAAGTAGATTCTAGGGCTTTACAGATGTAGGATCTACACGGGTTGTAGACGTACACGTACGTATGCACGTAGATGACAAAACAATGAATTTGCTCCGCGCACCAAAATAAAAGTGCGTTGCACTGTGCTGTGGACTATCAAGTGACCTTGTTAAGTGATAGTCCACAGTGCAACACACTTTTACTTCGCGCGTACTCATCTCACGTTAGGACTGTATCATTATGGATCAGCAAAATAAACGCTGTGCTTTATCACGTGATCAGCTCTTGACCAATTAATCCTATAGCAAAGTTCTTAGTATGTGGAATATAATAAATGTTATATAGAATCTACTACTTTATTGTGTTGTGATGCAGATGCAGTACCGAAGTCACTTCACACTCACTCAGGCGCGGGTTCAGGCACTCCATGGTCCAATAACACTCGTTTGCCTGTAACAACGTTAACACGTTAGTAGGGGGTTCTATTCTATTTATTTGTGATTAACCTCATCAACACAACAATGAGTGATACATGGTCATGAAGACGTAAAACACGATAGGATAAGTATGCCTTCTACACTTCTTACCCATTTTATGGATGTGGTCACTCTCATTAAAGATCCTTGTTAGCACCTTATCACACCCTAAGCATTGTCAATGATAGCTGTATCAGTATCACTTTGATTTCCACAGTTCCGCATAATATGCATAGCCAGAACTTTTAGGGCCTTTAGTGCAGTGAGAGCATTCGAATTCACATGAGCAGACGACCGTGTGTAGTAGTGTGTGTGTGTGTTGATTATTAGTATACATCTCTATGGAAGAATACAAAACGTGCGTGGCCGGCCTGTGATGATGAAGGCAGCGTTGTTGTGTTGCGGGATGATTGTATACTAGCCTTTTATCAAGGCACTTTTAGGGTGTGTTTTTTCCGGGTAAATAATCATTCGCTCTTCAGTGGGTCATATTATAGCAATTAAACTGAATATAGGCCTAAAATGAGAGATTAAAAAATAAAATATAAATTGTTTGTTCGTAGAATTAACAGCCAGTTTCACAGCAAACCGGATACCAAAAGATAAGCTTCATAAACTGACATCTAAGTTTTTTATCGCATCCAGAAATGATTAAGTGTGGGTTTTCGTCTGGCAGATAGTTTAGCTACAAGATACAATCAAGTGTATAACTATATCGCTTCATGCATCAACCTAAAAAGGTCCTGTTTCATGATGAATAATATTTCATTGTTGATTTGTTCAATGTGTGATATCCACTGGTTTAAGGGGAAATGTAACCCCAATGTAATATGTGGATAATCAGATAATTCATTTAAAAGTTATATGAATTTTCAAAGTTTCCATACCATAGACGCTGGATAAGAACACCAAAACAAATCATATATTGAGGGTAATGATACTCTCTGCTTTCTAAACGAGGGTAAACCAGGTGCTCTAGTTTGTTAGAAAAATACCCAGGACATGCTGTTCTCTTTGTAATTTCTTTGAGAATTGAAGACCTATATATCATTGCCCATGCGAACGTATGACATCACAAATTGTTTTAGTGTTCTTATCCAGGATGGCTACTAGTAATACTATATTAAAACTTCAAAAATTCATAACATCTGAACCATGGCCGGCGGAACCCACTACTTGAAACTTCTATTACCTCATGTTGACGTTTGATTGTTTTTCTTTGTTGTTTTTACTCTTTTGCTAAACGACAACTACAGTGCACTGCAGTGTAATAGGAGCTAGACCAATATAGTACCCCGCTTCTCAACTGATGGGCCTCAAAGTTTTTTCAGGCTGTGGGCCAAGATGTCTGCCAAAAATAAATGAACAGCCTAAATAGATAAATAGATAGATAGATAAATAAATAAATGAATAAATAAATAAATGAATAAATAAATAAGTAATAAAGATAATAGATTTTTTTGTATTCTATATACCAGGGCCACGAAAAAAAGGAACTTTATGCGAGCCAAAGTGGGCCTCGGAATGGGGGGGGGGGGGGGAGCAAAGAACTCTAGAGTTCTGTGGGGGGGGGGGGGGGGGGGGAAGCGAGGAGCCCGAAGTGCGTTCACGGTATATCAGTAGATGGCGCACTCCTTGTCGGACCCGCGCGCTTTGAACGGTCACCGAACGTGACCTGTTGTTATTGTTTGTCCCAGGCCTCTTGTCTCATCTGCTGCGAATGCCTGCGATGTGTTGTCATCAGCAGTGTACGAGCAATTTGAGAGATTTACATGATTGTGACAGTCACCACTATTATGTTATAGAATACCAAAAAAATAGTCTTCCCATGTAATGATTGATCTGCCGTGATACAAATTGAGTGCATTTATATGAGGAATCAGGATTGATCGCGTCCTAGTTGAAAATAATCAATGATTTAATTTCTCCATCACTTCTCCTGTCTGCTTCCTCGATTCATGATAGTTTGGCAAAGACAATTTTTACTATATTCTGTATAATTTCACCATTTTCCCCCTTTTGACAAAGCAGCTCGTGCGATGAGAACAGTGTTCCTGTTTTGCAGCTCTGCATGTCAAAAGCGATCAACAGACGTTGATATTACAAAGGGAAAATCCTATTTAAAAAAAAAAACAATAATCCAACTATAGCTGACCCATTTATAGTTCATACTTTTAATTCATCTTCATCAAAAGGCAAATGCAGTCCCAAATACACTGAAAATTGGTAACTCCGCTTATTCCTTTGCTTCAGAAAGGTATTTTATATAAACAGACTAGACAGCAATAATTACTGATCAAGATTTCTTGTCATCTTCTATTTCATTAAAATTCTTAGAAAATAATTTTCACCAGGACAGCTTCGTTTCTACTGATTTTTTTTTTCTTTCTAATCTCCAGTTTGGTTTTATAGAAAAACATAGTCGGTCATACTGTACTCATGGTCTATTGTCTTCTTTGTGCAAAATTTGTACTTTCTCGAGATAAATCCCGACAACTAGCCTGCGATACACTTTTAACACAGTATAAAAATGGAATACACAAGGCCTTGGAGTGGTTCAAGAACTACTGTATCTTTCCGATCAAATGCAATATGTTTCTTGAACGATCATGCCGCAGATATACGAAAGTACTCTACGGAGGTCCACAGGGCTTAGATTAGAATGATGTTTTTGCAGTGCACGTTTTATTAGCCTTCTAAAAGTCACATAGTGCGTCATGTTGGTGATGCAGATGTGTGGTTTTGGTGTTCTTTGATGAAGTGTGATTATGTTAATAAAGTCATCTTTTATTGATGAACCGTCATTTCAATTTGACTTGTGCTGACCAAAGAACAACAGTAAACCGAAAAACTCGGAAATTATAGAATATATAGACTTTAGAATCATCCCTTACAAGGGATGATGCTAACATGTCTGTTAACATGGCAGTAGCCAATTTCGGAAGCATTTTCCCTCTACAGTGACTTCTTCAAATAATATTCTCCTACTTTTTTTTAATGAAGACTTTTATCTCTAACTCTTAATTATTTGTATGGTGGTTTATTATCGAATAATTGATTACAATTACAACAGGGCTGAACATTATTTTTTGCAAGCTCTGTTGGAATGGTAGTATTATACTAGTTAGTATAGGCCTAGTGTGTCAAAACATGATTTGATAATACACTGTACATTAATTTTCTTTCTCAGGATATACCAAATACACCCTCACATAATATGCATACACACAGGGGCCGCGGAACGTTTGTTGTTGTTGTTGTTGTTGTTGTTGTTGTTGTTGTTGTTGATGATGTTGTTGATGTTGATGATGATGATGATGATGTTGTTGTTGTTGTTGTTGTTGTTGTTGTTGTTGTTGTTGTTGTTGTTGCTTTGTTTGTTTGTGTTTAAGTTGCACCCCCCCCCCCCATCCTCTCTCCACCTAGATACCTCCACCCAACCCCATTTCAACATTCGAAGTGAAGAATAATCTCGTGGAAAAACTTTGGGAGAGCCATATGGGTTTTGTTGTGATTTGTTCATTAGGCCTACTCTTTCATTGCTTAGTTTGTTTGTTTGTTTGTTTGTTTGTTTGTTTGTTGATGTTGTTTTAAAGATTGTTGGGGGCTGAATATGCAGCCCCTCCCCGCCCCACCCCCGCTTACTCTGCGGCCCGCCCTGGAAGTCTGCATGCACACGAGATACCCACCATCACTGCTTCTGCATGGCTTTATGCTTTTTTTGTCTTGAGGGAAAAGAAGACAGAATTTCATTTAAACCTACGCATCCATGATATTGAGTCCTTTACTCCTCGCCTTCTTCCGCCTCACTGGCCCTGAGGTGTACCATAATAATGGTTCGTGATCACAACTGACTGCTTCCATAGAGAATCTAAGGTCTGTGAAAGAAGACTAGGCCATCCAAGGCCATCGAAAGAAAGTGACCGTGTCGACCGTTGTATTTCATCTATTGTTCATTTGGTGAGATCAGACACATGAGTATTGTTAGAATTTGCCATGTTCTTTATGCATACTGTCATTTAGTGAACTTGCTCTGCATGTTTATAATATAAGATTGTTTCAACAACCTGAATTTTATTTAATTATGTAGTTTTGCAGGGGAAGGGCAATAAAGCAGAGTACCGGGTATACGGTCCCACGCATTCATTATTGTGTAGTTATTTTCTTCAGGTGTTTTACCATACACACACATGCACACCCGAGTTCGTGAGTAAATTACTCGGTAAGTAAATGCAGGAGATGAGCTAAAAGTAAGCTCACACGCTACAGCCCTCAGCAGGGAAACTCTCTAAGGTAGAGGAGATGGTGTCACCCTAACTAAATAAGTATAACGTTACACACCAGCCCATCCCCAGTCGCTGTAGGTAGGATAACTGCGACAGCCGCCACACGCAGTGTGTGCGTGTGGCGGCTGCGCCGTGCTCCCATAAAAGATCTTCATGTTGAACAAACGGGTGCCTTTGCGGCGCTATATTTCCTTAATTTTTCAACAGAAACTACTAGGAATACTTACATGGGTCGATGAAACCTAAATGACTATCATCGGCGACTGTTTGATGCATTTCATTGCTTGTGATGCACAAAATGATGTCTTATAAGCAGCTCACCGATGTTCACAGAATTCACAATCACTTGCACAAGCGCACAGAATACTTGAACTAACATAAGCGAAACTGCGGGGAAGCCGCCAGGACCGCGCCTGGCGGCGCGGTCTCCGGGGCTATAGGTAGGACAGCGTACTACAGACACAGTTAGTTACACTACGTCTGGTCGACGTCGGGCGAGTGTCACCTAACACTAGTGCAGTGTTGCACTTGATTTTATTATGGAGATTCTATTTTTATTAATTTAATTTACCTTTGACTGAAATTTGGGTAATCATGTAGAAATGCACACCTACTGTTCGCTTCGCCGTTTGTCAATCAAATTTTGTGCAGCTATATTGGAGATGCTTAAAGGACAAGTTCACCTTCATAAACATAAGGATTGAGCGAATGCAACAATATTAGTAGAACACATCAGTGAAAGTTTGAGGAAAATTGGACAATCGATGCAAAAGTTATGAATTTTTAAAATTTTTGTGTTGGAACCGCTGGATGAGGAGACTACTACAGCTTGTGAGTCATATGCGTACAACAGTATAAAGAAAATGTAAAGAAAATTCAACATATTTTCACTTTTTTCGCATAATAAAAGAGCACTTGACTTGCCTCTTTCTAAAGGCAGGGGGAATAATATTACCCATAACATTTGTCGGTAACGAGTCAGGGGAATGTGTACTTTTTTCAAAACATGACATTTTGTGAAATTCTCTTTATATTTTCCTTATATTGTTGTACGCACGTGACATCTAAGTTATTCACAGACTGCAGTAGTCTTCTCATCCAGCGGTTACTGCACAAAAACTTCAAAAATTCATAACTTTTGAACGGATTGTCCGATTTTCCTCAAACTTTCAATGATGTGGTCTACTAATATTGCTACATTCTCTCAATCCTTATGTTTATGAAGGTGAACTTGTCCTTTAAATTTAACCATATCAGAGATTTTCATGGAATTAGACAGCCGAAAAGGGAAGACAAATGAGAAATCAGAGCTGAAAAGTACGTCGGTCGCGAACATAATCTCCGACGTAGAAAGTAGTGCATCGATTTCGCGGAGAACGATGTCAGCGATTATAATCAATTCTGGTGGTCTCTAATTAGCCACTTACTAACAATATCAAACACCACTTGTGCAATATGTTTAGGCCTGACTAGGCCCTACTTTCTTTTTCGTATTTTTTTCTCATTGTCTTCATTGCCACTATCTTCACGATCCTGATTATCACTATTCAAATTATTGATACAGAAATTATTCATACCAGCATTTGGACGTCCTTTCTTTAAAAATTGTGGCAAGTATTGATTTTTTCATGACAAAAGTTGATATTTTAATTTGAATACAATATTGTTGAAGAGAATAGAATGAGTTGGAGGAAAAGTGGAAGGAAAAGGTAGGGCTATAAAAGGAGGGAGAGAGAGAGCGAGAAAGAGAGAAAAGAAGGTGAGAAGGAAGTTGAATTCAAAGGGGATTTGTTTCTAGTAATCTACTGTACATATATAGGCCTAATAATAGTAAATTAATGAGAATAGTGTAAGAAAAAGTGAGAGACTATGTATTAATATAACAGAATTCTTATAAAGTGCTCATTCTACCTATTAAAAAAGATACTCATGGCGCTGTAGAAATAGAATATTGAAATTGACATGGTAATATGTTTTCAATTTATGAGTTTGATTTGAAGTATAAATAATTGTTTTTATGATAGTATTTATTTTTCCATTTCATTTTTTATTATGTATTGAACTGCAACCTCAATATTTGCTTTTGTTTTGTAGTAAAGGTCCATTTTATTGTGCAATATTCATGATGGGTAATCTTCATTTTTTTCATATATCTTTTATTGTTTTGTACACATTATCCTTCCATCATTTAGTCAGCAAAAAATGTTGACAGATATTCAGTCACACGCAGGAGAAAATTAACTAAAACAATAAAAAACACACGCATCAAGATCACTTTCTTTCTACCACTTTTGACTGTTGAGCCGACGTAATTATTGTTGTTAAACACCAAACAAGTGGCTGTATCACAGACTACAACGATTGATTATCATCGTTCGCTCTTCCACATAATCATCATCGATCATGCTACGCTACAAAGCCATCGATCGGCATACTTTTGAGTCGGAATTAGCTAATTTTCTTGTGTAATTTATAATTGGCTATGAAATTTCATGAAACCGTCAGATATGGTCTATCTTGACATTTCTGACAGCCACAAGAAGGTTTCATTAACAAATTTTAAGGAAGGAAATGGTAGGTGTGCATAGTGTGCATTTCTACAGGATTACCAAAATTTGGGGGAAATTTGCAGTATCGACTATCGACCGTGACCAGTCTGCAGGTCTGTGACTTTATGTTTGAAAAATTGAGAGTGTTAGCATGCGAGTGAGTAGATAGATGGAAAACTTAGCTTGTGTTTGATAGCAATCTATAGGTACATGTAACTGTAATACATAGCTAGTCTATGGGTGCATTTATAAGATTTTTCTTCTGGTCAGAAACAGTGTTTTGAAACACTGTTTCTGGCCAAACAGTGTTTCTAGCAAGAAAAAAAAATCTTATAAACACTAACCGTGATTTGAAACAGTGTTTTTAAACACTGTTTTGAAACGCACAAAATAGTGCATTTCAAAACAGTGTTTCTGTAGAAACAGTGTTTCAAATATCTTATCAACGCAACCGCGATCTCAAACACTGTTTAAATGACGTCACAATGCCTTGCGCGCACCCTGTTTGACCTTCTGCCGAGGAAAAATTGTGCAGCGTGAGTTGCGCAATGGCACAGTCTGAGCGAGAGCCCCAACATGCTCGGAGAAAAAATCTTATAAATGCTCTCCTGACAAAACTGTGATTTGAAACAGTGTTTCAAAACAGTGTTTCAAAACAGTGATTCTAGGCATGCAAAATCTTATAAACGCGGCCTATATGAGAGTAATGTGCCCAAGTTTGGTACGGTACACTTAACTAACAGTTTTCGTGCGGTAGTTCCATAATAGATGAAGTCTTGAGTGTATCTTTCGGAACATTTTGTGTCAATATAATGACATTCTGAATGCATATAATCTTTAAGATATAAGAATTATAAAAGAAACTTGGCAAAACTTGGTTTTTAAGTTACCTTCTATGGTGCCATGATTGGTACAGCGCATCTTTAATTGGTACACACACATGACTTGTATGTGCTGTAATACAACTTCATTCATTTGCCTGCATCAACATTATTACCCATAAAGAATCATGTAGCTGTACCAATCATGGCATGGCACTGTCTGGAGGCAAGGTTTACAGTACTAGTATTTATGTAAATTTCTCTGTGAGCTCACTAGTCATTTGTAATCTGGCTGCTGTTGACTTAACATCACAACCAACTTCATTTGCACAAGAGATCACTATTCACCGTTCAGTGCGCAACAACTGGAAAATAGTGGTCTAAAATGAGGACTGCATCTTAATTCGTCTGCTAATTGCCAGCTTGAAATCTAGTTTGGCAAGATGTCATGAAGATCAAAAACTTTTTGTGAAGCTTTACTGGTCTTTGCTGTCCTGTTAACTGTGAATTTCAAGAGGTAACAGGCTGCATCTTTCAAACATGATATACATACAAGGCTATGGATTATTAATTAGCGTCAAGTGTGTCAAAGAATACTGGGCTGTGCCAATCATGGCGCTTTACCAATCACGGGCTCATTACTCTGACTATAATATGATACTAAATCATATAGACAGAGTCTAGTAGGATTTGTATGAGATATTTAAACAGTATTGAGCTTTTAAATATTCTTTACAACTGTTGGGTATTTCGTGGTGCATGGTTTTCATTATTTGTATGTGTCAGACGAACTAACCTATACCCTCACCACACTGTAAAATGGCAGTGATCCACACCCTGCATTTACATCGATGATATTGATAATGGTTCTGCACAAAATATTTCTATATATTATAGGGCCTATATGAACCCACAATTACATTGATGTTAATCCATATGTTGTGCCTTAATAAGCTGATGATTCCTTGTATGTGGTGAGGTACTTGAAAAGTGCAGTAAAGATACCATTTTTGCAGAAACTTTAAATCTCTGAATGCATGTAATTTAGCATACTTTGTTTGATTTTCATTGGGCAAAATAATAAAGTCATTTTATCATTCAAGATATTCTTGCCCTCACACACAAAAGTTAAGAAAGCATACTTATGTTGATAAGCTGATCTGGTCAGACTTCTAACATTCTTTCATCAATTTGATTGCCAAGCTTTATGCTTGTCAGTGGTTGCCCTACTGCACTATACATAATCGTGTCATAATTTCAAATTCTTGTCAATTTGATTTTAGAATCCTTGTTTTGAGAGGAGGTCAGAGAGATGGCAGACGACAGAGAAGTCCTGCGTGAAGTGTGGGAGGGGAGAATACCACTTTGCTTTGTCTTGGCAGAAGATGAATCATCCATGGAGAACCCAGAACCATTTGTGGTAAGCCAATCCTCAACACTCCAAGATATCTTAGCTAATAGGTTGCCAAGGTGCAGCATAGAGATGAAGAATTTATAGACCATACAGTCCAATTCCGCTCCTTTGTCATACCCTGTGTATTTTTATGAATTGAGGTAAAAGTGAACGGACAGAATCATAGAAGTTTCATCAATATTGGATGTGAACTGTAGAGTTCATGCAAATAAAATGAGGTTCCGATGTCACAACCTCGCTAGCTTCTCAATCAACGTCCATTCTTTGAGTAAAATTACAATGAAGAACTGACTTCTATAGCATCAAATGACAATTTTTGTGTTGTACTAGAGCTGATCAATGATTACTTCTTTGGGTGAAGGATTTATAGATCCTGAATTATTGACCAAAATCATGATTTTTGTAATATCTTTGTGTTCGAACAAATGAGAACATTGTGAGTTGAGGGCATCATCGCTGTAGGATATAGGTAATGTGGTTGTGATGAATATCACTGTGGTGACCACATACATGTAGCTTAATTTCGTTTTTTCTTAAATCTTGGAATAGGTGTAAGGTCTATGGTATCAATTTATGAAGTTTGGAGATGTCACTGTTTTGACCAGAATAAATTTGACTTTTTTGCTTTTGTTTTGTTGGTTCTTCCGTCAGTTGATGGTATCAAGATTGACATACATCACATTAGTCACTGAGAAAATCCAAAAGCACTTCAAGAAGTTTACAGCTATAGATGAAGGAGACGAAATCTGGTTTGAATCGGACGGACAACCTCTTAAATGGTAAGACACTCTCATAAAGATTTTTAGCCTGTCTGTCTTTGTTTTGTTGTTTTGTTTCCCTTTTTATTTGGTGTTATATTAGATCAATCCAGAACATTATTACATGTACTTTTAGTCTTTTGGCACTCATACTTGATTTGAATGTAAGATTATTTGATTTTAAGCTCAAATAAGCAGAATGAATTTGTAAAGCAGCAATGAAGATTTTTATTGAAATTAAAGGACAAGTCCACCTTCATAGACATGTGGATTGAGTAAATGCAGCAATATTAGGAGAGTACATCAGTGAAAGTTTGGGGAAAATCTGACAGTCCGTTCCGAAGTTATGAATTTTTTAAGTATCTGCGAAGTCACTGCTGGATAAGAAGGCTACTACAGTGTATGATGTCATATGCGTACAACGTTATAAGGAAAATAAAAAGAGAATTTCACACAACTTTACATTTTGAATAAAGTGCACATTTCTTCAACTTGTTACTGACGTATCTTAAGGGTAATATTATTCCCCCTGCCTTCTGAAAGAGAGAAGTTGAGTGTTCTTTTGTTGTGCGAGAAAAGTGAAAATATGTCGAATTTTCTTTATTCTTTCTTTATATCGTTGTACACATGTGACATCACAAGCTATAGTAGTCTTCTCATCCAGCCGTGAGTGAGCAGAAACTTCAAAAATTCATAACTTTTGAACGGGTTGTCCGATTTTCCTCAAATTCTCACTGATGTGTTCTACTGATATTGCTGCATTCACTCAACCCATATGTCTATGATGGTGAACTTGTCCTTTCAATGATTCATTCAACAGACTGTGACCCATTTTCTATTATGCCCGTGGAGTATCAGATATCCATAAGTGTTATCAAATGTCAGATGAAACTTGTAAATACAATGTATATTAGAGTAATCTGTCATATATGATGGCAAACATAGTTTTTATTTTATATTATCTATGACAATCCTTATGTACATATTTGTAACATTCTGAATAATTCCACTTATCTTGTGATGATATCAAAATGAGCCTATTACTTTAAAAAATTTTGAAATTTCTGCCTGTAGATTTTAAAAAACAGTTAACCCGTTCCTTTTGCAATTCTCTGAGCGCCTTCAATGTCCCAAAACGAGATTCTTTTTGCGAGGCAACAGAGAACGGACAGGTTAGTAATCCACCTGTGCGAAGGCAGTCAAGCGGTACATGTACCCCCTTCCTGTGGTCAACTCCATGTGCCATCGAACAATAGAATTATTGATCGGGTGCAATGAATGAATAGAGCGTGCCCTGACGTGCTCACAAACTCTTTTGTTATACACAAAAGACGCACCTACAGACCATGTAAATGGGATCAGAGAAGTCAAATATCCATTGAGCTCAACCTTGATTGCTTTGTACATCTTTACACGAGTTTTACAGCAAAACAAGCACACACTACCGAGGAGAAAATGCAAATAATACTGCGATATATGGAATTTTCATACACAAAGAAAACAGATATTCATAGAAGAAACTCTAATCTTTCTAGTACAGCCATTTTTCTGGGCATCGTAACACAAATTAATATGAATTTAGGCCACGAATGCAGGCACTGCTGTCTATATTTTCGCTACCTGGTATGCCAGGTTCCCATATATCAGTTGACGCCACGGGAACCTGGTATACCAGGTTCCCGTATGGAACGGCTTAACAACAGCTGTCCCTACCCTCTCCATATTTTAGAGCAAGCCCATCATCTAATTTGATACCATCAAATGTGGAAGCTGCATTCATCAATGATGATTCCACTGTAAAGTAGTCTGCTGAACAGGGGATATAGCAGAACAGAACTTTTGCATTGATATTGAGGGGCAATGTGGTATGCATGCATAGATTAGTATATTTGATGTAAATTCCAGCTTGATCAACTTATTTTCACCACTCTCTCTACATGCAGGCACTACCCAGTGGGAGTTTTATTTGACCTGTTCATGCATGATAAACCGCTGCCATGGAGAGTTACAGTACACTTCAAGGTAACTAGTGATAAACTATTGGCACCAACTGTAATTTTCTAAAGCTAGTATATCCATGGCAAGCCTTACAAAAATTGAGCATGGAGCAGCGAGCTTCAAAGTCTCCCTGATGCTACAGGAGGTTCCCTCAAAAGTAATATGTTCCTTCATGTTCTGCCAAATTAGATGGATTTCATTTATGTAAAAGACAAGGCTATGTATTTTGAAATCTTTATGTCATTCTGTTTGTGAATGTAACTGGTATTGGTCAATAATTTCCAATCTTTTGTCTCTCTGGAGATGTTTGGATGAGTCCCAAGTATATTCGGGCAGATGTCTATGGGAAATGCGTGTTGTAGCAAAATCAGCCCGTCCTCAACAGGTTAATAGTATTACCGCTGCCTAATTGTCCAGTCATAGTTAAAGAGCATACATACCAATCATTGCTCAACATTTCTGATTTCAGATTTTTTTGGCCGAGTGTGGTCCACACAGCAAGTCCTTCACAATCAGAAGAGAATTGAAGGATTTTGTTGCTAATGAATTCACCAATAATTACTTATCATGTTTAGGTAATGTCATTATAGTCACACACACAGATGAAAGTGTAGACCTGAAATTATGTGTGTGATTTTAAGTTTGTTTGTTGTTTTTTCTCACAGGCAATTGTTTGGGTGCAAATGTTTGTCTTCCAGTTGCTTTCCTAGCTTTCAATGCTGTCTTTTGAGTTTCTTCCTGTTCCTCTCTTTAATAGTTTATCATTCTCTCCTTGTTGCTCTGCAGAATTTCCCAGAGGATGAAATACTGCATTGTAAAAGCAAAGAAGTGATAGAGGCCATGTACATGTCTTGTGTGAAGGAAGCAGATGTTCTCAAGCACAAAGGTAGGCTTTAATCTATCAGACATTGCAGCTGGGATGATAGCATCGTCCACAAAGAAATTAGATATTTGTCCACATTAGCAATTTAGAGCCTTTAGAAGAGCTACCAAGTTTAACTCATTCTGTAGGAGGCTTCTTGAAAAACGAGATGTCTCTCCACGTCCTGAGAAAAAAAGTAAAAAAAGATGTACCCAATTTGAAAAGTACCAGTAGTTTTGCCTATTGAGGTGTATTTAACCAAGGAGGTGTTAGAAAAGGAGAGACAACTCCTGCTCTCCTTTGAAGTCATGCGCGGCACCGCCGAAAAGTTATGCGCTTAACTACAGGTGGAAATCAGGTGCTTTGACAAAAGAGAGCATCAATAATGGGGATTAGCACTCTCACATCTAGAAATACTTGCCCCTACTGCATTTCGCTCTCTCTCTTTCAATGTGATGGCAACAATGAATTTGTGTACCTTAAATTGGAGCAGCGAATCAAAATGCAGTGTAAAACTGACAATTTTAACAGCAAATAGTTTAAAAGCACGCTGGTGCATGCTTTAGCGGAGTACTTTATTTGAAAGATCAAAATATCCCAGATTAAAACTATTAAAAATGGAAAACTAACATGCGGAAATGTGTGCATTATAGAAAAATATTAGGGTTTTAAGATGGCCCAATTTTCATTTCATTTCAATTTGCGCATTACGAAGAAACTAGAAATACGTGTTTATAATATTGAATTCTTTCCTAAACTACTCTTAATCCATTCAAGTATTTCACTTAAAATTTTACTTGGAAATAAAGCTTGTAATTCAACGAAAGGTGAAATGCGTTCTTCGTCTCCGAACTTCGCCTTGCAACTAGAGCGGTGCAGAGCATGACTTCAAAGCGTATAGTGGAATGCTAGACATCCCATTGTAACGCTTTGAACCAAAACATGTGTTTGTATGAATTACGAAGAGTTGTCTCTCCTTTTCTAACACCTCCCTGATTTAACAGACAGATATTTCTCTGAAAGCGTTCAAATCTCCTTGATTTTGGTGTTTCAATATTTGCAACCCTGCTGCAGCCCTGAATTACAGGCAAAATCATAGGCCTACATGTGGTGACCATCAGCAATATCTTGTATAATGTGGTAATTGACCAGTTACCTTTGGCTACCATGAAGTCCTTGTAGCTTAACATGCCTGCCAACTGTTACTATTAATACTAGCAGGAATATCCCCGTTTTATCAGGAAAACAGGATTGTCATTTGACTGTGAGTTCCTGTATCTTTGAACATCCATTTATAGGAAAGAATGGGAAAATTTGATAAAAAACATTGAAAACTTGTATGTCTACAAATATAGTCCCCTTTGTGTCTATGTGGTCCAAGGTCAGATGATATGGGTTAATGTTCTACCTGATCTTTGTATCGTATCAGATCAGTGTAAACTTGCAATAACTTAGTAAGAGTGACTCTTATCAGGGAAGAGTTTGTAGTGGACATATTATCAACTTGGGGCATAATTTTTAGTATGTCTGTATTTTTTTCTGTATAAACCAATGATAAAGTTAGGAGATGATGACATCATCACCTAATTTTATTTGACATATTATGTGCTTGCAACCTAGTCACTATTTTGTGATAACCCATTAAATGTTAATATTTTATGATTATCTATTTCTTGTCCGATTTGACACAATGTAGTGGTTCTATTTGTTTGATTTTACTCAATTCATTAAAGTCAACTTGAATATGTATTAGAGTTGCACTTTATAGGTTTAAGCATACATTATGTACATATTTCTATTCATTTTCATATTATGTACTTATTCTATTCATTTATTTTTAAATTTGATTTTAGGGCATGTCATGAACAATCTGCAGCAGAAAGATCACAAACAGCTGTGGACGGGACTCCAAAGTGGTGAGTGTAAAATGGTTGATAGAGGGCACTACTTATCAATAGTTGATGTTTACACTTTTTCTTTAATTACACATTGACTGCTTCAGCATATGCACCACCTGCAGTCACCCCTTTAAAGGACAAGTTCACCTTCATAAACATAAGGATTGAGAAAATGCAACAATATTAGTAGAACACATCAGTGAAAGTTTGAGGAAAATTGGACAATCGATGCAAAAGTTATGAATTTTTTAAATATTTGTGTTGGAACAGCTGGATGAGGAGACTACTACAGCTTGTGAGTCATATGCGTACAACAGTATAAAGAAAATGTAAAAGAAAATTCACCATATTTCACTTTTTTCGCATAATAAAAGAGCACTTGACTTGCCTCTTTCTGAAGGCAGGGGGAATAATATTACCCATAACATTTGTCGGTAAAGAGTCAGGGGAATGTGTACTTTTTTCAAAAGATGGAATTTTGTGAAATTCTCTTTATATTTTCCTTATATTGTTGTACGCATGTGACATCTAAGTTATTCATACGCTGCAGTAGTCTTCTCATTCAGCGGGTACTGCACAAAAACTTCAAAAATGCATAACTTTTGAACGGATTGTCTGATTTTCCTCAAACTTTCAATGATGTGTTCTACTAATATTGCTACATTCGCTCAACCCTTATGTTTATGAAGGTGAACTTGTCCTTTAACAAACAACAACAAAATCACTGCCAAATCCAATGCAACCTTTGTGGGTGTGTGTGTTTGTGTGTGTTTGTTTGTGTGCATGTTTGTACACATAGTTTTGCATACCGGTACAAGGGATATATATGTATTTGTAGATTATTACAATATCAAAAGAAAATTTTGGAACAAGAGAAAAACAGTAGGCCTATATGTCCATATGTGCAATGTCGTGGGTGTGTGTGAGAGAGTTTTTTTTTTTTTTTTTTGCTTGGTTCATAGTATCCCTGTATCATCCTACACTCCGACTGTCCTGTAATCTCCAGTGATAGTGTCAAACTCGCTGCTTCCTTCAGTCAGTAGAGGTTGACAGTGAAAGCTCTCTTGCTGCAGAAGGCATTACTTCTGTTCATTGGTTGGATATTTCCCCATATTCTATACATAGATAATCATGTGCTCTGTAGGACGACCATAAAGGAACAAAAATGCAGCACACAGATGAACTTACATACAATGTCCATGTACACCGACTTTCCCATTTACACAGTGCTGCATTGCAGTAATTATTGCATTTTATCAAATAAAGTAACAATGTTGCGCAGTCCTTACATAGAGAAAAGAGAAATTGTTTGACTTTGGAATGACAGCAAAATTATTCACTTATTCAAAAACTGTCAGTTACAAACTCACAAGCTGAATTTATTGACTTCCACAGATGATGTTTTTGTGTAATGTTATGATGACTTTAAAGCCACCATACAACCACCTGCTACAATCATTTTCATTGGTTGTTTCTTTCAGACAAATTTGATCAGTTTTGGACCACCAACAGGAGGCTTATGGAAAGACTGAACAATGATCCTTTCAAATACATTCCATTCAGGATATACCAGGTTAGTGTGAAGATTCCTGAATCCTTGAAGTAACTGTTTCTTCTAGTGGACCACAGTGTTCTGGTTTGTATGCTCTTCATGTGTCAATTGTGTTTGTTTTGTTTGTTATCTTGTTTTGTTGTGTTGTGTTTGTGTGTGTTTTGTGGCTTTACGAGTATTTGAAGTCTTGCATATGTTTTGTTGTGAGGGATAGTAGTCTTAAAACAAAGTGCAGGAGATGATCATGTCTGGCCATTATTACTGTACATAGTACATTTCTTTGCTGTTTTGTGTGAGAGTAAAATAACCCCTCAATGCATAATTCCCATATTCTCCTGTTCTTGCTTTTTTTCTTTATTTGATCTTTTGTTAGTGTATTTTGTTAGTTTTTTTCTGTTGTATGTTTTGCTCAAAGTGCCAGTAATCCTTGTGTTTGATATAGAGTGTATACACTATTAGGGCAATTCCGCGGTTAGTAACGTTACATTTGAACAAATTTAGATATTTGTTTTTACTACAAAATTACCATTTATTCATTTCAAGTCAAAATTATGTCAAAAACATATTCATCCTACCCATGTTTATGATACAGAAAAGAATGAATACAATCCAAGAAATATTAGAATTGCTATGGCAACTTAAAGGGCTGGTTAGTAACGTTACGAAAAAAGGACATGACAAAAAAATCAATGTCTTGTAACAAAAAGTGTGCAAAAATTCAAGTTACTTCAAACAAAGTGTTGCATTAATTTCAATTATTGCATCATGACAAATGTTCATGCAAATTTTTTTAGCAATTCCACCGATAATTTTTTAGTTAGACCCCCAAAAGCATGGTTAGTAACGTTACGGTTAGTAACGTTACATTTGTCCGGAGTAATTCCGCAGGTCATTTCATCCTTTTGTAATTGACAAAATGTCACATGACTTCTGGAGTATTTAAATGTATTCATCTTTTACCCTTTAGCAAAGCTTTGAGGAAAAAAATTCAAAGGAACCCACTGTAATTTGCATTTAAGTGAATTTCAGCATCCCCAGTCCCACATGTACATTTTAGATGATGGTTTTAGATCTCGCAAAATCAATGAATACGAAAAATAAAATCTACTGAATTTGAAAGACCTTAATGATTGATGAACATCCATGGCATTAGTTGATACCTAAATCAAGGAGTAAGATAAAGAGGCACATTTCAGTCAGTCCGCACCGCGAGCGAAAACGCACGTATTTATTCAAGTCGTATGCACGGCTGAGCGGTGCTTGCATACGTAATGAGCAGATACATGGTCATGAATAAATCCGTGTAGAACGAGTATTTCTTGTCAGTTTTCGACACTTTTAATATCGACAGAAAGAGGAAACATTAGCAAATATGCTCATGATCAAAATAAAACGGAAAAGAAGAATATAGAATATCAAAATCTCTCTCGAATTCGGTATTGTATTCAAAAATATTCCTTCACGTTTGACGGCAAAAAACTAACATGAAATCTTTCATGCCCCTCTAAAATATGGTGAAGACTATGTCCGCTAAAGTATATAGTATCACAATAAGGGCAAGTTTTCTCATCTTCATTTCAATACGGGTCAGGAACTAGCAAAATTCAGAGACATGTCTAGCGTCGAGTTTAAAAAGATTATCCTCGCGTTCACACCGGAATTCCGGGTCTGTGATTGGTCGAAATCTGTCGCAAGACGCGGCGTGTCGCATTGCGTAGTATCCATTGGCTGCTGACTCAATGCTGTGAGTTCAAAAATTATGTATCAGATAAAAGTGTCATTGATATGAGTAATAGCTGAATAGTGTACAACTGAGTAGGAGGTAATTTGAAAATGAGAGCCTATATCAGTGTTATGAAATCCATGATTTTTTTAAATGTTAGGTTCCAGATTGTGATCGAATTTTCACTCTCTATACAAAACTTGAACTTTACACAGGAACCAATGATGTGTATGTGAGTGTGCACTTACAATGACCCTGAACAATGGACCTGGCTACCATCTGTCCCGAGCTCTGCTGCAAGGCACATGAATGCTTTATCAATTATTCATGTGGATTGCCCTGAGTACTGCTAGTCTGAATTCTTGACACAGGGTGAAATGCATGCACATGAAAGAAGTAAGCACATGTTTCCATGTGCTTGCACACACCACATTTCAGAATGAACAAAGACTAGCTGCGATAGTGGAATTCCTCATGAAGCATTCCAATCCTGGTCATTGTCCACGACCATTGTCTGGGTATCAACAACACACTCCACGCGTGTTCATTCACTACCCCACTTCCGGTAAGAAAACATAATTTGCCTTGTTTTCAACAAGAAAATTCACAACCTTAAGAATGGTGCCCCTCTTCGTTTTTTAAATGATCATACTCGCTCAAGTTTCACGATTGTGAAATCGAAGAAATTACGGAGATCTATTTTCAATACCAGTCAGGAACTAGCAAAACATCAAACTATGATCTAAAAGCTTCTTGAACACTGGCAAAATAATCGTTTACTTTGATGCTAAAATGGACTACTATATTGAGATAAAAAATAGGGAAATTAGGTATCAAATTAATGAGCATTATCAGCTCTATAACCTACCCAACCATCCTGGGTCAAACAATGCACTGCGAAAGCTATGAAAGCTGTTGTTGCGACCTCTGCAAAAACTGTCGCAAAGTATCGCGAAATCTCGTCAGTCTCAAGGGCACAAACTGCACAAACGTGATTCTGAATAAAATTGTCGTTCGTGACTCATTATCGCACGCGCTGCGGACTGACTGATTTCTTTTATCCATGTCATGTCCACCTAACTGCGGAATTGCCCATTAAGTAGCTTGTAGAGACATATTGCTGTTTCCTTCACTGCCCCCTCCTCGTTCATCTATCCCCAGCCTGACAAAGTCTGCATCCAGAGGTTATTCAAGCCAGTCAGTGAGGAGGGAGAACCACTCACACTCCGTGCCTTGCTAGCTCACAGTGTACCGGACTTTTTTGGGGAAGGTGGTAAGTACTGACTCCTGATGTTTTCCTCAACTTTTACCTCCTCAGCAGAAGGTAGTGAAAAACTGTTGTGTCTCCAGACATGGTGACAGTTAAGTTTTCTGTTGACATATTGCCAGCCAAATCACGCTTTTGTTGTGGTTTCAATGGGAAGTACAGAAAAAAAGAAAAAGAAAAAAGAACTATGCTTAGAGTGACATTGGAAGAACAAAAGAAATAAGCAATGTTGGTATCAAATGTGTTATTGTGTCTGCTACATTCGCTTGTGTTGAGTTTTGTCACCAGTCAGCTCAGAACACACACACTCACGAACACGCAACAGTATGGCTTTGGTGGTTGAATTCTTCTTTGGAGGACAGGCAACATTTTGTCTTCAGATTTTCAGTCATGTAAATTATTGATTGCTAGGTGCAAAAGTGTAATAGATGCTTATGTATGTGTACAAAATAACACTGATACAAATATGGGTATATGAGAATAGTACCAATTATGAATGAAGAAAGTACAGTAATCAGTTGTCTCACGATGTGCAAACGTTCTTCATTCATTCTTCACCACGATGAACCTCTTCCAATCTATAGTACCAATTATGTTGTGGAATAAGAAAAAAAAAGAAGAAATCAGAAATACTTCCATGATGACTTTCCAGACAATTTTTTTTTGGCTTTAATGTGTGATTCAAATTGCAGAATTGCAGTTTTCTTTCATTATATTGAAATATCATTATAGCCAAATAGTAAAGTATGCAAAGATGTATAGATAATTTTGAGACCTGAATATTTACTTCGTTGTAACAAAAATGTCATTATAACCATGTTTGTTACAACAGGAGTACACTGCTTCACATCCATAATTTCCTTCAACTCCATGATTTTCTTGAGTGCAGATAATAAGGACTACAAGGTGCTTATCCATGGCATTGAGACGCCGCGGGACACACCGGTGCAGTGGCTTAGTGAACACCTGAGCTATCCGGACAATTTCCTTCACATGTGCATTCTGCCTACGCAACCTGAGAACGAGATTTGAGGATGTCTTTCCAAAATGCTTTCCGATGCAATATGCATGAATTGGACTCCAAAGAGAGAGGATGAATTTATGTTGGTGGTTGTCTGTCTTAGCTGATTTTTTTTTTTTTTTTTTTTTTTGGCGACTCCTGATTTGCACACAAGGGAATATGCAGTTGAATTCTGTTGTTCAGAAAAATCCAATACATTATTGCATCAGTCTTAGCAGTATTTCTAGATATGTATGTTTTGTATTGAGCATGCTTGTCTATGACCCACCTCACATGTAACAAGCCTGTTGTAAAAACACACAGCATGATACTATCTACGACTGCGAGAGGATTTCATGAGCAAAAGAGTCAGTATTTACTCGTAGCGCTATTCCATGACAAGATTAAAAACCGGGAAAAAAAGAACAATTGTATTGCTTGTTTCACAATATGTGCCAGAAGGATTTGCCACCAAGTGCACATCTTGTAAACATTGATACACACAATCATGTTCCACACATTGCACTCTCATCTCACACAAAGAATGGGAAATATATGTGACCCGCTACAACAAAAGGATTCGAAAGTCGGGGAAGGACAATTTT
Source organism: Diadema antillarum (assembly GCF_040938485.1). Classification (NCBI taxonomy): domain Eukaryota; kingdom Metazoa; phylum Echinodermata; class Echinoidea; order Diadematoida; family Diadematidae; genus Diadema; species Diadema antillarum. Next base: position 650,479 of record NW_027271161.1, on the reverse strand, counting down.
CTGAAAATGGCATGACATTATTCCCTTACCCTTCTACTTTAATTTCATATATAGCACAACACATAAAAGTACTCGGTTGTGGAGATATCGATGATTTTAATAGTACATGTCAAGTAGTTGAGGAAATCAGAGTTTCGAGAAAAACGGCTTCAAAGTTTTCCTTCCGACGCTTTCATGATCAAGGGGAGGCAAGACAGTTTTCACCACTTGACAATAGAAGACATGCTCCTAGCGACTTCCGTGATGTTCATTCAGGCCTGTCGCCAGCGGTCTACGCACAACCAATCAGTAATAAAGATGCCACGCACTGACCAATAAGGTCACTCCCTCGTTGCTAGGGGCAGAGTTTAGCTGCGGCGCTAAATCCAAATGTTCGGACTTGTTTCTGTTACGTTGAAAGTCGGAAAATCATGGCCCAGAAAAATGCTGATTTCTTGCCTTTCCTTTGATCATTTAGCTTCAAAATTTCGGCAGATGATAGACAAAACATTAAGCTACAAAATTATGCCAAAAACAGAAATCCGATTGTTTCGACCGATTTTGATGATGTGACCTCAAACTCGACTTTCTCGGCTCCGCCGTTAGCGACTTTAGGATCCTTTTGTTGTAGCGGGTCATATTTGTACCATGGTATTACAGAATCAACAAGTACCACTCGCTGCACACCAGGTACTCTACACAAGAGCAGTTGGAGGCAATATGGCATATCTGTCATTATTTATGTGCAGTGATAGGAAGGGTTTTACCCAAACTCTGTTGTAAACACAAGTTTCATATTACAATTGGATTTGCCTGTCTTTGCAAAGGTACCTGAATTTGAGGTGGGTATGTTTAGTATTGTACAGAGTGTTGCCTGACATGTGCTGCAGCTGGGGGCTTTCCATCATCTAGTGAAAACATTTTGAGTTATTGTCATTTGAGGGTTGTTCTTATTGAATATGCTCTATTAAAACTGCTTTCAACCTGCAATACCAAAGCAGCTATTTAAGCAGAGCTAGATACCAATCATGATTATTTTGTAGCCACTCGATGAAAGTACAGTGTTGATGTAAATGCTGGTAAAGAATGGGATATCAGACTCCTATTGTTATCATGTTTGGGTGGATAGTGAAACAAGGAAGGATGGCTCTTCTGGAGTCTAAAGATGATAACATTTCATGAAATGACGTGTTATAGACCAATCATTTATCTATCGGAAATCACCAGCACCGTTTCCTTGCAAAGGCCACCATTTGTTTGTTTTCCATCGCCTGCCATTTGGATCATGTAAAAGAAAGTCATCGCTTTTTTGAGGTTGATAGAAAAGATCTGTAGTGCTATGTCAACCTCCCTTAATCCAAGGAGAAAGATTTTTTCATCAGTTTTGGCTCTTTTTAATCTGCCTTTTAAGGAATGGCGTGTCACCTACACAATGTAAGCAGTGTCTGACTTATGCCAAATGGTGTATCAAGGGTGGATGTTTAAGGCCTCAGTACAGGATAAAACACAGATCTCACAGCTCTATTTTTTTTTTTTTTTTTACATGTATGCATACTGTATCTATTGATAGGTCCAGAAATGTTTAGCAGTGCTGCAACATGTGAAAAGAGTATTATGTATACACTGTACATACATACAATGTACGTCTTCATGTAATCACATGCAAATTACCATATTTCTCTCATTAACACTACCTCCTCAGCTGTCCATAATGTTGGTTACCATCTTCCATCTAGAAGTGATCTTTGAAAGAGCTAGTAAAAAATGCCAAAAGGGGTCTGGTTACAGAATGGCAGTGGTGCAGATTGCCAGGAGATGTAAATACTTGATAGATGTACTAGCAGTGCAATTGCAAACATATTGGGCTGTACATGTTTCCAGTCAAATACAAAATGTACATCAAAACTGCTAAATGTTGAAAAGTCACCAGCAAATGTGAGGATATCATCTCTCACTTGTCTTTAGCAAGATGTACATCAATAGTGGTACATGTGTCTTCTTATTCTTATGAACTCCATGGGGACAAGTGGAATTCTAATTATGTTGTTTTTGTTTTATATTTGTCTTATATTTGTTTTTGTATTTTCTGCAGAGGAGTGTGGCTGCCGTCTGTAAAAAGCACACTGTATGGCAGTTGTCTGGTGCAGTGCACTCCCGATATAACGAACACGGTTAAAATGAAATTCTTGTTTCAATGAAGTAAAAAATCAGGTCGCAAAATTATCCTCTGTATACCTTTATATACACTACTGTTTGGGTATGACAAAATCTTGATATAAAACCGCTGGTCCCTGATCACTTTGTTATAACGGGAGTGCACTGTACAGGGGAACCTTGTTATAATGAGCTGCCTGGGACCATTGAAATGCCCTCCTTATACACTGTATTGGGTATCTTGTTATATTTAGGATACAAACAAGAATATAAAGGAAATTGGGCAAGCAAACTTACCTCGTTATGTCGGGTATTTCATTCTATCCAACCTCCTTATAACAAGATTCCACTGTACAATGTACAAAGAAATTTGCCATATCAGAGTTCTCTACTTTGAATAAATGGTATTTAACTTCGGATTCAATGCAATAGTGTTATCTACTTTGTCATGTACAGCAGGTGGCTTAGTAACATGACCAACACAGCCGCGTTGAATGAGCCTGTATCCTGTGTGTATTTATGAGCATTATACATGATGTATGTATATAACGACATGAAAAAAGAAAAGAAAAAAGAAATAAGCAAATATATAGAGGTGTATTGATATAACAAGCACTCACAACAAAATAATGAGGCTTCACCTTTCATTTCATGATTGTCATGTTGTCTGATTGATACATTTATTGCCATTTCCATGTATTTCTTTTTGTTTTATTCCCTCTTACTTTCATCTTTCCATTTCTGTCCCCGCGTTCACATTAGACCCCACGATCTTATCTTTTTCACGACTGACCGTGCACACTGCTATCTCTACTATCCACAAGCTGCAGGGGCAATTGAGCTAGGGGTGAGCTCTGCCACTCGAAACCAGACATCGCGCATGCGCACATTTGGTGTATACAGCTGGATGCTTTCAATTACGCCCCAAGGTCGCTCTCCCCTCCACATCTCGTCCCTGGACGCAACTTGCTTCGTGGGGACGAGGGGACAAGTCCTAGCAAGCGTTCACATTATGGTTTTCGAGGAGAAAGTCCCACAGCACGGGACTTTCCCCGCATCACGGGGACTAATGTGAATGCAGGGTGTAATTACTGCCACTGAGTAGCATGGTACTTATGAAATGTGCTTGTGGAACAGTGAAAGAGAACATATCATTCATTCATTCTTCTTCAAGGAGCAACATAAAAAAAATCCTGGAGGACTTGTATCTCCTTTGTTTTAAAAAAGTATCAAAAGATTAAATTTCTCAAAACAGACAAAGGCATAATACTGTATTCAACGAAACCATTTACATTTGTTTGACTATAGGTAATGCCCCATTGGAATACATTATTGAAAAGCTGAATATTAAAAATTTGTTAGTTTTCCCTCGATAATATACAGAAAGGAAATATAAACATAAAGCCATCTTAGAATTATTAATTGTTAAAAAAGAAAGAAGTTAAATTTAGGAAAGAGATTATTGGCAGACAACACGAGTGTGATCCTTTTCGAATGGCCGAGTCTGAGTACAGAATCATAGGTAGATTGTAACACATATGGCAGCTGCGTCATCCTTAGTTACTGGTCAGTATTCACCATTCTTTTACATTATATTGTACTAACCCATGCCATGTGACACAATGTGGCAAACACGCTCTTCGTTCAATATTGCTGTGATTCAGAGTAGCACAATGATCACTGCTTCCATGAATGATGACAACATGCAAACTTCATTCAGACATGGCCTGCTATACTAGAAACTGGTACCGTACTGGGAAACCTGTTGTAACAAGCTCGCTTTATTTGAGGTGCTGCTTTTGATGTGGTGAATTTGGCAGTCCCGACTTTCCATTACAGAATTTCGCTGGTCACTTTTTTCAGTACCAGTTATAACGAAGTAAACTTGGCAGTCCAAGCGGGGCTTCCCTGTACATGAATTTTTTTTTCTCCATACTTGGAAGTACCACAGTAAGAAACAATAAAAACACCTTGAATCATCTACTGTGTAAACTCATTCCTGATCTCAGAGATAGACTGTCATTGATATACACACATAAATTCCTGTATGAAGAAGTGGATATAATAAAGTCAATACAACCCGCGATAATTCTGAAGTTCTAAACTTCCCAGAAGTACAGTTTCAACAGTTTATTTTTAATGTCATGCAGGCATTGCGCAGATATTGCATAAAGGTAAAACAGTTCTGGTGCACCTGCAGAATCGTAAAATTTCGCTCCAAAATGTACACGAACTGCGTGTAAATTGTCTGAAATAGGGCCGAGTTGTCCAAGACCAAGCTTGTTAGCCTGGATCCTTCTGGAATAAAAGTCGGTAAAAAACTCCAAAACAACTCATCATCCCGGCAAATCGCATCAGCCAGGTAAGTTTCTTGGCAGATTCTTTCAATAAATTACAAGCAAATACATGCATGAAATGGTGCAAGACGGGTTCTCAAACCCTTGCCAGAACTATGTTTTCACTTTAATTTCTGGCTAATTGTAAGATCATGGAAAGCTCATCTTTGGCTCAAATCTCTCACACACCATTTGTTCAAAGGAAGGTGTCTCCCACACTATTTTACATATTTTTCTGGTGCTACACAGTCATAATTGCACACAATAACATTTTCAATGTTCAGCTCAGCTTTATGATAGTGTCACTGCAAGGGAAGAGGTTGATATGACAGGATCCCCCCCCCCCCCCCAGTAAAAAGAATAACTCAAACAACCTTGATGAATAAGAAGCCCTAGAAAGGCAAAACATGCACAGTTGTGCAGTATGGCCCCACTGCATAAGTAGTTTCAATCAATAGCAGATCTGTTTTATGCACTAGGGTCCTTATGTAATGAATTTTAATGCTTGTATATTTTGCATGCCGTTATCTTCCTGCATTTTTCTCTAATTTGTACAGATTAGATAAAAGTCTGCTGCAGTAATATCAATGGCCCCCAAATTGCTACATTTATAAACGATCCTAAAATTGGCAACAAATGTGAGAGTGTAAAAATTTCTCTCAAAGTGGCAATTTTTTCTGATTTGGGGGAGATTTAATGAATTAAGTCAGTTCCATCTACTCTTTCTCCAATACAGGATATGCATTAAAGGTAGGGAATCCCATTTGCATGCCTTAAATGAAGAGTTGTATAAACACAGTGGTATGTTGAAGAGAGTATCATTTTAGAAACTCCCATAAAGTATTGAAAGTGGAAGGTAACATTTAGTACATTTTTATTGACCGTTAGATTTTGAATTGAATTCTTTTCGGGGCTCACCGTAAATTCCAGTACATTACTAGGCTACCTTTGCAGACCCATGCACTGCATGTGTGTCCATCATGTATATTTTGTGAATAAAGTTCATCAAAACATTTCTATATACATTCTTGCCACACACTCTATATGTTATTACGTCAGCTCTTATACTTTTAGATTTGTGTTTATAGATAAAAAATACAGAAGACTGCAACAAAAAGGCTTAAGTGTGGCTGACACACAGAACTACTGAGTAGTTGAGTTTTGTGCATTATTCAAATTGTAGATAACTGTTGACTTCCAAATTTCTAAGCAGTGGCCTAAACAAGTCCCCTGAGGTTCATATCTAATGTTTTGCTGCATTTTGGGAGTTCTGTAAAAGGTATCCCCTACCTTTAAATTACAAAGTTGCTAATTCAATGAGGAAAATATGATAATTTCTGCAGTATAATTACCCCATGGCTTGATAGGTTAAAGGTCACAGCAAGACATAGTTTGGTAATACAATTGTATGTGTCCATGGCCATATAAGGGATAGCACACAGAAAGTACATACAAGTAAACAGTACATCAATTACCCCCAGATACACCGTGCTGGGTAAGATAAACAAGCCAGTATTTTGATTTGTGGTGCAAGAGTAGAAAGTGAAATGCAAGTCCACATACCAGCGTACAATACCACCAACAGTCCCACATGTGTTCACCTGAGTTAGTTTTCTGTGTCGAGTGCTTACAGATAAATGGTGATTGATGACTGCCACCTAATGATAATGGCCAGATATAGTTGCCATGATCAATTCCAAATCATGAACACTCATTTTAAGTGTCTGACTTGCATAATTAAAGCTTTGTAAGCATCTCAATATAATATAAAAATATAATTATGATCTCTGACTGAAATTTGATTTGACATGAGATCATTGCCCTTCCTTTTCCATGTCAAGTTTTAGCTTGGCCAGAGCCGCGAGTCGCGCATCCCTCCACTTCCGACGTTCCTCCAGTTTATCCAGCGGCATGAGGGCATTCATCTCAGCCACAATCTGCTCTACACCCTTGCCGCTGTAGGTTGGATTTGGCCCAATAGTTGAGAGGACCTCACGCATGCTTGGAGCATAGCGATCCATGTAGCTTTGCATACCTTTGAATTGGAGAAAACACATATTTTACAGTTACTCACTAGATGAAGTTACTGATGAAAATTTTTGTTTTTTAGCTCAGTAACCTTTGATCTCGAAGAATATGGCAAAAAATCTCTTCAGTCCATCTAGCATACCTTGGCCAGCAATGAGAAATTTCATGCAAAGGTTTTCTAGAGTTGTGTTAACAAGTTATGGGTAGGTTGGACAAAATGGACAGACAACCCAAAAAGTAATCAACAAAACTAGAAAGAAACAAAACTCTCCACTCCGATGCTTTTTGTTGATGATGAATCTTTAATATAAGGTCAAAAGAAATAAATATTCTACTCTAACATACATGAGTTTGATGAAAGTTGACTATAACATCAATATATATATATATATATATATATATATATATATATATATATATATAATATACAGTCAACCTTGCCTAAGTCGAATCTGTTTGGACTGAAGAAATAGCTTTGACTCATAGAAAATTTGACCTAGTGTATGAGGCATTAAAATCAATAGAACATAAAGAGAAGAGGACTTGAAAAGACATTCGACTTGGGCAATTATTCGACGTACTGTATGTGAGGTCAACTTAAGCAAGGTTAACTGTATGTATGCAATGGAAGCGCAATACTAAAACATATCACAGAAATTTGTTTTACCAGAACTGACCAAAACAGCATTCATGCTTGCAAATATGCGAGTGTATATCTATCTCCACCAAGTCATGACAGATTATGTAAGGAAATGTCATATTTGCAGGGACAAATAGGATTTTAACCTTTGCTGTGGTCTGTTCATCGATTGGCAGAAATGTTTGGAAACTAACTACCAATGAATAGATGTAATCTAATCACTCTCATCCACACTGTGTCACCATAGCCTTCATGTTGGACTGGGGTGCATTGCCAGTGGCGGATCCAGAGGGGGGGTGCAACCGGCGCACGCCCCCCCCCCCATTCATTAATTTTTGTTAAAAACAAAGAAAATAAAAAGAAAAAAATGAAATGAAACCCAGAAGTGGCACCAGAAATATTAGTCACACCCCCCCCCCCCCCCTCCTTTACAGAATTCCTGGATCTGCCCCTGATTGCTACTCCTGAGTTGGCTTGCTAACTTAACAACTATGCCAAGTTTGAATGGATCACTGAGTGCTGATGAAAAACCTTAGCAAGTTATTAAAGCTGAGTGCCTGAGCACGAAAAGGGTTATGGACACACACATATATACCTTTAATACTGGTGTTCAGAAAAAGCTCACAGACAGAACAGAAAATAAGAGTACTTAAAACAAGAATACTACCATCTTACACACATACAAAAACACACACATACCACATGTAAAACAGAAGGAAACAAGTTGTAGTACTTACCGTCTGCATTGAGGTGCATGACTCCCAAGGGGCCAAGGAAGGCATAGCGGAGACCAAGTCCCTCACTCATCACCTTATCCACATCTTCAGCTGACAGCACTCCATCCTAGTGCATCATAGAAAAGATTGAAGGCAACATATGAATCTTTGGGCAAGAATTCTAACAGGTCGGTCTTACACAGTTACGAGACATGCTTGTACAGTGCACTCCCATTATTACGAACACGGTTATAACGAAATTCTAGTTAAAACGAAGTCAAAATTCAGGCCACAACATTATTCACTATATGTATTTTTATTGTTTATTTGTTCGGTTATAACGAAATTTTGATGTAACGAAAGAAAACTGCCGGTCCCAAGGACTTCGTTATAACGGGAGTCCACTGTACTTTTACTGCAAAGAGATTCCAAAGAATTCCCCAACAGATACACAAGACTGCACGTGAAAAGTATTTGCACTTGTAAAATTTGGTTTATGATTGCTTTTGTTTACAATTTTTGTTTTAGTGAGTTAAGTGTTTTGTAGTTATCAATGTCTTAATACTTTCAGCATGTTGTCTTTACACATTTCTGAAATCACTAATGCCATGAATATACATTGTATCTAGATAGACTGCCAGAGACTATGAATAGCTTGCTGCATGGGGTTATGAAGCATTTACAAGATCTTTAGATTGTTAGAAATCCAGAACAACATCCACTCTGTCCCTGTGTTTGTACCATCACACACTTGAGATGGCATTTGACTGACTGGGACAGAGATTTCCTACCTCGACCAGTCTCCACGTCTCAGCGATGAGGCAGTACTGGATTCGGTTGATGGCAAAACCGGGGACCTCCTTCTTCAGGGTCACTGGTGCCTGTCCCAGACTGCTCAGGATGGCCCTGGTCCGGTCAACGATTGACTGGTCAGTCCAGGGGGCAGGGATAACCTCCACAAGAGGTGCATAGTAGGGAGGGTTGATCTGGAAAGAAAAGGCAATGTGGAGCATGCATCTCCATTTATTACACCATCATTTGCAACTTACCTCTTTCAGTGGGCAGAGGGAATATTACCCTTGACATGTCAGTAATAAGTGGAAGGAATGTGTACTTTTCAGTAAAGAATTACATTCTGTTGAATTCTTTTTGTGTTTTTGTATCACTGTCCTTCTGTGACATCAAAAATTTTTGCAGTCTTCCTATCCAGCAATGACAGTACTGAAACTTTCCAACCTTTGAACAGATTGTCTGATTTTCCTCAAATTTCACTAGTGTTTTTTCACTAATATTTCTGCATTCATTCAATCCACATATGTGTTTCAGTTTCATTCCCCTATAGATTGTAAGAGAAAAAACTAATTTTCCTAGAAATGTTTCTGCAAAGTTGGTAGAAATCAAACCATGAGTTGTTGGTTTTTTTTTTTTTTGGTTTGTTTTGTTTTTGTTTTTGTTTTTTTTTTGGGGGGTGATAAACAAGACTACAAATTACAATGATGTAATTGCTCATCACACAATGGATGAAAAGCAATAACAGCAGCTTACTGGAGCATTATTGTGCAATTAACGGAAAAGAGCGAGAGCCACTCACAGGGTGGGAGACGATGCACTGATTGCGGCGCTTCAAACCCTCAGTGAACTTGGACGGCAGGATACAGGAGGTAGAGCTACTGAGGATGGTGTTGTCTCCAACACACTCCTCCATCTGACTGAACACCTTCTTCTTGACCTCGATGTCTTCGAAAACACATTCCTGGTGGAATAAGACACAAAGCCACTTTGCTTACCGAAAATGTTTGTTTCAGACTACTTTCTTACCATTCATTACCTGGTGGTATGCAACATAAGTGGTATATTTGAGCATTACAAAAGTAATTTCTTCCTTTTGATTATGTGGGCATTCTGGCAAGGACTATTAAACAGACATGAAATAGGCAAGTGATGATTTTCATTATATGCACTCATCAATGAATTTCAACAGTCCAAGACAAGCAAGTAAGTGAGTTTATAGTAACTTGAATTTGGGGAGATTGTAAGCCTGGCAGGTTCTGACAAGTTGATTACTTTTGCCCATAAATGTGAGCCAAAGAAGAAAGGTGATTATAGAGTATTACAGTCCATTCTCTATACATTCATCCATTAATCTATGTTTATTATGAACATCACTAGAAAACAGTAAACACTCCTGAAAGAAGTGTAAGTACTTATGACGATATGCAGCACACAATTAGTACCCAATAGGATGAACGGTTGGTACATTGTAGGCAAAAATAATATATGGCACTAGTAATTCATCAATAAAATGTTTTAACACTATCAATAACAATTATCTGTAAACTCGAGTCCTTGAATCTCGAGGATTGACCCCTGCTACATATTGTTTTCAGGCTTTGCATGTTATGCATCTTCTTCAACATATTCTAACTCCCTTGTAGTACATATCAACCTAAAAGATGGATGACACGCATGCACAATCCACAATTACATAATCTTCCAGCCCTATGGGCCCTAGCCTGTAATGTCCTTACTGAATTACCTGGACAAAGGTGGCTTCTGCTAGGGCCTCTGGCATACTGCTACTCCCCTTGATAAGGGCAAACTGTTCCTCTGGCGACAGACTTCCCCGCAGCATGCCCGACTTGGACAAGTCCTCCAGCCGACCCTTGATGACGGTCAGGGCATCCTCCACCTGGAATAGCAAAGACAGTGATACAGTGATACTCCAACATTACCTGGGTGTTTTCTAGATGCATGCCTTTGAAGGGTGGAGTGACTTTCACAAATAATACCCAGCCACATGAGTGAGGAAATACATTCAAAATATCGTCTGCCCTGACTCAGCAAATATGTGTAGTTGGGAAAAGGAAGAACAAAGAAATAAAAATCTTTTCAAGATGTTTGAAGGAATTAAGAATTTACATTCTCGGTGAGATTAAACTTTTCCAGTCCTTTTTAATTTGTTTTGATATTGGGGGGGGGGGGTGTTGTTGTTGTTGTTGTTGTTGTAGCTTGACTGAATGCTATTAATGAATTCAAATAAACAATCTAAGAAAAAATACACTTCTCATGGCTTATTATTTCCTTTGATATTCTGTTTTGTTTGGGGGAGCAATAGCTTGAATAAGGCATTTCAACTGTACTAACATTCAATAGGTAACAATTTCAGCTATCCTGCACAGCTGTTTGTCCTATACATCCTGCACCTACATTCCTTGTGTCTATACAATAATATCAGAGGCATCCATCATGATCAAGCCATAATTTTAAATGGTAGTCTCCTATAGTTTCTAGCAGAAAACCAGTATTTCCCTTTGTGAACAAATTATATCAAACATGTTCACAAAATTACACTGCTTAGAAATTGGCAATGTGAGCAAGATTAAAATTGCATTCTTTAGTACATAGTGCTTTAGTGTGCTTGTTTATGCTACTGAGTGTTCAAAAAATGCACAAATTACACTCAAATGATACTTCACATAGTGGATACAAACTCTGAATCATAGCATTATGTATGTGTAAATGTTGTTCTCAGAATCAGAATGCATAAAATCATCTTAAAAATCCATGTCTTTATCAAATAATCAAATTACAATGTATGTTACCATATATTGCAAGAAAAATCTTACCTGAGATGGCTTGATATCATAGACAGTGACCTGATATCCTCCACTTGCAAATATCATGGCCCAGCTTCTTCCAATCAAGCCGCTAATGAATAAAGTTACAAACACACAAACAGGGAAAATTACATGAAGACATCAAGGATAAACTGGATGTTATTCCAACATCGATGACCTCCAGATATTGATCACATTCCCATTTCTTCTTCTTTTTTCTTCTTAGAGAATAATGGGTTCTCGTTTGATTTAAAAGGTAGGGGTGGAGCACAACTTACAAGCACCATTGGAAAGCTAGTTAACTTGTGCTTTAAAATGCTAACCTCATTCTGTACTGGTTGCAGCAATTACTCTCTGCTACCCCCTTGACTTTCACCAAAAATGATGTGCTTAATCTGAGATGAAAAGTAAAACTTATCAGACAGGACTCTAATTGTCTCAATGTCTTTCAAGTTGTCCCGCATTCATTGCACAGCCTGGGTGTTAACTGCGACCAGCCCAAACGCTAATCATTGGGCTCCCACAGTATAATTGTGTACAAGGAGCACCCCTGGTTACCTAGGTGTGTGATATACAGCATTCACCAAAGGGGGCAGTTGGAGTTAACACTGGGGAGCCGGATATGGGAGCTGGAAAACACAAGTGACAGTCTTGTAGTAGCTCTTGCATCAATTTTCCCCAGTATCTGTCTTGCTGGGTGGGCTTTGGGTTACAGTGAAGTGCCCTAGTTGGCGTGGGCGTGGCCCTAATTTGTTTGTCTTTCTGTCATCTATTCATGCTTTCATTCCCTTGTCTGTAACAACAGAGCAAGCTGCAACTACCCACACCATGTTGATCAGCTGTGGTCATAAAATAGATGCATGAACATATGCACTCTAAGTCTCACACCTGTTTACAAATTCCCACGGACATGTGGTGGAAATGATATTGGATAAAATGATCTTATAAAAATCATTTTTATTTTTAAAGGACAAGTCTACCTTCGATAGACATTAACTGCGAAGCCCCAACGTGCAGCGTTAGGGCTGTGCCGTTTTCGCATTCAGATCGAGGAGTTGTACAAAACGGTGCCGTTTCGGCGCTATATTTCCTTAATTTTTCAACAAAAACTACAGTAGGAATACTTACATGGGTCGATTAAACCTAAATGATTAATTTCGGCGACTGTTTGATGCATTTCATCGCTTATGATGCAGAAAATGTTGTCTTATAACGCGAATATCTTCAGCTCACCGATGCTCACTGAAACTCACAATCACTCGCACAGGCGCACAGCATGCATGCAGTGCAGTGCATTGACAGCATGCGTAATGCGTACTAATGGATATAGCAGCAAGTCTCTCCACTGTTGCACTAGGGCAGGCCGCTTATCACTCCTAAAAAATGTAGAAAATTTTGCAGTTTCAGATAAATGGGTGAGAAAAACCAAGTTGAAAAGGTAATGTATATTTCATTTTTTATTGTCACTGTGTTTATGATAGAAATTTAGCCGTGCTTTATTTGTGAAGTCGCCGTGAATGTGGCAATGGAATTATTCGTGATTTTTGCTCCCGCTCAACTGTGAGGTAGCCGCCAGGACCGTGCCTTGCGGCGCGGTCTCTGGGGCTACATAGACATGTGCTGAAATGTATTATCAATGAACATTATAGCCTGACCAGACGATGTGCGATTGCATTTTCACAGCGACTAGATCTAGACGTCTGTGTATCGGTGCAGTTAAAATGAGAGGTCTTGTTTTGTTTTTTTCAACAAACTTCATTCACATGTACTCAAAGGAAGACAAGATTTTCACCTCTCAAAAAGACAACTCTCAAAAAAGATACACATTTTGAATTTAGAATCGTTGACACACAGGCTGGCAAATGCTACATATCACTCACTGGGTTTAAATCTATACAATCGCCAATTAATGTCAAATGACGTAGACGCAATACAATGCATCATGAACACAAAACCACACAAAGGGCTGAAGATGACACCTGAACAGCTAGCGGCAGCTAACAAAAATTTTTAACTGCGTAATATAGACCTAGAACTATAGAAGTAGGAACAGCGACTCTGACGTGTTATGTTCTCAAACCCGATTGTGAACGGATGGGACTGAGATTAAGAATACCAATCGTGTCCGTTTCTATCGACTGTCACCTGCGGTTCAAAACACATGATCATCATCACTACAACAGAAAAAAGGGCAAAATACACTGACATTACAAATTGTGTACCTTCCTATTATTCCAACTTTCTTGTCCTCGCTACTGGATGCCATTTTTGTTGATGTTTTCTAATCAAATGAACACTGCCCACGAATCGCCGCTGCGCTGCTATGCTGCGTGATATACCAGTACGGAGCACTATGCATGCAGAGTACACGAGCAGTGCAGGAGGTCGAGGCGGTACGATACCGCGATACGGTATGGTTGATGTGGGAACCTGGTCGACGAGTGGGCGTTACCGGTTGATTCCAGGTACCTGGCCCACGGGTTCTCCCAGGTCCCATCCGAAAAGTTTTTCACAGGAGGGATGCGTGCGCTAAACGGGAGGAGGGGGCGGGGGGCGTGTCAAGGTCAATGATTCCCCGGCCGATTCCCCCCCCCCCGCCCCCTCCTCACCCCCCCCCCCCCCCCCCGTTTAGCCGGAAGAATCTAAGGATCGATCTTACAACCTTGACTTTTCTTCACGACTCCCCCCCCCCCCTTTTTGACCAGCCCATCACTTTGGGGGTGGGGCCGCAGCCCCAAGCCGCCACAACCCCCCCCCCCGTTCCGCTTCCCGGCCTGTTGCCTTCAGCTACTAACAGTACAGGGCCCCGTCTTATAAAGCTTGACTTGTGATTGATTCAAATCAATCGTAACTTTATGATTGAATGCAAATTTATGAATGAAATTAAGACGGAGAACTGCAATCGATCACAGGTTGCGATTGATTGCAGCTTTCAAGAGATTTGTGATTGATTTTTATAAGACAAGGCCCAGCTAGTGCTCATCCTTTGCGCTACTGGGAGATGTGAGAGTGGATAATGTATTTTATAAAGTAGGCCTTACTTAAAGGGATCGTATAGTTTTGGTTGAGACCTAATTTCAGGTTTCTAACATTTTTGGTGAGATAATGAGAAACCTCTTATGAAATATGAAAGAGTATGTAATTCTATGAGGAATTCAATGTTTATTTGATGAAAATTGGTTTTGAAATAGCTGAGATTTCAAAAAAAAGGAGAGATTTGATAAAGTGTGGGACCCACACTTTATTACGATCGCTTTGTTTTACTTTGTTTTTGGATGTTTCAGTCATTCCAAACCCGATTTTCATCAAATAAACTTTAAATTGCTCTTAAAATTGTATGCTTTGTACTATGTCATAAGTGTTTTCTTGGTATCTCGCAAAAAGTTAAAAGCCCAATTCTCATCTCCACCGATACTGTACGATCCCTTTAAAGTAGTAGGGAGTGGTTGCGTAATGGACTGTTTATTGTAATTCAATGTGTAGGCCTACTAGTACTATATCACGCAGCCATTTATGATTTTCATGTCATCGACTACAAGGGGGAAGGTTCGTGGATATGCATCAGTGGATTCAACGGGTGCATACAGATGAGTGTAATAGAAGTTGTAGTTTGTGAAAATTTTAGCAAAATCGGACAATCCATCCTCAAGTTATTGGCTTTTAAAGTTTGGTTGATTTCATGACATGCATTCTCTATTGAAAATGGGATGAAATTCACAATGGTAGAACGGTATCATTTTAAAATATATATATATATATATATCAACGTATTCTTACTCATTTTCTGGGGAGAAGGTCGACTGTTGAACACTTGACCTTGCCCCTTCTCCCCTTCCCCCCCCCCCCCAAAAAAAAGGGATGGGAATAATATTTGCCAATAACAAGTAGAGAGGATTGGTAAACTTTTCATTTGAAATTAAAATGACATATTTAAAGCATCTTTGTCTAATTACTTTAACTTTCCACTACGTCTCACTGTCATTATTTTTCATGTTGCAATTAATCATGCTGGTTCCTCCAAACGGACTGGAAGAACAGTGCGCGTATGATGCGGCTCTGGGTTGTAAACGGGTGTGATTCCAACGGTAAACGCTCATCCTTGGACCATGGAGGTGATAGCTGAAGGACTGGATATATGTTTCATATCCAATTTGTGCAAAATGCGCAGACTCTATAATTCTATAGTATGACAACAATTAATGGAATGCTCAACATTAACTAGCTGTTCCATGCTCCAAGCCGCTCTTCCGTAGAGTTTTGATAATCATATAGACCATATTATAGGAGGTTCTTGATTACTTCTTCTTCTTCCTCATCTCCTTCTAGTTAAGTCTGCCTCATTCAATAAACTGGAGGTTCTTGCAGACTGTGTTATTTACATTATAATACAGTTTATTTACAGATATACAAACACATAACAAATACGAAGAACAAAGATTAGTCACTGTGATCAACCGTTAGTCGGTTACGGAATGCTCCCACAGATGGCGCTGCAACAATTTCCGAGTAGAGGGAATTCCAGCTCCTAAAGAACGAATGGCGATGCGGTTCAGTTCTCTAGTATGGTATATCTGATAGGAATGTGGTTGGATGGCTCTCGTCAAATGAGTAAAGGGGCTATCTCACCGGGCTTGAAACCAGTCGTGTGCTAGTTCGCGACTAGTTCGCGACTCCAGATTTTGCTAGTTGCAGAGACGTCTCCTGAAAATTACAGAGTTTCCATGGAGTCGCAAGAAATTTAAACATGTTCGATTTTTCGCGAAGTCTCCGAGACGTCTCCGAGACGTCTCCACCAGTTGCGAAAACGTCGCGGAGACGTCGCGGAGACTATTATATCCGCGACTGCTGAGACGTCTCCGCGATGTCTCCGCGACGTCTCAGAGACGTCTCAGAGACGTCTCAGAGACGTCGCCGAGACCTGCTGGAGACCAGAAAAACTGGTGAGAGGTCGCGGAGACGTCTCCGCGACTCTATTTGACGCTGTCCTGTGCCAAAAGATGAGCAAGATTATTGTGTATTTTGTACATCATGGGTAGCCTGTTAAATCTCTGCGCACATCCAGAGTGGTCCAATAAAACAGCAGAATAGATGTTGACAAGTTGAAATACTGTATGGAACTTTTTGGTTATAATATGTTACGGAACAAATTCTTTTAGTTTTTTTTTTCAAATGTTTTTTTGCTATATTTACCCCAAGACTGAAAAAGGAACATTAGTATCGCATGAAAAGTTAGCATTTAACCATTTTGCGCACGTTTTTGTGCATATAAATTTTGTTTGCCAGAGTACCTGGATGTGAAATCTTTCGGACTTAATGATTGGCAAATATACGCACGTGTTTCCGCGTGTTTGATAGCATTTTACAGTTGAAGAAGTGTTTTTTTTAACTATTTTTTTTTTGTTCACGTGTCCTTTTCTGTACACACTAAATAATTGTTGCCACAAATATTCTTCAAGGGACAGCGAACTGCTGCTGGGGTTATTGCTGTGAATGAGGGATCAATAATTAATTATGCTGCACGTCTTTTATTTTTTAGAAGCAATTCATCACCAGAGATAGAGCTCATAACTTCTTCGCGGCACCGAACATGGGTACAAAGCTAGGAGAGATTCTTGTTTTTCTCCTTCTCTAACACCTCCCTACTTGGACATTTACTGTGCCGCTTATAAACAACTATGCTGGAAATTTAAATCGCATTAGTTTTATTTGTCGGGGGGGGGACAATAATTGGAAAAGTGATAAAATGATATCGACTTTCAATGACTCTTCTAACAAACAGCTGTGATTTGTAAGCACTTTTGCACATGTTGCTGGACGGTATTGGATTTTGTAGGTGAGATTTTTCATCTCATAAAGAACAGTCAAAGAAGCCAATACCCTTCATTCTTATTCTAGAATTAAAGATTACTCTTCAGATTACACAGAAAGATGGCGGCATCAAACCTCGATAGGAAATCTGATAAAGGCACAAAAGTGCACTTGTATTTTTTTTTTCATCTCTCTCTATAGGCCTAATCCTCTAGAGTTTCTACGCGAACATATACAGTACCAATAGTTTGCGAAGTTCGGTCGAATAATATTGCGCAACTTCCCTCGTGTAAACAAGTACATGTACTATGAGCCAGGGTCACCGGAAGTTATTTATTATGCAGTTGTGAAATCATTTTTATGTTATCGATTGATTGTGTGTCGTGATGCTGCGTAAATTTAGTGCTTCGGCCCTAAATGATCCACCTCTTTCGTAGACAGCTCGCCCTCGCTCGTCCCTTGTAGTGCAAACATCGCCCGACTCGATACTGTAGTCTAGCTATGTTAGATGTTTCGTATACTAGTAGTAGATCTACTGCCTTATCAAAAGCTTGATTACCAATATGACTGTCTCTCCCTCTATCGTTTGACCCTCCTCAACAATATGGCTTTGCTAAAAGTGTATAATTCTTATTTTTCAACGCTAGATCTTAAGAAAAAAACAACAACACACACACCTCTTCTTCTCTTCATTGGATCACGGTTATACTGTGGCGAGATGGTTGAAGGGGAGTCGAGTGTGATATGCATGCATTGGGCGAAATAAATCAGTCGATGTGCAAGGCTCGTTACTAAACGGACCCCTGTGCGACGACATTCCAGGCGTACGCACATACGTCGCGCGCTGCGTGCCCACTAAAATTCTAAATGGGTGTCATGGTGCACTGTGTGTATGCAATACTTGAATGTACACAAAGCAGCAACAGCTACTAAAGTCAGCGCAGCGGCAGCGCACCGGAACGGTCTGAGGAGACCGACCGTACCTGAGGAACGACCGTACCCAGCCGGCTACGCTTGAGGAGCTGCCGTAAGAAAAGCAGCCAGTCGCAGTCTAGCCAGCACCACACACTGCAGGTTGATTTTTTGTATTCTTTATGATCGCCTGGCTGGCTTCTTGCCTTCTGTAATTTAGATGTTGTCTAGGCACATTGTGGTAGTGCTCGAGGGGTTTCTTTGGTTCTAACGCTAAGCTACCTGAAATCGTAGCAGTATCGTGGTATTACCATTAACGTTAGAAATAGAACTCTAACGTTACTGCTTTTCAGGAAGGCATTCATGAATTTCACTCATCACTAATCAGCATTGATCAGTCCTTCCCGCTGGCTGGCTGGTGGCCTACCCTACGTACAGTTCACATAACGTTAAATTGGGTTAAAATAATTGAAGAATACATTTTTACGTGTGGGTCAGCGCAGCACTCGAACAACATTATTACGGGAAACACGGACCAACGTCAGAAGTATTCAGCTGAAGCTCAGGAACTCGGGTAATCTTTACATTCAAACTCAAAAATGTTTTCTAGAATTAGGTTGACCGACAAGTATGTCTAATTCCGCGAAAAACTTCTCATTTAACGTTATAATAATGACATTTGCTGGGTCAGTTTTTCGCTTCTTAAAAACTGACCCAGCAAATGCCATTATTATAAATGAGAAGTTTTTCGCGGAATTAGACATACTTGTCGGTCAAGGAATTAGGAATAGGGTGAACTAGGAGTAGGATCTAAAGTAGATTCTGATTTAGTGATTATGTCATGATTTTGTAATCTGTATACCTTGACTCTTGAGTTCGTTTAAAACCCCACAACTAAAATTTAACTGGAGACACCAGAGCAGAGGGCAGAGTCTGAGTCTAGACTGGTAGTGACGCCAGTGTCTTAATTATAGTGACGAGTGTCGTGAATAGTGTGTGTGAGTAGCCCGACCAGACGCTGTAAGTAGGCTGTGCGAATACAGCAAGAACCTATAGATTAATTCCAGGATATAACATTTACACGATAAAAAGCTTTTCTGTTTGTGAAAGAATCACAAGTATATCATGCCGTAAAACACCTGTCATGTGTGTAATTTGTAGTTAACAAATTTACAGCTATTTTTAAAAAGCACTTCAAGGTCAAGGGTATACATGTAACATTCACGATCAAATTGACACTAAATCTGAAAGAAGAGCACAAATAGTTTAGAACCTTAATAAAGTAGGCTGTCGGCTTTCATAATTCTTGAAATATTGCTCCGTGAAAAGTCTTTCAAAACACTATAATTTCGCAAATAGCACCTGACTCAAAAAATTCATGAAAATAAAAACCTTGCAACATATTTGGCGTATACAGTAACTTGATCATAAATCAAGCACCAATATGTACAGTGTACACTCCAGTTTTGTACTCCTAAGGCGTCTATTTCATACATGTATGTAACCCCGGCGCGGGGCGCTGTAATGTGTACATGTACGTATTGGGGTCGCTGCTGCGGTTTAAACATGTATGTCGTCCTGCGAGTGCACGTTCCCGAGTCCTAGGATCAAGGTTATAGGGTTTGTTGTTGCATAATGTATGAGAATGCTTATGGAGTAAGAAACTACATTATTATTAGCACCACTGCACTAATCATGGCAATGACCAAACTGCAAATGTTTTGATGGATTTGTCTTTTCTTTGTATTGATAATTCCCAATGTAAGTTTGTATGATATGGTAGATCATGGGCATTGTCTGATCAATTGTTAATGCAGTCTACATAAGTTACAAAAATGCTATAACTGATAGTTAATTCCAATTGCAGATTGTGTTTCCATTGTACAACTTGTGTTACACCTGTCAAAAAGTCTTCCTTTCCCAGTCCAGATTTGCAGATTTTTTCCTTTCTTTTCTTTTTTTTTAAAAACAGATTGTCATGACTGATATTTGTTCTGTTTCAAAATGTCACAGACATCCGTTATCTGTTAAGTGACCTGTTCATATAAATGATGAATTATAGAGTGTTGTGATGATAGAATTGTTTTGGTCCACTCTTTTTTCTTTTTTTTTTTGCTTTGCTTTGCTTTGCTTTGCTTTCCCATACCTGGTAGGTTCCTCGACTGAAGTAGGACTAGTTGCATAATAGTGCAAGGTAAACAGCACCGAAGGATAATAAACTAATATTTGTTCCTCACAATCATTTTCTTTGAATTCTTTTTATAGACACCTACAGCTGGGTATGCAAGGAAAGGAAACCATGAACCCCCAGGTGAGTCTGACGGTCCCCAAGCAGCAATTCCCTGCCATCAACTCCCCACAGAGGGCATCATCCTCTACATCGTCGTCATCGCTGCTCAGTCCTGCCTCGGCGGGGGCCAGTGGGTCTTCCAGTCGTGTGAAGGTTGCCCTCAAGCCTGGCCGCTCCCTCATGGACTGGGTGAGACTGGGCAAGCAGCAGGGCAAGAAGCTGAACGGCGTCCAGGGCAAGCGGATGGATGTGACCGAGGAAGAGCTGGCCAAGCATAATAAGATCCATGATGGCTGGCTGTCCATCAGAGGTCAGTAAGACTTGAGAAATGCTTGTTTCATATTTAGTGCCAGGCATGTTTCTTGTATTGAGCAGGGGAGCATGTTCAGCATATTCACATGCAATACCAAATTGTATTGTATGCTCCTCTCATCTCAACTTAAAACCATAATGCAAAATATCTTACCTGTAAAACTAACTTAGAAATAATCTGATGACTGTTTCTTAAGTGTTGTGTGAGAGTGAAAGATGTCCATATGTCAGTGGGACTCTTATTTTGTGTTGCAGCATAAAATCCATCTAGGAAAGACTGCTTTACCATAAATTGTGCACACTGATTATTGTCCCCGCCGAACGAGTTCGAGCAGGGGACTATGAAACGGGCTCCGTACGTGTGTGTGTCTGTCCGTCCGTCCGTCCGTCCGTCCGTGCGTCCGTCCGTGCGTCCGTGTGTGATCAAAATCTTCAATTTGCTACTTCTCTGTCATTTATGAGCCAATTTTGATTCTGTTTGCTTTATATGATAGCACTACATGGGAGCTTTGAAACTTCTACACAGAATTTCAGTCGTGACCTTTGACCTTGACCTTTGACCTATATTGTACATTTTGCTACAAAATGCTACTCCTTCGCCATTTCTAACCCGATTTCGATTCCGTTTGCTTTATATGATGGCACTAGGTGAGGGCTTCAAAACTTCTACACAGAATTTTGACCTTTGACTTCTTTGACCTTTGACCTTTGACTTCTTTGACCTTTGACCTTGATTTTTGACCTATATTGTACATTTTGCTACAAAATGCTACTCCTTCGCCATTTCTAACCCGATTTCGATTCCGTTTGCTTTATGTGATGGCACTAGGTGAGGGCTTCAAAACTTCTACACAGAATTTTGACCTTTGCCTTCTTTGACCTTTGACCTTGATTTTTGACGTATATTGTACATTTTGCTACAAAATGCTACTCCTTCGCCATTTCTAACCCGATTTCGATTCCGTTTACTTTATGTGATGGCACTAGGTGAGGGCTTCAAAACTTCTACACAGAATTTTGACCTTTGCCTTCTTTGACCTTTGACCGTGATTTTTGACCTATATTGTACATTTTGCTACAAAATGCTACTCCTTCGCCATTTCTAACCCGATTTCGATTCCGTTTGCTTTATGTGATGGCACTAGGTGAGGGCTTCAAAACTTCTACACAGAATTTTGACCTTTGCCTTCTTTGACCTTTGACCTTGATTTTTGACCTGTATTGTACATTGGCTACAAAATGCTACTCCTTCGCCATTTCTAACCCGATTTCGATTCCGTTTGCTTTATGTGATGGCACTAGGTGAGGGCTTCAAAACGTTACACAGAATTTTGACCTTTGCCTTCTTTGACCTTTGACCTTGATTTTTGACCTGTATTGTACATTGGCTATAAAATGCTACTCCTTCGCCATTTCTAACCCGATTTCGATTCCGTTTACTTTATGTGATGGCACTAGGTGAGGGCTTCAAAACTTTTACACAGAATTTTGACCTTTGACTTCTTTGACCTTTGACCTTGATTTTTTTACCTATATTGCACATTTTGCTACAAAATGCTACTTCCGGCGGGGACATATATTACGCACCGCGTAATTTCTACTTTTCCTTGTCTTAAAAATGGATGAGAGCCTGATGAAGATACAACACTGGTGTAGGGTCAGTTAGTGTAGAACACTATGGTCGTAACGCATTCGTGGCTTCGCCCATATATACACTCCTTCACAACCTCCTGTTGGGACATTTTCTGAGGGGTTTTGTTCGTGTGTTTGTGTGTTTGTTTATATGTTTGGTTGCTTGTTTTTTACCTGTCTGGGCATCTTTATGTGATTTGGTCATGCTTTGTTTCATTTGAAGTCCTCTATTCATAGTTTTGTGTTAGGAGTATTCTTGTAATGGTGTAAAAGGCACACCATCTGCGGTGTGAATTGATTTGTGTTATTGTTATGTCTGTGTATAGATTTTGAATTGTGCTGTGAGATTTCCCATGTGCCCGACATACTGTCCTTTCTGTTCATTAGTTACCACAGTGGAACTGTGGAATGAGGGACAAATATTTTTACCAATAATATTTCGCGCAGGTTGAAGTTGATAAAGCTTTGAATTCTGTGTGAGATTAGCACAGTGCCTCCATTGTACAAACCTCATTTTCCTGGAGGTTCAAATATGTGGACTTTGATCTCTCAAATTGTATTCCCGCTCCCTCAAAAATGCAGGTCAGTTTACTTACAGTCTCCTTCCCGTGCACCCATTCACAGATTCCCATTTTAATAGATGTGTGCACACCATTCTTATCTGGAAGTGATTCATACCTTTTAACCTTTTAACCCTCAAACACCTAGAGGTGTTATGCAATATAAATCCACTTCAGGTAATTTTAAGAAGCAGCACTATCTTTCACACTAATTTTCGCCAGTTTAAAAAAAAAATTGGTTTAAATACCATATTTTATTCCTGCTAATATTTGACTATTTTTACAGAGATAAATTCATTATCTACAGTAGGTGAGGAAAATGGAAGATAGTGCATTATCATTCACAGTTTGTTTTCTACTTCTAGTGACACTTGACCTTTAAAGAGTAAATGATTAGAATTGAGGTGCTGAAAGCTTAAAAGGGCCCTGAAATCCAAATGCATACATGATTTGTGTGGATTTACGTGTATGATGTACCTCAACATCACTTTTTCGGTAAAAGGAATATCTAGAAACATTTCATATATTTTTAACTATTTTTTCTTGTATTTTTCTTCAGATTACTTGGGAATGCCCACAAAAATCCGTCCAAACCAATATTCTTTCAAGAGATGACCTCATCTGTCAATCATTGCTATTACCAAGTACTGAAATGTTTAATAAAAGACATTGAAATGCACCTTCCCCCTCAACTCAGCATAACTTACATGTGTTGGATTGTTCCCTCGCCATGTCTTAGTCACATTAATATACAGAAACATCCAAGTTATGCATGTTACAGTATATGTAAGATGTTGGTGTCAATGGTAAAATGAGTACATTATTGTAAAATGTGTACTGGTAACAAAATATTCAAAACCTTGGCCTGATGTCAGGGTTAAGCATTCCAATTCATTATTCAAATGTGATAAGTTTATTTCAAGAAGAAAAACAATTGGAGCCAAACCGTGTACATAATATGATGAAATCATGGCCCAGGGAGTATCTGAATAGTGATCATACACTCTTGGCAGACTTGCCAAACTTGTATGCTAGAATCTGATTGTTATCAGTTATCTCTTTAGCAATTCCAGAGTATTTCAGTGCTTGAGAAAATTTCATCTCTAGATCATCTTTGATGACTATGGTATGATTCACTCTGAAGTAGTTTGGGGCAAAAGATCATACACACGTAAGTAATATGTTGGCCTTAGCCAATCTTGGAGTGAAATTAATGTTGATATCTCATTTCCAGATCTTAGAAGAGCTGTGGCAGGCGTTCTTTGTTGACACATGTCTCTCTAGTGTTTGTTTAACCCAAGTACCATTCAAAGGCCAAGGTAACTGATACCTTCAGAATCATGTATTGGAGAATTTGAGATGTTTGTATTGCATGAATTTGTAATGAAGTAATGCACTTGTGCTGAAGTTTGCTATAGGCAGTACCTATATTGATTAGTGCCGCACTAATCAATTGAATTAGTGGAAGTTGCAAATAATCCTTGCCCTTTGCCTGACTCATGAGCTCTCAAGATAGACATCTCGAAGAGAGCATGTGCCTTTTCATTTCTATCATTTTTCATGAAATGCTCTGTAGAGAGGTAAGCTGTAACTGTAGAGAGAAAGTTATATTTCAGTGGAAAGTGGTGATCATGACAGGTAGGCAGGATGAATTTACCTGCATGCTTGCCCTCTCTTTTCCCATTCAAGTTTGTACAGCATGAGCTCCACAGATATAGTGATATCATAGCAGTATTGATTTTTTTTTTAAAGAATAAATAAAGAAATCTGCTTAGTAGTTCCTCATAGTACATGTACACAGTTAACCCCAGTGCATCCGCATGTTTTTTCAAATACATTGTTATGTACAATGTATGTTCCATAATGTGAGAGTGGATAATTAGCAATTATTTAGCAATTATCAAATGAGCTCATTGTGTACATTTCCATAAGTGTTTTTCTTCATTAAGAAACCAGCATGATGCCAATAAGGCAGTCAGTAAACAGTACGTAATGTCAGTACTAGTATTTTGAAGATTAAGTAACTGTAATGTCCTTGTAGGTGATGTGCTTGTAAAGACACAGCTTCTTCACAGAAGAAGATCAGTGCAGACCATTGACATAATTGTGCTCACCTAGCTGCTTACCTAATCTCATATTGTGTAATTAATCATTGTGAAGCAGCCATTTATCAGAATATTTTATCTTGTATCAGGCATACATTGTACATTGCATTTTGCTGAATAAATTTCATTAGGTTTAGAGGAGCAGTGTTCATTCATAGTACACCTTCAGCTCATATCTGCAATACTAAATTTTTCATTTTGCATGATGTGAGCACAATCAGTTCTGCATAAGAAACTTGTATTTCATGAACAAGTAGCTTTAAACTCAATTGAAGGACATTAATGATTTATGCATCTGGACAGCACAAACCCTTCATGATGATCAGCATCAAACCTTCCTTCAGATGGAAAGATAATGGCTCCTGCAACTTTGTGTCATATCAGCCAGAGGTGAATTTCCAATGTAGTATGAACAAGAGATCTAGATCCGTCTATGAGATTCATCATCAGTATGCTTTGTCTGTTGTTTGTTCGCAATCGACAGGACAAGTATACAACGTCACCCCCTACATGGAGTACCACCCGGGTGGGGCAGAAGAGCTGGAGAGGGGACTGGGAAAGGATGCCACAGATCTCTTCAACCAGGTATTAAGCTGCTCATACTGAGACCAGGGGCCCGTTTCATAAAACTTGTCATCAGTGACAATTGCCACAGATCTATGACAAATTTGCCCTCAGCCAATCAGATGCAAGGATTTTGGTAGCTTGTCACATCTATGACAACTTGTCACTGATGACAAGTTTTATGAAACGGGCACCAGGTGTGCTGGGAGGTGTGGGTGGGAGGGGGCGAGGGGGGGGGGGGGAGTACCTTCAAGTAGTATGCCAAATACAGTGGGGTGTCCATTGCGATCAGGCATGCAAGTCAGTTTGTTAGCACCACATACACTGGCATTTTTATATTGTTTTATTTTTCTCATTCACAAAATTCTGTGTGAAAAACCTTCATGTGGTGACTGATCACAAATGCACAAAGAGTATCTCTCTGATTTTGCTCATGAGCATCAAAAAGAAAAGAAAAAAGACAAGCAAAAATACCAAAGCAGTATTATGAGGAATCAACGTACCATGGATGGTGCAACAGAGCTTGTCTCATCCTTCAGTAAATGAAGCAGTGATCTTAATGTTTTGTAAATCTTCTTTTTCATCCTGTTTTATCTGATTGTTCCTTGACTTGTTCATCTCTCTACCTCTGTACCTTTATTAACTATAATGATTGTCCTTCATGTATTTCAGTAATCATCTTTTTCATATAATCATTTTTCTTTGTGTAATCTCAGTTTTTAGTTGATCATAGTAATTCATCAATTTTATTGGTAACAAGTCATAAAGTCAGCCCTACTGTGATTCATATTTGCTATTCCAAATTTTCCCCATTTTTGGTTTTGAATGCCTTGTAAAGTACTTTTGTTTTTCTGCATTGCACTTAAAGACCCACTTACATGGGGGAAACATGGATGGTCCATTGAATCTATCTCCATTTGCTTCCCACCAGGATACTTATATTATATTGGATGGCTATGAATGGGATACCAGGGGATATTGCACGAGTTAAGGCCAATATTGCACGAATCGAAGATGAGTGCAATATTGACCCTAACGAGTGCAATATTCCCTGGTATTCCATGAATCAAGGCCATCCAATATAATTATTATCATCTATACAATCAAGCAGAGCAAGCATAAACTGCGCAAAATTACCCAGCTTCTACTCGTCTTTGAAGTTGACTCGGCAGTCCCATCCCAGCGCTGAAAAGGGGAAGCCCCTAAAACTGGGTATGAAACGAACAACTAGCAAGATGTTTGCGCGCTTGTGAAATGTAACAAAATGACGTGCACTAGTAGCAAGCGTTTGCGCATTCAGCAAGCGCTCACGCAATAAACAAGACAGAATTGAATATCGTGTGATCTTGAACGGCAAGTAACAACGGTAGCCTATGGGGAATTAATACGTTGGTCTATGCGATTCGTTCAATAAGCTCTGATATTGAACGGTAAAAATTGAGCGGACTATAATACGCGTTTTTAATGCGCCGCTAAAACGTCCTATATAAATGATAATATTAGTTACCCCCTGCTTGTTCTTATGAAATACGGGCAAATATATACAGTCTGGTGCCATATTCCATGAGGCCGGAGGCCAAATGGAACATGGCACCAGACCATAGATATTTCCCGTATTTCGTAAGAACAAACAGGGGGTAACAATTTTATCTTTTTAAGTGTAAGCGCTAACCTTCCTCTCGCTGATTTCGTCTCGTGAATGATGTTGAAATCGCCGGCTGTCAGCCATGTTGACTTGCGTCTCGCGAGCTGATTACTGTATGCGCGCATCATACACGCGCAGCTAGCTGTAAGACAGCGCGTCTCAGGCAAAGACGCACATCACCTGAGACGTGCTGACTTTGAAGTTGTTGTTATATGTTGTTTTTTATATCAAGCGTCTTTGAGTGGTCTCGGGTGATGTGCGTAATACGCTTGAGGACTGCGCGCTGCCCATTTGTTTTGTACAGGATTAGTGCGCACTTTCCTGTCTTTTCAGTTAAGCGTCTTTGCTGTGTAACCTGAAATATCATGATATCATATCATGGAATACGGAAAATATTCAGTGGTTGGTCCGAGTGTGATTGACCAATGAGATTACAGAATTCACGATCACTAAAAGATTTAAAATTCAAAAACCACAAATAGCACCCATCAGCAAATGTGTGTATTGTAACGTACACCCATAGGTAATGGTTGAGTCCATGCAGTCAAGATTCTTCAGTTGTATGGGTACTTTTGACATAGAGATGAGTGATAGAGCTGTGCACAATTTGTTATGGGGATTCTCAAATAAATTTGAGCCGGGCCAGCCTTTGCACTCGATGGTTATCACCACACTTCCTGTTTGATTTGATACAGATCCACCGATGGGTGAATGTGGAATCCATGCTGGAAAAATGTCACATTGGCCCGCTGCAGAAAAAAGACCCCATGGCTAGCTTCAAGATTCCAGGTGAGAACAGCACCAGTGACAACTTGTTGACAGCAATTCTGACGATTATGCAATAATGTCAGATACGAGTACTGCACATTGATATTATTTGCATCAAAATGGAGGTATCAAGACATTATTTATTGACAAGAGAATGGTTTTATTTCATCTGTCTGTTGTCGTCGTTAGTGCTCCTTCAAATGTTTGATGCATTACAAATGGGTTATTTTGCAAATAAATCGTTTTTTGCATAGGCACCTCTGCTATCTATTTGTACATTAATTTCTGTAGTATTTTGCATTGAACAAAGGGGGAAATGTTTTTTTTTTTTTAAGAATGAATGAAAAGATATTATTTTTGTGTGCCTGTGCTCATGAACATTGAGGGCACATTTTCAGGTCATCTATCCCTCTGTCTGCAGCAGAGCTTGATAACATGATTCAAGAATATCTCCATGACAGATTTTTTTTTTTTCTGCTACTTGGCCCAGATGTGGTAAATTTGTGCATGAGTAGTTGATGTGCTGATTTGTTTGGGGGCAAAAATCCTGCATGGTTTAAAAGGTCAGAGGTCAATCAACTCTGCCTTTAAATGCCATCATGTAACTGACATGATTTATTCAGGGCGTCCAGTGGTAGCATGATTTGTTGAGATGCATAAAAATAAGTTGACAATCTTGTTTGTGAAATTATGAATGGAATGGTCAAAAGTCAAAAGTCACTCAGTTCTGACTAAGAATGACTTGAGCTAAGAAGGTCCCTAGGCAACATGCTTGGTAGGAAGAAAAGAAATGTATATATTACAAGTACTTTAATGATATGGAGGGGATGAGGGATTAGAGATTGAAATTGAAGGACACTGATAATGTAATAGTATGTAACAAAGGATATGAATTACTCAGGAAGGGGTTAAAGGCAAATACTCAAGGTGAAAGGTCAAGATCAAAGAACTTTGTCTAAATGAAAGTAAAGGGCCTTACCTTTGGATGAATAATGTAACTGCATTTAAGAAAGCACAGGCATCACATTTGATTGCACTCTGCAGGTTGAGCTGCATTAATTTTTCATCCAAATTAGTCATAAAACAAATATTTAGACAAGCACAATGGTTGTTTACTTTTTTGTTTGCTTTTCTGGGGGAGGGGGGTATTTTTTCCTGCTCTGATTTCACCCAGCCTTTGGATAGTAGATGAAATTGAACTTTAAATCGTAACAAGATTGTTCAGTCTATGTTATGGAAGAGCAGAAAGAGAGGTTTAAAAACAAAAGCAAAATCAGACACTAAAAGGTATTGTATATCAATCATTATGTCTCTACGTTGTTGAATTTTGTAGGCACCCTATATCATGCCTATTTTGGTCTGTCTCAGTCAAACTCGGTCAGCTGTTTCACAGCAGTACCAACAAGATTTTGGGGCTGTGCCCCTCAAAAGCTTATGGGAAAGAGAAGGGTCAAGGCTCAAGGATCAACAATTCACTACTATACCTTTAGGTATTTTTGACCATCAAGAGTCTATGTAATGGCTGGGTTCACAGTAGAGGGAATGACAGACTACTTCCTCATGTATCATGGCTTTAAATAACCCTTTCTGTGCCAGAGACTTTGGACAGTGTGTACAGTGCTACGGGGGTTTTCTGTGGCAGTCTGCGCTCAAAGCATACAAAGGGTTAAATCTGCTTATGCCAAGTCCTTTGAGAGATGAAATCCCATCTACTCAATACGAGGCACATTCTAGTATCAAGCCGCTGATTGTATGTTCATGCATACAATGTGGGAAATTTTTGTGCACAGCGTGGATTCACAAGAAAAGTTTGAATCTAATGTTTAACTGCCAAATGGACCACATACCTGGCTCTATCCCATAGTTTGAGCACATTGTTCGCTCATCCATTGTCAAAGTCAATACAAGGGTGCTTACGCTCTCTTTGGCATGAATGTCATGTTCCCTTGGGCGTCATGGGTGATTTGTGTGAGAGTACATTAATAGCATTGTGGAACCGATTGGTCTCACCTTTTACGTGTTGCTATCAGTAACTGAGTAAGCTTGAATTGGGGCAGAAATAGAAACTGCCCTAGATATGCAAACTCTGAAATGCAGATGCACACCTTGGGAACGCTGCCCTGCCTCTACAAGGTATGTGCGGTCTAGACGGTCTCAGCTAGTCACACACATTGTCCACATGGAGTTTATTTGTTTCCCCAATTGAGGTCTACACAAAACACTCATCATTAATAGTTGAAGCTACATTTGTGAGCAAAATGTTTGCTCATCAGTGTAGTGCCATTTTGACTGTAGATATAAGGCTGATAGTGACTTTATTATTATTATTATCATTATTTATTCGGCATTTGCAAAACGATACAAGTTATAACAGAGAAACAGAATAAACAAACAAAACACAAGAAAACAAAGTGTCAAGCTTTCCCTGTTGAGCTTCCCGAAGGAGCCGGGTTGGAAAAAAGCAATCAAAATCACTATGACCCTTGGGCCTCTCCAACCAACTTAAGGAAGCACATCGGGAGTTGTTGAACATAAAAGAAAAGAAATAATACAATTTTGAATTAAGCGTGTACACCAGATGGATTTTTTTTTTTCATACAAGCTAAAAATATCATTGTGGCAAATAGGTATTCATTCCACCCCCCCCCCCCCCCCCCGTAAAAAAAGAAATTGATAATTTATATTTAATTTTATAATACATGGAGATGACTACCGGTATTATATGTAACAAATAACCATAACTTCTCTTGACCAGGCGAGGTGCTAACCACTCACAGCCACTCCTACATTCTCTTCGTAATGACAAGCATGAAATTCAATTCTTAAGTCATGTGCCTTGTCCCTATTTAGCATTAGTTTCCGATAAAAGGGGAGTAAAGTATATGATACTCTTATGTCTACAGCTGCCATTAATAGAAGAAATGCTGGATTGAAAGTCACGCAAATAGAAGCCTACATTCAAGGCAGTTCATGCTCCATTTCCACCCACCCTGATTTCATTTTGTAAACACATTTACACTATAACCTCATCTTTTCCTACAACTTCCAGATAGTACAAAAGGTGTAGACTCTACGTAGGGATTTTCTGCAGACTATTTGTATTCTTTTCATGAACAAATAATCTGAAACATTTAAGGCATACTAGTAGTGCAAACTCATCAGAATGTCCTTAACATGCAGGGAAATTTGGGTCAAACAGTTTCTCTTTTTGCATTTTGTTTAAGTGTATGATTGATGTGATTTTTCCTTTGCTATTCAAGTGCATTTTGTAATCTTAAAGTATGTTTGATCGAGAGTTGTGCTTTGTTGGTGGAATAACTGTAATAACAAGTAGATTATCATGTGTGTCCCAAAATGAGTATATATTTTCAGAGTTTTAGTGAAATTTGTCACATCTAATTATGTAAAGTAACTAATAATACAAAACTTGATAGTACATTTGAATGAAATTTGGCACTAACAAATTTTAACAGTATTTCTTTAGTTGAGCCTGTCTTTATTGTACGACCATGTTAAATTTCTTCAGTGGAGAGACCCATTCAGTGTATTGCTGAGAAAGAATGCATTTCACAAAGTCATAAGTGTATACATATTGTATGGAGCTGTTAGTGTATCAAGTTCATTAAAAACACAACAACTACAGTTCCTGTGTTTTTGTGTTTTGTCACTCTGTTAACCAGCAAATTGAAGACAAGACGTACATTGCCAGTAAATTTTAAAACAATATTTAACAACATATTTTGCTGTTATTGACAAATATAGGAAACAATAAAGGTATGAAATAATATTTTTTTAGTTACTTTCCTGAATAATGTACAAGGTTTTACAGACAATTCGGGATGCATGGTGAACATCTCTAAGATATAATTCCCCCTTGCCAATGTTTGCTTCAATATGTGTCTTCATGCAGGACAGAAACTGCCTCCCAAGGAGACCGAGACCAGCAATGACTCGACACTGAACTGGCCTGACACAGTGGAAGACATGCCCTGGTACATGTGCAAGCTCAGGAAGTGGAACCACACTAAAGCAAAGGCCAAGTGAGTAAGCCCCTTCCCTCCCCCTCCCACTCCAATCACAAATAGCTACCTCTGTTTTGTTTTCATTTTCTCTTTGCAGACATTGAAGCACATATGCATATATATTGGTTCATTTGACGAGATGGCAGGATGTAATCATTATACAGTGGTTGTTCCTTGGTGTGCATAAAATATGTTCAAATTTGACTATTAAGGGATCTACTACAACTCTTTTCAAGGACACTTAAATTTTAGAAAATGATCTTGTGTATCCAGGTGTCACATCAGTGAAAGACCCTTGCACTATGCACAGGTCAATAAACTTTGTCAATCTAAAAAATGAGAATGCAACACATGGGGTATGTTCAGGGCTATGTCAATGTCATATTCTCTTTAGTGTAGGATTTGCTCTGTCTATGGAATCTTTGCATTGAAATCAGTGAAGCAAAAGCAACTAAGTGTTCAAAGGACCTATGTATTGCGAATGCACATTGACTTGTTTTGATTCATGATACCTTCAACATCGCTTGTATGGCAAAATGAATATCTAAATACATTCCATATATTTCGTCATAATTTTTCTACTGGGTTTTTTTTTTCCCCACCAGACATGACTGGTATCAAGTGAATGACCAAGTAGTGATTTCAATATACGCCAAAAGTCAGGTGAGTACGTTGACATGCCTATATAATCTGAACCTGTGGTTTATAGAAGTACTTGTACTTAATACACGTACATGCAGGACAAACAGTTCTTATGAATAGATCTTTATTTACACAAAGTAATACGTTCATCCCAAAAGCAAGCAAAGGTCTTGGATTAGACTGGGTCCCTATTACATATCACTTTCATGAATCAGAAATGATTGTTCATTTTGTTCTTTTAGTTAATCTACATGTATTTGTAATCCTGGCAGTTTTTGCATGAGCCCCCATCCTTTTGTTGGTTGTACTTTGTACCCTTTTTGTTTTGCTTTTCCTTTTGTGCCTTTGATCATCACCAAATTGAAAGTAATTTTGTGTGAATTAAAGTGGTAGTAATGGCAAATTGAGAAATCAAGGCCACCTTTGCCTGTAGCCTGCTGGTCTTGTGCATGTGGAAACTCGCTTTTTACTTTTACTTCATGATCAACACTGGTATTTTGTTAAAGTGTTTTATAGTTTGTTTCTGTTTTATTTATTCTTTTGTTGTTGTTGTTGTGTTATTTCTGAACCCACATTGCCAAGTCAAGGGAAGAAATCAGGAACTGAGCTGTAGGAATTGTCAGAGTTGTTGTGGAAGTAAAGGTCAAAATGAATAACAAGTAAAAATAATGGTGTTATAAAGAGTCATGATTGGCATAATGATCTTTGAAGTATATCTTGATCAATGCCAGGTTTAAGCCATCATACAATTTCTGTTTCAGATGATGATGATGATGATGATGATAACTACTACTACAATTATTGTTAATTATTACTCCTAATACTTCTACTACTATTGCGAATGCCACAACTATTACATCTATTACATACATCTAGTATTACTACTACTACTGCCACTACTACTACTATATCAATGACTACTGATACTTCTACTGCTAATACCACTACTGCTAGTACATTGCACAATGTACTTCTATTTTGTGTTTTTTTTTCCCCCAGTTCTTTGTCCCAGAGTGCCTGGTAACTGACGTTGAGGACAGGAGGCTGCGAGTGACCGTCTACCTTGATAATATGCTGTTCACACTCCATCTGGGTAAGAATCTGTGTAGTCTAGAATATTCCATTAATTTTGGCAGGGTGCTCTTAAAAGGTCAGTCCTAATAATGGAAATGGTAACATCGGTAGATGAGCCATATCATTGTGGCACGTGAAATACTGGAACATGTGTGCAACAGAAAACATTTTTAAACATATGGGTAGAGTCTTGCCATCACCTCTAGTGAGAGGCAAAACACTCTTTCCCTCTAGTACAGACATATAGTGGAGGTCCAGTGTTACAGAGAGTCACTACCCACACGCTTAAAAAGATCCTGCTTCATTCGTTCATCGCAAAAGAACAGGGTGCAGAACCCAGTGAAGTAATTTGCCTCAAATACACACAGACTAGTCAGTCGGTACGAGTAGGATGATACACCAGGGTCCTGTTTCACAAAACTTGTTGTCAGTAACAACTGCCACATTTCTATGACAAATTTGCTCTAAGCCAATCAGATGTAAGGACTTCAATAGCATATAACAACTTCTACATCTTGTTATTGATAACAAGTTTTATGAAATGGGGGCCCTCAAGATGGACTGTACTCCAATCAGATGAAGAAGAAAAAAAAAAATTTGTGAATCGCTTCCATGCTTCTATTTTAAAACTTGCCTATCAGGCAAACAAAATCAAAGAAAACTAGTCTAATACTAATATTTCAGCAGGACCGTAAAGTTCCGTGTATAAGACGCACCCGTGTATAAGACGCATCCCTACTTTTGGACCTAAAATTTAAAAAAAAAAAAAAAAAAAAAAAATTTCCACGCAAATATTGCGTGTGTCATACATATTATTTCAGCTCAAAATTTCCTTAGAATGCAGCATGTATTTGCTCTGTTTTTTGTTTCCTTTTATGCTTTCTTT
Organism: Diadema antillarum; assembly: GCF_040938485.1. NCBI lineage: Eukaryota > Metazoa > Echinodermata > Echinoidea > Diadematoida > Diadematidae > Diadema > Diadema antillarum. The sequence goes on along the minus strand of NW_027271161.1, from coordinate 615,789 downwards.
TAACGGTATTCATCGGACATCGGCAAAATATGGAAGACGCAAAATGCGAGACTTGTCTCGGTACTCACTTGCTATTGTTTCGCCTTTCGATCGTGGTACATGTATCATATCGTACTCATGAGTGTACAGTACGATCTTTGCTATCATACACAGCAGAGGGTGTCATTGACGCATGTCAGACTGGAAGGTTCATTACAAAAAAGAAGAAAAACATCAACAAGTGTAGCAGAGGGATCGTACGGCGAGACGTATGGTGCGCGTGTACTGTAATTACACTCACTGTTGTACGCCGCCCGGAGGGATTACCAGTAACATGTGTGTCTCTTGTACCATGTTTGTATGCACAGTGCTAGCCTTTTGCAAAAGGCAGCTCCCTATAATTTCAGCTCACGCACACAGAGAGCAATGGACTTGCACACACAGCGCGCAACGGGCAAGCGCGCTCCGATCCGAGTCCATTGCAAGAGCCTCTCTGCAGCTGCTGCCTTTGCACAAGGCTTGCTAGCTAGCTAGCTACCTACAGCGTAGCTATGCTATCCTACCTGTCCTCGTGAAGAGCATGCAAACGAACGCCATGGTCACATGCATGCATGCTTCACACATCGTTCATATTACGGTGACAAGTGTCGATTCTACTCCGTATTTTACAGCTTTTGCCTATGGCCATATTGATACTAGTACATTGATAAGTTTTATGGTATCGGTAATTTAGTAATGATACCTGTACATCGCGTATTTCAGCTACTAGGTTGGCTGTTGGTAGCTTGGTAGACTGATATGATACATCGGTAGCAGTACTGTTCCAGCTGTTGTCTATGGCCAGATTGATACATCGTTACTGCACAAGGCCGATGTAAGTTTAACCCGTATTTGCAGCTTTTGTGTGTGTCCAGATTGAAAGATCGCTCATTTATCCATAAGTTTTAGTGATTGCTTACCTTCCAAACGTCGATGGGCATACATAGCCCCAAGGTGACCTTACAAAATTGGGTGTATATGACAGATTTTTTTCCGTGATTAGACTGTACCCGTGTATACGACGCACCCCCGATTTTCAATGTTTTCCGACGAAAAAATAGTGCGTCTTATACACGGAACTTTACGGTATTCAACTTGGTGTGACATAAAACAAAATAGTCAACCTGTGAATTTGAGAGATACAACCTTAACCATGTGTCTACAGTCAGTGTGTTTTTAGTTATTTTTTGTAGGGCCGATAATATTCATTTATCATTTTTGTTCGTTGGTTGGTTTTTACGACAATTCTGACAGCCAATCCAAATCTTAGGTCCCGAATTTCAAGATAATATCAAAAGGAAAAAGGGTCAGAACTTTACTGGTTGTCGTATACTCTTCTTTTCCTGTAAGTTTTTGTGTGTAAAAGGACCAATATCTAGTAGTGCTTGAATGCAATGTGTGTTTCGTATGAATGTTTTAGATGCTTTAGATAGAACACAGATAAATGGCCTGTACAGTGCACTCTTGTTATAACAAACATGTTTATAAAAATATGTATATATATATCTTGTATTTCTTGTTATAACAGAGTAAAGATTCAGGTCCCATAATCATCATCCAGATATCTTCATGTATTTTTACTGTTCAGCAATAATTAAATTTTGATACAATGAAAGAAAACCGCCAGTCCTGAGGACTTTGTTAACTCTTTACGTGCCACGTTCGCACGTCCAGCTCAGTCAACAGTGTGCCAACTTCGCATATTCTGCTCAAATGCACAAACCCACCCAAACTGATAGATAAATGCCAAATACCACAGTACAATAAAAGCATTCCTAGTGATTCCATTCCTGTAGCATGTAGCTTGCATTTTATGTGGTGAATGACTATCAAGCAGTGTGTCCTACTGGATTTGCAAGTAAATTTTAAGTTTCTGTCACTGTTTTGTGTGCAAAAGTAATGCCTTTACAATGACGTAGCTACTGGTATTTTGAAAGACAACCAATCACAGATTTGTCAAAAGAATTCACATCAAAGCAATGCTTGGCCTTTATTCTACATCTTTGCTCATTATATGCCCAGGGTAACAAAAATCTATGAAAGTTACATAGATTTGAAAAACAGAACGTTTTTCGAAAGCATGCCCTACGTTGCTATCTCTGAATAATGTGGCACATAGGGGGTTTACACCATGGCACATAGAGAGTTAAAAAATGAGTGCACTGTATAATGAGATTGGGTTTCTTATGATGTTGTCCCTTTCAACATTCATTGTTATATTGATCTATTGTAATATTTGACCTATGATTTTTTTTTTCCTTTTGCTTCTATAGAATTACAAGAACATATTTTCCCAAGCATCAAGGGTGAGTATTCAAATATAGTGATTTTTTTTTTGATTTGCCAATTTTTTGAAAATGTAATCACATATTGTCCACATGTACTATCTAGACCTATTAGGAGAATCATGCATTATGGCGGAGGCATACCAGTCGCCATAGCGACATTTCTAGTTTTTTTTTAAATCTTGATATCAGAGATAAGAAAATATGAGCGTAACGATGTGTATTCCTTGTGTTACTTCTGTGGCAATTCTGACATGCTGTAAATATCCCCTGAAAAAAACAATGACACAGATCAAGAAAATGAATTTGTTAGGAAAACTGACACTTTCATTCGGTTGTCTTGTAATCTTAAAGTGAAAAGCTCCTCTCTCAGCCATTTGTTCTCCTGCATCAATGCTTTCTTTTTTTTCCCCCTTGCAGTGAAGATCACAAAGAACATGATTACCCGTTGTGACCTGTGGTTGAAGAAGAAGAATCCGAACATCAAATGGACAACGTTAGGGCTCCCTCTAGATGACCACAAACGACTGGACCCGATAACAGACATAGGTAGATTTCCTATTCCCATGATTCTTCAAACCTCAATTAGCCTTACTTCGTCACAGTTGTGTTACAGTAGTTGTGGCAGTAGTAACTGCATGGCATTTGCATTAATCGAAATTATTCTGGCTCAAGCCTGTCTACAGCATAGGCAACTGGTAGTTATTTGAAGGGATTTAACCCTAATCAGGCTGGGCTTTTTTGGCTATGCTATAGCTGGGGGGGGGGGGTTAGATCTCGCCTATGAAACGCATGATCGTGCCGAAAATCGGCACACGCGACGCCCGCGACGTATGCTATCAAAATGTATGGTTGCTTTCTCCGAAAAATTTTTCTTATATTTTATATTAATTGATTATTGTAATTTATGCATAAAATCAGTTTTGGGCTCTAAATCACTTATTAATGCTCTAATTAAGCTAATTTCTTTTTAAAAATGTTTCTTGTATCATTCTCCTGAGACAAAGGATAAAAAAAAATCTGTATCGAAATTAATTTCCTATGTATTTGATTGTTTTTTGAATTTCTTATGTATTTCTTTGTTTTTCGACCTTTTGTTTTTGTTTGTTTTTTGGCCAAAATTTGTCACAGACATTTTTTGAAGCTTTATTATGCTAAAATAAATTAATTTCGTCCATTCTAAGTCAAGATATGAATTTTTATGTGAATTTATTGAAAAAACACAATTTGCATTGGATTTGTACACAAAATCACGTTTTGGAGCAATTTTGGGGTTGACAAATTTTTTTCGAACGGGCGTCGCGTCAAAACGGTACGCGCGGGCGCAACAATTTTGGTCTCAAAAGTTGCGCGATACTTGAAAGAAAAAAGTCATGAAACATCGCGGCAGGAGCTTATCGCGCTGCGAAGATATTGCGCGAAATGTCGAGGGGGGGCGGCGGATTCCGCCGCCCCCCCCCCCCCCCCCCGTCCCCAGCCTGATTAGGGTTAATGATTAGTTAGTACCATGAATGACTCTTTGCTCTACTGGATCGATAAATAGATAGATAGTTGGATGGATAGATGGATGGATAGATAGATAGATAGATAGATGGATAGATGGATAGATGGATAGATGGATAGATAGATAGATAGATAGATAGCATAGGCAACTGGTGATTATTTGAAGGGATGGGGTGATTAGTTAGTACCATGAATGACTCTTTGGATTACTAGGTAGATAGATAGATAGATAGATAGATAGATAGATAGATAGATAGATAGATTAACAGATAGATAGATAGATAGATAGATAGATAAATACATGAATGAATAAATAAATAAATATGTCTGTGTGGTTTATATACATATATGTGTGTGTTGCAACATATGGTAAAATTGAATCATGATGTGCATGTAATTATTTGGCACACCTTGAATATCAGGATGGCTGCTGCATGTGGTTGTCATAATGACCACTTACCTTTAGTGACCACATCTCATGTATTCCCAGAGGAGTCATTATACTTAACCCTAACTTACCTGGGGGGGGGGGGGGGGGGGGGGGGGGGGGGAGGCCATAATGGCCGTAATGGCCATAATGGCCATAAGTCTCGCGCAACTTTTGAGACCAAAGTTGTTGCAACCGGGCATACCGTTCCGAAGCCACGCCCCTTCAAAAAATTTTCGTCCACCCCAAAATTGCTCAAAAACGTGATTTTGTGTACAAAGTCAATACAAATTGTGTTTTTTCAATTAATTCATATAAAGATTCATATTTTTAATTTTAATGGCTGAAATAAATTTATTTTAGTATAATTATGCTTCTAAAGATGTGTATGACAAATTCTGCTGAAAAAAACAACAAAAACAAAAGTTCGAAAAAACAAAGAAATACATTTAAAAAATGATAAAACAATAAAAAACATAAGAAATTAATTTTGATACTGAATTTTTTTTTACGCACAAATTTTCGGAATGTCACTAGGAATATTCACAACAAAAGTCAGCATTCCATAAGCTTTTATAAGCCAATTACAGACGAAAATGAGGTTTTTTGCATATATTTGCATAATTAATTAATTTAAAATAAAAAATGCAAATTTTTTGAAAATTTAACTTAACAGTCTTGTAGATTACATCCAGCTTTATGTTCATGCAAAATTTTGCAGCGATCGCGCGATCAATGGCCGAGATCTGAAGGGGGGGCCATAATGCCCCCCCAGGAATTCAAGCTTGCTAAATAGCCCAGGTAAGTTAGGGTTAAGTCTCTTCTTTACAAGTCTTGACTTTGTCTATATCTTATCCTCCAGCAGCCCGTTGTCATCATTTCTTTTTCATGCTCATTCTATGCTTTCTCCCATTTATTTTACAGAGCCGTTCTTCCGACGCTGCACGCTGAGAAAGCGGGTGAAGGTGACGCACGACACGTACCTCTTCACCTTTGAGTTTCCCGAGGGGGTCCGATTTGGTGTACCCATCGCTCACCACATCCACCTGCAAGCCACAATCAATGGTCTGAATTTTTTTGTATAGTTTTATACTTTACCATTTTTTTTTGGAATATATAATTATGTAATTTCAGAGGTCAAAGGTCAGCAAATATCTGTCAGAAATACTTCTGTGACACACCATTTTCTTGATTAAGTGTGTAGGCTTTCAAATAAACATAACTTACAACAGACAAAAATAAACATGCAGTGTACTATTTCAATTCATTTAGAAAGCTATTGAAATGAGAGTAATATTGCTGTACATTCTGGGGAACCATAGGCTATCATGTACAGGATCTTCTGTTGCTAATGGGTTAAAAGTGATGATAGAACTTTCTTATAAAGTACACCATAAGAAGACAAAAATCACCAGTCACTCAAAGCCTGATAGAATGTTAAAAGAAAAATAAATAAATAAAATGAAAGTATTTAGTGGTTTTGTGTGTAGATTTATAACTTGAAGTCAGTCACATGCCAGCATATAAAGAGATCATATAAAGTCAAACAGATGTAGAGAGCATAACATAGTTCCATTTTCTTATTTTATTGACACTAATAGTGATCTGAATGTATTGCCCACATTGATTGGTTTCTAACTCTACACACACCCATGTGAGTGTGTGCAGGCATGTGTGTATGTGTATGTGTGCACTTACCCATGGTGGAAAACGAGGACACACACACAAACTTTACATTTAAACTGAGGATACACAGACAACCGAGGACGTCCTTGGTTTGCAGACCATTCCAAACAGTCTGCTTTTGCATGTAGGGGTACATGTTTGTAGGTCCTCGATTAGCATTATTGTAATAAGTCCACGGTTATATGGCAATATACGAATGAGTCCTACGTGTAAGTTGACAAGAGTCCTACTTACATACAGGTCCTCAGTTATGTGGTAAAATTCTTGTGGGTAAAACAGGTCCTTGGTTTCCACCATAGATGCGTATGTGTGTGTTTGTATGTGTATGAGGATCTTATGTTGTTTTGCTCATTTCTTTGTTTTCACTTTTCTGTATCCCTTCCAGGGGAGGAAGTGAGCAGGCAGTACACCCCTGTGGTTCCCAGCCTGCTGGAGCCCCTGGATGAACCCACTGACAACCAGTCACAGTCCACCGTCCACCTCATGATAAAGATCTACCCCCAGGGAGTGTTCACCCAGCACTTAGCGACACTCAGAGAGGGTAAAGCCATCTACCATACATTCACACTTTTACACAGTGATGATGACTTAAATTTGGGTGCACATTTTATTGATATGGATACATCATATGCTGTTTTTGGGAGTAGACTGATATAGGATGGGAGTACAGCAATATTGATTATGCTTTTTCTCTTTCTTTCTTTCTTTCTTTTTTTCGTGAGTCATAGTCCTCTGTTCAACTAATGATTAAGATCTTCTCCCGGGGGATGTTCATTCAGTACTTAGCAACACTCTGAGGGGGTAACCATCTACCATCCATTTACATAGTCAGTGTAGTGTATTTTGTGACTCTCCTGGGATATATGCACATCTTTCTTATGGTAGTTTTGCTGTTTGAAAAAAAAGAAGAAGAAGAAGATAAGTGTACCTAATAATCTCAAAGCCTGAAAAGCCTGAAAAAAAGAGAAAAATATAAACAAGAAACCATCAAGCTGTTATAATGTTATGTTGGATGTTATGCTTTTGTTGCCAGGAGATGAGATCCTGATGAGTAACTATGAAGGAACTGTGAAAGATGAGTGCTCCTTCAAAAAGGTCCACACAGCATACTTCATTGCTGCCGGGACAGGAATAACACCAATGATCAAGCTCATCAGGAAAGGGTTAATGGAGGAAGACACTTCAAGGTCAGTGACCTCCTCAAATATGTGTGTTTTTGTTGAGCCCACCGGAGGTGAGGGGAGACTAAGGAATCACCTGCGGCGTCCGTCCATCCATCCGTCCGTCCGTCCGTAACGCTATAAAAACTTGAATAACTCAGGAAGGAAGAGTGGTCATACAAAGTTTTACCTTTTACCAAGTATGAAGGTCACCTCAAGCTTAAAGGTCACAGGCAGGGGTCAATGAACTTTTAGGGCCCAATGTTAATTTTTTAGGGCGCGTTTCGATTATGGGTCAAAAATTTTAATCCATAAGTCCGTTTGTGACTAAACTTGGGTGGTAGATGTCCCTTGGGGAGTTGATGATCACCACAAGGTCAAAGGTCACAGGCAGGGGTCAATGAACATTTAGGGTCCAATGTACTGTGCAGTTAATTATGACTCCTAACTTTTGATCCATAGGTCCATTTGTGAACACAAAAAAAAAAAAAGTGTTGTACATTTGTGGGCGAGACACATTACGGCACTTGCCTTGTTGAATCTTTTTTTGTTATGCATTTGACTTAGTTGAAATTCCATACTGTCAAATTCAAGCCATGGATGTACAGTAGCAGGCCTTTGACATAACAAGTAAGAGCAATGCACACAATTCCAAGTACATTACAATGAGAATGCATATATGACAAACTTTGTGACTAATAAACTTTGTGGTGTAGTCAGTACCCAGTAGGTGATACAGGAAATTTTCAGGCTCTGAAATCAAGAAAATGAATATGATGGTGGTAGTTCATTCTTGTCAGGACGATTACAGGGACAATTTTCCTGTCTTTTTGCATGTCAAGGTCTTTGTCACTCAAAGGCAAATTGAGATAATTTTACAATTACTTTTGATTTGTGTCATAAACTTCCTATTCTTGGATGAAACTTGCAAAATGAAGCTATTCAATACCATATAAAAGCAGTCTAATCTCACAATTGTATCCACCTGTTTCAAATATGAAGAGAATGTCTTTAGCATTACCTCGTTTCTGTAGGCCATAGTAGCAACACCTACAAGTATAGCTGTAGAACCCCTTTCCATAAACCAGCCCTTGTATTCCCCCCTCAACTTTATATAAAGCATGTGGCAGCAAGAGCTTACACTAAATCTTTTTAACTCATTTAAACAGCACATTTGACATCAGGTAATTAAAAGCTTTACTCCAAATTTCCACTAACCTTCTCTGGGCGTTCAAGCCATACTTTAGTTTCCTTTAAAGTTAAAATCCTATTTCTTCTTGTTAAATTAAACCACAATTAAAAGGTTTCGACGTCGCATAAATTTTCATTATAGCACACACTGTTAGCCTGGTATGCTCTAAAAACAGACTGTTGTGAAAAGTATATCCTCCTTCATTTACAATTTTTTTGTCCCCGCCGAACGAGTTCGAGCAGGGGACTATGAAACGGGCTCCGTACGTGTGTGTGTCTGTGTGCCTGTCTGTCTGTCTGTCTGTGCATCCGTGTGTGATCAAAATCTTCAATTTGCTACTTCTCTGTCATTTATGAGCCAATTTTGATTCTGTTTGCTTTATATGATAGCACTACATGGGAGATCTGAAACTTCTACACAGAATTTCAGTTGTGACCTTTGACATATATTGTACATTTTGCTACAAAAGGCTACTCCTTCGCCATTTCTAACCCGATTTCGATTCCGTTTGCTTTATGTGATGGCAGTAGGTGAGGTCTTCAAAACTTGTATACAGAATTTTGACCTTTGACTTCTTTGACCTTTGACCTTGATTTTTGACCTATATTGTACATTTTGCTAAAAAATGCTACTCCTTCGCCATTTCTAACCCGATTTCGATTCCGTTTGCTTTATGTCATGGCACTAAGTGAGGGCTTCAAAACTTTTACACAGAATTTTGACCTTTGACTTCTTTGACCTTTGACCTTGATTTTTGACCTATATTGTACATTGGCTACAAAATTCTACTCCTTCACCATTTCTAACCCGATTTTGATTCCGTTTGCTTTATGTGATGGCTCTAGGTGAGGGCTTCAAAACTGCTACACAGAATTTTGACCTTTGACTTCTTTGACCTTTGACCTTGATTTTTGACCTGTATTGTACATTTTGCTACAAAACGCTACTCATTCGCCATTTCTAACCCGATTTCGATTCCGTTTGCTTTATGTCATGGCACTAGGTGAGGGCTTCAAAACTTTAAGACAGAATTTTGACCTTTGACCTTGATTTTTGACCTATATTGTACATTGGCTACAAAATGCTACTCCTTCGCCATTTCTAACCCGATTTTGATTCTGTTTGCTTTATGTGATGGCACTAGGTGAGGGCTTCAAAACTTCTACACAGAATTTTGACCTTTGACTTCTTTGACCTTTGACCTTGATTTCTGACCTATATTGTATATTTTGCTACAAAATGCTACTCCTTCGCCATTTCTAACCCGATTTCGATTCCGTTTGCTTTATGTGATGGCTCTAGGTGAGGGCTTCAAAACTTCTACACAGAAATTTGACCTTTGACTTCTTTGACCTTTGACCTTGATTTTTGACCTATACTGTACATTGGCTACAAATGCTACTTTCGGCGGGGACATATATTACGCACCGCGTAATTTCTACTTTTCCTTGTTTATCTTTGTGAATGGTGTTTGGTTTGGCAGTAAACTCAAGCTGCTGCTGTTCAACAAGACAGAGAAGGACATCATGTGGCGGGAAGACCTGGACAAGTGTGTGGAGAAGAGCAATGGCAGGTCAGTTTTCCCATAGACCTGTTTTGATGTACTCATATTAGTGGAAAAATGAGCAAAGAAAATGGGATTCCATCAGGATTTGACTAATAAATTATATTCATTTCTGGTCAGTTTTCTTCTGTTTGCGTTTGATGTACACATATTTATGTGAATGTCAGGACTCATTTTGTTAATTCGTTTGTGATTTTACCACTTTATTTATATGTTCATTTGTTTATAAACCACTGATCAACCCCCAGGAAGTGCGAAGTACACTTTATCAATTTACAACTTGTGGTAAAGTTTGAAGTTTGATTCAAAATGTCAGCGAGCTACTACACTTTCTGACCGATCTCAACACATGTCCTGGCCAGGTTCGAGGTGACCCACATCCTGTCGGCTGAGACCTCTCCGACTTGGAAGGGCCGGCGGGGCCGCATCAGTGAGCAGCTGGTGTCCGATCTGATCCAGGTGCCCAAGGCCAAGGAGAAGTCTGGCTGTGCCATCTGCGGACCCATCCCTTTCATGAATGCAGCTTACCAGTGAGTTGGACCCTACACTTCTTAATCTCACACATCCTTATTTTCCATTTGACGAGCACATGCAATGTCTTCATAAACTCCTTAATCCCCACTCGAGGCCTTGCTCATCGTATGAAAATGAGCTATTAATGCCATGAGTTCAAAGTAATACCGAGAAGCTCATTGATGTGGCAATGTTTTAAGCCATTACACTCAAATTTTGTTAAACTCTGTTTCTTTCTTTCTTTGCAAATGAAGTCTCCTGAATCGTGAGCATCATCAGACGCATATCATACTCACTAAATAAGAAATTGAATAGCTTTTTTGTTTGTGAGTAGCTTTTTTGTTTGTGAGAACATCTGTGTTTGAAGATATCGTAGCAATGACTAGAAGCAAGGTATATGTCATTGAAATATTTTAGCTCTTCCTGTCCTTTTTCACTGGTTTTACAAAGCCTCATTTTTTCCACCCAGAAGAGGAGGGTAAGCAGTGCCATGAAAATCCTCACTTGTTTTGTTTTGCAGGTTGTTGCACACTGCTGGCTTCGAAGAAGAATGTCTCCTCATGTTCTCCGGATGATTACGGGTGGTGAGGCGGTAATCCCCATCCTCCTGCAAAGCTGTCTCGTGTCCCTGTTCCAGTGTTTAACTCTGTCATTCCCAATGGCAACCTGTTAGTGTACAATGTCTACGGCATTTTTAGGGTGTTGGTCCTGTATTAAGGTTTAACCAGGCTGTGTGGATGAGAATGTGGAGGATTGAGGTCTTGGTAGCTCTCCAAGGGTGCGGTGACAACTTACCGTTAGATGACAAGTAAGAGATGCTTAAGGGACTCGAAATATATAAGAGCAATCACCGTGGTAACTGCCGGTGGCGTACAAGTCTTGCCTGCGTAATCACAGCACGTCAGAAGCTGCCTCTAAGAAAGGTCTTTCACATGTCACACGTGGACACTCACTATACCTCCTCAATATTGGATGCTTCCTTCACACATTTTTCTCATTTTTTTTTCACCATTTTTGAGAATATACCATGAGTGGTGTACAACATATATCGCTGTTTGGGCGACAAAACCTCATATACATCTCAAAAATGTCAAATGTACAGGAGAGCAACAGAATATTGCAGCCAAAGCACTATTACGGATAGGATGGCCATTCCTTTGACATGCCATGGAGGTGTCATTCTGGGGGCAAGACAGCTAGGATTTGGACAGGACATCTCTGAACTTACTATCTGACAATTGATTAAAAAAAAATAAAAAAAAAAGATTTTCACCAAAATTTTGAGATACAAGGTCTTGTCACCCCAGCGATGATATGCTCTTTTATTACATGTGAATTCTTTTCGTATTGTCATTTTGGATATTTGTATATCTATGGGAAGGTCATCTGCAGTGAGGTATATGTAGGAGCTCTTTGCTTACAGATCTATGACCTGCTTCACTAACAAACTTTTAATATTTGTGAGTGACAGTAATTTCAATTGCTGTAGCAACAATAAAACTGCTGGTAGATAAGGCTAATATTTGGGGTGTTTGTTTTATTGCCTAGTTGTTGTCAATGAAACTAGGAGTACTGTAAGTCACAGGTGTTTCCACACCAGTCCTGTTCTGTGCATGTTTTTCCACCAAAGCTAGTCGTGATGTTCAGGGATCTCTCAAAATAGAGTCTCGGCAACTCTCACTTGTAGGTCCTATTAATATATATTTCTTTAAAATTGTTTTGTAACAGAATGGCAGTTATAAAATCTAGTTCAAACTGCTCTTTCTGGTAAAAGATAACATTGTGAGAGGGATAGGTGTCCCTTAAATCTCTGTTCCAAGTTCTGTTCAAATGATCCTTAAAGCTAGAAGGCCCATTGGGGGGCTGTTATCATGAACATCAGCTAGCTACAATTTAACTTGAAGTTAGGTCAGAACCCAACTTATGTTGCTATGTTTTTTCCTGAGAATTGTTCATACGCCATGATATCATTCCTTGTGAGGCTGGACATTTCTGATTTAAATTTTTTGCTTGATCATGCAGTCTGTGTGAGGACAAGATTTTGTCAGATTTCATCAATTTTTGGGTGTGTGTTTCTTCCATGAGCTTTTCATTCCGGTTTGTAAAAGTAGTTGAAATCAATGCAACTCTGGAGACTCAAATGCATAAAGTTGGCATGAATGATATGCATGCTCAAGTAGAGTTACATTGTTTTTTTCATTAAGCAAGAGTAGGGTTTACATGTGGTATGATATTCCTCTTTTTCTCTCGGTCAACTCAGTATGTCCTGATTACCACACTGTTTCTAAAGCAGAAGTGGTACAGTTTGAATGTCAGTATTTCATCTTGCTTATCATAATGTAGCAAAGAAAAAATACCAAAAACAATCACAAAATGTATATATATATATATCTTTATTCATGTAGGTTATGACATTTCTTGCATAGTACTTTCACTAGCTTGTTTTAAAAAAGAAGTAAGTGTGTTTTGTGACCCCGATGATAATTCTAAGAACTAAGATTCTAAGATCAGTCTGAACATGATAAAAAAAGAAATAATGTCTTTGATATGTTGCTGGCAGATTGAAGTAATTTTTTTTTAACTAATGATGTAACTTGTTTCATGTGGAGATGAATTTAAAAAAAAATGGGGGATAAAGGAGGCAGATGATTTCATTGTCATGACAGTCATGTGGCACTCGAAGTTTCACAGAAAAGTTTCACAGAAATATTGTCTTTTCTTCACTGCTGTCGTTAAAAGTAGCTTCGTTGGTGGCGTAACGTGCCGATTAAAGGGTTTATCTCACTGGAAGAGACATCGTCATGACTTGTGCAACTCAAAAGACAGGGAAAAAAAATATGGCTTGTGCTCTCACCAAGGAGCCGACTCCAGGGTTACTTCTGAGATGTCTCCAAATGAGATGATAACCTATTCGCCTGGTAACTTTGGAGACATCATGAACAAAATTAGTCTCTGCAGCTGAGCCGCAGCTAAGGAGATGCCACTAGGGCGGAGAAAGTCTCCAAAAAATTTAACCTGTTAAATTCTCTCGGTACTCCCTGGAGACCAGGCTCATTTCTGCGACCAGCGAGACTCGAGTTGCCACCAGGTCGCCAATTAAGTCTCCAACCCAGTGAGATATGCACTAGAGTCTCCATCTGTGTATGATGACTCCAACTGTCTACAACTTTATGTGAAGCATTTTGAATGCAGGGTGACTGTTATAGCTTCTTCTTTTCATTCACACTTCCAGAGAAGGTTGTGTGGTTGCACTGTGGCCAGTCACCAACCAACCAGTATTTGTGTAGACCATTCAGTATCATTAATTATAGCATTATATCACACAATGCATGATATGATGTCCAGTTATTTCCACTTCAAGTTACCACCTTGGCATACTTGAAACCACTTGGAACCACATGTTTTTATACGTCATGCCACTCTATGTATATTCACGCTTTTGTTTATTCTCATCACGGCCAATTGATACACCTTACTGATCATTTTATTACCCGTAACTCCTTACACCCTTTCACTTTGTAACTTTTATTATCATTAAAAGCTAGCACTCTGCAACATCTGGACATATTATCTCAAATCTTTTCCCATCTACACTGCAAAGTTGAAAGGACTAAGGTGTATTGATTCGAGCTTTAATTGTACTTTATCTCATTTTAGTTCAAATGTAAGTATTGTGCTGTTTTACCAATGCTATAAATGTATGTGCATCATGCTTTGTTAAATCACTTGCAATTCAGCCTCGGGCTGCAAAGAATGATTGAAATTAAATGTATAAAATCTACCATTGACACAAATATTTAGTGCTAATGAACTGATGTAAATTTCAATGATATTTTGAACCCTATGACTGAAAGACAACATTTGTGAATGAAAAAAAAAAAAGACCTGTGACAATAAAGCAGTGATACGAAGTCCTCAGTGAGACATGTGCTTCTTATAAAGGAGCAAGTGCAGTCTTCAAATTGATAAAATTTGTCTGTCAGTTGCAAGTGTAGTCTTGATTAGATATGTATGTAAGGGTGCATAGACCCGGTAGTTGCAGGGGTGCTGTTGGATGATAGTGCCAATCACCGTTAGCATTGAAACAAAGATTGCCGAAGTTGAGCTGTCATCAAGAGCAAAGTGCGTAGGTGTTGCTAGGTAACGTTGCCTTCGTTGTCTTCTCTGTGCATCACTTATTATGTAGTGATGCCAGGGTGCGTGCTTATGTGCTTCTTAGTATGACGTCACAAAAGAAGCTTGCTAAAGCTGTCATCATCAGCCGAATCATGAGCCGAACTGTGATTAAACCACTAACTACAGTGGATTGGACTTCTACGGACTCATGGAAATGGGTCAAAGCGTAGGTGCTGAAGAGGAGTCGATAGCGTTACCTGTCTCTATAGGATATTGCACAGTGCGCCCGCATACGCATTCGACTAAATCACTTGGTCTATGTACCTTTAAGTACTATCATGTTGCAAGCTGTTGCTGGTATTAGCTGTGCAGCAGTTTTTCAGATTTTGACCTCATGTTTGTGTGGTACTATTGTCATACAAATCCTGCAGCACCCCAGCAGTATTTCCTTTTCTCTCTCTGATTATGGGGTTTAATCATTCTTTGGGTCAACTAGTCAAAATGTTTTGAATTGTGTATTCATGCATTATCCCAGGAATCATGTCCTTTTTTTTTCTCTCTCTGTATGTATATATTAGTTTGCAAGGTTTGTATATTTATGTTATAACATTTCTCCCGTGTAATTGATCCTCATTGTGAAGAATGTGTTCATATATAATACCTTGCCGGTATATTGTCATGTATACACAGTAGTATGAAATATGGATGAATGAAAAATATTCGCATGCAGAAGTGTACATTGTACCTTGCCTTAGCAGTATCTTGTAGATGCAGATAGTGTGAAATAGTTACAAGAGCAAATTGATTTTAAAGCGCTGTTGTGTTATCATGCACTCATGTTTAAACTGGACAAAGGGAGATCGGATGGTGGAAATGCCGAAAACCAATTAACCGATTGCAGACTAGTCGTAGGTATTGTTGGGCTTGGGTAAATGCGAAATGCGTGTTATAGGAAAATCAGTCTGTCTTCAATGGTTTAAAAACTGCTGATGGAAGGACATGGAATTTAACCCATGAGATACCAGAATCATATTTCTGCTGTTTGGTGCTGTATCTTTTTATTATGATTTTTAATATTCATTGATAGGATATCATCAGGTAGAATAGATACTTCTCTTTTGATTGAGCCCTGTTTTGGTCATGTACCATTGTTTCTTTTGATTGCACGCTTATCAAAAGCCTCTATAAGGTGGGACTGAATTCATATCTGGTTTTTAAATTGGCAACACATTTTATAATGGATTAAGCCAATATTTCTCCCTCAAATTGGCACATTCTTGTAATTTTATTTCATTTTATTTTCTAATTTTGTGCATAATTTCATGACTTTGATGTACTCATTCTCCAATATAGCATGCACATTAAAATTAAGAGTTGCCAACCTAATGAGGACATAATGATAATTTTTCTTCTGCCACAATATTACCTCAAGACTTAATTGGTTAATATTGCAGGTGCAAATACATATTTGTATATATCTTGCAGGCATATCACAAATATTTGTTAAGATGACATAGGTGCAGGTTTACGTAGCCGTAGAGTAAAATGTGACTCTCTTGACTGCTGTAGTGTTAAAATTGGTGCAAATTTCCAGACTGTGAAATGTTCTTCATTGTCAGCATCCATTCAGTAGTGAGAGAAAAAAAAAATGTTACAAAGAATACAGTGGAAACAGATAATACTTTGAATGACAAAGTAAATATTAGCTGATTTCCTGTCTATTTTGTGTAATGTCTGTAGAAAGATATTTCTTGTGACATTTTGTTTACTGACTTTGTATATCAAACCCACACCTTGATGATTATATTGTTGATAGATGAGATAATACAGTCCCACCTTGTTTACGTGGCCACCAACCATCCAGAACTTGTGAGTCGCAGGAAGTGCAGTATGCATTGTGCGACCTTTTTGTTACCTCTGCCTTAAAGTTTCTGCTGAAAACTTGTGAAATGTAACAATGATTTTTGGTTAGTGTATGTATCCATTCCCCTGAGAGTGTAGCCTTTTGCAAAGGCAGCTCACTATAATTTCAGCACACGCACACAAAGAGCAATGGACTCGCACACACAGTGTGCCACCGGCGAGCTGCGAGGGTAGCGAGTCGCTCCAATCTGATCGCTGTGTGCTTGCGAGTCCATTGCGAGCTGCCTTTCAAAAGGCTGCTGAGAGTGCTGTGTTGTGACACATTTAAGTTTTGAGATCTAGTGTCAGTTGACCTTTTCATGTGTATGTGGATATTGGTCAGTTACATACATGTACATAATGCATATCAAAACACAAATGCACAAACATGACCTGCTGATGAACCTGTATGTAATGTCATATACACATGGTTGGTCGACATGTTGAGCATGAATGACAAGCACACTGACAAATTTCAAGTTGTCAAAAGGTTTCAAGTTATGTGGGTAAACAAGAATGGACTGTTCTGAAGGTATCACATTATGTGTTTTGTGACACTGATTGCACAGGACTGCAACATTTTATCAGTATGAGAGTTTGTGACAGTTCATTTTATCTGAAGAGTTATCTTCCAGAAATTATATATTCCTATTTTAACCATTTTCTTTGTGTGTATGTGTGTGTGTGTTTGTGTTGATGGATCGGCACTTATTAGGCCAAATGAATTATTAATGTTGGTGAGAAGAATATTTCATATAATGTGGTGAATGTGTGACAAATGTGTTGAATTGTAGAATATGAGATCATTCTGGGGAAAAATAATGAAATTCCACAGGAAAAAAAAAAGTGTACATACACTAATCTGTGCTGCAGGTAGTAAGTGGGTTCACTATCTGGAATTACGTCAATGTGTAAGGCAAATGTTCAACAAAGACATACAATCCATCAAGTTGTTTTGATAGTTGTAGAGTTTGTCTGGTTTACTGTTAGTACTCACTTGGGCTGCCCGGCATGGTGGCTGTCTGAAGTCGGCAATCAGGGAACATGGTAATTTTACATACTTTTCCAGCAGAAATATGAATTCATCTCATAAAGAATGAGGTATATGTATACACATGATCAGTGTCTGACCAGCGGAGAAGGGATTATCAGAGATTCGCAGAAAATGAAATGATGTGGCTCTTTGGATCCTCTGTTGAGATTGTGTATTTTATTGATCTTCTGAAAACGGTGATTCTACTTTGAACAATGAAGTAGTTTGTTATAGGCAATGTTTATTTTTGATGGCTTTGAGTCCCAAACTAGTTATCATCTGTCAAGAGTGAAGAATTTAGAAATAATGATGGTAATGCAATACAGACTCCCATTTTAGTTTGTAGGTGAAGTAGTAGTTGGTGTATGAACATCGTATTTAGTATGTGGTGTGTGAAGTAGGCCTATGGTAGATTATGAATCATGTATATGAAGGAGCACCCTATCGTCATGTAGATACAATGGTATCCAATGTGAAGTACTGAAGAAAGGGCAGTTGATGAGATGTATAGAATTATTTTAAAGATGTATATATACAGATATTGTGTGTAGCATGGTGTGGCAGGAGAAATATTTTACAATAAATCCAAACCAGGAAAGTGAGGTTTGTCAAAATGTGTTGTGCAAGTTTTTCTGTACCCTCCATTTTTGGGTTTGTTGTGGGCTTTTGGTGTTGGGCTTTTGTGCATATCTTCATCCCCCATCCCCACCCCCACACCATTTTCTCTTGTTCTTTTTTTTTTTGTTTCTTTTTCTTAAGGGGATAGGTATTTTGGGTGGTATTCTGATAATCTTCCTAAGTTTCTTAATTCCAAGGTTCTTCCTAAGTCAGAAAGGTAGGAAGTGCTGAGTAAAGATAGAATTTGTATTCTGAAATTTCTTCCTAGGAACTTCTTAATGCAAATTAGGTCATCCTTATCCCCACCCCACCCACTGGTTCTTTCTAAGCCAATACGAAATGAAATGTATCATAAGGAACTAACCAATGGCAATCGTATATCATTATGATGTAGGGTTAAAAACGTGTTGTGCATGTGCCATTTTTCATACCCATTTTGTGCATAAGTACATACATGCATTGCGCACAGTTCAATGACAAGTGCCATGCACGTTTTGCCTCTTGCTATAGACCGATTCTGTGACTCGCTATGTGTATTTTTGGCATGGGCAGTGCCATTAACGAGGTGTCTTAGCCGACCCCCCCCCCCCCCCTCTCCCCCACCCCCTTCCGCGCGCGGAATGAAAAACTGATGCATGGTCGTTTTAGCCAATAAGCATCTCGTACTGAGTGCGCGAATGCTTGCTTAGTGCGCGAACCTTTGTTACATGTGTGCGATAAACATGTTGCCCATGGGGTGGGGGAGAGGAGGGGGGGTCGGCTAAGACACCTCAAAATGAGCTCATGGCTGCGCCCAGTGCCACAAATTGTCTGCTGCCCTCAACGAACCCGAATCGGTCTATACAGTATCTTATAACAACATACTTAGGGCAGGGTGAGGACTTTCCTAATAATCTTCCTAATTTCTTTTCCTAAGTGCGCTTTAGAATACCAACTTCTTCCAAAGCCAGAAAGTCAGTCATCTTCCTAGGATTCTTCGTCATTTGCATATTTTCCCCGAGTTTCTTCCAAAGTTTAGGAAAAAGGTTAGGAAGATTTTCAGAATACCACTGTTGGGAAAAAAAAAAAAAAATCCTGACTTGGGAAGAAAAATCTTCCGAGGAAGGATTTCAGAATACCACCCTTGGTACATGTATATGTATTTCATTGTATAAATCTTATTTTGTTAATTTACCTTCTCTTGTTCCTCTGCAACCTCGTGACAGTGATGAGCATTAGAATGGCGAAGGTAACATGCCACCTCCAAGGTAAATGTGGCAAGGCAGGTAATACATTGGACAGATGATTTATAATGACTACATTTTTTTTTTCCTCAATATGTAGCAAACATGAAGACCGATCAGTGATATTACATATTCTGTCTCATAAGAACAAGCGGGCGCAATATTCAAGTCTGTCTGTAAGTACCTACATGTGTGTATGTGTGTAAGTGTGAATTGTCAGTTACTCAGTGTGTGTGTTACAATATTGCTTTACGCATACATGGTTGTACATATCATGCACATCCTTTTTGCAATGTTATGTATGTACAGCACACGAGAATTTTGTCGACTGTCCACACACACACACACACACACACATTTAAAAACAAAAAACAAAAACAAAAACATGCCTACAACCAGCATAAATGCCCATACACTCACCAAAGCTACACACACTGTTTTGTGGGGAACTGTAGGCTTTCTGTTTTTGCCCTTTGTAATTCAAACCTCACAAACCAGACGGAATAAAGGTGATTATTGTACTCTATGTGACCCTGCATCACAAAACCAACCATAAGCCACCAGAAACAGATTTTTAATTAAGGGCACATTCCAAGAGAGCATGTATAACTCCATTCAAATGGACTCTGCAAACCTTTCTAAATATTGAAAAAAAAAGAAACACCACACACTCTGGAAAAGCATGTACTGAGATAAGAGGCTGTGAAGTACAGGGTCTATTCAAGCCTTTAATCTCAAGCTGTGCTCTGTGCAATTTAAAAAAAAAAAGCTGGATGTAAAACTTCTTTAATAGCATCAACAATGAAGGGATTATCAGATTAAGCTGGAATTGAACATGCTCTTGAGTATCAAAACATTCTATTGATGACAAACCCCAACTTAAAAAGCAGTAGCATCATTCTTTCAAATGTTATTAAAAGTGAAGAGTGTGTAAAGGGTCGTCAAGAAATGAAATGGGGACTCAAAAGACGTATCAAATATTACAACAAAGAAAGTTCTACATGTAGATTTGTTTCATGATTAAAACTCTGGGATAATGTAGAAGAGCTGCCCTTTCAGAAAATATGAAAAACTCAGACTTACTAGGTTGACCCCTTTCGCCCATCTTGAGTCTTCACGTAAAATCGGGGCGTGCAACTTTTTGTTGGTTTTGTGATGCACAGTCACATATTATGTTATGGTTCTCTCTACCCCACAAATGAATCTATGTATGGTATTAAAGTACACACATATACACAAACAAACAAAAATTATTACAAAAGTAATCAAATTGGAGGCTGCACCCATTTGTTCATGGCTTTCATTATCCAATTTATTCAAAAATTTCTGTATATTATGTAACAAAGGTGTATCAAATTGCGTCATTAACTTAGAGTGTCTATGTACACACAAAACCACTTACACGTATATCAGTGATCAATAATATATCAAAAAGTACAATGCCACTGTCAAAGACAAGAATTTACTGCTCAGTGCTACAACTTGTAAGCTTTTGATTTTCTACTACTCAATCTTCTTAACCAATGAAGAGGTTTTCACCATCATTAGGCAACATATGAGAAAAATAGGAAGACCAGATGATTGTATAAAGAGAATTAAGCTGCTATGGCATGGGTTTGCTACATAATCGAGTGCGAGGCCAAAACTGATCCACCAGGGAGGAGGGTGTGTATAAAGGAAGCATGGTCACCATGATAAGAATTGGGCATATTAACATTGCCGATCAGGCCAAAAAGAGCCTTACTGAAACCGAGATTTGTGCCTGCAACCATTGGCATCAGAGCCTCCTGGTGCAGTGGTTACAATAGGCAGTGCTCTTTGTGATCCCATGACACCGTTTCATGAAAGTTGTCAGCCCTGACAGGCAAGTTGTCAGTCTCTGACAAGCTCAGTAAAATCTTTGGTTTTGATTGGCTGAGAAGCCTCTGGTCACTGACTTTTACTATGGTAATTGTCACAGACTGACAACTTGTCAGGCCCAACAACTTTCATGAAACGGTGCCCAGGACTGGTTTCAAAAGAAGCAAGCAGCAGTAACCCATCAAGTGCTAGAAACCACATTTCTGTACTTTTGTGCTATATCTAAAAACTGCAATATTTATCACTCAATCTGACATAAGGTAGAGTAACAAACCAAAAAAAAATGCATATATATATCTTTGACTCGAGCCCTTTGTTGTTATTGTATATTGTTTTGGTTGCAGAATGTTTCTTCAGGCATGGATTTTGTAACCAACTCATAAACTTTAGAAGACTATAAAATTCTTGGATAACAACTGGCAATTTCTGTTCAATTTCTTTATACTTTTGAGACATTTGAATGAATTTAACCAGTTCCATATAATCTTTCTACAATACGAGATATATAGTAAAATTCAGAGTTGCCAATTCGATAATGACAAAACAATATTTCTGCAGCAAATTCCTTCAGGAATTACCCTCAAGACGGTAAGAGTACAGGATTTGCTTCTTTAGTCCTTTGATAAGCGATTCAGTCCATTTTCATCTGCATTTGCATACATCATCTGGATTTTTCCCTGAATATCATAAGCTACATATCTGAAAGAAAATGTACAGTCAACCTCGCTGAGGTGGACCTTGCACAAGTCAAAAAGATTGACTTAGACAAAGAAGATTCTACCCTAGATGGAGAAACGTGTTAGTTCAATCACGTAAGCAGATGGATTGTCTCCAATGCCTTTGGATTGTAATAGGCAAGGTTGATTGTACATGTTTATGTGGATAGCAGTCTTGTTTAATCAACTCTTAGAAACTAGTGACAATGAAGAGTTCACCCTATATGGGATTTAGTCTTCAAACTAGTCCCTCGTTGGCTATATTTGGGTTTGGATCTATTTGACACAGTCAGTAAGCTTGCAATAAACTGCTTATAGAAACAGGGGCACCAACACTGGGAGGGAGTGAGCGACCAAACCAGAAGGATCAAAGTGACGGTGGTGGGGGGTGGTGTGGATAGGGAGTGTCTCCCACCTCCCCCTCCTTTCAACTGGAGGGAGCTTTGACAATAATATGTTTTATACCTTAACCCTTACTGTACTGGGCTATTTGGCTCCATGAAAATACTGGGGGGGAGGGGGGGGGGGGGGCCTCCCAGGCCCCCCCCCATTGATCTCGGAAACGCAATGTCCGATGAACTTGAAAATTTGCATGCTGATAGATCTTCGCGTGCTGAATCTGATGGTGTAATTTATTTTGATCAATTATGCATTTTTTTGCATAATTAGCTAATTAATTATTCATAATGCATATTTTATCCATTTGGGGGATATTTTCATAATTTCAGCCTAAACAAGTACAAAATTACATGAAAACTGTGTAATTATGAAGAATAATGTTTCCCAAATGTGAAATAAATCAGAGAGAGAAAAAAAGAGAAAAAAAAACAACTTTTTGTTATGTTTTGTATTGTTTTTATGTCTTATGTTTTCTATTGTTTTCTATTCCTTATGTATATCATTGTTTCTAAATTTTGCCCAATTTATTTCAGAACAATATAGAAGCATGAACCAAGTGGAAAACCAATTCCTGAGCAAAATTTATAAAGTAATGCAAGCCATGGTCTATTGACAGTATGTAACTGTACACAAATATATGCAGCGATTAGCCGTTTTAATGACATGCGCATACTAATTGGCCCATAACACCTCCTAGGTAGGTCCGATATGGACAAATGTGGTATCAAAATGTGCGCAAGACTTCAGGGGAAAAAGTCATGAAGCGAGAATCCGAAATTCCCAGCGGTCGCGATGTAATCGCCAAAAGTATGGAGCCTCCCAGTGTGGAGCCTCCCTTCTTCAGATTATGGAGATGCTCGGATTCACCTGAGAGACCTCTTGGGAAAAGGAATCATCAGAGAGTCTGAGACCAGTTTGCTTCCCCAATTGTACTTGTCCCAAAGATGAGTAGTAGTATATGCCTGTGTCTGTAGATTAACGCAAGCTAAACAGGACAGTAAAAGACCACTATGCTATGCTATTCCATGTATTGAAGATCTCCTGCACGTGATGCATGGTGCCCAGTGGTTTTCATGTCTTGACTTGAAGTCAGGGTACTATGAAGTGGCACTAGCAGAAGAAGACAAGCAAGAGTCCACATTTTGGTGTTTCCCTTGGCTTCTATGAATTTAACAGAATGTCTCAAGGAGTCAGCAATGCACCAGCCATCTTCCAGAGGGTAATGGAGAGGTGTTTGGGAGACACACTGCAGGAGGTGTTCGTCTAACTCGATGACATCATTGTGTTTGTGAACACAGAGGAAAAACATGAGAGGTGACTTCTTTGTATCCTGGATCGCCTGAGGGACTATCATCTCAAGCTCAGTCCAGAGAAGTGCCAACTTTTCCAGTCGCAAGTCAAGTGCTTTGGCTACCTCATTTCAGTAGAGGGAGGGAGGACAGACCCCATTATAAGATCGCTGCTGTATGCTCCTGACCAGCACCTGACAATATTAAGGAGCTGAAGTCTTTTCTTGGTTTTACGGGTTACTATAGGAGATTCATCATAGCGCTGACCTGTGGCCTTGATGCTTTTTGTAGCTTGCCTATGTGGGGAAAAGATTTTGCCCTCTTGGAGGAGAGCTATAATACGACATTGGCCAGTTGAGATATGTTTTGTAGCGGTTGCTCTCATATATCCGACTGCCATAGTCCCTCACGTAGACGTCCCCCCCCCCCCCCCCAAACATATAAGGCCATACCCCAGCTGGCAGTGGACCCTATCTACTGATGATGACCAGCTGAAGGCATCGCTCTCCATCGCCTGAGGGAAGAACCTAACATCACAAGTACACTCCATATCTTCCATGCTTTAACACAAAATTGAATTCTGTAAGCCAATAAAATTCTCAACTTCCAAGGATCACATTATCTAACGACATCGTTGCTTGAGATAAGATCTGGAATTATCAGAACACACCATTGTTCCAGTGTTACATGATGTAAAATAACAAATTCCCCCCCCCCCCCCCCCCATAGTAATTTATACATGTCTTCATTGCCTTGTGTCTTTTGAAGTGTTTGCAGCTTTTGTATTATCCCTCGAGCTGCGTCTCGATATTTAGAGGTACACTTTCCGGCATTTCACAATTGTGTGAACACACTTTGTTACCGTTCACTATTACAATTTTACATTCCAGCTTAGTCAACACAGCTGGACTAAGTCCAATAAATTATTTATCTTCAACTGTAATTGGAGTGTTTATGTTCTTTTAACTGTTATAAAACCTCCAGTTTAATAAATAATCCCGAAATTGGCCAGGTTAGTTCAAAACCTGCGACACACAAAACAGAATACTCTTCACTGTTTGACAAACACAGTTGCCATTGAGACCTCTGAAGGCAGTAGTGTATGAAAATTACATACAATAACTTCATCGTTGAACAGTCGGGATTTCAGGTTGATTCCTTCCATACACAAAGCACAAAATTCTTATGTAGCAAATGGACAGAAAAAAAAGAAAGAAGCATATCTGGGAAAGACCTGCAGCCTGCCCTTTAATAATATTTAGCCAGTAAACTCCATTATTAATCTCTTAACCTTGATTTTCCCCCTTCAATTCCTTTCACTGCGGAGATTCCTTTTGAGCACTGAATATCAATTTTTGGTTATAAAAATATAATTTGTGATCGTCATTACTCCTTGAGAGAAAGACTAGCTGTATTGCAAACTTCTTGCTGTACATACATGTAGGAGTACTCACAAAAACATGGACATACCAGTATAGCAATGGTTATCATTTTGAAAATATTTTACATACACTCATTCATATACATTGTACACATTAACAAAACAATTTTTTTTTTCTCTCTCTCTCTCGATCAGGCACATATTCAAAAACATTTCAAGCATTCATACACTTTCTAACTGAATGGATCACGGTTTTAATCAACTACAGCAATATGGTGATCTTCTTTGGTGGATAAGAAAAAAATGAAAAACAAAATACTCTTTGGCTTTGACAGAGCACCACAAAATACTACATGTACAATGAAACACACACCCAGGGGTGGGGATATGTTCTTCAGAGAGAGAAGCATGTCCCAAAAATACTGACAATCATTGGTAAAAATATTTGAAGAAGAAATGATGTCTCTTTATAATATACATGTATGATGAAAAACATTTGGGTATAGCTAACATATAGAATAGTACTTTTCATACAGATATATAAAAAAAATTGCAAGTTAGAAAAGAATACTAGTCATACCAGGAATACACGTGCCCTCTGGAATGTAGGGCAATAAATACTAAGATTCAACCGTTGTGTACATTCAGCACAGTTTTCGCTGGATAGAGCAATCAATTTCTTTTTTTGGAGGGTTACAGTAGTGCGCCCACAGGTAGTCGTGCAAGTCCAGGTGGTGGATCACGTCCGCGAGGCGTTTGAAGGTTGCCTCCAGGCTCGCATCCTGGCACCACCCATGATCAAAGTTTCGGTAGAGGAGCAGCGAGAGCAGCGAGGCCTCGTACTGGTGGGTGTGGTCTGATGTCCCATTGCTCCGGGGGTCCAAGTTGACGGCGGTGGAGCCCTGCGGCGCGATGCACCGCCAGTTGCTGGCGCAGTCCATCATGGGCTTCCAGAAGCGCCGCTCCGTCTCCGAGTTGTTGACGGCGAGCCACATGTGTGGGACAGCGCTGTACGCCTCGGGATGCGACGCGACGAACCTTGCCGCCGAGGAGCGAAAGAAGCGGAAGAGGCCTGGGTGGCTGACCTCAACCGTCAGGTTGGCGGGGTTTGTTCTGGCAAGGATGCCGTGATGTTTCTTGAGGTAGGGGATGATAAAGTTGATGGGAGCACGAAACCGGACCTGGGGACTAGCGTAGAAAAAACCTCCATACTCCTTCATAACCTCCTGCACAGCAAAGTCAGATACACAGAGGTCAATGCAAACTGCCTATCTTTGCATCATGCTGATTCCATTATTGTAAACTAGTATATGCGGTACATGCACTATCATATATTACAACATGGTAACAATACCCATGGAACAATAGTGTGTAACAAAGTTCATATCACTGAAACTTCTAGCTACTTGATACTAGTGCAAATTTGACTTGTTTTAAATCAGCTCCTACTGTCTTTATCTAATGCATCACAAATTATTCAACTGTAAAACATTTTACAAAAAAAAAGAACAAGCATACCATCAGTACAATGGAGTAAGAGAAGAAAATTTCAAAGTTTGTGCATTTCTTCTGAAAAAGGGTAAACAATAAGGGGGCACCATGGCAGCCAATAAGTGCATTTTTTACAGCATCTCCAAATACTGAACATCTTACCCTAAGTGCAAAGATTTTCCAAGCTCCATTCTCAAGGCGAGAAACATGGCGAGGATACCGCGTGAAGTTGAAGCGTCTGACTTCCACATTGCACATTTGCTGCATCTGCAGAGTGGATCGTGCAGAGGTAAGAAAAAAACAACAACACCAAAATCACTTAAGTATCAATGAATGTCAAGTCCGCCACAGCTGAAAAGCTGCAACCATGCATGCATGCATTCTTGCAGTTTGTCGTAACTGCACACAGATGATCACTGTAAGGTGAGAGCTGAAGTGAATCATTTGGATAATGGGTTGTCAAGTCAAGTGCCGCCTTCCTCCACCTCCTCCTCTTCACTACTTACAACAAGCATGGTGCTAACATGGTAAAATAGTCCATCGCATACACAATGTACTCACAGGAAAACTGGGCAAGGGTTGCCGAAACCCTGTCGTTGTTAACACATGTGGCTGTTGCACTATTTAGTAAATGTCATCAACTGGGCATGTGGTGCCTTACAAGAAAGGGGCCATTCACAAGCCAACAAAATCAACTGAAAATTACAAGGAAAAAAATACCTGCTCCTACAGCTGTACTGCATAGTTGAAGAATATAACATCTTTTTAATTGTTTTTGTTTTTATAATTCTATCAAGATGGCTGGATAGCCCATATTCAGCTGCACTAGCTGATCTTCAATAGGGCCCAGTTTTTACGTAAACAAAGTGAACTACCTCATCCATACTCCACTGCTCTAGATTTGTCGTACTGAAAAGGAAACTGACCTGTTTCACAATTTTGGGATGAATGCCCAAGTTGTAGACAATGATCTTCTTGACAGGCATGTGGGCTTGAACGGAGGCTATCATGCCGAGTCCCACATAGGCCCTGGTCTGCTTAAAGCCAGTCACAACCACAATGTGCTTGTCAATCTCCTACAGGTAGGATAGTAGGGAGAAAACAACAACAGTTGAGCAAACATGTTTAATAAGCACAAGTAAGAGATTTCAAACATTGTGGTACATGCCAATTATTTTGATGTATCGCACTTGGGAGCGCAACACTCATGATAAGGCAGTGTATGGTAACTGACAAAATACGATTTACATTTGTGCAAACCCTAAAACGCTAAAAGACTTGTACTATCCACAACAGATCAGTACTTTCCTGAGGGTTACAACACATTGAGGTCTGATTTTCATATTTTTCAAATAGAGATGTATTAGTATGGTTGATAGATTTGTGGTTACCCTACATGCATCTTTCTCTTGATCATGATACATATTCTTCTTCTCCTCTAATGCATTATTATAATTGTTACTATCATCTCCACTATCATCATCATCATCATCATTCATATGGTCTTCAACACCATCACCAGTATCATTATCATAATTGTTATAATTTGTCCTATCCAATTATCATCATTATAATCAAGGTAGAAGATAATAGCCACACACAAAACAAGCCTAAGGGAAAGCACTACGATTCAAAAAAACTATTAGGTTTAAATTCAGAATCTTTAACAATGTTCAAAAGAAAAACTTAAAAGCAAAAGAAAAGACAGCACCCTCCATTGGGACAATTCTCACAGACTAGGACACTACTGATGAGACTATTGCCCCATTTATACAGGGTATTTTGAGCACTCCAAAAAACACTCCTGAACCCCTCTGAACTCTGTATGAAAAGAAAATCACGCCCCAGATCCGCCTAAAGCTATGCCCCTCTCAAGGCTAGGCTTAGGAGCGCTCCCAAAGCACTCTTGTCTAAACTGTCTAAACCAACATTTAGAGCGCTCCAGGGGTGGAATGTAGTGCACCCTGCATACAGTCTGTATGTGATAATTTCCTGCTCACTCCAAGGTCACCATGACAGTTACATTTGCATGCCCCTCTGAGCTGGTCTCAGCAAGCAGTGATTCCCTGTATGAACAAAGGGGCTTAAAGGGGAAATCCAGTCCAAATATAAGTTAGTCTGATAAGAAAGAGTAAATATTACAAGTTCAACAGTAAAATTTTGATAAAATCAGGTGAAAAATAAGGAAGTTATGACATTTTGAAGATTCATCAATTTTTCAGGAAACAGTTCTTGAACTGTCAATATGAACATGCAAATGGCAAAGTTAGCATGTCATACCCTCACGACTTCCATATAGTTTGTACATGAAATTTTGACATTTCCAGGTTTTCATTCAAATGTAATTATGCCTGAGGCTCAAATCCTGGTATATCCAACAGATCACTATTCTAAAGTTATTCAATCAGGAGTAATATCATGTTTCAGACTTCAATGACAGACACATTAAATTTTCGTCATTTTTTTTTACAGGATCAGTGGAAAACTGTGAGGTAATGACATGGTTAGCTCACTAATTTGCATATTTATATCCGCTGCACAAGAACTGCTTTGCATAATTTAGCAAAACTTCAAAATGCCATAATCATGTCCTTATTTTTCATCCAATTTCAGTCAAATTTTTACTGTTGAACTCGCAAGATTTTACTCTTTTTTATCAGACTAACTTACATTTGGACTGGATTTCCCCTTTAAAGTCAAAGCGCTTCAGGAGTGCTCCTGGGCCCAACTTTGTGTAGAAATGAGGTATTCATCTCATACCTGCCAGGGCGGCATCTCCACGGCGATGTCAATGGGCTCCTTGCTGGCGCTGACATTGTTTGTGATGGGGTAGTTGAAGTAGACCACTCGATTGGGATCCCTGGTCACTTGCTCAAGGAGGCGGCGTTCTCGGCTCCGCAGCTCGCCATCCTCAACATCTTCCTCCATGAAGGCTGCCATGGATGACGTGGATGACATTGATGATGATGATGGAAGCAAAAGTAATGATGATGCCAATGATGTTGATAATAATAACAATAATGGTGATGATAATGGTGATGATGATAATGATGATGATTACAACAATGATTATGGAGATAATTTCGACAAAAAAAGAGAAATTGACCATCATTACAAAACTTCAATTAAAGTGATAATAGTTTCAGCATGCATGTTTGAAGCAATACTCACATAATCATCCTCAGTAATCTACTTTATCTTGGCTTCATTTCTGATCTAACTTTTTAGCAAAATTGTCTTTCTAACTATGAAAAATATCACAGATCAGAACTGTGAGAAACCATTGAGGATTATTCTCAATTGGTTGCATAGAAGTAAGCACTGGGGAAAATGTTCACCATGTGAAAAGGCAAAATCTGGTTCTCCAAACCATCTTTTATCATGAGCTTGACCAGTGACAAACAGCAGAGAGACCGAGATAGCTCTCCCTCTTCAGATCTTAAAATCAGAAAAAATCCTCCACAAAAAAATAAGGACTGACCAGCGCACAACATAACTATGACGATAAAACTAAATGACTGCCACACTGCTGAATTGCATACTGTAAAAGTGGAAATTTTCGTGATATTGAAATTTTTGCGCATTTTGCGCAACCAGAAGCTAGCGTGAAAATAAAAAAATGTGAATATTTTTGTGTGCCATATGTTCCAGTAGTTGATGTCTCTGATTCTGCGGAATTAAAAACACGCAAAACTCTTCTTACCCAGCCAAGCGCGAAAAATTAGGTGCGCAAAAATATCCACTTTTACAGTATAAATCCAATTTTGACATCCTCTCCAATCATGCTTAATATAATCTGAACTTTTTGTAAACATTTTCAAAATAGAGATATATTTTTGGCATAATTATGCCATGCCTGCCTTACAAAATGCATGCACCTATCTCTCTTGCTTACAGGTATAAAATTTCTCTCTTTTTTTCCAATAACCAAGATAAGATTAGGATTTACTATGGTGGAATCAATAGGAAATGTATGAATACCATACCATAAACATACACCAGTACTCCCAACACTCCCAACACTGTGAGAAGAAGAAGACTTCTTGCTTTCAGCCTCATGGTTCTGCAATGTTAAAAAACAAACATAAGATAATGGTGTGAGTGCATAATTACTACTTTAAACCTATGCAGATTCTTAAAACTTACCTGACTGAATTTATATTGCTAAATGTGTCACTTTCTCACCTTAGATGCAAGCTCCTGCAAGTTTGTTACTAGTGATTGCTTATCCTGGGAATATTTCTTTCAAAATTAAATACACAACATGGGCACTAATTGTTTCATGACAGAGCAAGATAAAGAAGACTAAAAGGTTTCCCTGAATAGAAAGAAAGATCACAAACACAACATGAGAATATTTAATATTCATCAATTTGACACAAGGTTCATTTCTTGCAGAATAGACAGCAAATAAATTTTAAAGATCACTTGAGAAATTTCAGCACACAGATTTGAAGTACCATAGTTAAATGCCACAGCTAATGTCAACAGCCATATTTCAAAGGTAAACAGTCATTTCAGCACAGAGATAAGAATATTTGCACAACCAGACGGAGGTCATCTATCTCCTCATAGCTCAATTATATTCTATACGAAAGAAAGTTAGAACAGATTATGTGTGTGTGCATGTGTGTGTATGTGTATTTTCTAGTTTAGACCAAACCTATCGGGCTTGTATCATATGGCAGATGATCAAGACCCTTTGGCTTAATACATGTACTGGTTAGTGATAAGGTTAGAGTAAAGATGAAGTTTAAGGCTAGAGTTTGGGTTACTTGGGGTCAGGATTATGTTCAGGATTAGGATTAGGGTTAAGGTTAGGGTCAGGGGAAGGGTGCAGGGTAATTGCCCAAGGGGTAATTGCCCTAGACCCCTTTCCCACACAAGAGGCTATTATTGATTGCCCCATGCAGCAAAACAAATAGATTTGTTTTTTTACATATTCATGATTATGGAGGTAAGTGATAAAAAAGTTGTTCTCCTCAATGACAATGAGTAGACTCACATGTATGCTTTTTACACAAATGGAGTACAAATGGAGCATATCACATTTTCCATGAACTAAGACACTTTCAAACTTTGCAATATACCGGTATGTTAAAAGTAAATAGACAGTCTTCCCTGATTTAATGTCTTTTATATGAAAAGCACAAATGTACTATGTCACTGCGTACTCCACTGACTTGTGCATCTTCGTGGTTAGAGTACACAAAGGAAGTAACATGTTATTGTTACGAAATTGGGTGTGCACTCAGTATCGATGAGGCGCAAAAACTGCTCATACAATGATGTAGTTCAGTACATCCCGTGGGATTAGGATGTATTTCATCACATACAGTGTATACAAAAGTGACTTTATTTTCATAACTTTTACAGGGTGTGTACAGTTCTGGTCGAGGTGTAGATTTAGCTTTTAACATTTTGCGAGATGTTCAGAAACCAATCTATGAGATGTAAGGGGGAATGCAGTTCTAAGAGGTATCAAAAGTTTATTCGATGAAAATTGGTTTTGAAATGGCTGAGATATCCAAAAACAAGGTGATACAAAGAGATCCTAATAAAGTTGTGGCATGTCGCCTTTTATCATTAGCACTTTTTTGGATATCTCAGCCATTTGAAAACCAATTTTCATCAAATAAACATTGAATCCTTCTTAAAATTACATGCTCTTTCATATTTTATAAGGGGCTTTTCATTATCTCCCTTAGGAATGTTCAAAACATGAATCCCTACCTCAACCAGTACTGTACAGTCCCTTTAAGACTGTAAGACTGGGATACATGTATTTTATTTACATATTGTACTAGTATTCAAGAAATTAATTCACACACACACACACACACACACACACACACACACACACAATACTCCTTAACAGCACAAATACACTGTACACTGTACATGTATATCCTGTCTAACTGACATTTCTTAAGATTGTGAAAGGAGATAATAATCATTCCTCATTCAATTTCTGTAGTCATAATCATATTAATCATGAATTCAGCAAGAACTTGTCTTCATGTTATGAAGTTACTGTTCTAAAGACAGAAAAATCTCTACAGAACTGCAGAAGGAAGAGAGAGGGAAAAAAAAAAAAAATGGTCTCGCTATGCTACTCTAGCATAGGGGACCTATATAGTCTGGTAGGAATGGGGGGTCCCCATGCACCCCCCGAACACATTTTTTTAACTTACTTTTTTGTAACCCTTAGGGTGTCTAGTTAATGAATTTTTTTGTTCCCAAGAAAAAATCGTGTCCCATGGGGGTCATTGGCGGCCATCTTGGCAGCCATCTTGGATTTTCAGGGAAAATCATTATTTTCGATAACTTTTGAACTACACAGCATAAAATTAGAAATAAAGCATTTCTTCAGGGTAAATGTGACACGAGGAATCGATTGCAATGGTTATTTACATGATTAAAGCAAGTTTGAAACAAGAAAAGCCTAAAAATATGCAAATTTCGGTGTCATTTTCGCCGAAAAATACCCAAATAGTTTAACTTTTCAATTACACAACATACAGGGACAAATAAAACAGTACTCCAGAGTTAATACGGCACGAGGAATCGTTTGAGATAGTTATTTACATGATTAAATCAGGTTACATACAAGAAAAGTCCAAAAATGCGAGGAATACCAGTGTCGTTTACTCTAGAAATATTCCCAAGTAGGACATATACATAAACATGACAATCTCATACCTCCTAAGAGTAAACTAACTACTTTTTCTTAACAGTCTGGCAGGAACGGGGGACGTCCCATGCACCCTCCTTTTTGTATCCCTTAGGGTGTCTATTTGATTTTTTTTGTTTGTTTTGTTTACAAGTAAAAATCATGTCACATGGGGGTCATTGGCAGCCATCTTGGATTTGCGAGGAATAGCATTAATTTCTATAACTTTTGAACTTTCCAACATACAAGGACATATAAATAATATCTCCAGGGTAAATTTGGCATGAGGAATCGATTGAGATGGTTATTCACATGATTAAAACGAGTATGATACATGAAAAATCCAAAAATGCGAAAAAAAACAATGTCGTTTACTCTGGAAATTGCCCAAATAATCCATATACATACATGACAATTATATACCTCATATGATTGACTAACCACTAAAGTCTTAATAGTCTTGTAGGAATGGGGGATCCCCATGCACCCCTCAGGGTGTCTATTTGATTTTTTTTTTTTGTTTCCAAGTAAACATGGGGGGGGGGGGGGTCATTGGCGGCCATTTTTGATTTGAGAGGAAAGTCAGTAAATTCTGTAACTTTTGAACTTTACAACATACAGAGATAAATATAGCATTTCTTCAGGGTAACTGTGTCATGAGAAATCGACTGAGATGGTTATTTATATGATTAAAGCAAGTTTGATACAAGAAAGGCCAAAATACGAAAAATTTGGTGTCATTACACTGTAGAATACCCCAAATCCGTATGGATACATGACAGACTACCTCAAAAAAATGACTTAGCACTTTGTCTTTAGATCATAGCTCAAATATGGTGTTTTGTATATTAAAAAAAAAAAGATGCAACATGCAACTCTAAGCATTTTGACGCCTCACTTGTTGAAATCAAATGAAAAATGTAAGCACGATGGCAATTCATATGCAGATACCCCTAAAATAGCAGATCAAAAGAGGTGAACATACAAATTTTGATCACAACATGTGAAAGTGACTAATCAACAAAATTCAAACCTAAAATATAATTGAACACTTTTTGTGTGCATCTTTTATTTTTATTTAATTTTGTATTTGAAGAGTTTGAGTAAGGGTATTTTTATAAAGGAAATCACTGTGTCAAAATGCTCTGTCGGTTTCACCAATGTAGGTGCCAGATTGTTATCATTAAAACTTATTTAAGATTAAGTTAAAAATGGTTCATTCAAACGTATTTGTTTAAAGCCTTCCTGTCTGAAAAAAAAATATGAATTTTACTTGACAGTCAGAAATCCACTCTATATGTATAATATATATATATATATATATATATATATATATATATATATATATTTATATATATATATATTATATAAATATATATATATATATATATATATATATATATATATATATATAATATAAATATTATATATATATGTATATATATTTGCCGTTTTGGTTTTTCATACATATCAAGTATGGAATTAACGCATATCGAAAAAAGTAAGACAATATGACTTTACTTTGTCTAAAGTATTCTGAATTCTCATCCTGTGCAATCATACAAACCACAGATGCGGTAAGCGATATGTTAGCTTCTGGATTTACACTTCTGTAATTTCCAGTCATCATCAATACGATCATTGTAATCAATATCTGGCTCCTCCTCTTCATCCTCCTCTGTCTACGCAGTAACTTTCTGAAGCAAGTCAATGAGGGAAGGGGAAGGATAGGGCCACTTGGCCACACCGGATCCATGATACCGAAGGCTGTCTTCTGCCACCTTTGTCCAGGATGAACGAGGTAGCGCACCAGAAGATTGGCTAGTCAGATCGCTTGAAGATGGCAAGGTGGTACCCGTCGTTCACACATTGAAAGTGTGAAATAAGGTTGCCTCTGCCAGGTGGGAGCAAGGAGAAATCCACCTTGGATTTGGTCATCAGTTGCTCGCCCTGTCCCACCATCTGTTTCAGCATGATGCTGCGAACGCCATTATAATAGACTTCTCCCGGGCCTTGCTATACATTTTAGGCATGTGAATGCTTCAATGTCATCTGTCACCTCTGGCTCCACAGACCACCCATCACCAAGATTTGTGAGGAAAAAACACTCAACTTGGCATATTGTAAAGTCGTATTCTAAGATTTCAGTAGTCTTTAATATGATATAATACTGAGCAACTTATTAGATTTCAGTAAAATACTTCTGAAATCATCATATCAAACAACTCTCACCTGAATGCTATGTGGGTGGCTTTGTAGATTCTTTAGGAGTCCAACTTTTCCCAACCCATGAAGGCACTTTAATTGTTACATCTTCCCCGGTGAAAACATTTATACTATTGTACAGTCCAAGTATTTTGGTACAGTAATGAGCTCCCTTTGATTCTATATGCAAGTTAATTGACATTCACAACCTGGCAATACGTGACCGTCCGTTTATTAAGAAAGATACTACATTGTAGAATGGATTAAGCATGGACCAAGGGGATCAAGAAAATGTGTATCTGAATTCTTCGCCAAAGCTACCTTGTATCCAAGCTTAGCAGCGCACTTGAGGTAGAGCACGA
Source organism: Diadema antillarum (assembly GCF_040938485.1). Lineage (NCBI taxonomy): Eukaryota > Metazoa > Echinodermata > Echinoidea > Diadematoida > Diadematidae > Diadema > Diadema antillarum. Next base: position 580,173 of record NW_027271161.1, on the reverse strand, counting down.
CCCTGGTGTCCGTCTCCTTATACTGCATTAGACAGTCACTCATGGATATTGCACCGTTGTCTCCTGGAACATGACACTGTGTAAACAAAAGGAATGTATAACAGAAATCACATTCTCTGAAGCTTAAGTGATTCCTGTTACATTCTTTTTGTTCATCCAATCATCCCAGGGGACAAAAAGCTCTGTCCATGAGCTGCTGTCTAACCAGGAGAAAGACACCAGGGTAGCGCCCTACCTTGAGTATTCCACTATTAAGCTTGGGTGCAAAGCAGCTGTGGTAAGGAAACCAGACACAGACATTTTCTTGATCTTCTTGCACCATGCTTACTCCGTCACCCTCACTATCTTTCTTGATAAATGGACTGTCGAGCATTGCCAGATTGTGAATGTCGTTGAACTGGCATACAGAATCAAAGGGAGCTGGCTACTGTACCACAATATACTTGGACTACATGTGTTTACAGAGGAAGATGTAACAAGTGCCTTCAAGAGTAGGGGCAAAGTCGGACCCCTAACGAATCTACAAAGCCACCCCATGTAACACACAGCATTCAGGTGAGAGTAGGATATGACATTATGATTTCTGCAATATTTTACTGAAATGTGGTAAATTGTTCAATATTACATTATAATGAACACTGCTGAAATCTTAGAACATGACTTTCAAATGTGCCAATGTTTTTATCCCCCACTCAAATCTTGGTGATGGGTGGTCTGTAGAGCCAATAAGAGGTGACAGAAGACATTGGAGCATTCACATGCCTAATGTATGACCAAGGAGGTATGGTTTCTCTCATATAAACCTCCTTGGTATGACCATAAGAGCTGGAGAAGGCTATTTACAGCAGCATCATCCAAAGTAAATGATGGGGGAGGGCGAACAAATGACGACAAACTCCAATGTGGATTTCTTCATGCTCCCACCTTGCAGAGACAACTTTATCCCACACATTAAATGTGTGACCCTTTGCCTTGCCATCCTAAAGAGATCTGACCAACCAATCTTCTAATGCCCTATGACCACTTTGAACCTGGGCAAGGATAGCAGAAGATAACCTTTGTTATGATGGAGCCAGTGTGGTCAAGTGGCCCTTTCTTTCCGACCTCCCTCATTGACTTGCTTCAGAAAATTACTGAGGAGATGAAGGAGGATGAAGAAGAGGAGCCAGACATTGATTACAATGATCGTTTTGATGATGACTAGAAATTAAAGAAGTGTCAAATTAAAAGCTGATATATCGCATAACCGCTTCTGTGGTTTGTACAGATACACAGGATGAGAATTCAGAATACTTTTAGGAAAGTGAAGTCATATTGTGTTTCTTTATTTTTTCAATATACGTTAATTCCGTACTTCATGGAAAGCATATACACATGTCACAGATGTTAAAATATATAGATGATGACTGGCGGCGGAGGGAACATACCCAATATTCCATCCGAAGGGTTTGGAATGCTATTGAGGGAGGTTATAAGTGTGGTGTGGTCCTAGGCCTTAATTCTGTCATTTGTTACGTGAAAATGTTTTTCCATGGAAGAACATTACAAGAATGTTCGCCCATGGGCGACCATAACGAATGTACTGTACCTCCATCACGTGACTGTGTTCAGCCAATCACTAATCGGTATTTGACTAACCCATTTAAAATATCATTTTGTCTTTTGAAAGTAGCTTGAATATTGTGTCTTGTATCAGACAACTTTTCACCGAATTCGAAAGAAAACTTAATTCCAATCAATGTGAACTTGAATGTATACAGGATGTAAGCACAAAAGCGATTCATATGCAAATATTTCTAAATTGAAGTAGCAGCAATCCACATTGATTTACAGTCCCTATTCACAGGGTAGATTTTCGGCTGTCAAATGAAAATTTTCTCTTTGTTTTCGGACAATAAGCTTTCAACAAATACATTTGAATGAATTGCTTTTTTTAACCTGAGTATAAACTAAAAATATTTTGGCATCTAAATTTTTGAAATCGGCTCAAGATTTTGGCACAGTGATTGTTTCCTTGAAAAAATCCCAACTCAAACTCGTTTTCATTTCATGCATTCATTCATTCATTTCATTCATTTATTTTTCATTTCCAACAAAAACACAGAAATTGAATACAGTACATAAATTCCACCATAATACAAAATAAAGGATAAGTTTACAGAAAAATTGTAAGTATACGAAAATGTTGGAAATGGGCAGGAATGCTAAAAAGCTCGGTTTGTAGGATACATTCCCCCCACATGTAATACAAGAAATTATATGATCGATTGACTGATATACACTGAAAATGGATGAAACAGAGAAAAAACCTATAATTATGTCAAGACAGTTGAAGAGGTCTACTTATATGCCGTTGATGTTTTAACGCATGTAATTAAACGCTACCATGTGTCATGAATCTTTCAAAATAATGGCCTCCTACGTTCACTTCACTTCACACATGCATGCATGTTCACATGTATGCTTTTTTATTTTCATTTCCAATCAATGTACACAGGTAATACACAATGAAACGAAATTGAACGCGCACAAAGAATGTTAAATTACAGTTCAAGTTTTATCTTTGTCCATTAGTCGCTTTCACGTGTTGTGATCAACATCATTATCACGTGTCACCTCCTTTTAAGGGTAGTTGCATATGAATTACCATAGTGCATAAATTCTTATTCGATTTCACCAAGTGAGGGGATAACAATGCTTGAAATTAATTTTCTCTTCAGATTTTATTTAATGTTTTTGACACAAAACAAAAAAGGCCTATTTGGGCAATGATCAAAAGACAAAGTTGTTAGTCACTTTGTGAGGTAGCGATCGGTGTAACCGATATAGATTTTTTCATATTTTGGACTTTTCTTGTATGAGACGTTTTTTAATCATGAAAATAACCATCTCGCTCGATTCCTCATGTCACATTTACCCTGGAGAAATGTTTTATCATTCCTTGTATGTTGGAAATTTCAAAAGTTATAGAAATTAATGATTTTCCTTGGAAATTCAAGATGGCCGCAAATAACTCCCATGTGACACGATTTTTACTTGAAACGAAAAAAAAATCATCAAATAGACACCCTAAGGGATAGAAAAAGGAGGGTGCATGGGACTCCTCCCCCATTTCTACCAGACTGTTAAGAAAAAGTGGTTAGTCACTCTTTGGTGGTATGAGATTTTCATGTACATGTATATGGACTACTTGGGAATATTTCTAGAGTAAACGACACTGGTTTTCCTGGCATTTTTGGACTTTCCTTGTATGTAACTTGATTTAATCATGTAAATGACTATCTCAAACGATTCCTCATGCCGTATTTACTCTGGAGTACTGTTTTGTTTTTCCCTGTATGTTGTGTAATTGAAAAGTTAAACTATTTGGGTATTTTTCGGTGAAAATGACACCGAAATTTGCATGCTTTTAGGCTTTTCTTGTTTCAAACTTGCTTTAATCATGTAAATAGCCATTGCAATCGATTCCTCGTGTCAAGTTTACCCTGAAGAAATGCTTTATTTCTAATTTTATGCTGTGTAGTTCAAAAGTTATCGAAAATAATGATTTTCCCTGAAAATCCAAGATGGCTGCCAAGATGGCCGCCAATGACCCCCATGGGACACGATTTTTTCTTGGGAACAAAAAAATTCATTAACTAGACACCCTAAGGGTTACAAAAAAGTAAGTTAAAAAAATGTGTTCGGGGGGTGCATGGGGACCCCCCATTCCTACCAGACTAATAGGGGATTAACATAAATATTAGTAAAATTCATATTTTGGAAGAGGTTCATCTGATTGGTAAATCTCTAATAAAAGTAAATTAGTTCACAATCAAAAATTTTGATTGTGAACTATTAAATGAAATTCGTTTTTAATTTATAGTTGGTCTATGTCCAATGGACTGCACCTGCATATTGCCAAATAGAAATGCGGCAATGCAATAGCAGAGTCTAGAGCCTAGGGGTGTTATTCTGAAAATCTTCCTGTAAGTTTCTTCCCATCAAGTTTCTTCCTAAGTCAGAAAGTTAGGATTACAGGAAGTATCTAGGAAAGACAAAATTGGCATTCTGAAATTTCTTCCTCTAGAGGAACTTCTTCATGCAAATTAGGCCATCCTTATCCCTGCCGTCTTTTCTTAAGCAAGCCAATACAAAATGTTGTAGCAAAAGGGACCAACCAATGATAATCGCATATTATTATGACATATGGTTAAATTACACGTGTGCACGGCATGTCTCCCTTCGGTCTCCTTCTCATGCCCATTTCGCGCATCAAAGTACATGTTGCGCACAGTGAACGACAAGCACCTATCACAGTGTTTTGCAGCTTGCTACAGACTGTATATCTTAACAACGTACTTAGGGCAGGGATGGGGCTTTCCTTAATATCTTCCTAAAATTCTTTCCTAAGTGCATTCTAGAAGTAGAATAGATCTAACGTTACCAACTTCTTCCTCAGTCAGAAATTTTCATATCTCATCCTCATTTGCATATTCTCTATGTTTCTTCAGTTAAAGGGACTGTGAAGTACTGGTTGAGGGGAGGAGTCAGGTTTATAACGTTCCTAAGTGAGATAATGAGAAACCTCTTATGAAATATGAAAGAGGCGAGCATGTAATTTTGAGAAGGATTCAACGTTTATTTGATGAAAATTGGTTTTCAAATGGCCAAGATATAAAAAAACAATAATAATAAAAGGCGACAGGCCACACCTTTTATTAGGATCTCTTTGTTTCACCTTGTTTTTGGATATCTCAGCCATTTCTAAACTGATTTTCATCAAATAAACTTTTGATTCCCCTTAGCATTGTATGCTCTTTGACATCTCATAGAGTGGTTTCTGAATATCTCGCAAAACATTAAAGGCACATGGTCCCCGTGGTTTAGTCAAATGCATACGCGGGTGCCTGGTGAAAATTTCCTATAGAGACCTACATTATCGACTCCTCTTTAGCGCTTTTATGCTGTGGCCAACTTCCCTGAGTTCGAAGAAGTCCGATCCACTGCAGCCAGTGGTCCGATCACAGTTCGGCTCATGATTCGGCTGAGGGGATGACAGCTTTAGCAAACTTCTTTTGTGATGTCATAATAAGAAACACATATGCACGCACCCTGGCATTACTACAGACTGCGTGATGCGCAGAGAAGACAAAAAAAAAGTCAACGTTACTTAGTATTACACCTACGCGCTTTACTCTTGAGGACAGCTCAATTTCGGCAATCTTCGTATCAATGCTAACGGTGATCGGCAGTATCATCAACAGCGCCCTCTACACTACCGGGACTATGCGCCTTTAAAAGCTAAATCCTCAGGCTCACACCAAACAGAACTGTTGAACAGTCCCTTTAAGTTTAGAAAAGTTAGGAAGACACTTGTGAAAAAACTTAAGAAGATATTCAGAATATTACTGAGGAAGAAAATCCTGACTTTGTAGGAAGAAATTCAGGAAGAAATTTTTTCTTAGGAAGGATTTCAATTCAGAATACCACCCTACCCTATAGGGCTCACACGGGTAAATAATTCCCCATAGAGACGTGCGTTAAAATTCAAAATTAAAAAAAATTCTGTAAAATAGCTGGGAGAAATGAGGTGTTTCATCTTGTTCATCTTCACTATAAACCTGGACAAGTGAGATTTACCCTTTCATCCATCAAATTTCCAAGGCAGGTTCAGAGTCTTTGGCTCAAACTCTGTCAAAGGGTCTGCAAAGCCAGACTACAAGTTCTTTTCACTCAAAAAATCACCTAATCCACCTATTTTCTGTACACATCGCCAATTAAATAATATAGGGTAACAGCCCCAGTATTCGGTCACTTAAACTTTTTTGCAATATTTTTCAAACTAAAATATTAAATACACATAAAGGATACATAAATCATATCTACAGTAATGTATGTGAAATACAGTAAACCTCGGATAAGTCGACGTCGAGTGAGTCGAAAATCACTTAACTCGAAGCAAAATAAAAAGTCCCGATTTTCCCCTATGTATTTTCCCTAAGAAATATTTGGATAAGCCGAAGTACGAGAGTCGAATTTCGGCTGTGTCGAAGTAAAACATTCAGTCCCTTTTGTTCAAAATACACGGTAGTATACATCACTTGAGCCGAAGATTTGTCTGGCATTCTCATGACATTTAGAGAACAAAAAAAAAAATCGGCATGTCGCAGAACCCCGTCCCTGACCTGCTGCAGGTAAGCATGCACACTCACTGTACCGCTCCGCCGCACGCATGTCGAATACATACACATGTATAGTATACACACAGCACATCGATCCATTTATCCATACACACAGCACATCCATAGTTTATCCATGTCAAGCCAGAACTCCTTGGTCAACCAATCGCTGCTTTAATATTTTAGTGACAGGCCAAGTGGGCGGAGCTTGTTTGTGCGTGCCCGGCTGGCTGTATAGTTTTGTTCAATGGAGGTGGGATGGGCCTGGGAGAGTGTTTGTCTCAAGGGTAGGTTGACAGAGATGGCTACCTATAGTGCACCATAGACATAACACATGCACATTGCCACATTCTCAAAACTACGTTTAACTACTAGTATTGATACAAATTCCGTGTTCAATTAAGAACAAAATAAGAACATTATCTTCAAGAACAGACAAATTTGAATGCAAACACACACACGCACGCACACACACACACACATGCATGCAAATGTACCATAATACATGTACATAACTGTGAGTCGAAAAAAAATCGACTCTCGCGAGAGTCGAAGTTCACTTAAGTCGACGCATTTTTGTCAGTCCCGAGAGCTTCGACTCATGCGAGGTTTACTGTATATCAAATTTCTTTAATCTCAATTTTCATTTTGTTAAATATCACGCAGAATTTCACAAAATCCCAAAATATATCACCTTGTCTTGAAAATTCCCCAGAATACGGTCACCGCGACCAGTATTCGGTCACGCGATATGCGTGTTCAAAGTCAATGCGTGTTCAAGGCAGCTGAAAAATGTGCCACGCACTACCTTGTTGGGGCAAAATTGCATCGGCGAAGTTGCGGCGCCCATTGGGAACCGAATACCTAGGAATTGGCACTTGTATTCAACCCTTGTACATTGAGACACTGTATCGGCACGTACGGAAATTTTGTTTTTCTTTTGCGTTTTTGAGGATACCATCACACTCCAAGCTTGCGATAAGCAAAAAATCCCGCGAGAGAACGGCGTATTTCTCGATTGTTAGTGCTTTTTCGGCGACCCGTACTCTTAAAACTGGGCTCAATCTGCGCGCACTTTTGGAAAGTAGCACTGATTCTGCACTTTTGACAGTAAATTTTGGGATTTTGGATGGATTTTTGGAGGGGGCTAAGGCTAAGGGAGTTTCCTGGTGACAAGTGATAAGTGACCGAATCGTAGCTGACCGAATACTGGTACCCTTACCCTATAAACATTTTTAGGCCTAAGCTTTCATCTTCCAACCAAAATGCAGTTTGTAGAGGAATTGATAATAATAATAATAATAATAATAATAATAATAATAATAATAATAATAATAATAATAATAGTGAGACTCTTATAAAGCACACATTTCTACCTAAAAAAGATACTCATGGCGCTATAGAACAGAGTACATATTGTGTCACGTTAGAGTATCACAGAAAATGATAAGACAATAAACCAACAAACAATAGTCCTATATACGTACACATACTATACATACAGGTATACAGTATTTTCAATTCAAATTAAAAATATATGTCTTGAGATTCTTTTTGAAACTATTCGAGTATCAATGGAAGATGCTTCTTTAAGAGATTTTGGTAGGCCATTCCATACTTTTGGGCCCATATATTCATACTCAATATCTACAGCTATTCAGTTTTTTGCCTAACTGCATCACTGATTTTTAATGAATTTTTTTTCTCCATTTATTTTGATATCTTTGGTACGAATTTGTGAAGGGGTCTTGGACATTCCATTTATTTGTGTGAGCGGACTGTACTGCTACTAGCTGCCTGTGATATTGCGTTATTCATTACAGTCCCACACGTACTGTACCGTGTTAGCTATCACACGATAACTCTCTGCACGCTCCATTATTTTTTGGTTGTGAAGTTCAAAACGAACGTTTCATGTAATGATCACATACTTACATTATGTGGTCTTTAGCTTCAGTTTCTTAATTGTAGCACGGACTTCGTATCAATGGTACCCATGAGCTCGTTTAAAAGCGTATGTTCAATCGGATGACGTGGACGGCTGCCTTCTCTGTCTGTGCAAGTTCTGGACGCAGCATCTAATGGCGCTCGCTCGCGCTACGCCCACTATACCGCATGCACCCATCACTGATCTCCCCTCTAACCCATCCATACACAAACAAAACGGGCCAGGATTTACACTGGACTAGTAGAAAGTGAGCAAGGAGGTGGGGGAGGGGGTGGGGGAGGGGGTGGGGGAGGGGTGGGGATTGGGGTGGGGGAGGGGGCGGCCGGGGAGGGTAAGTGTATATACATAAATTGGTCTTTTGTAAAATAGTGCACATAAAGAATGTCATGTTATTAGTCCAATTAATTTATTTCAATCGGATTCTTGCCTTTACTTGTTTGTTGTCAAAGAGCTTAGATTTTTGTTTATTTTCATGTAGGTCCCTGTTTAGGACCTTGTAAAAGTAAAGTTTGTTGATGTTGATACTCAACTGTATTTCTTCCATGCCCCTGATAGAAAGGGCCGATCAAGGAATTAGAATCATTATATCACTATTTCACTTAGGGCCTACAGCTTTACCAAAATGTCCGGGAAGCGTCTGGAAATATTCCCGGGTATAGAGCAATGAGCACACAACCACGTACATTCTCTGAAAAATGCGTCTGTGACATATCATCATGATTGCCATGACCTGGGGGTGTTTCATCAATATCTAGTCAGCGCTGACAAGTTGTCAGTCTCTGACAATTTCAGTAAAATACTTGCATGGTTTTGATTGGCTGAGAAACTTTGGTCACTGACTGTTATGTCAGCTAGAGACTGCATGACAACTTGTCATCAGTGCTGACAACTTTGATGAAACAGTGCCCAGGTGTAAAATTAGGTATCAAGCAATTGCTAAACCAAACTCTACAATTTCATGATTTCAGTGTCCATAAATAGGAAGAGCATTTTTTTTTCTTGAGGAATTATTTCAATTTGGCGAATATCAAGACTGTCCAACAGTGCTTTTATAGCTAGACACAATATTGAAACATATATATTGCAAACCTTTTTTTTTTTTTTGTTTCTCCAGAGTTGTATCGTTATAGTTTATCTGATGATGGTTAACAGCAAACGACTTGTTCGTTTCTATTGTTGTATTTGTTTGAATCAGTAGGGCCTATACAATAGCCTATGTCACTTAAAGTTTAAAGTGGAACTATTGTATTATGGACTGAGTGAACCAGCGGCAATTTGGCGTATTGATCAGTGAAGTTTGAAAAACAAAAATCGGACTATTGCCGTTATAGTCACTATACGTCACACATGGGTGAAGAATAAGGACAATTACAAAACTTATATATTGAATGAAAAATATACACTTTCCCTCCACTTGACATTGACATGATTTTTGTATTAAAGTAATATAATTCCCCCTGCTATTTGTAAGAGTTAAGTCAAGTGTTTTTTATTTAAAGAATAGTGAAAATCCATTGAATTATCTTTATTTTCATATCGCTATGCGGTCAAACCTGTATGGCGACCACCCAAGGGAAACAACAAAAGTGGCCGCGATTATATTTAGACAGGTATCCGTTATAGACAGGACGATGATCATTTTGAATCAGCAACACTTGCATTTTATGATAGGCCTAGCAGAATACCGAATGTTATTCTTTAAAAAAAAAACCAAACAAACAAATAAGTTTGCATCTTGGGGAAGTGCAGCTATAATATGGGGATTTTTCAAAGAATTTACGTCGTTTGGTTTTTTATGTGGTTTCTTTTTGTCTGTTGTTTTGTTTTTTGTTTTGCCTATTCTTGTTCTTTTGATTTTTAAGATGACCCCGATTTCGGGCCTGAGGAACTGCACTGGTTCGTACCGATTTACATGAATGGGGTTCATACAAGTGAGTTTGAGGGGATTGATAATGTGCGAAGCTGACGTAAGCAACAAACACATTGTCCTTATTCAAAGATATTTAAATCACTAATGAGTCGGCATTTTGGTCAAATTCTACGATGTCATTAGGAGCTGTCTTACCTTGGTAGCATCTACTCAAGATGGCATTACTGGAGCCTGAGATCTAGTCAAGTTAGTGGTAAGACGGCTTTTCACGGCGAAGAGCTGCATTGATTTTGTCAGTCATGTCTGTGTTTTTTTTTTTGTGTGTGTGTTTTTCTTTTGTTCAGTTTTCCATCTGAGAAGATGGCTGGATAGCCCATATTCAGCTACGTTAAGCTGGTCTTCCATGGGGTCCAGTTGGATTTGAGGTGGGACCACTTGTCTGTGTGATTGTGACTGAGTTAGGACTCGGCAGAATTCACGCCTAGTCGCCTACTCTATGGCTGATATTACGGTTCAACTAAATCTTTATGACCGCTATATACGCAGGTAGATATATTCATCACGGGATACAAAATGAGTGGTTAGGCAGGTGACCGCTATATAAAGGGTCTATAACGCAGGAACTTCCTGCGGGGGATTTTCAGTGGCCATTAAGACAGGTTTGACTGTATATCGTGACGTCCCGAAATAATGCAGTACGCTCTATAACAAAAAGAATCGAGTAAAAATATTCACTCTTTAGGGAGTGAGTAACACAAAAAAAGAGTGAATTTAGAGTGAAATTAGAGTGAATTTAATGAACATTATCACTCAAAATTCACTCTTTTCTGTAATTCACTTCTTCGAGACTGGACGTTTTCACTCGAATTTTTTAGAGAGTATTCTCATCCAGCAAAGGAGGTACTGGAACTAGTCATAACTTTTGAACGGATTGTCCGATTTTCCACAAACTACATTGATCGATTGTCAAAGTCGCTATAAAGTCTACATTGACAGTGGCAGTTCAACAATGTTGATAGAGTGAAGTTTAGCCATACGTAATTGTGATTTACCCTTTATAAGTAGGTATACACATCCATTTTGCTTATTATGTTTCATCTCGAAACACACACACACACGCACACACACATACACAAACACACACACATACACAAACACACACACAACCTACACAAACTTATAATTTAAGTAATGAATTGAATCTTTTTATCGTACTCATGTTGGGGATACTTATATTATACAAGTTCGCAATGTGCCATATAAAATACTTGATAAATCACCGTGCAACAACAACAACAAAGAGAAAATATTGTTTTTCGTTTCTATGGGAATAAGTGAGGGGTCAAAGAGGTAAATGGAGGCCCAATCCCAACCGGATGCGGGTTTGTTAGTTGCATCACAATGTTGACACTGTATTCTCTTGCAAGTCCTCACCATGTTTGCCAAGCCTACTTAGTCGCGCCTTGCTACACTCAAGTTTATAATGACGTTGTGCCAGCGTGTCCATAACCTGCCTGTAATTTTCAGGGCGTGGCGACCTAGCTGCTCGGACTATTCGCCGAGCACTGGTGGGGCATGATGAACGTGTATATGCGATGCGAGTTAAGCCCTTCTGTGGAGGACTCGGATCAGGGCGCAAAGTAACAAGTCCTTTCATACAGGCTCACCATCTGATAATACCTCAGAAATAAGGTCGCAAATGCTTGAAGGAAGAAGACGGATCTCATCAACTTTGCACCATGATGCCACCATTGTCTGTTATGCAAAACAAGACTTTTTCTTGTCTCTTCTTCTTTTGTGTTCCCTTGAAAACTCTGTAGAGGCCAAACTTCCTGAAGAAGTGTGGAAACAATTATCTGCTGTTCCCGCTTTTATACACTTCTGCTTCTGCAGATGATTTCAGTACAACCTCACCAGGCCCTACCCTACTAGTATCGCTCCTATATAACAATCGTTCTTTTACTAGTACATGTACTATTTCTTTGTCCACTCATGTTCATGCTCACTATAGACTATATGATATTGTATTTGTGTAAGTGATAGACACTCAGTCATACACAATCTACACACATGTACACGCATCACAACATACTATATCATATGCAGGCAATTATTGACCCTGTTATGTGTAAGCCCATACTATAATGTCCCCTTCTTTGGAGGTTTCAAGAAACATCTCAAAGTTTTACTTTTCGTCCGGCAATTGAATCAACCATATATCATTATTTTTCTTTCTTTACTGAGATGCAAAGCATGCACTGTAAGACAACGTATAGTTTGTAGGAGCGCTATGCAAAATGTAATTATCATTATTGTAACTATGTTCAAGACGAAACATAGGAGACGGATGGATACGACCAGTGATAACTAATCATGTTAAAGTTGCACTTGTATCTACATCAATTCACCTATATTTCATTTCCATCTATCAAACACATGATAGATGATTAGAAAAAGCGCACATTTCAAAATTCTTTTTCTTTTGAAATTTACGTTTAGTGCAAATTGAGCAGCAAACTTTATGGCAAAACATATGTACAAATGAATTATTCAGATGTGAGTTTCTTCAATTAAATTTGTCCCCCTCTCAATACAAAGATCGCAACTGCTAACGACAGAAAGTCACTATAAGTCGTATTTCAAAATGCACACGCAAGAGTTTGTAGTAAGCATGTCCTTGTATAGGATACATTTCCCTTTCAGCACAGCGGGGTTCCAGCTACGATCATCATTTCTACTAATCGATCGAAAAAGAGATTGGGTAATCCATCAATCAATACTGTCATCTCTATAGGCCTATTACTATTATAATCGACATAGTTGTGCGTTTTGCCGTATAGGCCTTGTGTCATCACTTATCTAATAAGAATCAGTTCATCCTGTGATGTGGACTATAAAACCAGGAGAATGCAAAGTAACATTGCGTTGCTAATGCAACCATGATAATGATCATTAATGAAAATGTACGTGATAGGAAACTCGAAATATCGACCATGCACTTCGTCATGCAAACGAATGTTATCATGGCTTTCCTAACTTATAATACAAAGATGTACAACCTACAGTCACATAAACACGCATACGTATAATGCACCTGCCGTAACTATAAGAGTACGCATGCAATGGTTGTGGTAAAAACATGTTTCTCCTCATAGACTCAATATCTATTTTGTAATTCTTATACAAAATTGATTTTTCTTTTCATGTGGAACTATAGCTTAAGACGAGCTGTTTGTTCACACTGGTTGCATAGTCGACATTCAGTTCCAGCTCTCGCAGAGTATTTTGATGTGACGATCGAACAGCAGGAAATCGAATCTAACTGTTCTTTCTTTGTCGTCGTTGCGTAATAATCGCCTTTTGAGAAACCCTTTCAAAGCTACAAGGCCTTCTGAAGAAGTGTTTAGCTCGGAGGTGAACATTCGCGTCAGGTTTATCAGGCTCTTCATCCACGCACGAGGAAGCAATGCTGATTTCGTTCCCCCCCCCCCCCCCCTCCTGCAAAAAGAGAACCACACTATTGACAAAATCAATACCCTCACCGTCTTATCACGGATTGATCAACACTGGTTACGCCGCCCTCGAGAGCAGGTATACACCTTGGTATAGGTGGCAGAGTCCGGTAAACTTCATTGTACTTCTTGACTTGGTTATACATGTACTTATAGGTACTCAAGACACAGCGGAAAGTCGAGAGACGTGGATAGATTGTATAGGCATGACACATAGATTGCCGTTAGTGAAAAAGGTCTACGTAGCATGCTCATGAGGATTGTTTGAATGCACGCAAGGGGAAAGGTAAGTTTTTATGCTAGTGTGCTTTCCTTAACAGATTCTGTGAATAACGGTTTGAATAATGGTTCCTCTCAAGAGTGTGTCTTTTGTCACACTATAGGAATATTGCACATCGGGCCCAAGCGCCAAACTTGCAAGGGGTATATGTAGATTCATATAAAATAAACGTGTGTATTCGTATAATATGCCCTTTGCTCGAGGCAAGTTGATCGGACCCTCTGCCCTGCGCGTGTTCCAGCATACCAGTGATATCGACAGTTACATCTTTATTCGTTTTGTTTCCTCATCTCCAATAAGGGTGCTTAACAACCTTCTTTAAAAACCTCCGAAATCTTACCATATAGATCTACCCTTCATGGTCTGACACGAATCATGCGTTGTAATGTCTATACGAAGCCGTAAGCCCTCGACATAGCTGTGGCACAGGGTGCTTTAATTGCTACCTATCCGCTGGTTTCAGAAGTTTACAAACTTCAAATCGAAGTCTTAAAAATATTCAATTTATTGCAAAACTTTAAATGCATTTTTTAAGATAATTTTCCATTCAATGACATCCATCCATCCTCACCGATGATTTAATTTACTTTATAGGGTACTCTTTAAAACGGTTTGAGGGAATACTGACGTTGTCATACAATATTCTTCTGATTATGAAGTAATAAATCAACATGTTTTATCGCCATACCGCATCGGAGGCGCCACCACACATGTCATGAGTTACTGTAAATGACTGTACATAAAACCGCATCGAGCCAGGTGAGATGGACTCGGAGAGATCGTCTCTTATGACCCTGAACAAAGCTGCCAGGATTATATATATATACAAAACTTGTAAAAAAATAAAGATGTGTATATAAAAAAAGGATAGGTGTGAAGCGTTTTCTTTACCCATTGACGCGGAGCTAAAAGCAATACCCCGAATAAATAGATATCCCGTTTTGTATTTCGTTTTTCATTTGGATTTGTTATTTTTGCACGGTACAAATTATTCGAACCTTTAAAAAAATATACAAATTAATTCATCATTATGGGTTTATTTGCACATGAGAGAATATGTAAAGGAATCATCGTGAAAGAATGTATAGAGATATACAAAGAAAATTCAAATCACCATGCACGAGTTCCGCGGGCCCCCACGTGAGCAGCGCCGAAGATTTGATTGGTATTAGCAGCATTTATTCACTCTTCACGATGTCCTTAAGTCCCCTTGATATAGACAGTGTCTTCACCAGATTGCCATGAGCAAATATTCAGATTGAAGACACCAGATTCCCACCAGCAAATATTCAGATGATTGTTGTTGTTGTTGTCGTCGTCGTTTTCTCGGTTTTGTATCTTTTTAAGGTTGGAGGGGAGTGCGTTTTCTTTTGCCCACAGATACAGTCATAATTCTTTTATACATGGTAGTGTAGACGAAGAACATAAAGAACAGCACACTGGATGCAAGATTTCTCGCAATCAAACGAACAATTTTCAGGTTCAATGTAAACAATGATCATACTAGAGGTAAAATGTGAGAGGTGATTACCTGTCGTGAAAATATGACTTCTGCCATCAAAATTCTAGCATTATTCTCCTCAGACATTATTTTTTATTTCAAGCATCCTCGCCTCTCAGAGTCTTGCTTCTAAGATGTACCTCTGGCATTTTACTTGCAGACAGTTTTCACGTGCAGGTATTTTCTAAGTAATATCAAATGATAATGGTATCTGCATTGCGGTTTATTGGATTTATTCCTCTACGGCCCATGTAAAACCAATTCCATCATAATATCTATCATTATTGTTTCATTTACACTGGACGTTCTGTTTTATTGTGCTTTGTTGATATTTTTCAACGAGAGAGTTATAGGATGTGATAGGAAGACTACGGGACGTAAGGAAGAAAAAACAACAACAATGGAATGTGACAGTTTATCGATACTACATACCGTAAACATAGTATACTTTGTGTAAAAGCATTGGCGTGACTTTAGCTTGTTTAGTACTAGTAGGGGGGGGGGGGGGGGGCTGAAGCAGCTTCTGACATAGACGCCGCAAGAGGACGGCCCCTTTGAAACAATCGATTGCGTTACACGTCGTGGGCACATAGTTTGTGTCAAACACTCAGTAGGCCCTAATGTAATACATTTTAGAGCAAGAAGTGTCTTGGACACACTCACAAATAAAAGAGAATTTCGATGAGAGATACTGAGTAAAGATATTATGGCATATCAGTGTTTAAAGATTCGAAGAGCGGACATACAGGCAATTAAGTACTAACAAAAGAGCAAAAATGAATTTACTATAATCAAGTTGAAGAAGAAATAATAACCAGTACTATCAGCATGACACTCATACATTTGCATATAAGTTTACGTGTCAATGCTCTTCATATCCTGTGTGGTATGTCGACATAGGTGACAGGTGAAGACCTTGTTTAAACTCGGTGACTAAAGCTAAGTTTCACTAAGCACACGAAATCGTGCATAAAAGTATAAAGTACTAGGAAAAGCATAGAGTATATGTGTGTGTATAAATGTAAAGAAATCTGAAGAAGTATAGTTCGACAAAGCCGCAGCCATTTAAGATTTCTCAATCCAGTGGGTCAGCCAGATGAATGAGAAAAACAAACTGAGTCTTCTATTTTCCGCTTTTATGTCCTTAAAGCCTTTTGAAGTGACTTAGGAGAGATTAGAACATTTTACACAGCTGCATGGAAATATCGCATTATATCAGTGAACTGATTTTTAAGTAAGTCGGCGTGTTGTGCAATGTCTTTACATGCTTTCAACATTTCTTTATTTCCACTCAGGAGTACAGCAAGTCCACACCAGTACTATATCGCACGAGAATTTTCCAGGCCTCCGCTGCTCAGATTGGAAATTTGCCCCGGACTCCAAAAAATGCCTCCCCAGTTGCAGCACATGGGTAGGAAAGCGAGATCTTTAAGACGAATGACGTGTAAAGGAATTTTATTTCACAGTGTGCCCTGTTGACGCCACTGCCACCAACTTAGAGAGTATGATGTCAGGTTCGACTCTGCAATTTCGCTGCGGCAAGATTTCGCGATGTCAGTTCAGGCTCTTTCCAGCACTTTGCCTTGCAGTGATATTTATCTATATCTTGTCCACGCTGTCGTTCGTTGCCCGTGATCATTCGATTTCGACGTTTGGGCTCGTGCACAACTCGGACGTCCGCATCAGAAAATTTGCAGTGGACGTTGCCAGGGATCTTTTTTGGCCATCGAAGTCGTGCAACGTCGAAGTTGAGTTGGTCAACGACAAAGTTCTCGGAGATGGCTGCTTCTTTCGTGATCGCATTCAATGTGACGACATGCCGACGATCAACTCTGCCTTCGTCGACATCGTGGAAAAGAATGTCGTTTTCATTGGGACACGCTTCCGAGACGAAGATTGGCTCAACCAAACTTTCGTCTGCAAGTTTCCCGATGGCAACGTGTCGGTAGCTGATCCCACTGCAGTCGACGACCGCAGCTTAGGCGCACAGCCACAGTACGTGTTTGTCATGAGATGTCCGATAGCAGAGGGTTTCCACGCTTCATTTTACCCAACCAGAAAGCTCCCTGATAGATTTCAAGTGACATTGAGCAAGAACACGGCGGAGCAAAATGTGTACAAGAAAATCCCAGTCTGCAAGTCGGGTTGGCATAAAACATATTACCTCGCGATATGCACGATGGTAAAAGATGTCGACGAGTATTTCGCAGATTGGCTACTGTACTATCGCTACATGGGGGTCGAACACGTTTTCGTTTATGACAACTCGGATAGAGGTACACTTGTCGATGTGCTCGACCACTTCATTAGTTTGGGATTTGTCACTGTTATTCCGTGGTCACATTCCTATTCGCCGACCAAGACCTACCTCGAGGCTCAAATCGCCCATGAGAATGACTGCTTGTGGCGACATCGCCACGACGTTAACTGGCTCCTGAAAATCGACGTCGACGAATTCATGCAACCTATGTATGAGAAGGAGATCAAACTGGTCGACATAGTGCGTCGATTCGAAAAAGAAATCCCGCCTTCAATCGCGGTCATTCGCGTGAGAAACTGGTTCTTCTCTCGGCCTATGACGAACGTCAGTCGCAAGATTACGACGGCGCCGTCGGTAATCGGCAGGAACCCTTGGCGAAGTCCCGAGCCGACAGGGGAAGGGCGTGGTCGAGAGAAGTGTTTCATCAGACCCAATATGGTTCACTATTTCAAGATCCATGCCGTGAAGTTGGGCGGCGAGAGTCTCACGTTGAACCCATACACTGAAATACGACTCGTTCACTATCGGAGCGAGAACCCGCGCCACAGGAACTTTCACATTCACAAGTTTATCTACGACTCGAGTATGGTCGACTTATGGCGTTCAATTAAGAGGTGGTCAATGTACTCGACGGACAGGGTGGTCATGTACGGTTTCAAGAAAACTAAGAGGAAATTACTCGGGGCTGCCTAACTAAAGGCTCGTGTCCACATCAGTGCAATTTCTATTGTTTGTACGATATTTCGGTGTGACCGTTATTCGTTATGTGTGGCAACACACACACAACTGTTGTTAGTCAGATAAAAGATATTTCCACCTTGTACTGTCATGATTGCTTCAATTCATGTCTTCCGTAGATGCAACAATGCACAATAAACTACACTTTCAGGATCGCCATATCTAAACTATTAAAAAAATATAGGGGCCTAATTTTACAAATTCCAGTTGAAGCTATGCTAATTTGTAGCTGTGTCATCATGTTATTTTTCACTGTTGGGAACAGCTGGGAAGCTTTAAAAGGCACCAATAATGCATTATCTCACACTGACCTACCTTGGTTTACAATGGTTTATATAGCTTCAATCATAAACTATGTACTTGTGCTAATCATGAATCTTATTGCAAAAACAACCCTTTTTTATTTTTATCTCCTGGTTTGTTAACCATTTGATACTTTTACTGTATCGACTAAATATTTGCTACTTTCACTGTATCGACTAAATCCCACCTAAAGACATGTATTAGAGCCTTTCAAAACGTATTCATAACTTAAGAGCATAGAATATGTTGCAAGCACAGAAAACAAACAAACAAATCTCTTGCCTTCCAATACCTTCTTGCGCTTCCTCAGAATATGACTCAACAAGTTCTGATACAATGTCACTGTTAAATAGTATAAATGTGTGGCAGATGTTATGCGATATGTGATGTATATTGTGTGACAGGATCACCTCGGTTCAGCAGAATGGAAGGAAAGAAGTATTAACTATAAATGTTCAGATCAAACAGTTAAAAAAAGATATAGTATGCTCTAAAGACAATAGATAAATACACATCAACGGAACTGAAATTATAATTGCAACGTAGGACTTTGATGGACGAAATGGCAAGGGATGTGTGGCATTAGATTCCATGACAATCGAAATTACTTGTTGTTGTTGTTGTTGTTGCTTTGTTTTTTTTCAACGTGAGGTGTGATTCTTAAAATCGTTTCCAGAAGAAGAGGGGGAATAATATATTACATGTACTATGCAGCTTTATGATTTATGAATTCTTGTTAGTGATCAAAAGACACGTGATCTGACCGTCCAAGGTAAATTATGCTGCCAATATTATTTCACTGCATCCAAGCTTATGACATATACGTCGTTCCGTTAAAAGTTTAAGATGTCATCCATGCATTATGATGTCATATCAAGTCATGAAGTGCGTTACTGTGCACATATGTTATGCGGTGATTTTCCGAATGATGACAAAGCTTCATAAAGAGATGAAGATGTCATTCATGCGCGCATGGTAGAGAGTCTTTAACACGGAGATAAACACAATAAATGTGACAGCTTATACGACGTCAATACGTAATGCGCCATGCTGTCATGTAAATTCAAATTCAAATTCGAATCCAATACCAGTTACTAACGCATTTTCAGATACTTTGGAACTTTCACATGGTAGTTGCATATATCGTGAGGTCATAAGTCCCTATCTCTATAGGGAACCATATAGTTTTACAGAAAACTTGGAAGAAAAAGTATGCTTATTCGTGTATTTTACCTAAACAAGGATCTCGCACCCATTCTGCATTTTCTAATAGAAATCGGGCATTTCATTGTAAAAGAAGAACAGGGCTGAAAACTATTGCTGTGTGTGAAATCTTAATATACGTTATAGAGTAAAAATATTTACTCTTTGTACTCTAAATACATAATTTAGACATTAAAACATCATTTCAGACTCGTGAATGTATGGCTGTTTATATCTAGTCATTTGTGTACGTTTATACATTTGTCAGATAATTATTTTTTTTACGTTCATCTATGGTTCTGTAAATTTCATGCAAGTCACCACATGTTTGTCACAGAGGTGATATGGTGTGTGTGTGGGGGGGGGGGGGTCGTACATTTAATCTACATGTATATTGTTAATACATTTCACCATCATTTTCATCAGTCTCTGTTGCCACCATTACTATCATCATGATTTCATATCACCTCAATTCTATAGTAATAATGATGCTATTAGCTTTAAAGGGATGGTACAGTATTGGTGGAGATGAGAATTGAGCTTTTAACTTTTTGCGAGTTACCAAGAAAACACTTATGAAATAGTACAGAGCACACCGTTTTAAGAGGAATTCAAAATTTAGTTGATGAAAATCGGGTTTGGAATGACTGAAACATCCAAAAACAAAGTAAAACAAAGCGATCATAATAAAAGGTGGGTCCCACACTTTATTAGAGTCGCTCTGTTTTGGATATCTCAGCCATTTCAAAACCAATTTTCATCAAATAAACGTTAAATTCCTCATGGAATTACATGCTCTTTCATATTTCATATTGGGTTTCTCATTATCTCACCAAAAAATGTTAGAAACCTGAAATTAGGTCTCAACCAAAACAATACGATCCCTTTAAGAATGATAGTGTAGCAATAACAAACTTGATATCAGTGATAATTATAGAAATTGAGATGAGAATGGTAATTACATGCAGCTGGAGCAGAAACTGGACTTTGCACACACCACACAAAAAGCACAGCTTGTATCGGGCATGCACGTCTAACAATACTAGGATAACACATTTGCAGATAGACGTCAACGACCAAAAACAAACAAACAAATAAACACACAAACAGAAGGAGAAGAACGAAAATATGCTTGTAGATTTTTCTATATAATTATGCTCAGACTACCATGTCAGAAGAAAGTATTATACTAGACCGAAAACAGGAACTCGATCGACTCACTATTCTGTTTTTGTTAAGTTGTTTTTGTTTTTGTTTTTGTTTTTGTTTTTGTTTTTGTTTTTTTTTTGGGGGGGGGTTCTTTTCTTTCTTTTTTTAGGGGGGTGTTATGATGCATACATACTGCATAATGTCTGATTTTTTTTTAGAGCGGGGGCGAAGTCTCGATTTGTGAACAGTTCAATAGAAGGCTTGTGAGTTGATGATTATTATCACCCATAGTATCAGGTATAAATGTGCGATGGTGAAGAATATCATTGTTTCGTAGGATGATTTCTGTAGTTATGATTTCACAATTTCCATAATCACATATAACTATAGTAGATTCAAAGAATCTTACACTTTAGGTGTGAGTTACACAAGGCAGTATACCTTTCCTTTTTAAAGGAAGATTATTTCCTTCCTACAAGGTGTCTCTCAAACAACTATGTCTTTGATTATGCAGTTGTTGTTGTTGTTGTCGTCGTCGTCGTCGTCGTTTTTCTTTTCTTTTTTTCAAACTGGGATCCTCGTTTCCGTTTGTTTATTCCAATATCTCTGAGACGTCAAATTGACGAATTTGTAGAGGGGTCATTACTATAACTGGTGTGTGAGACATTCAGCCACACACTTAATTCTCACTCCTTCAGAGTGTGCATATACACCTGTACAAACAATTCCGCGCACTAGTATCCTTCTAACTCACACCCACAAAATATCCAAACACATAACTCTACACAGGACATACATTATGCAGATGCTTTCTCTTGTTTGGTTGTTTGGGTTTTTTTTTTCTCCATCCTCAGTCGAATAATTTGCCATTGTTCTGTTGATGGGGCAAGTTCTCTATAATCTCCTTTCACTAAAAATTCGGTCTTGTACCATACGAGCACGCAAACATAATACATAGACACATGTAACACTCGTAGAGAGAGAGAGAAGGAGAGAGAACGGATAAGGAGGGAGGGGAAGAGAAAGAAAGGATGAATACTGCTGTTTATTGCTGTCTACTAGGCAACGTCTATCGTCTCTTCTGTCCTCGTGATAATCACAATGAGAAATGAAAGTATTGATCAAAGATTTCTTGTGTTCATTTCCTTGTGGCAATTATAGATTTCGGTACAGGGTATAGGCCTACTAGTATCTGATCACTCGAAGCATACAAGTAAAACTGTGGTATGCCTTCCTGCAGCTAGATTCGTCCTTCCATGTAGCGTTGGATGTCTTCGTATTGTGTGCTTCGAGACAAAAATTTGATGAGTACATTAAATAGTAATGCATGTTCGGAGTGGCTTGGAAAAAAAAGAGACATTTAAAGTTCTTTCCCCCGCTCTTATCCACTGAAATGTGTTCCCTCGTAAATGCGTGTGTGTGTGTGGGGGGGGGGGGCATGGGGTTGAACACACAGATTATTTTTACACCGACAATAGTTATACTCTCTGGCGTATAGCTGTTACAGGTTTCTTTGTGAGGTCGTCTGTTTGTTCACCGCTTTGCTGATGAATAGTTTCGCCAATGGAAAACATGCATGCAGACAGGTCCATTTTGTCACTTTGTTCATGGGAACCTTTCAGAATTACTTGTTACTGAAGTCCCCTGGGGACAAGACTTACAAATTGTGAAGCAAAAGGTAAGACGGTGTACAGACGATGATTACGTAACTAAGATTCCAGCTGAGTTCTGTTTTGTTCATCGGGTCTGCATGTTCGGCATGTTTTGTAGATACATAATGAGCTACAAACCCAGAGTGACGCCAGTATGTTGTACAGAATGGATGTTTTATTTGTGTTAACAGAGCTCACACAATTAAAAAAAGAACTTATTCACACAAACACCTCTTCACACACACACACACACACACACACACACACACACACACACACACAAACATACGTCGAGCGTACGTAATGCATAAGTTACGCACAACTTTGCAAATATGAGCTATATAGCAAGAGGATGTATCATTGCAAAATCATTGAACCTTTACAACTCACTTATCGTTGATATTTTGATTCATTGCTTAACATTCTTTTTTCATATTTACACTTCCCAAAGCCAGAGTGTTAGGAAATTCACTATCTACACAGAATTAATCATTTTGACTTCTTATCTCGGAAATACGACATGCTTTATGTATACACGTTCATTCTTATCCGTGTACATTCTTTTATCTCATACTATTGATATGCAACGTGTTTATTGAATATCAACATAGATACGCGGCATTCGTTTTGTCAAGTTTAATCGACGGTATACAAACACTTGAAATGTCATTCGTGGTTTGATGAAAAAAAAAACCAGAAATAATTATACATCGCATTCTTCTAGCAATGAAAATATGTCATTACAACAGTTCTTATAACACAGCTAATTTGAAAACATGATCAGCACATTTGGTGAATAAATATCTTACTAAAACAGGCTTGAATTCTATGTACATGTTCATTGTGCTTAATTTATCTTTATAATGTATTTGGCAAAAATTCTCTAGCAATGACCTGTGCTAAATAGTATCTTGATTATAATAATACTTATGACTTCTTTCATGAGCAGTAACTTTTATGAAACTTTTGATGATTTCACGCGTATTCGACCCTGAAGTAGATCGAAACATAATATTTTACAATAAGGTCGGAATTCAAAGGCATGAAACTAAAGTTACAAATCACAACTCTGATGGGCATAGAACATGCACAATTTACAAGGATGTAGAAACATACACAAACATTGATTTGCCTGATGCTGGGACATAAAAATGAACAATCAAACAATCGGTAAAGTGGCTGTTCCGGTATATCTAAGCGAGATCTGTAAAGCGGTGGTATTATCACCCATCTTAAAGTATGCACACGTGAATGTGACTGATATCCTTCAAGTTTCGGGGAAAATAAAAGACGTAAAACTTTGAGATCCTGTAACTTTTGCATTTGATGTGACAACTTTAGTTCTGTCGTTCTATTTGCCTCTATTCAGTCAATAATTACAGGCAAACAAGCACTTGGATAAGCGCGGTGTCTTACTCAATGGCAGTTTGTGGCTAATACTCACGTTTAGGGAAGTTTTTATGCTACAATTATTATAAGTACCATAATATGCAGAACGTAAGAAAGGGTCTCCACAATGATGACTCAGAACAGACCATCAAAGAACTTTGAGACGGACGAGTGTTTCGTCTTAACCCTGATGCCACCGGGTATTTTGAGGGACTTGAAACCACGGTTACATTTTTCAAATCTTAATTTATGTATTTTATATCAATTAATTTATGCTGATTTATGCAAAAATAATTTTTTGCCTATAAATCAAAAAATAAAGTTCCAAGACTTCTAATTTTTGGTGAACATATTCTTTTCGATATCCTCAACAATGATATTGAAGCAAAAACTCGGCTTCATAATTATTTTTAATGTATTTTATTGTTTATTTAATTTCTCATGTATTTCTTTGTGTTTTACTTTTTGTTTTTGTTGGGGTTTTTTCCGTCAAAATTTGTCACAGAAAGTTTTTAAAGCATACTTGACTTACTTACTTAACTTGACTTTAAGGCGTAGGACGGTGTGTCCCTTTGCACTCCTCCGGGTGAGCTCACTCCAACCTCTCCTGTCCTTTGCCTGGTTTTCAAGGCTCAGTATAGTTGAGCATAATCAGGCTAAAATAAATCATTATCAGCCGCTAAGAGTAAAAATATTCATTTTCATATGAATTAATTGCAAAAACGCAATTTACATTGGAATTGTACTCAAAGTGATGTTTTTGAGCAAGTTTTGGGTCGACAATTTTTTTTTTCAAAGGGGAGTGGCTTCAAAACGGTATGCCCGGGAGCGACACTTTGGTCTCAAAAGTTGCGCGATACTTGAAAGAAAAAAGTCATAAAATGTCGCGGCGAGAGCATCACACCTTGCGGAATAATCACGCGAAACGTCGAAGGGGGGGGGGGGGGGGGGAATAGGGTCAAGGCCGTGTCACACCTTCCCGGGCAAGCCTTGCGTGTGATTTGCGGAGAGCAATTTTTGCTACCCGGAGATCCCCACCGCACAGATGGCCCGCACATGACGATACCTAGCATGTATCTCGCCTGTAGTCGCCCGGAGGTGCGCACGCAAATCCTCTTTACCCGCAGCCATGTTTAGGCCTTGTCACACCTTTCCGGGTAAGCTACGCAGGTTTGTTGCGTGTGGGAATTTTCCAGCATACCTGACAATTTCTGACGGCGGACAAGGATTTGGGCGAGTTTTGCATGTGTCTTACTTGCTGTACGCGTGCTACTCAAGTTTTACTTGCGGGTATTCTGTGTAACCTGCGTGTCAGGCGCGTGGGGGCTGACAACTCAGTGAAGGAATTCTTCGAAAGGAATATTTATTTCTGAAGGAATATTTATTTGGCAGAGGTCCCAGAGAATGTCATAATCCTGCCCGCAGCCGACTCTCAACTAACCAGCAGAAAGGCAGTAACTGACCCTCAACATGCACGCAGGCCAACTGCCTGTGACTTGCGGCAGCTATGGGCCTCCTACTGGTGTTCTGCGTGGACCTCTACTGGCAATCCCCGCGAGTCACCCGTAAAAAGTTTTGAGCATGCTCAAAACTTGGTGGCGGATACATCGGACTTGCGTGTGCAACTACGGGCGGCTGCGTGCTAGGTATTACCACTGTGCAGGTCATCTGCGGGGACCTCCGGGTAGCAAAAAATTGTTCCCCGCAAGTCACAAGCAAGGCTTGCCCGGAAAGGTGTGAGGGGCCCTTGAGCATGCTCAAACTTGTTCCGGGTGAGTCGCCGGGATTGCCCGCAGATGTCCACGCAGAACATCGAAGGGTCGTAGCGGTAGCACCTCGCAGGCAACTCTCACGCAACTAGCCCGTAACTAGAACGTGAGTAGAACCTAAGTAGCACACGTCCAGCAGATAAGACACACGCGAAACTCGCCCTAATCCTTGTCCGCCCGCAGAAAATTACCCTGCGTGCTGGAAAATCCATGCACGCAACAGGCCCGCGTAGCTTTCCCGGAAAGGTGTGACAGGGCCTACCCTTATGTTTTACACCACCAAAAGTCGGTTAGATCAGAAAGATAAAATTTAAAGAAGGACAGTCTTTATTGTCACAAAAGATTAATTTGCGACAAGCAAACACAGATAGTTTCCTAAACTATCTGTACTGATAACTAATTTCACATCCATCATTTTGGCACGTTGAAAGTGACGCTTCTTCTAAATCTACAGCACCGCACACGGCGCGCCAACTTCCACAGCTCGGCGCGCACGCGTCGATTCATGCAGGAGTACACCAAGGGGTCCAGAATAGTGTTGCAGTATCCCAGCCACATGGTGAACACGCCGAACCAGTGACCTTCACTGACCCGGATGAAGTTTGCGTGGAACAGTAAGTAAGGTGTCCAGCATACGATGTTGACGAAAACGAGAACAGCCCCTGGACGGACAATAACACAGGCATGAAAGGTGTAACTGTTGACTTTATAACGTGGAAACATGATGATGAGAATATATAGCCCTGCTCCCGATGTGTCCATTATCATGTGTAATGACTTCATGACGCCAATTAGCGTAGAATTATTGCACGTCATAGTTATTCGATATGATGGTATGGCACCCAGCTTTTAAACATTAGATTTTAAAGTCACTAAAAAAATCCAAATAAAATCTGCTAATTTCCTTGTAGTCTATGTAATGCAGCTATTGTTGTTGGTTTTTTTATAATATATTTTCCAGGTGACTGGTGCCATAGCCATCAGCCTTTACGGAATTTCCTCCATGTTATGAACACGGTGAGTCTGGATCAGACTGGTATATGAGATTGGATCTGATTTCTTTTTTTAAAGGTAGTCTGGGAAGTGGTTTCATTACTCATCTCTACTCCATTACATCTCAGATGCGCCTATTCGCCTTGCATGTAATCTCACCCAATCTTGCTACTCGACTGTGAGCCTGTAGGTGGCATCGACGTCGGACCCTCCAGGCTGCCTTCCGTTTTGAAATGACAGGTGGTATAGGAACATCGTCCTCCTTGTTGCCATGGTGATCTGCCTCAGTGCTGACAATGGATGAAACCTCTTTGGACGCAGGCCTCGCCGGTCCCGCTCGTTCAGGGCACTGTGACAAATAAACAGTTGGTT
This sequence comes from Diadema antillarum, assembly GCF_040938485.1. NCBI lineage: Eukaryota > Metazoa > Echinodermata > Echinoidea > Diadematoida > Diadematidae > Diadema > Diadema antillarum. The sequence continues at coordinate 553,073 of NW_027271161.1, read as the reverse complement.
ATCAAACATGAAACACTGACCGTAATTCGTCGAAAGGATTGTTGTGGTTGTCCAATGCTCATTATCGGCACACGGCAATACGTCACTCCAGTAATAAGTACTTCAATTTAACACACACACACACACACGCATTTTATATGTCATCGCTTTTACGCATCACATTCAATCCATGTATGTCACTATATGAATATATGTATGCCGATCTTCTTTAAACAGCTAGAGTGACTCATGTTTATGAAAACAGAAATATGATATGCACGAAATAGATAAGTTATCGTCCTGTACCAATATTTTCTGATATGTATAAAAAAACACTTTAGTTGTTTATGATCATTGATATGATATTTTTAAGCAAAAATAGATAGCAGAAAAAAAAAAACACGCAGAATGGAATCAACTCTTGAACAAACATTGATACATGATAGAATCACGCAAGCATACCGGGGCACGAAGGTATATGCGATAGGATTATTCTCCGCTCATAGCAAACCGAATTAACCGGATACTCTCAGCCATAATTATGCCACGCTGAATAATAACCATCACTCTTAAATGGTAATTCGATCGAGGACAAGTGTCATATTTCGCCAAATCTTACATAGTGGTAATGGTAATTAAATAGACAACAAAATGTTACATTTACTCATCCGGATTTAAAAATTTCATCAATACAGTGCGAAGTGCACATGAGTCGTCAGTTTCCTTTCATACCAATCTCCTTTATTCATCTCCTGTTTGTGGACAACGCATTTTTCCTTTTAAAGAGGAAATTTATCCAAAAGTAAATAAACTTCAAAAAAGAAAGAGAAAATATTCCATCTAGAACGATACAATAATGACAAAAATCGGATATGAATAAGGAAGATATGAAATTTTGAAATTTCACTTTTTTTTCGGAAAACATTCTTGACCAGTCCTTATGAATATTCAAATGAGCGAGTTGGTCATATACTCTCACAATTCTACATGAATGCTACACATGCAGGTCGGAAAAATATCTATTTCTAGCTAATACATATAAAAGCATATTCCCATCAAAATATATCAAAGGTAACATTAGTTCTTTTTTATTTTGGGTGGTTTTAAGGCAGGATTTATGGATATACAGTTGGAATATGGGATTTTTGTTATTTCTGTATAGGAATTATGAATAAGAAATTGTGAGAGCATGACATCCTTAACAGTTATTTGCTGATTTAAATATTCATGACGACTGGTCAAAAAGTGCTTTAAGAAAAAATTTGCAATTTCATAATCGTGGTATAGCTATTTTTAATTTCTTATCCGATTTTGCTCATTTTTGCACTGTTGTACAGAGATTTTTTTCTCTCTTTCTTATGAAATTGACATAATATTGGAGTGAATTTCTTCTTTAACTCACGCAGCGATATCGTCGTGCGTGGAAATTGGTAGACGCTTTTAGATTCAGAATTACTAACTTTCCGCAAATGAAATAGCTTGTCTTTCAGCATTATCATGACAGCTTGCTCGTTTGTGGTTGTTGTTTCCACTGTTAGGGGCACCAATGCATTAGTCATCTGGATAGTGTAGCAAACGCTTACTTCCCTCAAAACAATTGCATCAACTCTGAGTTTCTTTGTGTGATTATTGATAATCTCCAAACGGGGAACTATCACATTTAATTATACCCACGGGGCAATATCCATAACTATTATAGAGGATATGTATGAAGTGTTTACGAAAAAAAAAATTGATTCAATTTAAAAAGTATTATGAATTAGTTTTGGTTTGCATCTACTGTACATACATTGTACAGTACATTTCCTTTTTCCACTTTCAATCCTCTTTGACACTACTATTAGTGGATAACAATGAAAACGAAACTTCCTTTGTTGTCTTACCGTAAAAGTGTTGTGGCAAGCTTTGCAAAGTAGTATTCTTAACTTCACGTATTTTTCTTTGTTACTACATTGTATTGATATTGTGTTATTTTGTGTACGAAAATGTGTCACATTGCTGGAAATGAAATAAACGAACTGAAAGTAGAGACTTTCTCTCAATACTATCGTTAACTCTTTTGCAAATGAAAAAAAGCTACTAATTATGTGTCATATATAAACACTTTGGAGGTCACATTTTTCTATGGTAAAATAATCCAACACTTAACCGCCCATGTCATGCCATAATAGCATTGTAACTATGAACAGTACAATCCATATCTGTACAACACAACGTTCTAAACCTGTGAACATGACAAATACACGATTAATGTGAGAGCACGCGTAATCTAATATCAAAGATGTCGCCCCTTAGTTATGGGCTGTCTCATGGGGCATTCATGCAACGCGATTAATTGCACAGGAGCGATAATGTAGATCGTACTTTACCGTCGACATACTAAACAGAATCCAAACCACCTACCGGTATAAACATTAATATGACAGATTACCTTAAGGTGTCTGATGGAAGTTTGTCATGATGTACAGTCATTTCACATTTCACAGTCTTTCATAAACGCTGATCCCTCAGTCACTATTCACTCATTCACTTATCATTATTATTATCTCAAGAAGGAAGTTACTGTATCTTGTCCAAGGATGTTATAGATGCGGACGTATTTGGCCCTAAAGACCATTTAAATTCAAAGCCTGCAATTTCCATGCAGTGATCTTTTGTTTCACATATTATTGACATAGCATGTTTTCCTCAGACTACGTAAAGATGCATTCCAATGTCTTTGTTAATCATATCGGTTTCTCAGCATGATTGACGAAATAATGTTATGGGCAGAATGCTTGTTTGGATTTTATTCGTGTGTGTGCGCGTTTCTAATTATTCTCAAGAAAAACAGTGAAACATTATTATTACAAAATAGATAGCACGTATTAACATATTAATATGACCACGGAAGTGATGTTCAGCTAATCATGAATCAACATAAGTCAAATGCATTTGCATTATACAGTACCTTTAAAGTAAGGAGCGATAAGAAAATTAATTTTCCATACCTGACTGCTCGACCAGTCGACCTCAGGAGTTTCACTCCTGTCCACAGGAAAGCTGGACTTAGGGGTGTAAGTGGACCTTGTAATCTCGTAGGCTTCAAGTTGCAGTCTCTCTCTTCTCAAGTAGAAGGTAATAACGGCGTAGAAGAAGACAAGTGATGGTATAGTTATACCATAGTTTAGTACCACGCAGAGGATTCGAAACCCTTTGTTAGTCCAGACTGGTGTACAGTGTTTGGTGTACATGTTGTATCTAAACTCGCTTAGCCAGCCCGTTATTCCCATGGTAGCCACGAAAAAGCCCACTGCCCACGACATGCCGATCAAGAGACCGATTCGAAGTCGTTTTGGCGGGGATCGACGCGACGAGCAGACGACAACGAGGAATCGATCGAAGGCGATAGAAAATATCAGTGGGAGGTTGGTGAATGAAAATCCAATCGCGAGAAATCCACTGACCTGTAAGGACAAAGTGTTGAAGTTGTGGAGTTTTGAAACCACAATCAACTGACAATGGACATAAAATCAGGTCTTGATGCAGATCGACCCTCGCTTTTGGCTGTTTTAGCTCATTCAGTAATCACTGATATATTTTCGTGCAGGTAAAAAGAATACATTATTATCAGCTAAAGCTTGAAACAATTATACTTGTTTATAAATCGTTACGCAAATAAGCATAATTTTCGACATACGTACATGAGACACCTATAGCTACGAAAGTAATTACACCAATACATAAAACGATAACCAACATCAACCTTGAACATCACCTTGCATATATTTTAGAGTATATTTCAACGATGCCATAAAGATATCATTGAGATTCACCTCACGAACACTTCAATCACAACAATATATAGGCCTACATAATATCAATATTGCTTTTAATTCTAGAATTATAGAATAATGTTATGGATGATTCAATCCATTCACAAGGAATAAGACAGAGACACCACATGATGATTATCAGAAATGGAAATTTAGGAAGTGTTCTCTTGCCTTATGAAAATAAACCTTGTCTTATATTTATTTTGCAAACACTGCTGTAGTTGACGTTACTATAAATTTCACGAGTCCACTTCAGTGGGACCAGTATCAAAGTGTATCGTTTTAATTGTTACTTTTTGTTACTTATTGTATATCATAGTTTGAACAGATCTGCCCCACATTATAATACTTCTCTGTTTCATCAATTCACTCTCTCAAGGTCACTCCGTTCTAGTAATACTGACCTCCTCGTAGTTTCCAAAACAAAAACCATGAGGGGTGTCAGATTGTTTGTTCACGCGGGATCCTCACTCTGCATGGAACAAGCTTCCTTTACACATTCGTACTATCTCCTCAGTGGATTCTTTTAAGAAAGCACTGAAAACACACCTTTTTCATGTAGCATATGATTAGTCAATGATTCAATTTCTGAATTCTTTCTTTCCTCTATCTCTTTCTTTCTTTTATGCCATGTGCGAGATTTTTTATACCCTTTGAGCACTCAGACTGAGTGATAAAGGGCATTATGAATACCCCTATTATTATTATTATTATTATTATTATTATTATTATTATTATTATTATTACATTTTTATTTTTTTTCCACTACTACTACTACTAAGTACGTCTGATGAGCCTTGCCCAGTCTCATTACCTTGCATACTGCCCTATGTGACTCAAGATATCTTCCTTCATCAAATATGGCCCCCATGGAGAATGTCATGCTTGCCAGGGCCACGCCCAGATCCGCTACAGCGAGGTTCAACATCAGCAGATTGTGCAGGTTTTGTCTCAGGCTGCGCGTTCGCAGTATGACGAAAATCGTCACGGAATTGAAGACGAGCGCACAGAAAAGGATGATAGATAAGCTGCAAAGTGAGTAATAATAAATGTTAACCATTTCAACATTGCTAACTATTAATATTTACTCTGCTTACAACCTTTATAATTACAATGAGAGTGATAGATTATATACGAGCAATATATATTCATATATTTATAAATATATATATATATATATATACATATATATATATATACATATATATATATATATACATATATATATACATATATATATATATATATATATATATATATCTCTGTGTGTGTGTGTGTGTGTGTGTGTGTGTGTGTGTATGTATTAGAGATGGTGGCCCGAAAGTAGATCTGTAGTGGCAAGAAATAAAATCAAGAGTAGCAATCCATTTTGAATTTTATTTGCCCGATAAATCATTTTTATTTCAAGGATACACGTCTTTGCCAGTTTGTTGATTATGCATAAACCTGCACATGCACTCACTGAATTTGGGTAATTTGGTAATCTATTGTATGTTCAAACTAGGTATAGATGACACCAACTGGCAAATAATAATAAATGACAACTGTCAAATGATGATACTTGATAACTCAAAATGAATACCATTAATGACCAAAATAGATTACACATTATATTTCTATCATTATTTTTCAGGATATAACAACAAGATTACATAAATAACGACGGATATTTGTATTCATAACAATGACAAGTACATTGTATGTTGTGAGTGTATACAGACCAACAAACACGCCATAAACACGGAGTCGTTTAATCAGATGTTCAATCCAAACACGTTGATGTTTTCATCCTTGTAAACGTTTGTTACAGACATGCCACTTCAAATTGAAAGTTTTAATAAAGTTTACATAAAACAATGCATGAACACCACAGATAATCGTGTCCAAAATCTTTACGGAAAAGAGAGAGGGTTTTAATGGACGTATACTTCCACAAGAAACTTACATTTTTACTGTGTGCAATAATATGTTCTCTACTCTTAGTAATGTATTTCCTTATTCAAATGAGTTGTTGAAATATTATCATGTGATTGTACTGTGAAGCCCAGTCGCGCTCACACTCACAGAAAGTCAAGTCCATATAGCGAGCTATTTATACGTAATTTTCGACTGAATTTTGCTTACCTGAGTGCTTGTAACGCTTTCTCCTCATTCTGTTCTTGTACAACAATGGACGATGCACTGGGTTTTATTTCCATTTGATCACGCATATTCTGCCAGAAACAAGCAACATAAATCCAAAGGGTTATCGCATTTATGATCTCCAGCACGCAGGAATTGAAAGAAAGAACAACAAACTCAAACAGCAGTCATTCTATACCGTGTTTACGAAGTTGTTTGATATATGGGTATAGTTGTATGGTGCAATCCAAAATTCTACAAGGAAGTGCGTTGTGGAATCGATTCAGAAACCATTTGATCAAAGGAAGCCTGACAATATGTTAGTGGAATATACACGGTTATGTATGTGTCGGTAATCATATTGAATGTCATTATTATTATGATTATATTAGTCATATATTATTGTTGCGGGTTGGCCGTTGCGTATAGATGGCTAATGAAGAGGATCTCACTTAAAAAGAGGTTCCCAGGTTCCTAGTTTCACTACATAGGTTGACATGCAATTGGTTTAAAGTCTCCGGAGGAATATTGAACTATCCGTCTCCATGCACTGCCCGTATCCCATCTCCTCTGATGGAATAGAATTCTATTCAGAACTGTTTCTATGAATATTAACAGTCCCTGTGAATTTATAGGTTAAAACCAGAGCGCGGTGCTACACCTTCAAATTGTTTCATAAAGAAACTAATCCGGGTCTAAAATTCGTGTGCCTTTCATCCCCTATATCGTCCTAAACTAATATTGCACAGTGTTTGTCGTCCTTTAATTTTCGTTTCCCTGAGCGTTTTTTTAAATCTATTCCTTTTGTATTTCTTCTTCCAGTTGTTCTCTCTATCTACTTAAGATCACTCGTGAGTCCACTTGTATCGAGACTAAACCCATCCCCTTTGTTTTGAGACTATACAGACTAACGTGTGAAGATTCCTTTCAAATTTTCACATACTGATCGACTTCTTGTCTGGTCAGGGAAATTCTGACATTATAACCAGAATGCCTATTCAATTTGTACTTTCTCCTTTGTTTTAATATGAAACTACTATTGCTTGCATATATTTGTCTGTTCTGCATGGATTTGCAATGCGTGTCAATGCTTCATAATGAAGTAAAAGTTGAAAAGAAAAAAAACACTATTTAAGGAAAGGCAGCGAAAATCTATGACTGACTGATTTATCGATTTGAATTTATTTCCACTTCGTCTTCACAAAAACAAAGAAACAAACGTAACTTATGGTTACAATGATTATTACTACAATATAATTGTTGTGGAGTGTTGTTGTTGTTGTTGTTTTTTTTTTGGACGTATAAAAATACAGTGTAATCAAAACGTAGGCCTACTCTAATAACATATGCATTTTCAATAACTGGTAAATAAGTGTTTAAGTGGAAGTGTTTTATCTTCACCCCTCTGCTAAATAATCTCTTGCTTTCAAGTGTTTTTTTTTTCTTGCACAGTAGTAACACTTTGCCCTGTATCATTTGGAATACATAAATTTGTTAAACCCAAGGAAAGAATACTGGCTAGGGAAGACTTACGTAATTCTAGTTTGTAAGCACGCATGCGAATGAAATCTGTAGCGTGGCTCTGATATCTGACGGAGAGAAAAAGAATGAATAATTCATGACGTTTACAAATCGCCCTGAAATAGCACATCAAGCCGGGAACACTCAAGGTTAATAACTTCATTAACAAAGAGGTTCATTCATGCGTAAGTGGGGTTACCCCCTTGGTTTGACAACAGTCCAAGAACTGTTCCCTTTTCAGAGTTACATTTGCCTTTTTGGTTCCCTTGCTGCGGCGTCAAATTCTTTACCCCGATCCTAGTGCAACTATATATATACGTCAACGCCATTTAGTTGGCTCTCGTTTCTCTGAAAACTTTGGTTTGTACTGAATATTATTACGTTCTACAAACACTTTCAATACATCCACTTTAAAGTTGTTAGTCTTACGAAATACGACACATGCATCAGATATGTTGCTCAATTAACACATTTCTGAAATTCGAAGTGTAAATTTTAAGGTGACTGTCATTTTTGCAGGGGATATGATTCATTTAGTTAGTATAGTGACCTGCGAAATGAACTTGAAGTGCTCTAAAATGTAATTCAAATTAGAAAATACCGAAAATTCTTTGCCGCATTCACCCCTACTCGGATTGTATTTGCACATACATCCTTATGTATGATTCGTTTCCGTAAACATGGTACAAATGTCGTATATATGCTTTGAATTAACTACAATATAAGTTCATTATAAGACAGATGATTTGAAGGATTTTTTTTTAATTTTTGTACCCCTTTAAAACCTTTAACAAACAAACAAACACAACTTCTCTCAAAGAGCACCAACACATAAATGCGCATATACTAATACACACACACACACACACACACACACACACACACACACACACACACACATCCAAAACGCCCATGCTTCCAGCTCTCAGGTTTCAGTTTCTATTCACATTTGAATAAATCTGGCCTACGTGTAATTGACATCTTTTTTTATATACGGGACATCCTGGTAGTGGTATGGAAGCGATGTAAAAATAAAGATAAAATTAGCAACAAAACAACAAAGACAAACTCACACACCGATACAACTAAAGAAAGCGCAAAAGCCCTTCATGTATCATATACATTCCGACTTCCACAAATCCGTTCCAATAAATTGCTCCTCTTTTACTCGCTATCTTACTTTCTTCTTCTTTATACATTATTAAAATTTGATACCTATCCTTCTCATCTTGCAAAACTATAAAATACATTTAATAATTCATAAAACTGTGTTCCATCGATTGATTTCTTTCTTTTTTTCGAATTCCCCGATTCTACAGGCCTACCTGTATAGAGTTTGTAACATACATTTTTTTTTTTTCAATTCCACTAAATTCAGTTTCTGGGTAATAACTTGCCCAAATTTCTGCACTCCCAAAATAAATACGAACATATATCAATGCTTTGATTGCAAAAGGAACAAAGATTAACCGTATCAAACCCATGTTTCAAGAATGAACCTTCGTATAAAGTGTTCTTTGAAGAAGTTTAAATTGGAATTCTCTGTAAGCTTTGGGATCAAACTGTCACTCTTGGTCTGAGAAAAATGTCTTAGATTACTTTTGGTGAAAAAAGAAAAATTACTCTTTTTATCCGGTACTTCCAAATGAGATGACTGCTGTAGATTAATTACAAAGTTCTCTTGAATCTTTCTCGAAGATATGTGACAAAGCTCAACTTCTCTTCCATATAATTTCATCCAAATCATATGATCATTGACCTGATGAGGTGTGGCAGATACCCTCGACCAACTATATTGCATATCTTCCGCTTTTCAAAATTATACCATTAATCCTCTAAACATATTCAGTTTCTCTCTACATAACCCTGCTTTTTGAAATTATGCGATCGGTCGTATACAATTTTCATCAAAATAATGATGTGATCAATAAGCACTTTTTATAAAATGTTTTTCATTTTATCATCTTACCTTAAAAAAACACACACGCACGAGGGAAAAAGCCCTTTCACCCACAGTACTCGTTGAATTTTAACATACAATTCAAAAGTCATCATCCTAGAAGTCCCCCTTCTCCGTTATCTCGATACAAAGTGTCTTTTTTAAGAACGGTCGTTTCTTCTAAATAAAAAATCAAAACAATCTTTTAAACCTCTGCAAATACAACTGAAGATGATATATTTACATAATGCGTATGATTTAGATAGATGAATCTTGCCCAAAATGGTTGTCTTTTTGCTTCCACTAACTCAATAATCTTTTACTATAGGTATCTCTATACAATTCACATCTTCTTTCAATTTCGAGTTTGTCAAAAATAAACACAAAATACACAAATTATAGTTTACAAATGCACACATAGATATTATAGCATCCTATAGACGCCATTTAGCGATCCATCATCTTGACAATTAATATAATGTGACCATCTTCTAGAATCTACAGCACCGCACACGGCGCGCACACTTCCACAGCTCGTCCCGCACGCGTCGATTCATGCACGAGTACACCAAGGGGTCCAGAACAGCGTTGCAGTATGCCAGCCACATGGTGAACACGCCAAACCAGTGGCCTTCACTAGAGACCCGGGTGTACTTTGAGTGGAACAGTATGTATGGCGTCCAGCATAGGATGTTAGTGAAGACGAGGATAGCCCCTATAAGAATGACAACATAAAAAAAGGAAAGTTAGTGATCTGGCTGTGTATATAGAACTAACTCAAGTGGGCCGAAAATGGAGACTGAGAAAAATATCCTGCACTTGAGTTCTAACAGAGAAGATTCATGTATGTCGAAAAGAAATTCACTATCGAGCTCAAAACGATTTAGAAAACAAGCAAAACAAATGAATGTTCTGCAGAGTGACTTGGGTTCGACGCTAACCTTTCTGAATGTCGTTCGGGTTTTACTGCAGAAAATGACACTTGCTTAATGTGATTCTCGATATTTAAAAGGAGCGTCTTTCCAAGATTTCTTTTCGTGACACTTTTTATCTTTACTTTGTTTTTACAGCTTAAGAGGTTATGGTTACAACTGAAGTAAAAAAAAAGTACATAAATGGATTTATACTCCCTCTTTACTTCTCAACCCAAGATGTGCTCATCCTCCTTGCCTCACCTGCTCTTGCCACTCGACTGTGAGCCCGGTGGCGGCGACGACGGATCCTCCAGTCTGCTTTCCTGTTTCCAGTGACGTGTGGCGCAGGGACACCGTCCTCTTTGTTGCCATGGTGATCTGCCTCAACATTGTCGAAGGATGAATCATCTTTGGATGCAGGCGTCACCGATTCGGTCTGGATCGAGGGAGTGTGGGATACGAATAGACATAGTTGACGAAAGCATGAAAAAGTCTTCCTTAACATTAAGTTTACCGTGCAGACACCTTTTATTTCTCCTTTCTTAAGGGTCTTTCAAAAAGAAAGAAAAAGGAATGTATAAGTCATGAAATCAGCCACATGTTTTACAATCATAGCACGCCTATTACGATACCGTTCAATTACCCACAGAACTCGATGAGTGTGATGACTGTATACGTAGGTAACTGCACATAGCCTACGGAGAAGATTCACCCCGCGAGCGTCTTCACAGGCACCTTCGCGGGGTAGCCTCCGGCGGTTCGCCGGAGGCTACCCCGCGTCTACCCTGGTCGATCGCAGAGTAAGATTTCTCCGGACGCTCTCCGGACGCTCTCCGGAAGCTGTCCACTGTGTTGTGTCTTAACAAACATAATCTTCTCCGGAGAACATTCATCACCGGAGGCTACCCCGGGGCTACCCTGCGTTTTGTGGCCTGTTACGACGGGCTTTAGAGGGTTGATGATTAATGTGAATAATAGGTGTTTCGCCCGAAATAGCCTGCATAAAACGTCGAGAATATCACATTGTGGCAGATCATGTAAGGTTACCTGATCGCTGTAACGGTCTTTGTCAAGAGTTCCATTCCCGTCCGAAGGACTACTGGCTGTCAGCACGAAAGATGACTTGGAAATCTCATAAGTCTCTAGACGCCGTCCTTCTCTCCACAAATGACAGGTGATGACACCATAGAAAAAGACCAGTGCGGGAACAATTATGCCATAACTAAATACTATATTGGAAACACGGAATTCCTCATAGCTCCAGACCGGCGAGCAATGCTTAGTGTTCACGTTGTATCTGAACTCGCTCAGCCAGCCTGTCGCTACTGTGAGAGCCACCATGAATCCCACAGTCCACGACATGGCAATTAAGAGACCGATACGAAGTCCTTTTGGCGGAGAGCGACGTGGTGAGCAGACGATGATGAGGAAACGATCGAATGCGATACACGATATAAGCGGATGATTGGAGTATGAAAACCAAGTCGAGAGAAAACCATTAGCCTGTAAGGAAAAATGAAAATATCTCTGAAATAATGTCTAGGGTTTTTTCAGCTTCATACACATGAGCCAATGTGTTGATTACAAGTCAAGCCATATATAGTACATAGAGATATGAAAATACATATTTTTGTGTTTGTGCGATGGCCATGGTAGACGTAACAAATTGCACAGAAATGTGTGGCGAAATACTTTCACTCATGTACACATTAATTTTCTTCTTTTTTTTGTTCTTTTTTGTCATTTATAGCTGGAGCAGGTATTTGTCGCTACTTCTTAATTTTGTGCTTTAGACGTGTTAGAGGGAATTTAAAACTGATTATGGGGTTCAATCCCATTACCTTGCATACCGTCCTGTGTGAGAGTAAAAATGTTCCTTCGTCGAAGATAGACGCCATGGAGAATGTCATGCTAGCCAGGGCCACACCCAGATCCGCCACAGCGAGATTTAACATCAGCAGGTTGTGGGGGTTTTGTCTCAGGCTGCGCGTGCGCAGTATGACGACAATCGTCATAAGATTGAAGGACAGGGCACAAAGGATGATGACGGATAAGCTGTGAAAAAAATTCTGATCATTATATAGAACTAAAGTGAAGAACTTACGTATGAAATAAGGCCTTCATGATAGGCTCATAACATAATATGCTCCTTTCTAGGCATGATATACTCGGTACCTGTTCGTTAAGGCGGTGTCACACCTGTCCGGGCAAGCTACGCGGGCTTGTGGCGAGGAGGTAGTTTAAAGCACGTAGAAGATTTTCCGCGGACGGACAAGAATGTTTACAATTTTCGCACTTGTTTCTTACTTACTAGACGCGTGCTACTTAGCTTCTACTTGCGTGCGTTCCGTGTGACTCGCGTGAGAGCTTTGAAACCGATCCATTTTCTGTTACTAGCGACTTACGGGGATTGCGAAGTACCTGCTTTGGAGTTGCCTGTGAGGTGCTACCGGTAAGGGTTTCCTACTTGTGTTCTGCGCGTACCTCTAGGGCAACTCCCGTGACTCTTCCGGAACAAGTTTTGAGCATGCTCAAGGCCTTGTCATACCGTATCTGGGGAAGTTTTGCGGCTTGACTTGCGGGGGAACAAATTTGCAACCCGGAGCTCTCCGCAGTTGGCCCGAACTTGACAGTACCTAGCACTTATCTCGTCCTTAGTTGCCCGAAGGTGCGCACGCTAGTCCAATTTTCCGGCAGCAAAGTTTTGAGCATGACCAAAACTATTTCCGGATGAGTCGCGAGGATTGCCCGAAGAGTTCCACGCAGAACACCCGTAGGAGGGCCGTAGCCGCCACAATTCACAGGCATTTGACCCACTTGAAGTAGGTAAGTTGCCCGCTGATCTATGCCTATGTGAAGGGAGTGCGTGCCATTTGTGGGCTCATTCTCTTCTTTGTCCTCTGTCCTCTGTGGCGTCGAGGACTACCTGGTCCCTTTCGGACAGGACTTCATCCGCCGAATGGACTTCAGCAGCAATTTGATGCATTTGCTGTTAATCTTCCGGGCTTTGTGGCTGTCCATCCACTGGACGTTCTCTGCCCTTGTGCACTTTCCGTCTACGGGGCATCTTCACTTCTTGAAAGCTAGTTGACAAAATAAATGATTGTTTGCCCATCCACTCGAACCAGCCTATTGTTCAGGCTAGCACTCACCTCGCAGGCGACTAGTACGCAGATAACACGCAGTTGTGGCGCAGGTACTTCGCATAGCCCGTATGTCGCCCGTAACTGACATAAAAGAAGCTATCACGAAGCTATCACGTGACACCCACGCGCCTAACATGCAGTTCAACGGAATACACGCAAGAAGGACTTAGGTATCACGCGTTTATCATGTAATACCCACGCCAAACTCGCCCTAAACCTTGTCCGGCCGCAGAAATTATTCTGCGTGCTGAAAAATCCCCATACGCAATAAGCCCGCTTAGCTGGTGTGACAGGGCCTTTTTGGCAGCGGGTGAATAGAGCCAGCGTGCGCACCTCCGGGTAACTACTTTTGAGATATATACATGCTAGGTACTGTCATGTGCGGGTCATGTGCGGGGACCTCCGGATGGCAAAAATGTTCTTCGGAAGTCGCACGCAAGGCTGGTGTGACACGGCCTTAAGGCCTTGTCACACCTTCCTGGGCAAGCTACGCGGGCTTGTTACTTGTTTGGGTTTTCCAGGACACTTTCCTGCAGGGAGACAAGTATTTAGGCTAGTTTAGGCTAGTTTCGTTGCTGGACGTGTGCTACTAACCTTCTGCTCACGTTCTCATTTCGGGCAAGTTGAGTGTGAGTTGCCTGCGAGGTGCTGCTGCTACGGACCTCCTATTGGTGTTCTACGTGGACCTCTGCGACCAATCCCCGCGACTCACCCGGAACAGCTTTTGAGCATGCCCAAGGGCCTGTCACACCTCTCAGGGCAAGCCTTGCTTGTGACTTGCGGGGAACAATTTCTGACACGCAGATCACACGGAATGTACGTAAATAGAGCGTAAGTCGGGTCCAGCGGGAAAGACGCATGCGAAACTCGCCCAAATCCTAGCTTGTCCACCCACAAAAAAAAAAAAATAAAAAAAATATATATATATATGAATATATAATATCCTGCATGCTAGAAAATCCCCACACGCAACAAGCCCGCGTTGCTTGCCCGAAAAGGTGTGACAGGGTCTAAACATAGGTGCGGGTAAATAAGATTCCGGACAACTACGGGCGAGATACGTGCTAGAGATAACGTCGGGGGCGTGCCATCTGTGGGGAACTTAGGGTAGCAAAAATTGTCCCCCGCGAGTCACAATTAAACAAGGCTTGCCCGGAAAGGTGTGATAGGACATTGAGCATCCTTTTCCGGATGAGTCGCGGGAATTTCCCGCTGAGGTCCACGCAGAACACCAACAGGAGACTCATAGCGGCCGCATCTCGCAAGCAACATCCACGTAGGGTAATACGCAGTAGTAACGCAGGCAATTGGCAGTGCTCGTACGTCGTCCCTAACTAGAACGTAAGAAGGACGTAAGTTACACTGGTCCAGCAAGTAAGAAACTAGCCGAAATCCTTGTCTGCCCGCAGAAAATTATTCTGCGTGCTGGAAAATCCCTACACGCAACAAGCCCGCGTAGCTTGCCCGGAAAGGTGTGACAGGGTGACTTAGCGGACGGGGTAAAAAAGATTGGCCAGACGTTGTCGCGACAACTCTGGTTCGAAAGGCCCTGGTAAAACGTGGCTTCATTGTTCAAGTTGAACATGCAGGGCAAGAGCAAGAGCAAGAGCAAGATAACATTTTAAGCTTTGAAATTTAACTTCATTCTTTGTCGCCTTTTTTATCCCCTTCTACTGCTAATCTATGGCAGTATTGATATTGTATTATGCTAGTGTTATTGTATTTACGATTGTCGACGTGTTGTTATCAATATTATAGACAATGACATTAGGCAGATTTACACCAAGGCTTTCGCCAAAGTAATGTGTATTTGTGTTTGTTCGTAAGCTAAACTTTAAAAAAAAGAGAGTAATAAAAAAATTGTTTTCTTGAAATGTTATTATTTGAAAGCATGACCTGTTACTACTTTCGAGAGAGTATAATTTGTATGGAGATGACTGAGTAACATCGACACATTGAATTTAGAAAGATTAGTATTCTATCCCTCTGATGACTCTGGAATTTCTTGTGCACATAAATGACAGTGACATAGACTTCAGTATTTGATGGTTGAACCTTTTTTTTTCTTCTTCTCTGTTTGATGGGCACACACGAAAATATAATCCCATATTTTTTTTTTTTTTTGCTACAAATGTTAAAACACTATAAAAGCTATTCAGCAACCAATTTCTTGACAATTCTTATCTCAACAATGTCTTTCAAAATCGCAACATTGTTGGGGAACTCATGCTGACTAACACGTCCACTTAGGATATATTTCTTGAAACGAGTTTTACTTCTTAAAGACATCTTACCTCAGTGCTTGTAATGATTTATCCTCGTTTTGCCCCCCTTCATTAGCAGGTGCAGTGCTGTGTGTCATATCCACTGAATCAGACATTCTTGTTATACAGAGTTAATCGTATTGTGATCTCCGCAAGATGAAAGTCAGAAAACACTGAACCAAATGGACGAATTGACAACAAATATGTAAGCGTTGAAACCTGGGATGCCAAGGATGCGCATGACATTAATCTCATTAGAAACTGATATGCAGCATTGTGTAAGTAACTGAAACCGAATCCTGAATGAACACGCAAGTAATTCATTCTGTTAGCCATTCTATTATCCATAGTTCACTGAGGTGTGCAGGGCATTTCCATGAAAACATTTAGATACAAGGGCCAAAATCTTGAACTTGATACGAGCTCTTATGGGTAACACAATGAAGACTACAAAATATGAGACTTATAATTAATGATCAAATTTCCTTTTGCGTGTCCCAAGCCATGCGGCTGAAATTTACATCCGTTAATTAGAGTTCTTTCAGCTGAGAGTCCGGAACTACAAAAAGCAAACCATTATTATTATCCAAATGACTAGAAATTAACGCATGTAACAGTTTTTATGAAGTCGCTTTATCAAGAAAGTGTCTCAATTTCCCAATCCTGCGTAGACCTATGGCTGCAGATTAACAAACGACTTTATTGATGTGAGTTTTCATACCATGATCATCTTGGACAATGATGAAAGGACCTATAACACTGCTGGAGACTTCGCCGTGACTAATAAGTGTGACCTAACAGTCTGAGAAAAAAAAAATGGTTTCAGCTCTCACAAAGAAGGCTACTCCAGGGCGACGTCCGAGACGTCCCCAAACAAGGTGACAACTTCTTCGCCTGGACGTCCACGATGTCTCAGAGACGTCTTCTCAAGGTCCTCAATAGGTCTCCCGATCGCTGAGACGTCTCGAACAAAATTAGTCTCCGCGACTTGGCTGCAACTAAAGCCCTCCGCACACTATACGACTCACGACAATACGACTAGCAGACTTTGGATCTGAAATAAATCACAATAGCCTCAGAATAAACACACTTGTTTATTTCAGATCCAAAGTCTGTTAGTCGTATACTGTAGTCGTGAGTCGTCGTATAGTGTGCGGTGGGCTTAAGGAGACAGCGCGGAGATGTCGTGGAAAGCTCCAAAACCAGTGGGAGACTGGGCAAATCTGCGAAAAATGTTTGATTCTTTCGCGACTCCTCGAAACCAGGTTAGTCTCCGTGAACGTCGCAGAGATGTCTTTGCGACCAGCGAAACTGGAGTCGCCACCAAGATTAAAAGCCAATGAGATACCAGATTAAATCTCCAGACTCTGAAATACTGAATTTTTTATTAGAAAATACTCGAATGTAGTGTTTACTAAGAAATTGCAGGGCCGGGGGAGCGTTTTCAACAGTGTGGGGGACACTTCCGGGTTTCATGACCTAAGAAGCAAAAAAAAAAGGTCTTCTCCTCAGCGTTCTCCTTCTTCTTCAGCTGACAAGCAAAAAAAAAATCTCCCTCAACTTCCGGGTTTCTTCAGCTCGACAAGCCAAAAGAAAAGGGGGCTCTTCAGCGCAAAAACATAACCTTACCTTGTCCACACTTCAAGATCTCTCTCTATTTCGTTTTAT
Organism: Diadema antillarum; assembly: GCF_040938485.1. Taxonomy (NCBI): domain Eukaryota; kingdom Metazoa; phylum Echinodermata; class Echinoidea; order Diadematoida; family Diadematidae; genus Diadema; species Diadema antillarum. The sequence continues at coordinate 535,706 of NW_027271161.1, read as the reverse complement.
TGCCACTTACGTACTTCCGGGTTAAAAAAAAAGTGGGGGCCTAAAGTGATGGCACCTTATGTACTAGTATTCCTTTGTATGGTGAACGAATAGTGTTGGGGGGTGAGTCCCCCTGCCCCCCCCCCCCCGGTTCCGCCGGCCATGAATTGTCGACACCTGGCAATGCGGGGTCATCTTACGAGCTACACGCCCAGAGTCATACAGCCCACAAGCTGGACATTGAAAAAAGGTCCACGAGTCCTACACCCACGAGTCCTACAGCCCACGACCAATAGACATCAAGTAAAACAGGTTCACGAGCTGGACACTATAATAGACAAGTAAGGCTTAGTGTCTAGATCGTGGATCGTATAGCTCTTGAGAGCCTATTTGACTTGATGTCAAGCTCGTGGGTCTTGTTCACTTCGGCCCGAATTCACGAAGGTGGTACAAATTGGTCATTTCGTAGACAAAATGACCGTTTCGTTAACGAAATTATCATTTCGTGGACGAAATGTTCATTTAGTTACAAAACGTTGTCATTTCGTTACAAAATAATCATTTCATTGACGAAAAGACTTATTTCGTAACGAAATATTCCATGCGACACTTGGCGCTCCATGATTTTGTCCATGGTTTTAAACCATGGTTTCATTTGTACTGATTTGCACTGAATTGATCAGTGTTTCTAGTTGTAGCCGTGATAAAAAGAAATCATGGGCGCACGTACTCGAGCAGAATTCGAACCGACAACCTCCTGATCTCCGGACAGGCGTCATCTCCATTAGACCACCGAACTTCCGCCCGACGTAATTATTCAAATTCATGAAACTAAAAACAAAACCTAAAAATCAAAAGAATCAAAAAGCACTGATCAATTCAGTGCTTATTCACGTCGATGTAGGGCAATTTGTCACTCAGTTGCAATAATGTGATATTTCTGTTTGGACACGATATCCAAAATACGTGGAAAACTATGAATACAGCCATATAAGAGAGAGAAAAAACACGCATTACTAATACAGATACACATAATCACTCTGTTCATGACTATACATCAATGGCAAACATCTTTTCTTTTTCTTTTCTTTTTTTGGCGAATAGAACACATTCTTGCTCAAAATATTCCTCGTAGTCATGAGAATTCTTTTTCTACAAACTCCTAATCCCAGCTTCTTGTTTTTCATTCCCTTTCGCAGGGGCGAATTAATAGATAAAAGAGAAAAGGAGCTGGGCACAAGTTTAATGTTCTTTTGAAAAATATCCTGAATTTCATTGTTGATCCATTGCTGCATGTGTTTGATTTGTCTTTAAGTAATTGTGTTATCCCTCAGGCCATGAAAGTTGTCAAGGTAATTTTAAGTTATTGAAAAACAAGGGAAAGGGAAGGTGCTTGTAATTGTAAGTCCATAACTCTGTAGACTTCTATTTCGAAATTACATGGAAAAGTTTGTTTACTCTAGACTATTGAAGTTTTAGATACAGTGTGTACTCATAAAATCATTTCTGATTATCAGTTTGTTTGTTGTTGTTTTTTTGCAAAAACACAATACATCTCACGCAATCCATACCGTCGATTACGAAAGTCTCAAAAGATACTGACAAATCTAATCATAATATTGGTGTTACGTCTTCCTTGACTTCTGCAAGGCCTTTTCTACCATCGACCGTCGACTACAGTATACTGCTTTACAAATTACTCCACTATGGTATCCAAGGAACTGCTTTGGAGTGGTTTAGGCGTTACCTTACTAAATCGAAATCACTTTGTTCTTATCAACGGTCATACATCTGTTAAATGTTGTGTACCTCAAGGAAGCTTGCTTGTATCTCTTTTATTATTCTTGATAACAATGATATGCCGACTTCATCGAGGTTCTTTTTCTTTCTTTTTTATTATCATTTGCGGACAATTCTAATGTGTTTCTTTCTAATTTCGATCCTGGTATGTTGAGTGATATTTGAAATATTGCATTGATAGAATTACTTCAATGGAAGAGAGCCAATAAATTGTCCATAAATCTTAAAAAAACAACAACCAAGTGTATATTTTCAGTAATTCTCTGCAAAATTTACCACGGAATATTGTCTTGGACGATGCAATCATAAAAGAAGTCCCTTCAAACAAATTTTCAAGTTTGACTCTTGATAATGAACTTACTTGGAATTCATACATATAGACTCAAGAATATATCGCACCATCGACTGGGGAAAAATGTATCCCTCGTACTTGAAATAGAATATCATTTTCCGCAGAAAAAAGTCCGTCGTATTATCAGCCATACTGATGGTTTATTTCATGAAAATAACATTTTCTGTTTCTGTTTCGGTTACGTCGGTATACTCAGAGTTAACTGTACTCCACGAACTTATCTTAAGGAAAAGGGATTTGTGGTTTTTACATTAAGGAAAATCTCATGTACAAACTTACTAACAATTCTCTCCCTCGATTCCATGTACATTACTAAAAAATAAAATGTTCATTCCTATCCTACCCGGCAATCCAACGCATTTCACTTGCCACTGAATAAGACCATTTTTTCTAAATCTATATTTTGTTTTGATAACAATAAAAAAGAAGCTTCACATTTGAATACTTTTACATTCAAATAGAAGAATTTTAAAACAAATTCTTATGTAGAAGAATGAGTTATATTCTTGTACCCCCTAATCTTAAGTCTTTTCTTCTCCTTGTCAAAATCGTCAATTGTTTAGATACACAATTTCTCCTATATTATACCTCGGTGAGCCCTCGCAATTTGTGCATCGCGTGTGTTGACAGTGACCTTTCAACTTCTCTTTCTTCGCCCCTTTTCCCCGTCTTCCCTGTACCCTCCTTAGTCTCTTCCTATTACCCCTTCCATCATCACGCTAATTCCTCTCTTTTCTTTTCTTTTTTTTTACAAAAAAGTTGTCTTGTGCTTGTTTGTCTGTGTGTGTGTGTGTGTGTGTGTGTGTGTACTATTCTTTTTGTTTTTTTCCTTTTGAGGCTACTGCCTTATTCTTATTAGTTCAGTAATTAGTTATTCACAATGAGACTGCGAATTACAAGCTTTGCTTTTGAGCAGTCTACTCCATTTTAAACTATTTTGATTTTGATTAAAATCAGAAAGACCACAGTATTTATTGTCAGTTCAAAGTATTTTTCTTTGTAACTTATTTTGTACTGATCTTGTGTTACTTTGTGTATGTAAATGTTTTGTCATATTGAAAATGAAGTAAAATGAAATTAAAAATATAAACACATGTATGCACATGTATGTATGTATATGTATGTATTATGTATATATATATATATATATATATATATATATATATATATATATATATAATGTGAGAGATAGTTCCCTGGGTCCCGAACGTGCGCGGTGCCGCATTGTTGGTAGCATATATATTGAAATAAATTGGACTGAGGCGGGACGTTGCTCTCGATCTTAGTCTCCCTTTTATTTGTCAAGCTTTCGGCCGGTCATTGGGCCTTCGTCAGGACCTACCAACAGAATAATTATTATATGAATAACCTGATGTGTCATATAATATATACATGTAATACAATTTCATATATTTCCAATCTTCTAAATCATTTCCTTTATATACACAAATCAATTATTCAATTCAATACAAATATCCAATCTAACATCAAATCGTCCTCAGAATAACATCATATGTCCAAAAAATATATAAATAAATTCTTATATCATAATGCTGCCATATAATAATCATATTGTCTTATAATTCTTAGCATGATGATCACAAACAGAATCATATACATATATTATATCATATTCATAACGTCTATTTGCATTGCGTATATGTATACATCCACATACGCACACACACACCCACATACATACGCACATATATACATATTCACACACACACACACAAGCAAACACACACACACACACACATACACACACACACACACACACACACACACACACAACTCCGGTTGATATAATACTATCTAAATCAGCATATCCTATATATTTCTTATATTACCGAAATATGATAACCTTAACCCTGCCAAAAATATATCAACTCTTAGATCAGATGTGTAAACAACAACAGTTTCTATAAATTACCTGCGTGGGACTCGTATCGTTATCGTGCATCCCAGCACCGTGTGCTCATCTTCTGTTCAAAAAATACAGTAATTAACATTCAATCATTCATAATACCTCTTATTTTGCATATATAATCAAACATAATCATATTAAAACATCACAAGATCATATTCACAAATCCATCATACACTATTTTCCATATCATTCATATCCAATCAGATCAACTCGTGACGCTCGACAGTAATCATGAATCGTATGATCATACAATAAATATCAACAGAATTTCACAAGAACAATATTCAATCATAATATCTATCATGTTACATTTAAGTATACAGTCAGAAATAATCATATCAGAAATCGCAAATTCATACATTTTCCCGAATTCATCATTATACACCATTATACATTTCATTCATATCAAATCACATAAACTTATTACACTCAACTTTATTCCTACATCTTGTGATCATACAATATATCAGTACATACAAATGAAATCTCAATAATCACGATATATCTAACCTGAAATTTATTACGGTGTTTTACCTGTATGTTGGGCTATATTTTGTCCTGTCTGATCATGGCCGAGTTTTCTGCTACGGGTGTTTTACTGTGAGTCTGAAGTTTAGAGTGAGGGGGCTCGGGATAAGAGCTATGTGGGGTTCATTGGTCAACGTTAATGCCATGGGGTTAGTGTTTTCAGTATTATATCAACCGGAGTTGCGTGTGTGTGTGTGTGTGTATGTGTGTGTGTGGGTGTGTGTGTGTTTGCTTGTGTGTGTGTATGTGAATATGTATATATGTGCGTATGTATGTGTGTGTGTATGTGCGTATGTGGATGTATACATATACGCAATGCAAATATTATGAATATGATATATATGTATATGATTCTGTTTGTGATCATCATGCTAAGAATTATAAGACGATGTGATTATTATATGCAGCATTATGATATAAGAATTTATTTATATATTTTTTTGGACATATGATGTTATTCTGATGATGATTTGAGGTTAGATTGGATATTTGTATTGAATTGAATGATTGATTTGTGTATATAAAGGAAATGATTTAGAAGATTGGTAATATATGAAATTGTATTATATATTATATGACACATCAGGTTATTCATATAATAATTATTCTGTTTAATTATTCTGCCTAATGACGGGCCGAAAGCTTGACAAATAAAAGGGAGACTAAGATCGAGATCAACGTCCCGCCTCAGTCCAATTTCTTTCAATATATATATATATATATATATATATATATATATATATATATATATTGTGACGAACTCGCCTTCTCGTCGTGAATTAAGAGAGTGTATTTGACTGTCTGTACAAATGTCTCCGCGAGCCGTGTCAGGATGGCCGAGTAGGCGGGGTTCGTTTTGTTGCAGTTTACAACGATCCCTTTAAATCATTAAAACTACTAGTCTGTACACACTACCATGTATTATGTTGTGTCAGAAGCAGCTCACTAACACAAGCGGCACACATACCAAGTTCAGCATCACTTAAAATATGTCACTCCCAAGCGTCACTTGTAGAGAATGTTAAATTGGTACACTTATTTTGTTACCAACTTTTGCTACCAACTCTTGCTACCAAGTTTTGTTACCAACTCTGCTACCAACTCAGTCACGCTAACGTGGAACACCTTTCACAACCATATGGTGGCACAGGTATCGTTGGTGGCACGGGGTAAAGTGCTACATCGCACCGTTACCAACTTCTTCAGCCGACGACTGGAACTTGGATTGGGCACGGACTATGCGACAAGTCACATTACCATTATACCCGAAATCCAATGACGACGACTGGAACTTGGATTGGGCACGGACTATGCGACAAGTCACATTACCAATATACCCGAAATCCAATGACTTGCTAGTTGGTCTTCTCAGGAACATGTACCACTACTCTTCAAGCTGTTGTATCGTGGTAGAACACTCAAGAAGACACAGTGAAGTCAGCATTACAGGAACACATGTACAGTTTATTACATATAGAAGCAAACAATAACAACACATTGGAAATGTATCATAAACGGGCTACTTGTTGCGGACTATGTCACACAACGGCCACTTTATATGCCTCTCCTCCTATCGCGGAGTAAGGAGGCAATCCCGCACGGCCGTGAGCACTGCGGGAAACACCCGCAGTAGTCTTTCAAATTATTGACAATGTTGGCGTGGTTACTAAATTCGTACAACGATTATACATTTTAGCAGTATCTCTTGTACATGGTTACTATAATTCGGCATGTATCATCGGTCTAAACCGGAGTTGGTATTGAAATAATCCAAACTTGTCCACGACAAACAAGTAACCACATATTAGATAATAAATGTTTAAAACTCATAATGATGCTCTACCACCTTGAAACGTTAATTGTCCAACGTTTCGATATTGTGCCCCTTTCTATGTTATAGACACTATCGATCATAACAAATACTAATCGAACAGTTAAATCGAATCGGTTCCACCGAATTTCGTTACATGGCTTCCCTCCCCATGCAGGCTTCGTCCCTGGAGCCGAACACACAGAGAGCAAAAAATGACAACAAAATATACTACTACAAACATTATTGAACGTTTTGCTCCTTTGCAAAACTCTACGTACAGTCCATAATAACGTAATGAGACAGCTACAGTCTTTAGTTCAAAGCTGTCCAAAACTGTCATAATATAGACTAATTGTTCGTCAGAAACTCATCTTTTAAGAGTTCAACAGTCTCTTCATTTGATTTCCTGACCGGGCTGCTCCCTTGCAGCAGACAGGTCGACACGAGAAATGTCACATTTTACCCTGGCATGGTGTGCCAGAATGAATCCGATGTACGACGAGAAGAACGGACGTGCCTCAACGGAGAGCGGCTCCTCGATCGGGGTAGATAATCAGGTGGTCTTCCCGGTGACCGAGAATAGCGTGCAGGTGAGGAAGAGTCGTCACACCGGCGATGTCCACTAGGTAGCTTTCCCGCAACCACTGGTGCTGTCGCGCTGACGCTGACACGTGTCCCTGCTCGGCCTGTACAGAACACCTCTGAGTCGTCTCTCAGAAGCTGGTATGCCGATGAATTGCTTTCTGGGGGAGTTTCTGTCAAACTGCATTGACAGAAGTCCACCAGATGTGGCGGCACACGATTCTGAGTTATACCTTCGTCGAGAGGCGTGGTCTCTGTGTCGTCCTCAGCAAGGCTGGTAAGGTTGGATGGCACTGTCCCTTTTACCAATGTTGGTGTTGTCGTTGCTGCACATTTCTGTCTCTCATTGTTTATACATGGGAGAGATACCCATGGAGTATGCAGCTGCATGTTCTCGAAATCTAGCGTGGTGTCCAGACCAATCAAGAGATCCAGACCGAGGATGCCCTCAGCTCTTATGTCAGCTACTACCAAGTCAACATGGCACAAGCAGGAGCCAAGCTGAAGTTCCATGGTAGCATGTCCCTTTGTTTTCAGCCGAGATCCATCTGCTTGACGAACGATGCTTGTCACTGGTTCAAGTGGTGGCTTTCGCTCTGGTCTCATTCGCAGGTACATTCCTTCTGAGACATATGACTGCGATGCACCACTGTCTACCAGAAACATCACCTCCTGTCCATTCACGTTCAACTTCACGTACAGTCCTTTCTGGAACGTGGATGACAGAAGTGAAGCTGGGGAACTAGGTAGTGGCGGTTGAGATGTCTCTGGTTCGGGTGCCTCTCTGGCTGGTGTGCACCCGTCGTCTGGAGGATTCGCACCCTCCTTGGATGTGTCCTCCTTGTTATCAGAAGGCTGACTGTCCTCCTGCTCGCTTTTAGGGAGTGTCTCAGTCTTTAATGCCAAGTCGTTTCTCGGCACTGGCGCTAGCTGCTCCTTCTCCCTCTTCTTTATTAGATCGCTCACTGCTTCGATCATGAGAGTGGTGTTATTTTCAGACACCCCCATGGATTTGTCAGCAGTGTCTTCATCTTTCACAGCCACGTCTTGTTCTTCCTCCTGTGACAACAAGACCCGGTTATACTGTCGACGGTCACTCTCCATCCGCAGGAAGGCTTCTGTGTTGAGAGCAGCTTGGATGGCCTCGTCGAGCGTACGAGGCTGAGCCCGGAAAAGGCTGATTCTGATATCCCGGTCAACTATAGCATCGAGAAAATGACCTCGAGCCAATTTATCTTGGCTCGCTTCCTCGAATTCAGGATATGCCATGGATGTAAGCTCACGAATACTCTGTCCTAGCTCCTGCAAACTTTCCTTCGGTCTGCGTCGCCTGGTACGCAGTTCAGCCAGGAATACTTCTGAATGCGAAACAGGTCCAAAGCGGTGCTTCAGGCGGTTCACAAGTTCTTGGTACGTCAACTGACGTCCCGTCTGCTGTGCTAGTACTTTGACAGCAGCTCCTTTCAAGCTGACAGCCAAATATTGAAGAGCTTCCACTTCCGTCCAGCGGTTAACTCCAGCGCAAGCTTCGAATTGGCAAAGATAGTCCTGCACAGGTCCTTTGCCATCATATCTATCTGGTATGACGGCCGGTTTGCTGGTTCCGTTGCCCTGAACATCATAATGACGTCTCTGGTCCCAGAGCTCTGTTCGACGTCGCTGGTTCGGGCCAAACTGGTGTGGCATTACATCTGGTTGTCCTCCAAATGTAACAGGCTGGTCACTTGTACGAGATGAATGCGACTGCTGCATTGGAGTTTGATGCTGCTGAGGTAGTAGCTTTGCCGATGGCGGAGCTGACAACTCCACCTCTCCATTCGCATCTCCAAACAGCTGAGGTGACACCACTGGTGAGGGTGGCAGTGACGACTGGTTACGGCGCCCTCCAAGTATCATCGGTGAGCAGCGTAAGTTAGAAACCGAAGTTGGTGCTACTCCAGTTTGTTTGCGAACCGATTCGGACACCTGAGCAATCAAGTCGTCGATTTCGCTAATCTTGCTCTCCAGCAAAAGTGACAACTCCACCAATGGCGTTTCGCGTGCCATAGTGAAAACACAGTTTACTACATTAATTCATATAAAAGTTACAAACAGGGATCCCACTCCTGACACCATGTGTGACGAACTCGCCTTCTCGTCGTGAATTAAGAGAGTGTATTTGACTGTCTGTACAAATGTCTCCGCGAGCCGTGTCAGGATGGCCGAGTAGGCGGGGTTCGTTTTGTTGCAGTTTACAACGATCCCTTTAAATCATTAAAACTACTAGTCTGTACACACTACCATGTATTATGTTGTGTCAGAAGCAGCTCACTAACACAAGCGGCACACATACCAAGTTCAGCATCACTTAAAATATGTCACTCCCAAGCGTCACTTGTAGAGAATGTTAAATTGGTACACTTATTTTGTTACCAACTTTTGCTACCAACTCTTGCTACCAAGTTTTGTTACCAACTCTGCTACCAACTCAGTCACGCTAACGTGGAACACCTTTCACAACCATATGGTGGCACAGGTATCGTTGGTGGCACGGGGTAAAGTGCTACATCGCACCGTTACCAACTTCTTCAGCCGACGACTGGAACTTGGATTGGGCACGGACTATGCGACAAGTCACATTACCATTATACCCGAAATCCAATGACGACGACTGGAACTTGGATTGGGCACGGACTATGCGACAAGTCACATTACCAATATACCCGAAATCCAATGACTTGCTAGTTGGTCTTCTCAGGAACATGTACCACTACTCTTCAAGCTGTTGTATCGTGGTAGAACACTCAAGAAGACACAGTGAAGTCAGCATTACAGGAACACATGTACAGTTTATTACATATAGAAGCAAACAATAACAACACATTGGAAATGTATCATAAACGGGCTACTTGTTGCGGACTATGTCACACAACGGCCACTTTATATGCCTCTCCTCCTATCGCGGAGTAAGGAGGCAATCCCGCACGGCCGTGAGCACTGCGGGAAACACCCGCAGTAGTCTTTCAAATTATTGACAATGTTGGCGTGGTTACTAAATTCGTACAACGATTATACATTTTAGCAGTATCTCTTGTACATGGTTACTATAATTCGGCATGTATCATCGGTCTAAACCGGAGTTGGTATTGAAATAATCCAAACTTGTCCACGACAAACAAGTAACCACATATTAGATAATAAATGTTTAAAACTCATAATGATGCTCTACCACCTTGAAACGTTAATTGTCCAACGTTTCGATATTGTGCCCCTTTCTATGTTATAGACACTATCGATCATAACAAATACTAATCGAACAGTTAAATCGAATCGGTTCCACCGAATTTCGTTACAATATATATATTTATATATGTATATATGCACATGTTATTTTCCCACTGGTCATTGACATTATAGTGCCTTTCATTCTCTGCTTTGCCTCCTCCCCCTCCCCAACATCGTTGTCTACTATAGGCAACTATGGCAAATTTGTTTGTTGGTTGGTTTTATCAGTTACCCTGTACATTACAGTTAAATCGAGGCTTCATTAAAGGTAACTAATATGACTCCACAAAAAAAAAGAAAAAGAGAAGAGAAGGAAATGATAATCATATCATAGACATTTTGATATAATCAGAATGATTCGTGCTTCATGTGGTAATTAAACTTGACTAAGTCAGTAGCAGTTGTACCCACTCTGATTGTGGAGGGGATTTCTTTTAGTTTCATGAGCGCCACTTTACCAACTGTTTACAGATCGTAAGCTACACTGTCCAGACTGCTTTTCTGTGTTTTATCAATGCGTAGATACAGCATACAACCTTTCTCATACATCAAACACAGTTAAATAGTTTGCCTGATTCAAAGGTAATGGATTGATATTTCGTAACTCTTGAAGTGTTATTAGCATGGTGATTTCAAAATTTTCGAAATAATGAAATGTGTTTGCAAGGACAAGGACCTTGGCGAATCGAAAAAAAAAAAAACCTTACATGCTTCTGGTACACTCAGATGGTTCAATCTCGACGCCACACACTTGCCATGTGACCCAGTGGGGCAAACAATGCGTCGTATCCATATCTTCTCAAATTTGCCCTTTGCCATTAGAATAAATTGTAAGTCAAAGAAATCTCTAAATAGTCTCACCCTAACAGTATTAACTGCTCGTCACAACATATATGAAGAGTTTGACAGCAAAATGAGTTAATAGCCATTTATAATCATTTTGAAATAAGTCTATCATCAGATGTAGTAAAATAAGATGCTTCCAGTGATACCTCACTGTTTACATAACAGGGAATATTCTGCAAGTTATGATTAAAAGAAGTCCACATTTTCTTATTTTCTCCTCTGTTTTCAGCAGCTGCAGGGTTAGATATCTCAAATTAACAAGAATGGAGTTCGCCGTTTTGAGACCAAGCGGTTCATACAGTGATTAGCGTCATACAAGCGAACAATCTTATAACTTCTACCAATAAACGACAATGTCTTCGTCACAAGAGACTAATTCGTGGCATGCAAACCCAAAGATCCATCATTTTGGCACATTGAAAGTGACACTTCTTCGAAATCCACAGCAGCGCACACGGCGTGCCAACTTCCACAGATCGGCGCGCACGCGTCGATTCATGCAGGAGTATACCAAGGGGTCCAGAACAGTGTTGCAGTATGCCAGCCACATGGTGAATACGCCAAACCAGTGATCATCGCTGACCCGGATGTAGTTTGCGTGGATCAGTAGGTATGGCGTCCAGCATATGATACTCATGAAGACGAGTACAGCCCCTATACGGATGACAACATATAAACAGAAAATAAGAGCTCTGACAGTAGACTTTATAAAGCTCAAAGTGCAAATTGAGAACGATATCAAATTTCGGTCAAATGAACTATGTATATCACACAGAAAGTCAAAGTCAACCCACGGAGGATATAGAAAACAAATAAAGCAAATCAACATTCTGCTTGGTACCTTGGGTCTGACGCTAATACTTCGAAATGTTGTTTAATCAACATGGAGAGGTCTTATTTAAGAAAATGGAATTTATTTGAACAAATGTGATTCTAGGTGGTTGAAAGATTTTCGTTTCGTGACACTCTGTATCTTTGCTTTGTTTTCACAGTTTGAAAAGTTATGCTTAACACTAAAGAGACAAATATACCGAAAAGGATCTATACTCGCTTTTTTCTTCAATTATTCAAAGATACGGTCATCCTCCTTGCCTATTTGTCCTCACCTACTCTTGCCACTCGACTGTGAGCCTGTAGGTGTCGGCGACGTCGGGTCCTCCAGGCTGACTTCCGGTTTGCACTGACAGATGGCACAGAACCATCATCCTCTTTGTTGCCATGGTGATCTATCTCAACGCTGTCGACGGATAGATAATCCTTAGATGCAGACGCTGCCGTCTCCGTCTGATCAAGGGAGTGTGAAATACGAACAGACACAAGTGACGAAAACATGAAAAATGACTTGCAGATGATGCTGTAGTCGCCAAGTTACGATAATTTCCGCACACGGTATCTCGGTCGCAACCGTATGACGATGATTGAGATAATCTTAGAAAGCGGATGCAGAGAGGGTCAGAACTTGGGGAAAGAATGCTTTTCTGACTGCCAGCTTTTTAACTTCTTAAAAAAGTGAAAATAAAGTTTGAATTTGAATTTGAATTTGAAAACTGAGGGATTACAAGCGGAGTATGTAAAGGCCATCAACACAGTGCACTTCCGTTATAGCGAAATCCTCGGGACCGGCTGTTTTGTATCGTATTAAAGAAGTTAACTTATAACCGAAGAAATACAGTACTTAGTGAAAATACGCAAACTGTGCGTATATTGTATGTTATTTATTGAATACTCATCATGCGCTGAACAGCTTTGTCAAACGGGATGCTATCTAATTAGTTTCATTTCAATTTTACATTTTAGAGAGAGCAAAGTTGTTTGTATTTTCATGCTTAATTTGAAAACAAAACGAGGCTGTGTATGAAAAAATGATGGTTTAAGATCCCGGGATTAAGATTCAGTTACAGTTGATTATTTTCAAAGGTTCGTTTTCACGAAAGACAATAGGAAGGTTTGTAATTACGAAGTTTTGTTAGTGTACTCACCTTCCTTACATATTTTCTTTCACTTTAAGATCAACGAACCTTCGGAATAAGAACTAAGGTTCATTTTCGGATTAACGAACGTCAGGAAAAACAGAACTTTGAATTAATGCCACAAAGTTCGTAATAACGCCTGAAATGCCTTCTGTATTGTGTTACTTGGCAGCGTTGCTTGGAGCAACTATAGCGTGCCTACAATGTCGATATCCCAATGTGGAATTAATATAAATTTACCTGACTGCTCGACCGGTTTTCCTCAAGAGTTCCAATCCTGTCCGAAGGACTTTCCTCAAGAGTTCCAATCCTGTCCGAAGGACTTTCCTCAAGAGTTCCAATCCTGTCCGAAGGACTCCTGGATGTCAGCGCGAGAGATGGTTTTGAAATCTCGTAAGTCTTTAGACGCCGTCCCTCTCTCCACAAGTAGAAAGTGATGACAGCATAGAAAACGACCAGTGCAGGAACAACTATGGCATATCTTAACACTATGTTGGCAACACCGAATGCCTCGTGACTCCAGACGGGCGAGCAATGCTTGGTGTGCACGTTGTATCTGAACTCGCTCAGCCAGCATGTCGCCGCTGTGAGAGCAACCATGAAACCCATCGTCCACGACATGGCAATTAAGAGACCGATACGAAGTCGTTTTGGCGGGGCGTGACGTGGTGGGCACACGATGATAAGGAATCGATCAAATGCGATAGAGAAGATCAGTGGAAGATTGGTGAATGAAAACCAAGTCGAGAGAAAACCATTAGCCTGTAAGGAAAAGTGAAAATATCTCTGAAATAATGTCTAGGGTTTTTTTTCAGCTTCATACACATGAGCCAATGTATTGATTACAAGTCAAGCCATATATAGTACATAGAGATATGAAAATACATATTTTTGTGTTTGTGCGATGGCAATGGTAGACGTAACAAATTGCACAGAAATATGTGGCGAAATACTTTCACTCATGTACACATTAATTTTCTTCTTTTTTTTTTTGTTCTTTTTTTGTCATTTATAGCTGGAGCAGGTATTTGTCACTACTTCTTTATTTTGTGCTTTAGACGTGTTAGAGGGAATTTAAAACTGATTACGGGGTTCAATCCCATTACCTGACATACTGTTCTGTGTGAGAATAAGAATCTTCCTTCATCGAAGATGGACGCCATGGAGAATGTCATGCTAGCCAGGACCACGCCCAGATCCGCCACAGCGAGATTTAACATCAGCAGGTTGTGGGGGTTTTGTCTCAGGCTGCGCGTGCGCAGTATGACGACAATCGTCATAAGATTGAAGGACAGGGCACAAAGGATGATGACGGATAAGCTGTGAAAGAAATTATGATCATTATATAGAACTGAAGTGAAGAATTTACGTATGAAATAAGGCCTTCATGATAGGCTCATAACATAATATGCTCCTGTCTAGGCATGATATACTCAGTACTTGTTCGTAAGGCCTTGTCACACCTTCCTGGGCAAGCTACGCGGGCTTGTTACTTGTATGGGTTTTCCAGGACACTTTTCTGCGGGGAGACAAGTATTTAGGCTAGTTTAGGCTAGTTTAGGCTAGTTTCGTTGCTGGACGTGTGCTACTAACCTCCTGCTCACGTTCTCATTTCGGGCAAGTTGAGTGTGAGTTGCCTGTGAGGTGCTGCTGCTACGGACCTCCTATTGGTGTTCTACGTGGACCTCTGCGACCAATCCCCGCGACTCACCCGGAACAGCTTTTGAGCATGCCCAAGGGCCTGTCACACCTCTCAGGGCAAGCCTTGCTTGTGACTTGCGGGGAACAATTTCTGACACGCAGATCACACGGAATGTACGTAAATAGAGCGTAAGTCGGGTCCAGCGGGAAAGACGCATGCGAAACTCGCCCAAATCCTAGCTTGTCCACCCACAAACAAACAAACAAAAAAAAAAAAAATATATATATATATATATATATATATATATGATATCCTGCATGCTAGAAAATCCCCACACTCAACAAGCCCGCGTTGCTTGCCCGAAAAGGTGTGACAGGGTCTAAACATAGGTGCGGGTAAATAAGATTCCGGGCAACTACGGGCGAGATACGTGCTTAGAGATAACGTCGGGGGCGTGCCATCTGTGGGGAACTTAGGGTAGCAAAAATTGTCCCCCGCGAGTTACAATTAAACAAGGCTTGCCCGGAAAGGTGTGACAGGACATTGAGCATCCTTTTCCGGATGAGTTGCGGGAATTGCCCGCTGAGGTCCACGCAGAACACCAACAGGAGGCTCATAGCGGCCGCATCTCGCAAGCAACTTCCACGCAGGTAAATACGCAGTAAATTAATGTTGTAACGCAGGCAATCGGCAGTGCTCGTAAGTCATCCCTAACTAGAACGTAAGAAGAACGCAAGTTACACTGGTCCAGCAAGTAAGAAACTAGCCGAAATCCTTGTCTGCCCGCAGAAAATTATCCTGCGTGCTGGAAAATCCCTACACGCAACATGCCTGCGTAGCTTGCCCGGAAAGTTGTGACAGAGTGACTTAACGGACGGGGTAAAAAAGATTGGCCAGACGTTGTCGCGACAACTCTGATTCGAAAGGCTCTGTTAAAACGTGGCTTCAATGTTCAAGTTGAACATGCAGGGTAAGAGCAAGAGAACATTTGAAGCTTTGAAGTTTAACTTCATTCTTTGTCGCTTTTTTTATCCCCTTCTACTGCTAATCAATGCCAGTATATTGCATTTGCTAATGTTATTGTATTTATGATTGTCGACGTGTTATCAATATTAGAGACTATGACATTTGGCAGATCTATATACCAAGTCTTTCGTCAAAGTAATGTGTATTTGTGTTTGTTCGTAAGCTAAACTTAAAAAAAGTAATAAAACCATTGTTTTCTTGAAATTATATAATTTGAAAGCATGGCCTGTTACTACTTTCGAGAGAGTATCATTTATATGGAGTTGACTGAGTAATATTGACACATTGAATTCAGAAAGATTAGTATTCTATCCCTCTGATGACTCTGGAATTTCTTGTGCACATAAATGACAGTGACATATAGACTTCAGTATTTGATGGTTGAACTTTTTTTTTCTTCTTTGTTTGATGGGCATACACGAAAATATAATCCCACACTTTTTTTTTGCTATAAATGTTAAAACACTATAAAAGCTATTCAGCAACCAATTTCTTGACAATTCTTATCTCAACAATGTCTTTCAAAATCGCAACATTGTTGGGGAACTCATGCTGACTAACACGTCCACTTAGGATATATTTCTTGAAGCGAGTTTTACTTCTTAAAGATATCTTACCTCAGTGCTTGTAATGATTTATCCTCGTTTTGCCCCCCTTCATTAGCAGGTGCAGTGCTGTGTGTCATATCCACTGAATCAGACATTCTTGTTATACAGAGTTAATCGTATTGTGATCTCCGCAAGATGAAAGTCAGAAAACACTGAACCAAATGGACGAATTGACAACAAATATGTAAGCGTTGAAACCTGGGATGCCACCAAGGATGCGCATGACATTAATCTCATTAGAAACTGATATGCAGCATTGTGTAAGTAACTGAAACCGATTCCTGAATGAACACACAAGTAATTCATTCTGTTAGCCATTCTATTAGCCATAGTTCACTGAGGTGTGCAGGGCATTTCCATGAAAACATTTAAATACAAGGGCCAAAATCTTGAACTTGATACGAGCTCTTATGGGCAACACAATGATGACTAAAAAGATGGGACTTATAATTAATGATCAAATTTCCTTTTGCGTGTCCCAAGCTATACGGCTGAAATTTACATCCGTTAATTGGAGTCTTTTCAGCTGAGAGTCCGGAACTACAAAAAGCAAACCATTATTGTTGTCCAAATGACTAGAAATTAACGCATGCAACAGTTTTTATGAAGTCGCTTTATCAAGAAAGTGTCTCAATTTCCCAATCCTGCGTAGACCTATGGCTGCAGATTAACATACTACTTTATTGATGTGAGTTTTCATACCATGATCATCTTGGACAGTGATGAAAGGACCTATAACACTGCTGGAGACTTCGCCGTGACTAATAAGTGTGACCTAACAGTCTGAGAAAAAAAAATGGCTTCAGCTTTCATAAAGGCTACTCCAGGGCGACGTCCGAGATGTCCCCAAACAAGGTGACAACTTCTTCGCCTGGACGTCCACGATGTCTCAGAGAGGTCTTCTCAAGGTCCTCAATAGGTCTCCCGATCGCTGAGACGTCTCGAACAAAATTAGTCTCCGCCACTTGGCTGCAACTAAAGCCCTTCGCACACTATACGACTCACGACAATACGACTAGCAGACTTTGGATCCGAAATAAATCACAATAGCCTCAGAATAAACACACTTGTTTATTTCAGATCCAAAGTCTGTCAGTCGTATAGTCGTGAGTCGTCGTATAGTGTGCGGTGGGCTTAAGGAGACAGCGCGGAGACGTTGGACAGCTCCAAAACCAGTAGGAGACTGGGCAAATCTGCGAAAAATGTTTGATTCTTTCGCGACTCCTCGAGACCAGGCTAGTCTCCGTGAGACGTCGCAGAGATGTCTTTGCGACCAGCGAAACTGGAGTCGCCACCAAGATTAAAAGCAAATGAGATACCAAATTAAAACTCCAGACTCTGAAATAATGAATTTTTGGTTAGAACATACTCGAATGCAGTGTTTACTAAGAAATTGCAGGGCCGGCGGAGCGTTTTCAAAAGTGTGGGGGCACTTCCGGGTTTCATGACCTAAGAAGAAGAAAAAAAAAAGGTCTTCACCTCAGCTTTCTCCTTCTTCTTCAGCTGACAAGCAAAAAAAAAAAAAAAGAAAAGTAAGAGCGATTCAAGAATCTATAGAGGAGCAGCTAAGATAATCATTATACCGAAGAGGCATTACAAGGGTGGGTAAATAAGACCGCTCTATCATATCACAATATCTTTTATTTAGAGATTAGTGATAAATAATCATAAATGATACACAGTAATGAATTAATGATAGATGATTTATAAATGATATGAAATATATCGCGTGTATGCTCTCGGCAGTTAACATTAATCGTGTAACACTTTTAACTTAGATATCATAATTACATGCACACATAAGAATTGTCTGTGCATGCGTACAATATACACAGAATGAAAATGAAAATTAGCTTTTAATAGATAGGTCTCGACTATGCGGGCATAAAACAGGAGTAAGGTACGAATGTACTATAGTTGATCTGACAGGACTAGTGTCGGGATGTTTCGGCCATCCCTCCGCCCCCCCCCCTTCTCTCTCTCTCTCTCTCTCTCTCTGTCCCTTTATCTTTCTCTTTCTCTCTATCTCCATCACTCTTTTCTTAACCCTTTATTCCATTAGCATCATGTTGGACATTCTTGCTTTCTTTTATTGCATTAATGTTATTTATTATCGATTGCCAAACAGTCAAGCTTTGAGCTTATTCATGGCAATCGTTTTGTATTGAAATTGCGATGTAACGCATGTGATTACATCAAAGGTTCCCTGAAATACAAATGCATGCTGATTTGTGCTGATTTATGATACCCTCAACATCACGTGAATAATGTCCTAACGTGATGTTATTCAAAGTCATGAAATTCTTCCGTCGAGATGATTTTATTGCAACTGATTGACAAATTGCCATATATATATCGACGTAAATAAGCGCTGAACTGATTTGTGTTTTTAGTTGTAGCCATGATAAAAATAAATCATCGGTGTACGTAGGCTACTCGAGCAGGATTCGAACCTACAACCTCACTGATCTCTGGACAGGTGTCATCTCCACTATACCACCGAACTTCCGCCCGACCTCAAGTGTTGGTTCTGATCCTTATGGCATGCAGTGAGTTCTGCGTAATTATTCAAATTTATGAAACTAAAAACAATTAAAAATCTAAAGAATCAAAAGCACTGATCAATTTAATGCTTATTTACGTCGATATGTATCGGACAATTTGTCACTGAGCTGCAATAATGTGATATTTCTGTTTAGACACGATATTCAACGTACGTGGAAAACTATCAATACAGCCATGAATTTAAAAAAGGGAGAAAAACACGTATTACTACAGATACACATATTCATTTTGTTCATGACTCCACATCAATGGCAAACATCTTTGGGTGTTTTTTTTTTTTGTTGTTGCTGTTGTTTTTGTTACTGCTGGTGTTTTTTTTTTTGCAAATAGGAAACATTCATGCTCAAAATATTCTTAATAATCATGAGAATTTTTCCTACAAACTCCTAATCCCAGCTTTTCGTTTTCATTCCCCTTCCACAGGGGCAAATTAATAGATGTAGAATTTGAAAAACAGAAAAGGAGCTGAGCGCAAATGTTCTTTTTGAAAAATATCCTGAATTTCTTTGTTGATCCATTGCTACATGCGTATAATTTGTCTCTAAGCATGTTAAGTAATGGTGTTGTCCCTGAGGCGATGAAAGTTGTTAATGTCATTCCAAGTTATTTAAAAAAGGAAAGAGAAGGTGCTTGTAATTGTTGGTCAAAAACTCTGTTGACTTTTATTTCAAAATTACCAAAATATTCGTGGTACGTCTTCCCTGACTTCTCCAAGGCCTTCATACCATCGACCACAGTATACTTCTTTATAAATTACTCCATTTTCCAAGGAACTGTCTTCGAGTGGTTTAGGAGTTGCCTTACTAAATCGAAAGCACTTTGTTCTTATCAATGGTCATACGTCTGTAAAATGTGGTGTACCTCAAGGAAGCTTGCTTGTACCTATTTTATCATTCTTGATAACAATGATATGCCGAATTCATCAAATTCTTTCTTTTTCATCATCATTTGCTGACAATAAAAACATGTGTTTCTTTCTAATTTCGATCCTGATATGTTGAGTGATACTTAGATGTTGCATTGATAGAATTACTTCAATGGAAGAGAGCCAATAAATTGTCCATAAATCTTAAAAAATCAAGTGTATGTTTTTCAGTAATTTTCTGCAAAATTTACCAAGGAATATTGTCTTGGACGATGCAATCATAAAAGACATCCCTTCAAACAAATTTTCAAGTTTGACTCTTGATAATTAACTTACTTGGAATTCATACATAGACTCAAGAATATATCGCACCATCGACTGGGGAAACATGTATCCCTCGTACTTGAAATAGAATATTATTTTCCGCAGAAAAAAAGTCCGTCGTATTATTTCATTGAATAATGGAGAAACCATACTGATGATTTGTTTCATAAAAATAACATTATCTGTTTCTGTTTCGGTTACGTCGGTATACTCAGAGTTAACTGTACTCCACCAACTTATTTTAAGGAAAAGGGATTTGTGGTTTCTACATTAAGGACAATCTCATGTACAAACTTACTAACAATTCTCTCCCTCGATTCCACGTTCATTATTAAAAACAATAAATTCATTCTAATCCTACCCGGCAATCAAACGCATTCCACTTGCCACTGACTAGGACCATTTTTTCTAAATCTATATTTTGTTTTTCAGACCCCGTATTTTGAAATTGTCTTGATAGCATTATCAAAGAGGCTTTACGTTTGAATACTGTTACATTCAAATTGAAGAATTTTAAAATAAATTCTTATGTAAATGGGTTATATTCTTGTATCCCCTAATTCTAAGTCCTTTCTTCTCCTTGTCAAAATCGTTTGTCGTTTCGGTACACAATTTCCTAGTGACCCTGCATCACATAACCAACAAAAAGTCGCCAGACATAAGGATTTTTAGTTGAGGGTAGATTCTAAAAGAGCAGACTCTACGCTTTAAAATGATGTATAACTCAATTCAAATTAACTTCTCTAACTTATCTAAATACTGGAACGAAAGCACACACTCTGGAAAAGTGTGAACTGAGAAAAGAGGCTCTGAAGTACAGGGTCTATTCAAGCGCTTAATCTTTATCAATCCGTGCTGATAGCTGTGTGATGAGAAGGACAAAGCACAGGATGTAAGCAATCGGAGCAACAAGAATGAAGGGATTATCAGATTAAGCTGAAATTTAGCATACTCTATCAACACATTCTGTCCATATCAATGCTAACTTTCAAATCAGTAGCATTATCCTTTTAAAAGTTTTTAGACTTGAGAGTGAAGGGTATTCAAAGGATTTCAAAAAATGAAAGGAGGCTAAGACATAGCTGATCAGTCTACTTTCACCCAAAAAAGGGTTGTAGAAAAACTGCTCAAAACACACTTTCCCATTCATTTTATGATCCCAAACTTAAGAATTAGGTAGAAGAAGAATCGCTCTTTCAGAAAATATGAAAAACTCAAGATTGACTCGGTTAACCCATTTCACCTTTTTTTGAGTCCTCATGTAAAATCAGGGGGCGCGACTTTTTGTTCGTTTTGTGATGCACGGTCACCTATATACCTTGGTGAGCCCTCGCTTTTTGTGCCTCGCCTGTGTTGGCAGTGACCTTTCAACTCCTCTTCCTTCGCCCCATTTCCACATCTTCCCTCTCCTCCTTAGTTTCTACCTGTTACTCCTTCCATCATCAGCATGCTAATTCATCTCTTTTTTGTCTTTACAAGAGAGCTGTTTTATGTTTGTTTGTCTGTGTGTGTGTGTGTGCGCGCGTGTTTGAGTGTACCATTCTTTTTGTTTGTCTTTTCCTTATGAGGCAACTGCCTCAATTTTATTAGTTTAGTAATTAGTTATTGTCCGCGACGAGACTGCGAATTACAAGCTTTGCTTTTGAGCAGTCTAGTCCATTAAAAACTATTCTGATTTTGATTATAATCAGAAAGCCCACAGTATTTATTGTCAGTTCAAAGTATTTTTCTTTGTAACTGATTTTGCACTGATCTCGAGTTAGTCTGTGTATGTAAATGTTTTTTTCTTATTGAAAATGAAGTAAAATGAAACACATGTATGTATATAATATATGCGCTATATTCCCACACATGGTCATTGGCATTTTAGTGTCTTTCATCATCTGCTTTGCCTCCTCCCCCTCCCCTAACATTGTTTGTCTACTGTAGGCAACTATGGCAAATTTGTTTGTTGGTTCGTTTTATTAGTTCCCCTGTACATTACAGTTAAATCGAGGCTTCATTAAAGGTAACTAATAATGTGACTGCAAAAAGAAAAAGAGAAAAGAATGGATTTGATAATCATATAGGCATTTTAATATAATCAAAATGATTCGTGCTTCATATGTAGTAATGACACTTGACTAAGGTTAACTAAGATTAGTAGCAGCTGTACCCTCTCTGATTGTGGAGGGATTTCTTTTAGTTTCATGAGCACCACTTTGCAGATCGCAAGCTAGAATGGCCAGACTGCTTTTCTGTGTTTTATCAATGTGTAGATACAGCATACAACCTTTCTCATATACATCAAACACAGTTAAATACTTTGTGTGATTCTAAGGTAATGGATTGATCTTTGGTAACTCTTGAAGTGTTATTAGCATGGTGATTTAAAGATTTGCAAAATAATGAAATGTGTTTGCATGGACAAGGACCTTGGCAAATTGAAAAGAACTTCAATGTTTCTGGTACACTCAGATGGTTCAATTTCGACGCCACACACTTGCCATGTAACTCTGTGGGGCAAACAATGACTGTTACTGATAACAGACCAACCAAGCTCTTTGCGTTGTATCAATATCATCTCAAATTTGCCCTTTGCCAGTAAAATGAATGATAAGTTAGATAAATCTCTAAATAGTCTCTCCCTAATAGTTATTAACTCTATTATTATATTAAGTCTATCATCAGATGTAGTAAAATAAGATGCTTCCAGTGATACCTCACTTTTTACATAACAAGGAATATTCTGAAAGTTATAATCAAAAGAAGTCCATATTTTCTTATAATCGTCTCTGTTTTCAGCAGCTGTATGGGTTAGAGTATTATCTCAAATGACCAAGAATGGAGTTCGTCGTTTTGAGACCAAGCGGTTCATACAGTGATTTGCGTCATACAAGCGAACAATTTTACAACTTCTACCAATAAACGACAATGTCTTCGTCACAAGACTATAAGAGACTAATTCGTGACATGCCAACCCACAGATTTTCCTACACGTCACTTAGTGATCCATCATTTTCGCACATTGAAAGTGACACTTCTTCTTAATCCACAGCACCGCACACGGCGCGCCAACTTCCACAGCTCGGCGCGTACGCGCCGATTCATGCACGAGTACACCAAGGGGTCCAGAACAGCGTTGCAGTATGCCAGCCACATGGTGAACACGCCAAACCAGTGATCTTCGCTGACCCGGATGTAGTTTGCGTGGATAAGTAGGTATGGCGTCCAGCATACGATACTCATGAAGACGAGTACAGCCCCTATACGGATGACAACATATAAACAGAAAATAAGAGCTCTGACACTTTAGACTTTACAGGGCCCGAAGTGCAAATTGAGAACAATATCCAATTTCGGTCAAATTAACTATGTCTATCACATAGAAAGGGACTGTCGACCCACGGAGGATATAGAAAACAAGTAAAGAAAATCAACAATCTGCTCGGAACCTTTGGTCTGACTCTAATATTTCGAAATGTTGTTTAATCAACATGGAGAGGTCTTATTCAAGAAAATGACATTTGTTTGAACAAATGTGATTCTAGGTGGTTGAAAGATTTTCGTTTCAAGACACTCTGTATGTTTGTTTTGTTTTTATAGTTTGAGAAGTTATGCTGAACACTGAAGAGACAAAAATACCGAAAAGGATCTATACTCGCTTTTTTCTTCAATTACTCCAAGATACGCTCATCATCCTTGCCTATTCGTCCTCACCCAATCTTGCCACTCGACTGTGAGCCTGTAGGTGGCGGCGACGTCGGGTCCTCCAGGCTGACTTCCGGTTTGCAGTGACGAGTGGCGCAGGAACATTATCCTCTTTGTTGCCATGGTAATCGGCCTCAACGCTGTCGACGGATGGATCATCTTTGGATGCAGGCGCAGCCGTCTCTGTCTGATCAAGGGAGGGGGGATGCGAACAGACACAGGTGACGAAAGCATGAAAAATAATGGGCAGATGATGCTGTAGTCGCCAAGTTGCGATACTCTCGGCATACGGTAACTCGGTCGCAACTGAATGACGATGATTGAGATCTTAATAGAAAGGGGATGCAGAGAGGGTCAGGACTTGGTGAAAGGATGCTTTTCTGACTGCCAGCTTCTTAACTGAGGGATTAAAAGCGGAGTATAAAAAGACCATCAAACAGTGCACTTCCGTTATAACGAAATCCTCGGGACCGGCTGTTTTTTGTCGTATTAAAGAAGTTAGCTTATAACCGAAGAAATACAGTACTTAATGAAAAATGAATACGCAAACTGTGCGTATATTGTATATTATTTATTGAATACTCATCATGAGCTGAACAGCTGTCCTGTACGTCAAACAGGCTGCCCTCCCATTAGTTTCATTTCAATTTTACGTTTTAGAGAGAGCAAAGTTGTTTGTACTTTCATGCTTATTTTGAAAACACAACGAGGCTGTGTATTAAAAGTGATGGTTTAAGATACAGTACTTTTATTTCAAAAGTTCGTTTTCACGAAAGACTATATAAATGTTTATTATTCCGAAGTTTTGTTAGTGTACTCACCATCCTTATTGTTTTTTCTTTCACTTTTGGATCAACGAACCTTCGGAATAAGAACTTAAGTTAATTTTCGGATTAACGAACGTCAGGAAAAACAAAAATCTGACTTAATGCCACAAATGTTCGTAATAACGACTTAAATGCCTTCTGCATTGTGTTACTTGGAGCAACTATAGCCTGCATACAATGTCGATATCTCAGTGTGGAAGTTCATATACATTTACCTGATTGCTCGACCGGTTTTCCTCAAGAGTTCCAATCCTGTCCGAAGGACTCATGGATGTCAGCGCTAGAGATGATTTAGACGCCGTCCCTCTCTCCACAAGTAGAAAGTCATGACAGCATAGAAAACGACCAGTGCAGGAACAACTATGGCATATCTTAACACTATGTTGGCAACACCGAATGCCTCGTGACTCCAAACTGGCGAGCAATGCTTAGTGTGCACGTTGTATCTGAACTCGCTCAGCCAGCCTGTCGCCGCTGTGAGAGCCACCATGAAACCCATCGTCCACGACATGGCAATTAAGAGACCGATACGAAGTCGTTTTGGCGGGGCGTGACGTGGTGAGCACACGATGATAAGGAATCGATCAAATGCGATAGAGAATATCAGTGGAAGATTGGTGAATGTAAACCAAGTCGAGAAAAAGCCATTTACCTGTAGGGAAAAGCAAGAGAGCCTCGATTTTATGTCTTTTTGATATATAGATATTTGCAAATGTGATATTCTGAAGATTAGGCATCACTGTCGAAATACTCATAGTTGGCCAACCAATGAAACTTTCAAGTATGAAATCTAATCATGAGGTGTTTATCCTTAACTATACGGTACAACTCCAGGAGACTGAAGCCCTCTGAAAATACTGCACTTTTCAAAATGAAGATTGAATGTTTAAAGCTATATACTTTGTTATCTTGGTCCACACCTCAGGATACCTCAAGTTCCAAAACGAGGCATTTCTATATCCCTGTTAAACTAACTTTTAAGGGAGTACGAAATAAAAACAAGAGTGAAGTCAGTCGGTTGGTCTGTAGGTTCATTATGGGAGTCAAAATACTTACACAGTAAGTTTTTGATAGAAATAACGATGATTATCCGCAAAAATATGTACAAAATGTGAGGTGAAATTATTTTGCATTATCCTGTACATGCTTATGTAAAATCTTGTTTGTTTTATAGCAGGAGTAAAGACATTCTTTCGCTTCTTTTTCATTTTGTGCTTTATGGAGCGTTTGAAAAAAAAGGGATTGTGAGGGGGTTCAATCTTATTTATACCTTGCATGCTGTCCTATGTGACTCAAGAAATCTTCCTTCATCGAAGATGGACGCCATGGAGAATGTCATGCTAGCCAGGGCCACGCCCAGATCCGCCACAGCGAGGTTCAACATCAGCAGAGTGTGGGGGTTTCGTCTCAGGCTGCGCGTGCGCAGTATGACGACAATCGTCATAAAATTGAACGACAGCGCACAGAGGAGAATCACGGATAAGCTGTCAGAGATTATAATCAAATGATAAAAGATCAAAGTATATTCGTGTAACATCAGGCCTTGCGTGTCTACATGTGTGGATGTATGTAGGCAAGTTTAATAAACGCCAAAGCTTGAACCATTTCTAACACATGGGGAAAACGTTACATTTTATTTACCAATTTCATTTGATTTTTGACCTTTGACCTAGGACGAGATTTCAATATTCTAAAACTTTCTCTAGAGAATTTTTATCTGAAAATACTTGTATACACTAAGTTCATGAAACTGTCTGCAGGAATTGTAGAGACATTAAAGGGGAATTAGTGACGGTTTAGAATTTGACCTTAACCTATGGTCTTTGACTTTGAGTCCGTATACATCCACAAGGTGATAGAGCAGCGTCATCCACTCATACATGCATGTGCCTAGTTTCATTTAGATACCTCAAACGGTTCTTAAGTCACAATGTCCATAAACTCGAAAACAAACCCCAAGACAAAAACAAAAAAGTCAGTAAAGGCATGAAATGGAAAAGAAATAACAGGGAAACTCGCTTTATCAAGACAAATGGAAGTCATCATCAATAGTAACGAAGAGACCAATGCGGTCATAGACAGTTATTATTAGTTTGTGCAAAATTATACCAAAGTGGTCATAAAAGGTGTTTAAAGAAATAGGTTATAGCGAACACGTAGCTTTATAGGCATGACAGGAATGAGGATTGAATCAAAAAGAAGTTTTGATATATAGTATGTAGAATATATGCACATACTGTGAAAAGAGATAGCATGGTATTACACGTTTGCGTTTGTGTATTAAAACGTCCAATTTATTTTGTCTTCTAAGTTATTGTTGAAATATTGATGTTATTGATGATGTTATTCTATTTTGAAAATGTTAAAAATGGTTGTTTTCAATGTTAAAAAAATTCGTGATGTTACTTGGAATCGAAATGATGAAAAATGCAGAAATAAAACCAAACAAACAAAAAATAAGTTAAACTGATAAGATTTGATTAAGAAAACAACCCCTTGTCATGTTTGTATTTGAGGAAAAGCATGGGATTACAAAAGTACGTTTTAGGGGGTACTTTTCGTTTCATGCATAAATCGACAAAACAAAAAGAAAATAAAAAAGCAAAACCAAATGGTGCTTTGTTTTATGGTGGAAAGAAAGGGGTGAATTGAAACGGTAAAGGTAATGAATATTTTGTACAATCGTTTGCATTATAAACATTTAATATTAAATGTTTAGTACCGGTATAGTTCCTTGTTATATTGTTATGATGAGGTAAGGTTCGTATCAAAATGTGAATGGATGTATCAACATGATGTGCAGATGGAGGTATGAAAATCCTGCCTCCCATTGTTCATTGCTGACGTAAATCAAAGCTTGATCTTTCCTTTAATGTAATGCCAGAATATGACAGTTTGTTTCCGTCTGTGATTTAATAAAAGTTAACTTTATCTTCAGCAGATTAATTGAAAGTCACTTCATTGATCATCACCTTACATTATGAAAGAGTCAGAGATTTCGTATTTGTTAATTCTTGCCAATCACTACATGAAGTAATATTATCCCCTTATCTACCAAAACAAAATAAGAATAAAAAATACACATATTTATATATATATATATATATATATATATATATATATATATATATATATATAATTATATAATCAGTTCAGGAAACCACACTTTAAAGCTCTTGAGTGCGTAAATTCATCGTATACAACAAATAGCGAGCTGCCTTAAAAGGGAAGTGGTGACGGAATAGCTGTAACTGTGAAAAGTGAATTTGATACGGCTCTGGAGATTTTTTATTTAGTTCGAATATTAACCAAGATGTACATTAATGAACGAGATCTTTTGCCATCCCCAACTTTTTAACAATCATAATTATAATTAAAACTACATGGGGAACTTGCACTCATGAGGTATGATAGAGGTACAATTCAAAGATTATTCAACATTATTTGTTGTCATCGCCATCTTCTCCTTTCATTTTTTTCTCCTTTTCTACTTCTGAACAATGTAAGTGTTAATGTAGTATATGGTACTGTTATTGTATTTATTATTGTAATCATCAATATCATAGTCGTCATCATACCACTTGACAATGTTATTCAAGATTTGCATTAACTCTCTCGCCATAGAAAGGTGTGCGTTTTATTTGATAAGTTAAACCTTTAGAAAAGAATAAGATCTACGAAATGTTATTTTTCGGATGCATATGGTCTGCTACTGATTTCAGGCATCCAGGCACACATCAAGTTATAGTTGCATACACATGTACCTTTCATGTCACCAATCCAATTCGCATCCAGAATTTTAGACGACAGAAACTATGTAACGACCAATGTCTCGGACGTTCTTGTCTCTGTACTAACATCTGTTAGATCCCAAAATGGTGTTCGGGGCATTAAACTGAGGAACACACTCCACATACATTTCTTACAGCGAGTTGAATACTTTTTTTTTCAAGGAATCTTACCTCAGTGCCTGTAAGGGTTTATCCTCATTTTGTCCCCGTCCTTCACCAGTAGATGGTGTACTGTGTGCTATGTCCATGGAAATAGGCATTCTCGTTTTAATACAGAAAGGTCGTCTTATTGTGATCTCTCGCAAGAAGAACGTCAGAAAACAGAGTAAACAGACGGAATGACAACAGTAATGTATACTGATCGTGTTGGAGCGTACGATGCTAACTTCAAGAATGTGTGTGAAAAAAAAATCGATTAGCAACTGATATCAGACACTGAAAAGAATGATGAGAAAGAAAGAAATATCTGCACAAGTTGATGATGCATCATGTGAAGAATTCAATTGCGGTTTATGTACCAATCGTGCAGAAAATGAAACCGATGCGTATTTATCTTTTGTAATATATATCCTCACAACCATTTGCGGTAAAATTGACCTTGATCATAAAGCAATCTTTCAAATAACCCTGTCCAAGGAAGCAGTGGATTCGATGTCTCGCTGAAAATGGTAACTCACAGTAAAGGTTGGGTGCGTAATAAAATTGTATGGAAAATTAGAATATAAACAACGGTACCACATGATTGAATGTCTACGCGTGTACACACGCGCCAACACACACACACACGCACACACACACACACACACACATATATATATATATATATATATATGTATATATATACATATATATATATATATATATATATAACGCTATTTCCACACATAAGGGGAAATGGGGAATGAATTATAGTTTGGGGAATTTTGATAAAAAGCATGAAAATATTAAGAAAAATTGCAAATATCGCCCCTTTTTCAAAAGTTATGCTCAATGCCGAATTGAACTGACAAGAGCACAAAACCCATCTTATACCAGTCCTTAATCTAAACACACTATGCCATCTGTGCCCTACTGTGGAGTAGTCCTAAGGCCCAAGATCAATGATAAGGCTTGAAAAACATTGTCAAAACCCTAAGGGGAATCAAAAATTCCCCTTTGGAACGAATTCTCCTGAAGAAGCACTGACAGCAGACGTTTGTCGAGGTTCGAAACCGTAACTTTGGCTTAGACCGTAACTCGCCGCCTACGCTACCAGAAATAAAATATCTGCCAGTGCGTACGCGCGGGTAAGCAGCACATTCGTGTATGCATGTTGAAGAGCTTACACGGCAAGTTGCGGAATAAATCAAGCTTTGGTTTAAGGGCGCGACAGACGTTGCAGTAGTTTACTTCAATATTGCCTTTAATATTGCTGCCACGCTGTCGACCCTTTTACAGGTCTTCTTCGGGGCTTGGGACGTAAACGTATATATACGTATATATGGTCTATATTTTACCCCCAGCAAAAGAAAGAAAGTAACAAACTTTAAGATTTTTTCATACAAGACTGCAATAGAATTGCTTGATATATAACGAATTAAAGGAAATTCTCATATTCTTTTATATTGGTAGGGTAACAAAAAGATGAATTTTGCACCGGAATAATCACATACGTTTTTTTCTGTTCGAAGGAACAAAAGGAAAATTTGCAACATTGAACAATAACACACTAATGAAAACATGCCTTTCCTAATAACAATGGAAACAACAGATCAAATTTACACAATAGCTTTGTCTTTGAATGAGAGTCAGAATAGGTGAAACCACACGAACAAGTTTTTCGATTAGTCTCTCTTTCAGATGAAGCTTCTACTGAGTACAAATTTAGAATTGATCTGAATAGTCAGCCACAAGGATAATTAAGTGTCCAAACTTAACAATTGTTCTGAGCTTTGTCGGATGAATAACATGTAATGGCAATATTTGGTTCCTCAGTGGCGAAGCGTGTACAATACTAAGGACATTGCATTGTCAGGGAACACTATCATGACTTTAATATTCATGGTATTGGGGGATCAATTATTGGGTACTCCACTGATGTCATACCTGGAGAGGCATCCAAACACCATCTCCATTGACGATAATGCTTGCGCCCGCGTTGTCAGCTGTCAATTGTTAATAAAATCATCTTTGGTCAAGCCACTCGCCAGACCATCAACTCTATATCGTGTATATTGAGGGACCATTCTTCTTGTTTGATGCACCCGGCCTTTGCGAATCGAAAAGAACTTATGTGTTTTTGGATCACTCAGATGGCTCAATCTTGACGCGACACACTTGTCGTGTAACTGTGTAGGCCAAACGATGATTAGTTTACTGTAACAGACCAACCTATCTCTTTGCGTTGTATAATAAGTATACCCATGCCATTTCAAATTTCACTTTGCCATTGGAAAGAATTTTAAATCAGAGAAATCGCTCGATTGTCCCTGCGCACTTGGGATAGATCCTCGTCACAGCATAGACCATATCATACTGTGATTGATCTACATCATACAAGCATATATTACATTACTGGACTCCATTCATGCCATTTCAGCAATAAATGAGAAAGTCTTCTTTAAAAAAAAATAATAATTAGAGACATACAAACACACATAGTTTCCTACACGTAAATGAGCGCTTTATCTATTGAATAATATTGTGACACCTCTCGCAGCACCGCACATGGCGCACCAACTTCCACAGCTCGTCGCGCACGCGTCGATTCATGCAGGAGTACACCAAGGGGTCCAGAACAGTGTTGCAGTATGCCAGCCACATGGTGAACACGCCGAACCAATGATCATCGTTGACCCAGTTGTAGTTTGAGTGAAACAGTATGTATGGCGTCGAGCATATGACATTAATTGAAACGAGGACGGCTCCTACAAAAATGAAAACATGAAAATGGTAAATTAGTAATCTGACTCTGTAAATAGAATCTACTTACGGACCGAAAATGGAGATTGAGAAAAATATCCAACTTGGGTCACATGGACAAGGTCCATGTTAACTTTGTCAAATAAAAAATCACTGTCGTGCTCAAAAGAAATTAGAAAACTAGCAAAACGAATGAATATTCAGCCGAGTGACTTGGGTCTGACAGTGACGTTCTGATTTTATTGTTTGAACAAATGGGATTCTGGATGGTTATCTGGAGGGGTATCCATCCAAGATTCACGGCTCCTGATACTGACTTTGTATCTTTATTTTCGTTTTAGAATGTTAAAATTATGGTCAAATCTGAAGTGACGAAAATACAAAAAAAAAAAGATTTAATCTCTCTCTTTACTTCATTTCATCACAGATTGGCCCTTCTTCCGTGCCTGTCGACATTCTTACCCACTCTAGCAACTCGACTGTGAACCTGGTAGCCGTGACGTCGATTCCTTAAGGCTGCCTTCCCGTTTGTAGTGACGTGTGACACATGATCATCGTCCTCCCTGTTGCCATGGTGATTGGCCTCATCGCTGTCGACGGATGAAACATCTATAGATGTGCGCGTCACCGACTCGGTCTGATCGAGGGAGTGTGGGATACGAATAGACATAGGTAACGAAGGCATGAAAACGACATCCTCAATCCAATGTAACTCGTTTGCAGCTGAATGACGATGATTGATGATAATCGTACAAAAGAGATGCGAAGACAGAGTGTTGGGAAAGGATGTTTTGACCGCCTGCTTCAAGCGAAACACAGTATATAAACACCAAGTATACCTGCACTGTTGCAGCTCCAGCCTGGTGCGGCCATGAAAATCAAATTCGTTTAGTACATTGATTATGACAGCATACACCACTTAACACGTTTTAACCACTTGAAGAGTGTATGGTATGTCTTCTTCTTGCTTGTGGTCTGTCTGTCTGATCTGTCATCTTGAGTCTTATGCAGTGAAGGCTGCGTCCCTCAGCCAGGACCTGGCAGCGGGGGTGAGGCTACGGAGGGCAGTCCATCCTCCCGCCAGGCGATGGATGGTGCAGTCCTCTACCAGGTGATCTGCTGTCTGTATTTCCCCGCAGTCGCATCTGTCTGTCTCTGACAGTTTCCACTGGTGCAGGCATGCTTGGAAGCGCCCGACTCCAGTGCGGAGTCGATTAAGGCGACACCAGTCCTTTCGTGGGAGGTCGCAGCCAGAGGGATGAGATGTAAGTGGCAGCATGTTAGTGAGTCTGCCTGCAGGCTGTTGCTCCTTCCATTTGTTTGTGAGCCAGGCCTTCCGACTGAAGTTCCTGTTCTCTGAGGAGAGGGCTTGTGCAGTCCTGATAAAAGGCTTCCTGCTTTTGAGGCGCTGTCTAGGGAGGTCAGCGTGCATCTTGGTGTGGAGGGGATGGTGTTCTTCCGTGTCAGCCTTCAGTGCTGCCTGTCTTGTAGCGGCTTCTCTTCTGAGGTGATGGGGTGGAATGCCTGCTAGCACAGGGAGCTGATGGGTGGGGGTTGGTTTCAGGCAGCCTGTGATGGTGCGGAGAGCAGAGTTGAGTTGGGAGTCCACTCTCTTGGTATGGCAGCTACGCCCCCAGGCAGAGACACAGTATTCCGCTGGAGCGTAGACAAGGGCGAGGGCGGTGGAGCGGAGGGTGGTAAAATCGGCTCCCCAGTCATGGCCGCATAGTCTGCGTAGAAGGCACACTCTGGCAGATGCTTTCCCAGCTACATTCAGTGCATGGTGACGGAAGGTGAGTGAGCGGTCGAGTTTCACTCCGAGGTAGGTAGGAGTAGCACAGAATGGAAGATCAGTTCCTTGAAGTTTGACATGGAGTTGGCGGTCTGCTTCCTTGTTGTTCAGGTGGAACACAGAAGAGATGGTCTTTTGTGCATTAAGTTTTAGCCGCCATTGGTGGTAGTAGGTCTGCAGAGTCTGCATATCTTGGGTGAGGGTGTGTTCAGCTTCTTCAAAGGAGTTTGATGTGGAGAGAATAGCCAGGTCATCAGCGTAGGCGTATTTGGAGCTGCTGATGTGGGGGATATCTGCTGTGTACAGGTTGAAGAGTGCCGGTGCAAGAACCGAGCCTTGGGGGACGCCGTTCTTGAGGGTCCTTGTTCTACTGGATGCGCCGTCAATGATTACTTTGAAGCAGCGGTCTGAAATGATGTTTGTGATGGCTTGGACCATCTGTCTGTCTTGTAGTGCTTGATGGAGCTTGAGGGTAAGTCCTCGATGCCAGACTGTGTCGTAGGCAGATGAGAGGTCAATGAATACAGCTCCACATTTCTTCCTGTCCTCGAAGGCAGCTTCGATTTGGTTGGTTGCTGCAAGCACTTGGTCTTCAGTGCTACGCCCTTTCCTGAAGCCTGCTTGTTCCTCTGGTAGGAAATGCTCAAGGATAGGCTCTATCCTGTTTAGAATGAGTCGTTCGAACAGTTTCAGGGGCACCGACAGAAGTGAGATGGGGCGGTAGCTCTTAGGGTCATTTCTGGGTTTGTTTGGCTTTAGAATGGCTACAACAGTGGCCTTCTTCCACAGCAGGGGGACTTTGGCATCAGAGAGGCATCGTGACATGAAGTGTCTGAGCCAGTCATTAAGGCGAGGGCCAGTGTGTAACAGTTGTTCTGGGTGGATGTTGTCAGGGCCAGGGGCTTTCCCATGCTTGAGAGTGCCTAGTCCTTGTTTCATTTCGGAGATGGTGAAGGCTGCTGTGAGACCGCGATCAGCAGATGGGCTGTTTCTCATTTCTTTCAGTTTGTTGTTGACATCGCGGGAGAAGTCCTTGTCAGGGAAAGGGTATCTTCCGTTGTTGATGAGAGTACGTGCTATTGCATCTGGCGTGATGGGGCAGGTCTTTTTCTTGGTTGTCCTCCCAGTGAGTCTGTTGATTAGTTGCCAAGCTTTCCGGCTTGAGTGCGTGAAGTCGATGCTCTCACAGGCTTCCCGCCAGCGTGCCTTCCGCGTATCGTCAAGGTGGGACTTCAGCTGGGCTGCCACCTCTGCGGCATGTTCAGCATTTGGGGAGTTTTGGAGAGTCTTGTGGAGCCGTTCACACTCCTCGTCCCATCCTGGGATGTACTCTTTCCGACAGCCTCGTGGGATGGTTGCTTTTGATGAAGCACTGACTGCCTGGAGGAAGTCACTATAAGCCTTGTTGATGTCCGTGGTCCATGGGCAGGGAAGATTGGCTGCTAGGTTATCTGTCTCTTCCCTATAGATGTTCCAGTTTGCCTTGCGGAAGTTCCATCTTTTTGCTGGGCGTGTCATGGTTGGAGTCACTAGGGGTGTGCCTCTGATAATGATAGGTCTATGGTGGCTGTGAGGAAAGCTGTCCAGCACTAGCCTTTCAGGGGCCTCAGAGGAATCACTTTGCCACCATGCAAGGTCTGGGTTGGTTGAGGAGTCCCATCGACTGGAGTGGAAAGTGGCAGGTTGACGTCTGTCAAATAGCAGGTTAAGGTCGAGTTCTGAAGCCCAGTTGCATAGCTCTTCGCCATTCGGGGTGCAGTAATTATATCCCCAGTCAGTGTGCTGGCAGTTGAAGTCGCCGGCATACAGAACCGGAGACGGTGCGTGGGGAAGGTCATTGGGGACAAGCTGTGTAGGAGGAGGCTTATAGACATTGATGATGTGAAGGCCTTGCACCTTAATGTGGTGCCATTGGACGGCAGCGTTCTCGGCGCAGGTGGCAATGACGCTGCAGTCTTTCACACAGGATTTCACATATGTCGCAATACCATGATGCCGGCTGCCTGTAAAGGCGAGTAGAAGGAAGCCTGGAATGCTGGCACAGGGCTTGTCTGAGTCTAAGAGATGTGTCTCTTGGAGGAGGATCACAAGTGCTTCATGCTGCGAGGCAAGATGATGTATGACATCTCTCTTTGCAGGAGTGAGGCCCTCTACGTTGAGTTGTAGGACCCCAGGAGTAGGCATTGTCATGTGAGGTCATGCAGTAATATACACAAATTGGAGCAATATATACAATATTTACAAAGGAGTTCACAAGAGTTCCTCGATGGACAGGCTAGTAGTAGCGTGTACAGAGACTCGGGTGTCTCAAGAAGATCAGATCAGGTCAGGAGACCGAAAGGTATGCAACTCGTTAGCCGTCGGACGTCGAACGTTTCCAGGATGGACCACGTGGAGGTCAGTTGCTGTGCCACCCCGTATGGTATGTGTCTACGCGTAAGACAAGACAATGAATGGTACATAGGCCTAGAGTACACAAGACAATTTACACTTCTCTGTATAGAGACCAGTTGTGACGATAACATTAACCTTTGTTAACAGTTACAGTCATACACATTCAATCAAGCTTTCAAACTGTCAAAATTGTATTTTGATACTTTAATCAGGTTATTACCAATGACGGGAATGCTCCATAATATTAATGCTAGTTGAGAGTACTAGCCTTGATGGGTCTGATGAGCTAAAGTTATTCAAATGCCTTCTAGTATATCGTGTTACTTCCGGCAACTGGCCTCATAGAATGTGAATGATATCTCAGTGTGGCAGGTCATTACGTTTACCTGACCGTTGTGCCGATCTTCAAGAGTCACATTCCTGTCCAAGGGACTGTTGGATGTCAGCGTGAAAGATGACTTTGAGCTCTCATAAGCATCTAAACGCCGTTCTGCTCTCCACAAGTGGCAGGGGATGACACAGTAGAAAAAGACCATTGCGGGAACAAGTATGCCATAATTAAGTACTAAGGTGGCAACTCGGTATTTCTTGTAACTTCCGACGGGCGAGCAATGCTTGGTGTGCACGTTGTATCTGAACTCGTCCGGCCAGCCTGTTGCCACTGTCAGAGCGAATATGAAACCCATCGTCCACGATATGGCAATTAAGAGACCGATACGAAGTCGTTTTGGCGGGGTGCGATGCGGTGAGCAAACGATAATTAGGAATCGATCAAATGCGATAGACAATATGAGTGGACGATTGGTGAATGTAAACCAAGTCGAGAGAAAACCATTAATCTGTAGGGAAACGTGAAAATACACACTCGAATGTCTTATTTCTTGAACTACACAGTCAGGTGTCACATTGTGTTTGACTGACGTTTGGCATAACATTTCGAATTACAAATAGTATGCCAGCCTACGATTTTCCGGTGATAGACTTAATGATGAGGTAGTTATCCTAAAATACAAGGTATTACTGCATGTGACTCAAGTCCTCTGAGGATAAACGATGATAGAGGATTGAAAGTTTTGATACGGTGCCTTGTTGTTTTCCGTCCAGACCTGAGGATATAACCTCAAAGGCCAAAAGGAGGCGTTGTTTTATCCCTCTCAAACGGAGTATGAAGGGGTACCAAATTGGAGCCAACGTATAGTCGGTAGGTCGGTCAGTGTGTCGGTCCGCTATGAGAGTCCAAAATTTGCATAGTTTCAAGTTACTGAAACGATTTTTGGCGCAAATGATGACTATGGAGTATAAATGTGCAAAACATTTTTATGGCAATGGTAGCCGCGACAATTTGCTCAAAAGTGTGCAGCGAAAGACTTTCATTCCTCTACCATTGTCAACGTCTTCCCTCCCCCTTTTTTTTCCTTTGAAAGCAGGAGTATATTGTATATAATTACACATTAATGTTGTCACTATAATGGTTTCATTTTGCGCTTTAGAAAAGGTTAAAAGAGATTATGAGTCTCAATCCCATTACCTTGCATACTGTCCCATGTGACTCCAGGAATCTTCCTTCGTCAAAGATAGACGCCATGGAGAGTGTCATGCTAGCAAGGGCCACGCCCAGATCCGCCACAGCGAGGTTCAACATTAGCAGATTGTGGAGGTTTTGTCTCAGGTTGCGCGTGCGCAGTATGACGACAATCGTCACGGAATTGAAGGACAGCGCGCAAAAGAGGATCACGGATAAACTGTGAGAGAGGGATTATAATCAAATGATAAAAACTAACAAAGTATGCGTGACATAAGGCCTTAAAATTGTATACATGTGTTCATGTCTGTATAAAAATGTATATAAGTATATGCTTTATACATTTTTCATGTATTTGTTTGTGTGTATGCGTTTGTTTTGAATAAGACTATCTTTACGCATTTGATGAGTACAATGTGAATAATGATATTGATTTGTAATTTCCTGAATTGTGAATAAAGTGTTTCTGGAAGGGATAAATGATAATTGGACTAACAAAGAAGATTCCAGAGATTGTATAAATGAATTGTGTTCATGAGATCTTATGAAACAGAAATGAGAGAGTGTGCTTAAGTTGTTCGATTACAAAGTCAGGAGAAGAGAAGTTTAAGATTTACAGAAAAAAAAAGAACACGAAACCATTTCTAGATAAGTCACATGATTATTCTTGGTGTTATAATTATAGAGTGAGCTCGAAGGAAGAATAGTTTCAGGAGGTGAAATAGAAGTAACAATATTATGAACCAGTTCTGCTGTACATTAGGAGAAGAAGCGATATTTTTATGTTATTGAATACGCAAATATTTAATCAATATATAAGTACGAGTTTCCAAAATGTGATCTTAATTCATAATCTATTTCTATGAAGAGCATAGGTCTTACATTGAAAGAGGGGAATTTTATTTGATTGAAAATGAGTAAGTTTCCTTAAGTATGTGAAAGTGAAACAACAGAGAAAATGTGCTTTGAGATTTTGAAAGAATGAACGGAAATATCACAGGGTGGTGACGGGTGTACTGTGTAAGTGAATTTGACATTTTAGCCTGGACTAGAAAAAAAAATCAGCTTTTTCTTGAGAAACGAAAACACTCAGATTTTCACCAAACTTGGCAGGTAGCATCCCTAGGGTAACAGGATCGGAATTTGTCCAATGAGTACAATACCCACTCCCCCCTCCCCCTCCTCCCCCGTAGTTTCAGGTTTGATCATGGCAGATTTGGGGGTGTCGGGGTCCTGTGGGGGAAGACCAAATTAGGGTCCAATCCTCACATTTTGTCTTCTTCTTCAAAACACGAACCAACTTGGCAAAAATTATCGTCTGCATGGGTGACAGAATTTATATTTGCACAAATGGGCATCATAATCCCCCCCCCCTCCCCCAATCGTCTGCAAGAATGCATGGAAGGTGAATGTACTTGTCATTATCAGGTTATCAGCTCTAGATCTCCGGGTCTTGTGCTTTCCTACTCTTCTACTTTGATCAATGTAAATATTCAAGTTGCATTCGTGTTTTAACATTGTGTTTATCATGCTATCAGTATCATTGTCACCGTTAATATCATTTTCCCTAATGTATTGTCATCATAACATTGGCAATAAGAATTTAAAAGAAATCAGACTATTGGTTTCCTCTTAAAATCTCACTATTTGAATTCATGGTCTGTTACTACTTTCTAGTGAGTGGGTGGAGTAGATTGGGTAAAAAATCATGTATTGAATTCAAAAGGATCATTATTTCTGTTACCTTGATGATTTTGAAATTTTTTTTGCAATATTACTGACAGGTGACTCAAGTGTTCTGATGGTTGTATCTTTTCCTTTGTTTAATGGGCACACACCAAATGATATAGTCATTTTTGGCACCTAATAATCAACTTGCACGTGGAATTTTTGACTATAGAAGCTATCTAACGACCAATATGTACGAGCGTCTGCAAAGATCCCAACATAGTATTGTGGATCTGAAACACACTTCAAAATACATTTCTTAAAGCGAGTTGCACTTCTTATCTTACCTCAGTGCCTGTAGGGGTTTATCCTCATTTCGCTCTCTGCTTTCACCAGTAGATAGTGTACTGTTTGTTATATCCATTGAAACAGGTATTCTCGTGTACAGAGAGGCAATCGTATTGTGATCTTCCACAAGATGAAAGTCAGAAAACACTGAGCCAAACGGACGAATTGGCGACAAATTTAATGTGTACGTGTTGAAACATTGGATGACACCTTCGAAGATGCGCGTGACATGAATTTGATTAGAAACTGGAGACACATAGGAGGTTACTAGGAAAAGAAGGAGAAGTATTTGGACAAGATGACCACGCATCTTATGAAGATTTTAATTGCGGCATGACAATGGCATATACAAATGTATATGTGACAATCGTGAAGTAATTGAAACCATTCCCTGAATGAACATTATATCGTTAATGATCTTTAATGTTGTTCCTCACAACCTCTTCTTCACTTCAGGAAAGATGTAGTTCAAATTAAATGGCCTGTCTCAATGGACACGATGGAGGAGACGTCGACGCATCGCCACGACGACTCGCGCAACTCGAACGACTCCGTGAAGGGCGACTTCCAAGACGTCTCAAAACAAGGTGATGTCTTATTTGCCCAGAAGTCATGGAGACGGCGACGCGTCGCTGTGACTTGGCTGTGACTAAGAAGACGTCGCGGAGACGTCTCCGAGACTTGAAGCTGGAGGCTGGCAGAAGTTTCAGTTAAAAGCACAGAAAAAAAAAAGATTCTCTTGCGACTCTCCAGAGACAAGGCTATAGTCTCCAGGAGACGTCACCTGGTTTCCATCTATAGTCTTCAAACAATGAGATACCCACTTTAAACCTGGGAGAATACAGCGGAATAAATTGCGTGTAATATGGACGTGTTTTAGCAGGTTGAATGTTTACTTGAATGGTGTGAAGGTATATTTTGAATGAATTTGAGAATTTTCCTCTCCCATACCTCCTGCATGCATGTGTATACTTGTGCAGAAATCTGCTGTAATTTGGATGGATTATACATGTAGTGCGTACGTATACCATTCCGAGTAAAGATTAGAAATACTTATGTCGCAAACTGACATTTAGAAATTCAGAATTACAATACGATAAACTTTTCTTGAATAGCTTTATGATATTCTATTACATTTTTTGTTGTTATTTCGATATACAGCGTGTCCCAGAA
This sequence comes from Diadema antillarum, assembly GCF_040938485.1. Lineage (NCBI taxonomy): Eukaryota > Metazoa > Echinodermata > Echinoidea > Diadematoida > Diadematidae > Diadema > Diadema antillarum. The sequence goes on along the minus strand of NW_027271161.1, from coordinate 495,506 downwards.
AAAACGAAACCGAGTTTCATTGCAATTCTTTGCGATCATAATTACATATTTGCTTTATGCGTTGTACATGTACATGTACATGGATTGAAAGATACTGAGTACACTTCTCTTCTTTCATTTGATGCACAACTCATTGTTCAAAACTCGTGCATGACTGAGTTAGAACATTAGACAGTAGTGCTACTGAATTTTCATTTGCACGAGCAAATGTCGACTTTGAATGAGTTTTTCAGACTTTTTCAGCAATCCCTTGCAAAAAAAATAAAATCATAGCCTTAGTATCCATTCTTTTTCCTTTCATATGATATCCCATGCGTCAAAAATGATCAACGCCTGCTCGAGAAAACAGAATTTGAAAATTATATGCTTCCATTTTACCCAGATGGATAGAGAGTAAATAAGGAGCCTGTTAGCTTTCCCGACATGCCCAACTTGGCAGATAACAATGGCTTTCATGCTCAATGAATTTACACAAACATGAAGGGAGGGGGTAAAATAGATTGTTACTGACGGTTCGGTTTTGAATAAGGTCTTAAATTAGCACATGATCATGAGCTTGCCTGACCATGCAGCTAACTACAGAGCAAAGGGTGTTCATCAGCGAAATGTTTGGGAAGGTGGGGTGGGAGAAACGGACCGAAAAAAACCTTCCGAGCCCCCCCCCCCCCCCCGAAAAAAAGACGACTTTCTGCCCTGCACTTGCACCTTTGAAATGTTAGAAACGCAAGTTCAGTGATAAATAAAGTGATGTACCCTCTCTTTCTACTTCACCTCCCCCTTCAAAAACTTAAAAATCCTGTCAGTGATGAAGGACTAACCACGCGTGATCGAGGGAAATGTAGAGAGGAATGAAAACAGGGAAATATGTTTGAGGTACAAAATCATCAAAATGTGTATCATTGTTGTAATGTTGTTTCCCATAGCCATTAGACTGCGTGCAGCCTGAGCATACTCACGATATTAGTCTTCAATAATTTTGGTTATGTCTCATAGCTTATTCTAAATGACAACAAAGGGCTTTCTGTCTCATACAGCATTCTCTGTAAATACCTCCCCCCCCCCCGAACAACATTCACCGTAGCACTGCGGTTGTTTTGTGTGAATTCAATGGTGCAGATGAGCCCATTATCTAATGCTAAGTCGGGAGAGCTGAATGCTTGTTTTTCGACTATCAGTAGAATCGGTAGAAATGAAGCATGTTTTCATGCAAATTTTTCTCAAGCATGCGTTATTCATATTTGGCACGTTAGGTCTCATATGAAAGAAAAAATATGAATATTTGGCTAATGAACTTTGTTTTTCGAAAACGTAACGTTAAAAGTCTGAAAATTTCACTTAAAGTCATAATTTGCGCGTGCAAATGAAAATTTGGTAGCCCCACTGTTCATTGTTCTAACTCAGTCATGCATGAACGATTAACATTAAGTTGTACATCAAATGAAAGATGAAAAGTTTATCTTTCCACTGATGTATATCTCATAAAGAAAATGTATGATTTCGAGGGTAAAAAGTTGCATGGAAACCCGGTTTCGTTTTTTCTGGGACACGCTGTATCTCGGAAGAAAAGAATAAGAGATGCTCTTTGCTTGAGATGATATGGTAAGATGACATCGGGTCAAAACCTTATGCTTCATGTGAATGGAGGTTATTACTATTCTGGGGTTGACAAGATGACAGCCCATTGAACGGCAGATTAATTCATGTGTGGTATATAATGCGTTAATTATGTGAAGTACGTGAATAAACCATAGAAACAGATGTCCTGTGTGATGTGTTTTTTTTTTCAACCTGATGGTCTATTATAGGAATGAATTTTGTCAAATGTTTTACCGAAGTCGATACCCATTGATGTCGATTCTTTTAATATTATTTTCTGCAATATACAAGATTACCTGAAAATTTCTTATGTTTATGGTTAATTCTTCGAGATTTGCTTTTGTTCATGTTGTTCCTGTTCTTTGCACGTTTACGCGTTATTTAGCGCTCTATCTCTTTGGCCTATCGAATATGACACCTCGTTAAGTCGACACCTCCCAGCACCGCAGACGGCGCGCCAACTTCCACAGCTCGTCGCGCACGCGTCGATTCATGCAGGAGTACACCAAGGGGTCCAGAACAGTGTTGCAGTATGCCAGCCACATAGTGAACACGCCGAACCAATGATCATCGTTGACCCAGTTGTAGTTTGAGTGGAACAGTATGTATGGTGTCGAGCATATGATATTGATTGAAACGAGGACGGCTCCTACAAAAATGAAAACATGAAAATGGTAAACTAGTAATCTGACTCTGTAAATAAAATCTACTTAATGGACCGAAAATATAGATTGAGAAAAATATCCAACTTAAGTCACATGGACAAGGTCCTTGTTAACTTTGCCAAGTAGAAAATCACTGTCGAGCTCAAAAGGACTTAGAAAATTAGCAAAACGAATGAATATTCAGCCGAGTGACTTGGGTCTGACGCTGACGTTCTGATGTTATTACACGTACTGTCGTTTATTTGAACAAATGTGATTCTGGATGGTTAAAGGGGTATCTATCCAAGATTCACGGCTCCTGATACTGACTCTGTATCTTAAATTTCGTTTTAGAATGTTAAAATTATGGTAAAATCTGAAGTGACGAAAAGACAAAAGAAAATATGCTCTCTCTTTACTTCATTTCATCACAGATTCGCCCTTCTTCCGTGCCTATATTCTTACCCACTCTTGCCACTCGACTGTGAACTTGGTAGCCATGACGTCGACTCCTTGGGACTGCCTTCCTGTTTGTAGTGACGTGTGACACAGGAACATCATCCTCCCTGTTGCCATGGTGATTGGCCTCATCACTGACGAAGGATGAAACATCAGTGGATGTGCGCGTCACCGACTCCGTCTGATCAAGGGAGTGTGAGATAGGAACAGACACAGGTGACGAAAGCATGAAAACTACACCCTCAACCCACGGTAACTCGTTTACAACTGAATGACGATGATTGAGATAATATAACAAAAGAGATCAGATGTTGGGACTGGGGGGGGGGAGGGATGTTTGACCGCCTGCTTCAAGCGAAACGGAGTATATAAACACCAAGTATACCTGCACTGCTGCAGCTCCAGCCTGGTGCGGCCATGAAAATCAAATTCATTTAGTACATTGATTATGACAGCATCACTAAACACGTTGTAACCATTGAAGTGTGTATGACAGGTGTCTACACGTAAGTCAAGACAGTGAATAGTACATAGGCCTACGGTTTAATATTGAGTACACAAGACAATTTACACTTCCCTGTATAGAGACCAGGGCCCCGTTTCATGAAAGTTGTCAGCCCTGACAAGTTGTCAGTCTCTGACAACTTCAGTAAAATCATTGGTTTTGATTAGCTGAGAAGCTCTGGTGTCTGATTGTTACCATGGCGATTGTCAGTAACTGACAGCTTATCAGTTCTGACAACTTTCATGAAACGGTACCCAGTTGTGACGATGACATTAACCTTTGTTAACAGTTACAGTCATGCACATTCGATCAAACTTTCAAACTGTCAAAATTGTATTTTGATACTTTAATCAGGTTATTACCAATGACAGCATGGGCTCCATGATATTAATGATAGTTGAGAGTACTAGCCCTCGGATGGGTTTGAAGCGCTTAAGTGACTCAAATACCTTCTATATTGTGTTACTTCCGGCAACTTATTAGCTGCATATAGAATGTGAATGATATCTCAGTGTGGCAGGTCATTACGTTTACCTGACCGTTGTGCCGATCTTCATCAAGAGTCACATTCCTGTCCAAGGGACTGTTGGATGTCAGCGTGAAAGATGACTTTGAACTCTCATAAGCATCTAAACGCCGTTCTGCTCTCCACAAGTGGCAGGGGATGACACAGTAGAAAAAGACCATTGCGGGAACAAGTATGCCATAAGTAAGTACGAAGGTGGCAACTCGGTATTTCTCGTAACTCCTGACGGGCGAGCAATGTTTGGTGTCCACGTTGTACCTGAACTCGTCCAGCCAGTCTGTTGCCACTGTCAGAGCGAATATGAAACCCATCGTCCACGATATGGCAATTAAGAGACCGATACGAAGTCGTTTTGGCGGGGTGCGATGCGGTGAGCAAACGATAATTAGGAATCGATCCAATGCGATAGAGAATATAAGTGGACGATTGGTGAATGTAAACCAATTCGAGAGAAAACCATTAATCTGTAGGGAAACGTAAAAAGATATACTCGAAATAATGTCTTATTTCTTGAAACTACACAGTCATGTGTCAATGTGTTGGACTGACGTCATGAATATTTGGTACTACATTTCGAATTACAAATAGGCCAGCCTGCGAATTTCCTGTGATAAACTGAATGATGATGTGGTTGTACTAAACCACAAGGTATAACTACAGGTGAGTTGGAGACATACCTCAACCTCCAAAACGAGGCGTTTGTTACATCCCTGTCAAACGGAGCATGAAGGAGTACCAGCTAGGAGCCAACGTATACAAGTATAGTCGGTTGGTCGGTGAGTCTGTTGGTTCGCCATGGGAGTCCAATATCTACACAGTTTCAAGTAATTGAAACGATTTTTTAACCTTTTTCCCCTTTGAAAGTAGGAATAGGTACACACTGTCACTACACTTTAAGAGAGGTTACAAGAAATTATGGGGCTCAATCTCATTACCTTGCATACTGCCCTGTGTGACTCCAGGAATCTTCCTTCGTCGAAGATAGACGCCATGGAGAACGTCATGCTTGCCAGAGCCACGCCCAGATCCGCCACAGCGAGGTTCAACATTAGCAGATTGTGCAGGTTTTGTCTCAGGCTGCGCGTGCGCAGTATGACGAAGATCGTCACGGAATTGAAGGACAGCGCACAAAAGAGGATCACGGAAAAGCTGTGAGAGATTATAATCAAATGATAAAAGCTAACAAATTATGCGTGACATAAGGACTTAAAATGTATACAATCAAATGTGTGGATGTCTGTATATAATTGTACATACGTATATGCATTATGTTTTGTGTATTTGTTTGTGTGTACGTGTATGTTTTGAATAAGACTATCTTTACGCATTGATGGACAGAGTGTAAATCATGATATCGATTTGTAATTTCTTGAATTATGTTATTTCGTTGCTTGTGAAAGTGAAACGACAGAGAAAATGTGCTTCGATATTTTGAAAGAAATACCACATGGTGGTGGCGGGTGTACTGTAAAAGTTAATTGACATTTTGGCCGGTACTAGGAAAAAAAAAAGGAAAAAAATCATCAAACTTGGCAGGAAGCATCCCTATAGGGGGACAGGATCTAAATTTGTTCAAATGGGCACAATGCCCCTCCCCCGTAGTTTCCCGTTTGTTTATGGCAGATTTTTGGGTGTCCGGGCCCTGTGGGGAAGACCAAAGTAGGGCCCACTCCTCACATTATTGTCTTATTCTTTAAAACACGATCCAACTTGGCAGAAATTAGCGTCTGCATGGTGATAGAATTTATATTTGCACGAATGGGCACCATATACCCCCCCCCCCATAGTCTTCAAGAATGCAAGGAAGGTTATTACACTTACTTGCCATTTTCAGGTTATCTGCTCTAGATCCCTGGGTCTTATGCTTTCCTCCTCTTCTACTTTGATCAATGTAAGTATCTGAGTTGCATACGTGTTTTAATATTGCGTTAATCATGCCATCAATATCATTGTTACGGTTAATATCATTTTCACTAATATGATATATTGTCATCATATTGAGGCTGTCAAAGAAATCAGACTATTGGTTTCCTCTTAAAATCTTACTACATGTACTTGAATTCATGGTCTGTTACTACTTTCAAGTGAGTGGGTGGAGTTGATTGAGAAGAGAATGATGTATTGAATTCAAAAAGATCATCATTTCTGCAGTCCCTGTGATGGTTTTGAAACTTCTTGTGTCATAATACTGGCAAAGGACTCAAGTGTCCTGATAGTTGTATCTTTTCCTTTGTTTAATGGGCACACACCAAATGATATAGTCACTTTTGGCACCTAATGTATAATCAACTTGCACATGGAATTTTAGACTACAGAAGCTATGTAAAAATCCCAACACAGTATTGTGGATCTGAAACACACTTCAAAATACATTTCTTAAAGCGAGGTGCACTTCTTATCTTACCTCAGTGCCTGTAGGAGTTTATCCTCATTTCGCTCCCTGCTTTCAAAAGTAGATGGTGTACTGTGTGTTATATCCATTGAAACAGGTATTCTCGTGTACAGAGAGGCAATCGTATTGTGATCTTCACAAGATGAAAGTCAGAAAACACTGAGCCAAACGGACGAATTGACAACAAATTTAATGTGTACGTGTTGAAACATGGGATGACACCTTTGAGGATGCGCGTGACATGAATTTGATTAGAAACTGAAGACACATAGGGAGTTACTAGGAAAAAAAGGAGAAGTATCTGGACAAGATGACCATGCATCTTTAGAAGACAATGGCATATAAAAATTTATATGTGACAATCGTGAAGTAATTGAAACCAATCCCTGCAAATGAACACTTATTGTCAATCATCTTTTATGTTTTTCTTCACAACCTCTTCTGCACGTCAGGAAAGATGTAGTTCAAATCCAATGGCCTATGTCAATGGAGGAGACGTCGCCGCGACTCGACCAACTCGAAAGACTCCATGAAAGGCAACTTCCAAGATGTCTCAAAACAAGGCGACATCTTGCCCGGAAGTAGTGGGGATGTCGCTGCGACTAATGCCCCAGTCACACAGTGCTTTACGATGGATTACGTCCGCCGCGGATGGATACGAATGAGTGGACGCAGGGGGACGCAGCGTGGACGCAGGCATCCGCAGGGACGTATGTAGACGTAACTGCCCGTAACTCATCCGTAAAGAAACGCAAAATGACGTCGCCGAACCTGCGAAATTTTGAAATGTTCAAAATTTCGCAGAGGGACGCCACGGACGCAAACTTACGCAAGTAACCGTAACCAAACGTAACTATCCGTAACTGAACGTAACTATCCGTGGCTTGGACGCAGACCATCCGCAAAAAAAATTTAACTCCCGTCCGTTTGCGTTCGCTTACGTCCACCGTAAGTATCCGAAATTAACCGCAAGTTAACATATCACAACAGTTTCCTCCGCTTACGGATATTTACGGACAGCTACGGATGTTGCGGACAATTGCGTCCTTCGACGTTTTCCGTTTTCCACTCGCATGGGAACACAGAGACTCGTGGGAAGCCACACAACTCGTGTTGCCAAGCTGCAGCGCCTTTACCTGAAGGAATGCTACAACACAGTCGGAGCGGTGGAGAGGCAGAACTGCATAGTCAAATTATGAAATTTATCCCGCAATTAATGGTCATTTTAAGTGGCACCCATATACCATGTATACTCATGACATCGGTTGACTCTTGGTGCTGAACTTTTTTTCTTGTACTCTTCGAATGTATATTTTTCGAAAAAAGCAATGTTTTGAGTAGGGGATGGGGTGACAGCATTTTATTAACTTTTCTGGCCGGGGAAGGTGTGGGACAGGGGCAACTATATAAAATGAGAACGAATTTAGTATTTCTCTATAGTCTTACCCATGCACTTTACTATCGAATGTGTATTACATTTTTTTTTTATATAATACTACTACTACTAGTACTACTACTACTAGTACTACTACTACTTCTACTACTACTACTAATAATAATGATAATAAATGACATTTATATTGCGCAGCTACTATAATGATATACTCAATATACTGCGCATTACAAAATGTCATGCATACAAGAAATTCAAATAGAAAATACATTACTTCAAGAGATGACTTGATATTGTACTTGGGTGTGGGAGCGGTGTTTGAAGGTTTTAATGTCCTTTTTTTCTGTAAATTTTATAAGCATTGCTTTATGATAAATATCTCCTTAACATAACCCAGTAAGTCATGAATATCGCTGAACAATGACAGCGTAACTACAATTGTGACCGTGCACCTCAAAACGAACATAAAGTCGCACACACTGATTTTGCGTGAGGACTGAAAATAAGTGAAATGGGTCAACCTAGCCGAACTTGACTTTTTCATATTTTCTGAAAGAGACTCTAATGTTTAACTTTTCGATCTATATTGTATTTTATTTGTGGTATAGTGATGTTATATGTGACCCTGCACCACAAAACACACAAAAAGTCGCCACATATGAAATTTTAGTTGGGAGCATGTTCTGAAAGAGCAGACTTTAAGCTTTAAAATGATGTATTACTCAAATCAAATGGACTCTCCTAACCTATCTAAATATTGGAAAGAATTCACACACTCAGAAAAAATGTAAACTGAGAAAAGAGGCTCTGACGTAGAGTGTCTATTCAAGCCGTGATGGTTGTGCGATGAATGGGACAAAAAACAGGATGGATACCACCGGAGTAAAAACAATGAGGGCCATCAGATTGAACTGAAATTAATGATGATGATGATAATGATAATAATAATAATAATAATAATAATAATAATAATAATAATAATAATAATGATAAGGCCTTATTTACCCAGGGTAGCCAAGTCAAGATCGGCTCGGTGGACCCATTTCACCTATTTTCAGTCCTCACACCAAATCAGTGTGTGCGACTTTTTGTTCGTTTTGTGATGCGCAGTCACATACATTCTTTACATTTATGACGTTTATTCATATTTGAGTTGCACAAACAAAATTCAAACTTCAAGTTCAAAATTTCATATATCTTTTATCATTGTAAAGTAAATTAAAGGATTACGATATTTTCACAACTTGTACGTAATTCAATTTCAGTTTTCCCCAGTGTACAATGTAAGACAGTTCAAAATGTGATAACCTTGCTGTCATAATACACTGACTTAGCAGGGATCGTAAGAGAAAACCAAATTGTCCATAATTATTCATAGCAATCTGTAACTATCCGTAGCTATCCGAAAAATGCGCAACTCTCCGCAAGTGTTCAGAACTATTATGTGCCAATTCGTAAGAATATCCGCAAGTGGACGCAAGTATTCGCATCTGGTCGTATCTGTCCGTATCGCCCGCATTTTTTGCCCGCATGTTTTGTACAAATTTCTGGTGACGGCAAAGGATCCGCGGGGGTCCGCGGAAAAAATGACTTTTTTGGACGTAACGCCGGACGCAGAGCATTATGTGACTGGGGCTTAAAGCCTAGCTCACACCTTTGCGTTTCGAGCTTGCGTTCAGCTGCGTTTTGCCCGAACGCAGTCTAACGCAGCCCAACGCAGCACTACGCAATGAAACGAGCTAATACGAGGTCAATACGCATACTAACGCAGAGGCTTTGCGTTCTAGCTCGCTAGTTTGAAATTTTTTCAAACATCCGCAACTGAACGCAAGATCAAAATCCATACGAGCTAAAGCCCCAGTCACATAATGCTCTGCGTCCGGCGTTACGTCCAAAAAAGTCATTTTTTCCGCGGACCCCAGCGGATCCTTTGCCGTCACCAGAAATTTGTACAAAACATGCGGGCAAAAAATGCGGGCGATACGGACAGATACGACCAGATGCGAACACTTGTGTCCACTTGCTGATATTCTTACGAATTGGAACATAATAGTTCTGAACACTTGCGGAGAGTTGCGGATATTTTCGGATAGCTACGGATAGTTACAGATTGTTATTAATAATCATGGACAATTTGGTTTTCTCTTACGATTCCTGCTAAGTCAGTGTATTATGACAGCAAGGTTATCACATTTTGAACTGCCTTACATTGTACACTGGGGAAAACTGAAATTGAATTTCGTACAAGTTGTGAAAAAAATCGTAATCCTTTAAAATTTGCTTAACAATAGTAAAAGCTATATGAAATTTTGAACTTGAAGTTTGAATTTTGTTTGTGCAACTCAAATATGAATAAACGTCATAAATGTAAAGAATATATGTGACCGTGCATCACAAAACGAACAAAAGGTCGCACACACTGATTTTGTGAGAGGACTGAAAATAGGTGAAATGGGTCAACCGAGCCGATCTTGACTTGGCTACCCTTGGTAAATAAGGCCTTATCATTATTATTATTATTATTATTATTATTATTATTATTATTATTATCATTATTATTATTAATTTCAGTTTAATCTGATAATCCCCTCATTGTTGTTACTCCGGTGGTTTCCATCCTGTTTTTTGTCCCATTCATCGCACAACCAGCACGGCTTGATAAAAATTAAGCGCTTGAATAGACACTTGTACTTCAGAGCCTCTTTTCTCAGTTTACACTTTTTTTAAGTGTGTGCATTCTTTCCACTATTTAGATAGGTTAGGAGAGTCCATTTGATTTGAGTAATACATCATTTTAAAGCTTAAAGTCTGCTTTTTCAGAATATGCTCCCAACTAAAATTTCATGTGCGGTGACTTTTTGTGTGTTTTGTGGTGCAGGGTCACATATAACATCACTATACCACAAATAAAATACAAAGAGTAAGAAAATATTACTTGCAGTCATGGAATAGACAAACTGTGGTTACGCTGTCGTTGCTCAGCGATATTCATGACTTACTGGGTTATGTTAAGGAGATATTTATGATAAAGCAATGCTTATTAAATTTACAGAAAAAAAAAGACATCAGAACTTTCAAATACCCCTCCCACACCCAAGTACAATATCAAGTCATCTCTTGAAGTAATGTATTTTCTGTTTGAATTTCTTGTATGCATGTCATTTTGTAATGCGCAGTAGAGTATATTATCATAGTAGCTGCGCAATATAAACGTCCTTTACTTGATTATTATTATTATTATTATTATTATTATTATTATTATTATTATTATTATTATTATTATTATTATAAAAATGTAGGGCCTAATACACATTCGATGGAGCGTAAAGTGCATGGGTAATACTATAGAGAAATAAATTCGTTCTCATTTTATAAAGTTGCCCGTGTCCCACACCTTCCCCGGCCAGAAAAGTGAATAAAATGCTATCACCCCATCCCCTACCCAAAATATTGCTTTTTTTCGAAAAACATACATTCGAAGAGTACAAGAAAAAAAAGTTCAGCACCAAGAGTCAACCAATGTCATGAGTATACATGGTATGGGTGCCACTTAAAATGACCATTAATTGTGGGAGAAATTTCATAATTTGACCATGCAGTTCTGCCTCGAGCAGAATTTGTGGGAGAAATTTCATAATTTGACCATGCAGTTCTGCCTCGAGCTCCACCGCTCCGACTGTGTTGTAGCATTCCTTCAGGTAAAGGCGCTGCAGCTTGGCAACAGGAGTATTGTGCCTTCCCACGAGTCTCTGTGTTCCCATGCGAGTGGAAAACGAAAAACGTCGAAGGGAAGGACGTAATTGTCCGCAACATCCGTAGCTGTCCGTAAATAGCCGTAAGCGGACGAAACTGTTGTGATACGTTAACTTGCGGTTAATTTCGGATACTTACGGTGGACGTAAGCGAACGCATACGGACGGAAGGTAAATTTTTTTGCGGATGGTCTGCGTCCAAGCCACGGGTAGTTACGTTCAGTTACGGATAGTTACGTTTGGTTACGGTTACTTGCGTAAGTTTGCGTCCGTGGCGTCCCTCTGCGAAATTTTGAACATTTCAAAATTTCGCAGGTTCGGCGACGTCATTTTGCGTTTCTTTACGGATGAGTTACGGACAGTTACGTCTACATACGTCCCTGCGGATGCCTGCGTCCACGCTGCGTCCCCCTGCGTCCACTCATTCGTATCTATCCGCGGCGGACGTAATCCATCGTAAAGCACTGTGTGACTGGGGCATAAGACGAGGGACAACCTACTAATGCGAGCAAGGACGAGCAAGGGCGAGCGACAACGAGCTGCTTAACGCAGGCCAACGCAGCTTTACTTTGAACTGCGTTTCACTGCGTATAGTTACGATACCTGCTCGATCCACCTCGACTTTCCTCGCTTTAGTTCGCGTTACCTCGCTTTACCTCGCATCACCTCACTCTACTCCTAGTACTCTGCTCGCATTAGCAAGGACCGTTGCGGATGTAACTCGCTTCATTGCGAATCTAGCTCGTCCGTCGCTCGCTCCCCCTCGTTCATCCTCGCCTTACCTCGTTCCTCCTCGATCCTGTTCGATGCTGCTCGCTTTAGCTCGCTATGACTGCGTATACATCTGTTCATACAAAATCTAGTTAGATTTAATTAGAATTCACTTAGTTGACTAAGAAACACAATATGCGTATCAAATCATGAAGCTTTTGGAATGATTGTGTGCTTTCAGCAACATCAGATTCAAACATATCAGTTTTTAAAAACACCTCAAACTGAGTTTCCCGCTGTTATTGTAGGTTTTGTGGAAAATCTTTTTTTTTTCTCAGAATTGTATTACCACACAATGTATATTGCTGGAAAGTAATTTTTTTAACATAGTAATATGCTCTGTTCAGTCCTCCGACAATTGCAGGTAGTGAGCAAGGTTGTCATTCCTGTTATAGTGACCGTAGGCAAGCCATTTTGAAATAACCTGTAGTGAAGATAATGTCCTGACCCAAAGCGACATTAAGGGTGACCCTATAAGGAAAAGTTGACTTCAGACCATGAAAACAACATTCAGAATCGATTTCATTGACCCAGAAAACCTATAATACAGATTTTGAAAATTATTGTGAAATGTTTACCTTTTTAAACAATGGAAGTGACTTTTGAATTTCAGATGGCGGCCATATTGGATTTGGCCAATGTGACCTCAGGGCGCCCTTCTTGGCGCCCATCAAAAATTGAAATAGTATGGTTTTGGCAACACGTGTGCCAAATTTAGTGCTTTTTAAAGAATTTGAACCAAAAAGTCGTTGTGCTCCCCCCCCCCCTAACTGTAAAATGTCAAAAATTATATACCAGTGAAGCTCTCTACGAGCTTATACGCAGCAGGGCAAACTGATACGCAGCGGATCGAGCCGGAACGAGTAACAGTCGAGTGGATGAGCAGTGAAACGAGGAGAAGCGAGTTCATGCGAGCTGCTACGAGCTAGTGCGAGATGCTACGAGCTAATGCGAGATGCCAGCGAGCAACGAACGAGTGTACACCCGCAACGGGGCGAGCAATCTTCGTACTGAATCGCACTGTTACGAGCAAAAGCGAGCTGGAGCGAGGTGAAAAGCTAACCAAGGCAACCGTAGGCAACCATTTTGTACAAAATATACGAGCTACAACCCAACAATGTGACTGCTACAAAATATTTTGCCGTGGAGTGCTGCGTTAGGCTGCTTTAAGGCTGCGTTCGACTGACGCAGCTATACGCAGCTAAAACCGCAAAGGTGTGAGCTGGGCTTAAGGGCGGACTCACACTGTGCGATTTTTGGTGGTGCGACATCGCAAAGTGTAAATCGCAGTAAAAATCGCACAGTGTAAGTCCGCCCTAAGAGGACGTTGTGGAGACGTCTCCGAGACTTAAGCTGGAGGCTGGCAAAAGTCTTCGTTAAAAGCACAGATTAAAAAAAAAAATGATTCTCTCGCGACTCTCTGGAGACAAGGCTATAGTCTCCAGGTGACGTCACCTGGTTGCCATCTATGTACCTGTATAGTAAACGTTTAATGCTGACATGCCACTTCAAATTGAAAATTGCAGTTAATTCGCCTATATGGAGGCTAATATCTGTGTTATGTATGTGTGCTCTCTACTCTTAGTAATGTATGTCCCTCAGAGCATGGACAACCACGTTTGATTGAAGCTGTGTATGTACACATGCTTTTAATTCTTAAGTTAACTGTACTTTTCATCGTATACGGTCTACTAATGTATACTGAAGATCATTTGTAACTTCTGTACATGGCTTGTTATGTAACGTCCTGTGGAAGAAGAAATTTAAATGAATTGAACCGAATTGAATTAGAATAAGTTGTCGACATATTACTTGTTGAAATATATGCTTGTATACACTGTCAAGCCCAGCCACGCTCACACGCACACAAAATCAAGTCCGCATCGAACTTTATTTTGAACCGAACTTTTAACTCAGTACTTATGTAGTATTATATCCTTATTCTGTAATTGTGACAGTCAATATATAAGTGTAATATACATTCTTATACGTTTAGGTAATCACACAAAAAGTGACTGTCAGTGTGATGAATGTACACAGTAATTATCATTGTTACGGCTTGGCCGTTGTAGATGAACGATGCACAAGAGGATCTCATTGAAAAATATAGAGGCGAGTTATTGTAGGCCTGTATAGTTTCCAGTTTCACCAGGTCAAGTGGTTTAAAGTCGCCTGAGGAATATTCAACTGCCTTCCAACTCCCCATATCCCTCATCCTTTGCTGAGATAAAGTTCAATTCAGGAACTGTTTCTAATATTCATACTGACAATTATTGTATATCTAGGACAAAACCAACGCAAGGTGCAGTAATACACTATACCATATGTTATACATATTTGAATTCACTCATCCGGGTTCCAAATTCGTGACCCCTTCATTCCCTAGCTTGGCCTATATAAATTAATATTGCAAAGTGCGTGTTGCTCGACCTGTTTTCCCTCTTCGAGCTCCTCTCTCTGTCTACTGAAAGGGATGATTTAGTTTTTGTGGTGAGATGGGGCTTCAGGTCTCCGACTTCTTGGTGAGATAATGAGAAATCTCTTTGACCAGAGGTTTTGTTAAAATTGATTTTGAAATGGCGGAGATATCTAAAACAAAGCAATCCTAATAAAAGATGGAACTCACCTTTAATTACGATGACTTTATTTCACTTTGTTTTAGAATATTTCAGTCATTTCAAAACCAGATTTTATCAAATATACTTTGAATTCCTCTTAGAACTGCATGTATCTCACAAAAAGGTAAAAGCTGAATCCCAATCTCAATCAGAAAATATATCATTCCTTTAAAATTGCCCCTCAGTCCACTTCTATCGAGACCAAAAACATCGCCTTTGTTTTCTAGAGATTACGTGCTCTAGTGAAGATTCCTGTCATATTGTCACATGCTAACTTCTTGTTTGGTCAGGGAACTTATGACACCATGCCTTTTTGATTGGACTTTTTTTCCTTCCTTGTTTGTGGAATTGGAACAGTATTGCTTATATATATTTGCTTGTTCTTTATGGAGTGACATTGCGTGTATATGTTTCACCAAAGCAATATACAATCATAGAAAAGCCTCTTTTTTACATTAAAAAGTGTCCCTTTTCCTGACTTGAATTTATTTTGTATCTTCTATTCGTTCTTTATGTAGGGTAGATACCCTTTCATGCACAAGACTGATATTCAAAGGCGTCCACGTAAAAATACAATGGTGTGTAGGGTAAAACAACAAATACAAATTATATAACAATACAACAAAACAAACAAGGAAAAAGTACTCTACATAATAAATATATGTATACTTGTTCACGTCAAAAGTATGGAAAGTGTCCCTAGATAAATGGAATTCTATAAGTCAGCGTATGCAAAGAATCATTCATGATATTAATATCAATCAATGTATATTATAATAACCCAAAAAAAATATGTAGGCCTATATTCAAAACGCAACCTCAAAACTAATCGTGTCTTCCAATATTCTGTTTAAGAATACAAATTGTATCAGTCGATCGAATATCATGTGGCAGATTATTAAAATAATATTCACCTGTTGTTTTTGTTGTGTTTCCTGGAAGTGATTTTTTTTTTAGACGATAATATTGTTTCAACCTTTATTGTTCGGAATTATACACCAATTTGGTGAACCCACGGAGAGGATACATTTTGACAGTCAAAAATATGCTGTTTATTCTTCTTGCATTTACCAATAAATTCGAAATAATAAATGGCAAAAGAGCATTATAGGAAAGGACCTCCAGCCTATAAGGAAGACTTTTTTTTTTAAATCTGGTTTTGCTCTGAGAATACACGCCAATGAAATCCGCATATAGCATGGCGACGATTTCTGTGAAGAGAAAACTAATGAGTAATCCATGGCTTTTATACTCTCGATATCACCCTGAAATAGCACGTCAAGTTGGGATGACATAAAGTTCTTAACTCCATGAACAAAGACGAGCATTCATGCCTTTTAGTGCGGTCGACCCGCTTTTTCAACAGAGGAAGAACTGTCCCTTTTCTGGAGTTTCAGTAGTATTTTTTTTTTTTTGGGGGGGGAGGTCTTAGCTTACTTACTGGGACGTTAACACCTTCAATCCTATACCCCAGTACAAATCAAATACCTATACGCCACTGCCACACATATCTCTCGTGTTCCTAACAAAACGAAAAACAAAAACAAAAACAAAAACGAAAAAACCGTTGGTTTATATTGGATGTAATTATACTCTAAAAACATTTTCGATTTATCCACTTTAAAGTTATGTTAGTTGTTTGTGATACAAAAGCCGATGTGGCTGGATTGAGACGTCTCTTCAATCAAGGTAATGTCATAGACACTTGGTGAATTTTAGTGACCTACGAAATCAATTTAACATACTATAGTACTTGAAGTGATCTAAAATGCGATTTCATAGATACACAGTGTTGGCAATCGTCTCTACCATATCCTCCCCGTGTCTGGATGTTCGTTGTATTGTTGCGGACTTTTGGCAGCTATTCTGATACCCTCCTCGTACCCGCCCCCCCCCCCCCACACCCACACTCACACACGATAAAAAAGAGGCTCTAAAACAGTGGTGGAAGAGAGCGATTTGAAGAAAGAATGAATACACATGCTATGAATGTTATATATTTTGTATGATACATAACACGTATAAACATTTAAAGGACAAGTTCACCTTCATAAACATGAGGATTGAGAAAATGCAACAATATTAGTAGAACACATCAGTGAAAGTTTGAGGAAAATTGGACAATCGATGCAGAAGTTATGAATTTTTTAAATTTTTGTGTTGGAACCGCTGGATGAGGAGACTACTACAGCTTGTGAGTCATATGCGTACAACAGTATAAAGAAAATGTAAAAGAAAATTCAACATATTTTCACTTTTTTCGCATAATAAAAGAGCACTTGACTTGCCTCTTTCTAAAGGCATGGGGAATAATATTACCCATAACATTTGTCGGTAACGAGTCAGGGGAATGTGTACTTTTTTCAACAGATGGAATTTTGTGAAATTCTCTTTATATTTTCCTTATATTGTTGTACGCATGTGACATCTAAGTTATTCATACACTGCAGTAGTCTTCTCATCCAGCGGGTACTGCACAAAAACTTCAAAAATTCATAACTTTTGAACGGATTGTCTGATTTTCCTCAAACTTTCAATGATGTGTTCTACTAATATTGCTACATTCTCTCAATCCTTATGTTTATGAAGGTGAACTTGTCCTTTAATGTACACTGTATATCAATATATATACATTGGAGTATGTTTACAATTACATTTAAAACACACATACATACATACACATCCACACACTGTGAACACACACACACACATAAACAAGCGTGCGCCCACACACACACACACACACACACATATATATATATATGTATACATATATATATATATATATATATAATCATAAGAAGAAAGAGTCTCAAGTACGCCATGGATCCCACGAGAAGTAATAAAAAACTGCTCGTTGGATCCATGGCGTACTTGAGACTCTTTCTTCTTATAATTACAACATTCGAAGTCCAACGCATGGAAAGTTCCAAGATGAACATATATATATATACATATACATATATAATACTTCGGAGTCCTCGTGATGGTCAAACAATATTAATGTGTAGTTGGTGAACAGAAAAATCCCCCTTGAAATTATTATGCATTGCGACCAATTGTTAATATTTGATATGAGTGATTTACAGGTACCGAGATTTGTAATATTCCAATAGTATTGTTCATTGACGATTGCACTATATTGCCTTTTCTCTCCTTCCCGAAAAGTTTAATGGCAAATCGGGTGGAGTGCCATTTGTAATCATTTTGAAGCAAGTCCATCATAAGTTAGATGAGACATTTCCAGTAATACCTCACTTGTTACATGGCAAGAAATATTCTTGAAGTTATGATCAAGAGTATCCCATATTTCCCATTATCTTCTTTGTTTTTAAGCAACTATGATGTTAGATGTCTCAAATTAACAAGAATGGATATACTAGTAGCTCGTTTTGGATCACACGCTTCATACAGTGATTTGCGTCATACAAGCAAACAATTTTGAGAATTCTTTTCAGCAATGAAACAGAACGTCTTGTCACGAAAGACTAATTTGCGATATACAAAAACACATACTGTAATAGTAGTTTCCCAAAGGTCATTGCACGAGCCATCAGTTTGGTACATTAAATGTGACACTTCTTCTATGCCTACAGCACCGCGCACGGCGCGCTAACTTCCGCAGCTCGACGCGCACTCGTCGATTCATGCACGAGTACACCAAGGGGTCCAGAACAGAGTTGCAGTATGCCAGCCACATGGTGAACACGCCAAACCAGTGACCTTCACTGACCCGGATGTACTTTGAGTGGAACAGTAGGTATGGTGTCCAGCATATGATATTAATGAAGACGAGGATAGTCCCTATACGGATGACAACAAACAAACCGAAAATAAGAGCTCTGACTGTAGGAATACTTTAAAGGCCGCAAAATACAGATATCCAATTCGGTCAGATAGACCATGTTTGTCAACTAGGAAAGTCGTTGTCGACCCCAGAAGGGTCTAGAAAACAAACAAAACAACTAAACATTCTGCTTGGTGCCTTGGGTCTGATTTTAATTTTTCGAAATTTTGTTTAAACAATGTCACATGGAGGTTCTATTTAAGAAAATGTCACTTATTCGAACAAAAGAATATGACTCTCGATGGTTAAGGGATGCTTCTATCCAAGCTGGCCATAAAGGGCGTCTATCCAGGATTCGTGACACTCAAAACACTTACAATGCATTTTAATTTTACAACTTAAAAAGCTACGGTTACAACTGAAGTGACAAAAATACAGATAATTATTTTCATTCCCTCTTTTCTTCAATAGATAAGCCCTGATCATCCTCCTTGCCTATTCGTCCTCACCCAATCTTGCCACTCGACTGTGAGCCTGTAGGTGTCGGCGACGTCGGGTCCTCCGGGCTGCCTTCCGCTTTGCACGGGCGGGTGGCACAGGAACAACGTCCTCCTTGTTGCCATGGTGATCTGCCTCAACGCTGTCGACGGATGGATCATCTCTGGACGCAGGGGCTACCGTCTCTGTCTGATCAAGGGAGTGTGGGATACGAACAGACACAGGTGACGAAAGCACGACTTTTAACATGTGTCAAAAGACTTGGTAGATGATGTTCTTGTCGCTATACGTCGACCCACTACAGCTCGATTGCAACTGAAAGACGATAATTGAGATAAGCTTACCAAAAAGAAGAAGAAGAAAACGAAAAAGAAAGGAAGTAAGTGCCTAGACTTGGGGAAAGGATGCGTTTGACTGTTTGCTTCTTGACCGAGGGATTAGAGGCGAAACGGAGTATCTTAAATAGTATAAAACAATTTACCCATAGTGCCAGCCTGGTGCAGTCATAAACAAAAAAGAAGTTTGTTTAGTACACTGACCATGATAATTGTAACATTCACCACCTAACCACCTGCAGTGTGTATGACTAGTATTGTACACGGAAGACTAGAGAGTGAATATGACGATACACGAAAAATTATTTCTTACGTTCGTACACATTCATCACAACTTGCAAGCAGTCAAAATTGTTTCAACACTTGAATCGGATTATTACCAATGACATTAAATGTTATGCGACATTAATTTTTTGTTTGGAGAAATGACACTAGCCTTTAGATGGTAGATGAGTTGAAGCGACTGAAATGTTTTCTATATTGTGTTACTTTGTTCAGCTAGCCTGCATAGAATGTCGAGGATAGCTCAATGTGGCAGTTCTTATTAAGTTACCTGACTGCTCGACCGGTTTTCCTCAAGAGTTCCATTCCTGTCCGAAGGACGACTGGCGGTAAGCACGAAAGAAGATTTTGAAATCTCATAAGTCTTTAGACGCCGTCCCTCTCTCCACAAGTGCCAAGATATGACAGTATAGAAAAAGACTAGTGCGGGAACAATTATACCATAGTTAACTACTGTGCTGAAAACACGGAATTTCTCGTAACTCCAGACGGGCGAGCAATGCTTAGTGTTCACGTTGTATTTGAACTCGCTCAGCCAGCCTGTCGCCACTGTCAGAGCCAAGATGAAACCCATCGTCCACGACATGACAATTAAGAGACCGATACGAAGTCGTTTTGGCGGGGTGCGATGCGATGAGCAGACGATAATGAGGAATCGATCAAATGCAATAGACGATATAAGTGGAAGATTGGTGAATGAAAACCAAGTCGAGAGAAAACCGTTAATCTGTAGGGGGAAATGAAAATATCATCGAAATAAAGTACGTCTTGCTTTTTAAATTGCGCAGACATGACTTTACTTGCATCTTGTTTGTTTGTTCATTTCCATCTTAGAAGATGGCTGGATAGCCCATATTCAGCTAAGTTAAGCTGGTCTTCCATGGGGTCCAGTTGGATGTGAGGTGGGACCACTTCACCGGGTTAAACACCCTGCTCTTTGCGATGGATGAATGAAGCGGGGTCTTTTACGTGCATGAGTTGTGACTCTCTCAGCACACGGGACCTCCATTAATTATGTCGTATCCGAGGACGTCAAAGTGTTGTTCTGAAGTTTAGGCATGACTTTTGAAATAATGTAGTAGGCCAGAAAGCGAAACTATTTACCATGCTTATTATGAAGCATAATGATGAGGAGGTTATCCTAATCCACAAGGTATTAATGTATGTGAATGAAGTTCTCTGAAAAGAAAGTTTACAAACCAACGACAGGAGATTGAAGGATACGCTATGGTGTCTTGTTGTTCCCCGTCCAAACCTTCGAATACAGGTAGGCCCTATCTAAAATTTCCAAAACAAGGCATTTGTTATATCCCTATCAAACCGCGTCAGCGTAGTCTGTCGGTCTGTTGGGAGTCCAATATTTGCACAGTTTCAAGTAATTGAGACAATTTTTTTTTTTTTTGGGGGGGGGGGGGGGGGCAAACAAGTAAAAATGTGTTTTGTGATCTCGCGAGGGCAATGTTATAGCCTCATCAGTATGTGCAAAAAATAATGTGTGCCGAAATACTTTCAAACCTCTACCCCATTGTCTACACGATTCCTTTTTTTTTTCTTTTTTGCTTTGTATATGATACAGGAGTAGGCACACTTGATTGTTACCGCATTTTCATCTTACGCTTTAGGAAAGGTTTAAAAGAGAATATGGATTTCAATCTTATTACCTCGCATATCGTCCTGTGTGAGAGTAAGAATCTTCCTTCGTCGAAGATAGACGCCATGGAGAATGTCATATTTGCCAGGGCCACACCCAGATCCGCCACAGCGAGATTTAACATCAGCAGATTGTGGAGGTTTTGTCTGAGGCTGCGCGTGCGCAGTATAACGACAATCGTCATAAAATTGAAGGACAGCGAGCAAAAGAGGATCATGGATAAGCTGTGAGAGAGATGATATAACAAGTGCGTATACACATGAGTCGTTGAAATGTTTTGTAAGAAATGATTTAACAGCTTTTCTGAGTCATATGAGAGTATTTTTGTAGAAATTCCTAGTAATGTTCACTGTAAAAAAAAATTATAGGTGTTGTTTACCGCCCACCATGTCAAAATATTGATGCTTTTATTACAGATTTTGCGATTCTTTTGGGTAAGATAGATTTAAATTATGCAATTGTTTTATTTTGGGTGATTTCAATGCCCATTTAGCAAAACTGAATGTTAATTGCAAGGTTGATTTATTTTTAGATTTGTTGTTAAGTTTTCATACGCAACCAGTCATCAATAGTCCTACACGTATTACCCAAGCATCTGCTTCTTTGTTAGATAATATTCTTACAAATGTAACTTTCCCTATACAATCAGGTATTCTTGTAAATGACATCAGTGATCATTTACCGATTTTTGCCATTTTATCAGACCCTACTTATATCAAGAATGTGTTGCCATGTAAAAATCAGAGACGTTTGATTAATGAATCTAACTTACGGATTTTTTTTATGAAGATGATTAATATACGGTGGGAAATTTTTTGTTGTTGAAGATGATGTACTTGATAATGATGATATTTTTTTGCAAATATTTCAAGAAAATTATGAAGAATGTTTTCCAAAGAAATTATTTTGTCCAAAGAATAGAAATAAAAAATCATTGTTAACAAAGGATTTACTAAATCTTTGTCATAAAAAAATCACAATTGTATAAGAAATATCCTTTGAATCCCACTTTGTATCGAAAGGAAATGTATAGAAAATGTCGGAATTATGTAACTATGAAGATACGACAAGCTAAAAGAGATTATTTTAATAGGAAATTTGATAAAGTAAAAGGTAATATGAAAAGTATTTGGAAACTGATCAATAATATTTTGTATAAAAGTAAGAAAAATACAGTTATTGAGTCTCTTCATTTCGGTAATGAAAAAGTTACCAACAGTCAAGGTATTGTGAACACATTTAATGAATATTTTGTTAATATTGGTTCAAAATTGCAAGATTTAGAAAATGATGTAAATCAGAATAAGTCTTTTTAAGATTATCTGAAAATGCCAAAGAGTAATACTCTTTTTTGAAGCCAATAACAAATGATGAAATAATAACTATAGTTGATCATATGAAGAACAACATCAGCTCTGGTATTGATGATATTGATATCAAGGTGGTAAAATGTGTTATTTCATTGATTTGTGTTTCATTATGTATTATTTTTGATGAATGTTTACGTACTGGTACTTTCCCTGAAAAAATGAAAACTGCACGAGTCACACCAATACATAAAAAAGGAAAATTAACTGATGTGAATAATTATCGTCCAATATCAGTATTGCCTATATTTTCGAAAATATTAGAGAAATGTATTTATGATAGGTTGATAGAATTTTTGAATAAACATAATATACTCATTAGAAATCAATATGGTTTTAGGCAGAGATATTCAACAGAAACGGCAATATTACAACTAATTGATAAGATAAATCAGGCTATAGATAATAAAGAATATGCTTTAACTGTACTTATTGATTTAACCAAAGCATTTGATGTTATAGACCATTTCATTTTGTTACAAAAATTATGTTATTATGGTGTAAGGGGCACTCCATTGAAATTATTTACAAGTTATCTCTCAAATCGTAAACAAATAACAAACATTAATGGTGTCCCATCTAAACTTAAAGAAATAAAATGTGGAGTACCACAAGGGTCTATTCTTGGGCCTCTTCTTTTTTTTTCTATATAAATGATTTGCCGCATTCAACATATGATGTAGATTATATATTATTTGCAGATGACACAAGTGTATTTTGTAAAAGCACAGACCTAAAGACATTATTTTATAATATGAATGTTCAATTTGATTGTATAAGTAATTGGTTGTCGGTAAACAAATTGATTTTGAATGTTGATAAGACCAATTACATATTATTTGGAACGAGAACTAAAATTGACAGTAATTTGAAATTGATGTATAAAGATGAGGAAATTAAACGAGTATATGATGATAAATTGTTCTGGAATTCTCATGTTAATCATATATGTTCAACAATATCGAAAAGTATTGGTGATCTGTTCAAATTACAATTTCTTCCCCAGAATATTTTAAAGATGTTGTATCATTCGTTTGTTTCAGTTCGCATAAAATACTGTAGTATTGTTTGGGGTTTTACTACAAAGAAAAATATTGATCGTATTCATAAATTAAAGAAACGCAGTATTCGTGTGATAACCCACTCTTCATATTTAGCTCCCAGTAAGCCATTATTTCTTAAGATGAAAATTTTACCTGTTCAAGAATTCATTTCTTTGGAAAGCATGATCTTTATGTTTAAAGTTTCCAACAATGTTCTTTCTGAAGTATTTCACAACCATTTCACTTTGAATTGTTCCGTTTACAATTATCATACCAGGAATGCCCAAAATATTCACACACCACTAAACCGGATTTCAAAAACTCAATCCTCCATATTTTACCATGGCCCTATTCTTTGGAATACTCTTCTTCCAACAGTCAAGAGTAGTAAGACCTTACGTCAATTTAAAAGGCTTTATAAAAAACATATTTTTGATGAAATGTAACTGAATCTGTAAGTATAAGTATGCATTGTTTCCACCTCTGCCTCTTTTCTTCTCCTTTCATTGTATCTTCCACATTTGTTTAATCAATTGAATTTGTATGATAATTGTTTAGTTGAAATGTATCATTAATTGTTTGTAGGGGATGATTTTCAACAAGCCTCGTGTGTGCTTTCTATGATCCCTCCATTCAAAATGTATAAATGTACCAAGGCAATTGTGTTTTGATATTTGTAAATGTTATGTTTTGATATGGAAATAAATGAATCAATGAATAAATGAATGAATAATGATAAAAGTAACAATGTAGGCATGGCATAATTTCAGTCACTTAAATCACACTATAGATTTCTTGTTTGTTGAATTATCTGATTTGATTTGATTAATTCTCTGTATGCTTTTTTTTAGACGTACATCAATTTTCTGCAATATCATTGACACTGTACAAAATAACAGGAATATGTCTATTTTCAACAATTATCATCAAATATGTACATCTGTATTATGATGACACGAGTTACATCTTAATTTGCATGCAGAACAATTGCCAAGAATACGCCCACAGCTTGACTGTTTGCCAACCGATAATGAATAACCCGAAAATTATGGCTAGAGAGCTTCTGAAAGGGATGAATGATAATTGGATTGAAAAAATGTAGATAAGTTGTTTCCATGAGGAAATATGTTCTGTAGTTCGATTTCGAAGGAGAAAGTCAGAAGAGAAATTGAGAAGATAAAGAGAAAGAGTAGTCCTAGATAACCAATTACATCTTCTACAATTAGTGTAGTAGAAGATCTTGAGCAGAAACAAAGAAAAAAACAATAACAAAACTAATAAACACATATACCAATATTAGATAGACAATATGACTATTCTTGGGAGTATATAGAGTGCGTGGGAGGATGGAATATTTTTTGGAGGGGACAATTTAAAATACGTGTATTTTGAACAAATTCTTTCGTCCATTAGGCCTAAACGTATCTTCTCTGTTTAAGAAAAGTAATGGATCAAAGTTCACGCATACACTGTATGAAATTACTTTACTATTAAGTGGAACACCATCCATATTTTGAAGTTGAAAAATCTAAAAGCTTCACCTATAGTCCCGTCTTAACAAAAGATATTTAACAAAGCAAACAGTATGCCTGCTCGTAAAGGTATTTTTACCATTGGGAGCAGTGATTTAAAAAATGTTCGAGCAATTACATTTGATGCATATGTGTCGGTCAGTTGTATCACAAAATATCCTACCAGTAAAAAAAAAATGCAATAAAGTCAGAAATATAAGGAGATATCACTATATTTCTCACTAAACCATAACTGCAGACGGTTTTGTATAGAAACGATTTTATTATAACTATTTTTCACACACATTTTGTATATTTAATTATACTTAACATTTATTGTAATGATCAATATTTTTAGATCTCTTGTTTCTATCCCTAACTCACATTTTAGAACTATTTTGAAGCACTGAAGCTGGGTTTTTGTTTCATCTACAAATGGTAAATAATGTCTTTAAGAAAAAAAAGTATCCTCTGTTGTCCTACTAAGGTAAATTCAATCATTTACAAAATATCGGTGTACCCAAGACTCTGATACTGTAGCACTGTTTGGGACCCACATTAAAGGACATGATTATATATTATCAATTGAAACAACAACAACAATGAAGAAAAGAACTGCATCGTTAGTAACCGGAAATTACAACAGAGAGACTTTAGTTTGTCCTTAGTACAAAAGCTATAGGATGCATGGGAGCCTCTTGTATAGATCGCCGCACAAGAGCTAGGTTCATAATGATTTACAAAGAAAGAAAAAAACCCAGGGACTGATCACACATAATATGCCGGGCAGACAAATTTTCACATAATCTGTCGCTATTAACACTCGCCGCCTACATGGTCAGTTCTCTGCCACATGAGAAATCAAAATTCAGAGCTGCCAAGTCTCACACATTGAGTCGTGAGACTCAAGCATTTAGGGTCTGTTTCACGATCTCACGCATGGCACCCATTTTTCTCACGCATCGGGCGAAGTCTGCAACTTGGGCCTATAATAATGAACATAGCTCAAAGGATTAAAGTGATAGTTGCAATTGAAGGTATATTTCCGTTTTGTCTTTCGAAATAAGTGAAAAATCGCACCATTAAGAGCTAAAAATTGAAAAAGCTCCCTACCGTGGGAGGGGGAAAAAAACCCTCCCACACCCTCGCTCATGCACACATGCGCGCGCCGAGACATTGAGTCATGAAAATCTCACTCATAACAATTTTTTGAACTTGGCATCCCTGAAAATTCAGCAATTAAAGACTGACTGAAATTCTCCCCCTACTCTTGTTAGCCCTGAATGGAATTTACTCCAAGATTGTGTGAGGACATCGCCCCGAACCTTGACACTTTTAAAGCCAATATATCAAACATGGATGTACATGTATGCAACTTAGTCTAGCATGCTCATTTAAAACAAATTAACTATTGCTACCTCTTAAATGTCATCAACAACTCACGGCGACCACTGCACCGTGATAGCCCACAATTGTATGGCGTTGTGTGCATTACCGAACCAACAAAAGATACAAGATAACAAGAGATGAAATCATAAGTGTCAAAGGAGATTTCTAACAGAATCATTAATTGCAGCGAAAATAAAAGATACTCAATACCCCTATCACCTGCCTATCAATATGATTAAACATCAACACTTACATATTATAATAGGGGGAATGTTCGTGAAAATTAATCGATTCTTCTTTTAAGCATTCTAAATGTCAGCAATGAAAGCAGGGATTCATAATGAAATTGAAAAGACCGTGAATATAAAAAACCCCACATGTTTCAAAAGAAAGACTGTGAACAAGAATAGATCACATTCTGGGGAAAAATAGGGGCATTAAACGAAAACAAACCACATGATAGATCGCACTTCTCAATATATCAAATTAAGAAAGTATCAACATTAATGGCAAAAAAGAGAAGAATGTTTTGCACATTTACTTTGCTACTTTATTAGGTGTAAAGTATAATTCATAGTAATGTGGGCAAAAGGGCTGTTTCGAAAAAAAAAACTTATCTCTAAAAATGAGGATTATCATATGAATTGGAATATAGAGGAAGTTGTGCGCTTGATCGATGATTATATTCGACGATAGTTTCAGCATGCTTTTAGATACTATAGCATAAAGGCACACACTGCCTCTGACAAGAGATGACAAATGACATAACTAGTTTGTGCTTGATATTGGGGAGGGTGCAATTTATCTGTCAGCGATTTGCACAAAAAAAAATTTGATTGACTGAGGTTAACTAAAGAAACAACCGCATGTCATACTATTTGTATTTGAAAATGGATAGAGGAAATAGATTTTAAGAGGGTGCTCTACGTTGTATATACCAACAAAATGTAAATAGACTATTAGAAGAACAATATAAATTCTTTGTTGTTTCTTATGGTGTAAAAAAAAAGTGGTAGATTGTAACATTATTGTACGTTTAATAGAAACATTAACTATAATTTGTGACATCTCTTTCAGCAATGTTCAGTAGTTCTTAGTTGAGTTGTTATGAAGAAATATTGAGTGTAATAAGATGTGAATAAGGTATCAGAATTATACAGAAAGAGGTATGAAAATCATGTCTTTCACTGTTTGTCGGTGACTTTGTTGATAACCAGAGTATCACCATGCATACAGTATTTTACATTTCTTTTGATGTATAATGCAAGAGTATCTCGTGTATTTGCTTGTTAAAATTGCTAATAAAAAGTATGACCGCTTCGTCTTTAAGTGAATATTAACTTGGTTTTCAGCCGTTTTGATCTGAAGTTGCCTCCTTTGCCATTTCAGTAATAACGAAAGAGTCAGGTTGTTTTTGTTTTTGTTTTTTCGTTAATAACGAAATATCAATCTCTAGTCAAGAAATATCATCTTTAGAAAAAGCAAATTCATTTCAAGACCAGCACAATAATACCATGGCTCTTCGGTAGGGAAATTCACCCAGGATAACCAAACTGGGAATAAAGTACACAAGATAATAGTTTGTTGTGCATAGCTCACATCAAGAAAGTCGAATTGAGTTAAGAGAGAAGTGATGGTGGAACCAACACCATTGTGAACACTCTATCGGATAAGGCTATGGAGATTATGTATTGGGGGAGGGAGGTTCTAAAGTTACCCGAAGGGTATATTAATGGGCAAGATGTTTTACCGTCCATGCACTCTTTTTAACCCACTTC
Organism: Diadema antillarum; assembly: GCF_040938485.1. Taxonomy (NCBI): domain Eukaryota; kingdom Metazoa; phylum Echinodermata; class Echinoidea; order Diadematoida; family Diadematidae; genus Diadema; species Diadema antillarum. The sequence goes on along the minus strand of NW_027271161.1, from coordinate 467,209 downwards.
TGAATACCCGGGATTTTGCAAGACTGTAGTAAGAACACCTTGTTTCCTTCTCCTCTACTTCTAATCATGTAGGCTAGCCTACATTAAATTGATTATTGCATGTATTACTGTTATTGTATTTATCATGTCATCATTGTCATCGTCGATATCGTTATCATTGATATCATTGTCATTATCGTATAGATTATTATATTCTGGAATGGTTACGTCAATTCTTTCGCCAAATTGATACGTTTAGCACTTATCTGATGTCTAAACCTTTAGACGAAATTAGGCCCGAATTATGATTCGAACGCAAGGTCTGTTATTACTTCCGTGTGATTCGTTTGACTTGATTAAGTAATTGACGCATTAAATTCAAAGAGGCAGTTTTTTTTCTAGCTCCGTGAGGATTTCGCCACATTAAAGACAGATGATTCAAGTTTTCTGATGATTGAATGTTGTTGATGTTGTTGTTTTTTAATGGGCACACACCAACGTTTATAGTCATTTTTTGCAGCAATAAATCATCTCACACCTTGAATTTCAGACATTAGAAGCTACATTACAAGGTGTGTAACGACAATTATCTATACGAACGTCTACAGTCAAAAACCCAGTGTGGTATAGGAAAATTGGAACACACTTCAAAATACATTTCTTGAAGCGAGTTGTACTTCTCAAAGGAATCTTACCTCAGTGCCTGTAAGGGTTTATCCTCATATTGCCCCCTGCCTTCACCAGTAGATGGTGTACTGTGTGTTATGTCCATGGAATCATTCATTCTCGTTATAGAAGGACGATCGCACAGTCTTGACCTCCCGCATGAGGAATGTCAGAGAACAGTGTAAACAGATGGATAGACAACAATAATTGTGTACGTGTTGAGACCTGCGATGAGAACTTCAAGGGTGTGCGTGACAAGAAACTAATTAGGAACTGATGTCAAGCACTTATGAAAGTATTAGAAAAGATAGAAAAGTATCCGGACATGGTGACCATACATCTTATTGCGGTATGACCCTTGGTAAGATTTGGCATATGCAACAATGCATTGTGAAGTAGCTGAAACCGATTCTTGGATGAACATTCATGGTCACTATATTTTATGCGATTTTATTGCTATCCTTTCACAACCTCAATCTATACTCATGTCAACAAAAATGTCTGTCAAATGACATTGATGTATTAGTTTGGAAGAATACACTGTGCACTGTGCTTATTGTGTATCGTGTCTTTCTGTCTTTTTACTTATTTTGTATTATACTTCGTGACTTAGAATCTACTTACAAATATTGTTAGAAAAATATGATTTGTTGAATATATACTGCGTACTATGTGTTAATAATAATAAATCATTTATTAAGCGCAGAAACTATGTCTATATATTCTACTGCGCTTCAAGAGCTCTTAAGTTCCTATGTTGCACAATGCTGCATGGGAAGTACAAAAAGAAATAAGCCCATGCTAAAACAAAAAAGTTTTCACTTTTAATTTAAAATTATTTAAAGTCTGACATTTCCGAATGTCTAATGGTAATCTATTCCACAACCTAGGGGCTGCACAAGAAAATGATCGGTCACCTAAGGTAACTTTTGTTTTGATTTGGGGTATCTGCAATGTCAATCTATCATTTGTACTGCGGAGATTATGGCTATGAGTCTGAGATTTAAAGTTCAATGATTCACTGATATAACCAGAGGCCTGACCATTCAGAGCTTTATAAACCAGCATCAATATCTTGAAATCAATTCTTTGGCGAATGGGCAGCCAGTGCAATTCCTTTAGAAGTGGTGTAACATGAGCAAATCTTGGGAGATTACAAATCAATCTTGCACACGTGTTTTGAACCCGCTGACTTAACTATCTGTGAATCCGGTAATCCGTATAATAGACTGTTACAATAATCTAATTTGCTTATAACACATGCGTGGACAATCGTCTTCATGCTTTCCTGATCGAAATATTTACGGATGCGTCTCAAATTATATATCATATAATATGCTGATTTACATACACTAGTAACCTTAGATTCCATATTCAAATGGGTATCAAAAAACACCCCCAAGTTTCTCACATTATTGGATGGTTTTATAACAGTATCAGCGAGTGATATACCATTTGATTCAAATTTAGAGACTTGCCGTTACGTGGAATGCCAATGACTAACAATTCCGTTTTCTTATCATTTAACATCATTTTGTTTTGTAATGTCCAGGTTCTAATGTACTCAATACATGATTCTAACACAGTTATGCAGTAGTCTTCGTTTGGTGTGTTAGGGTGGAATGACAAATATATTTGTGTGTCATCTGCACAACAGTGACAAGTGATAGCAGGAAACTCCTTTTCAATATTTGTGAGGAGTCTACTTGTGTACAGTGTAAACAGTAGGGGACCTAAACGTGACCCCTGTGGGACACCAAAAGGTACCGTGAACACATCAGAGACAATGTCTTCCATTTCAACTGTCTGTTTTCTACCATTTTGTTTGGATGGAAAAGAGTAAAATGAACTAAATTGAATTGAGTTCTGGTCATTGTCATAAGTAATACCTTTAATTTGATAAAGGAGTCGTTCATTATGCAGAAATTAGATGAGCTCGAGGAAGCAACTCCTTCAAAGTCAATCTTCTGTCATTTTCAATTTCGAATTCAAGAATTTAGTATACCTTCAATTTGATAAAGGAGTCATTCATACGCACAAATCAGAAGAGCTCGATGAAGCAATTAGTCATTCGAAGGCAAATTTCAGTCATTTTCAATTTCGAATTCAAGAATTCAGTATTCATTATTATCATTCAAATCAGATTGCCAGAAAGCACGCTGTGTGACGCTCCAGACTCTTTAAATATTATGCACCATGCATTCGAATCTAAACCTGCCTACCGCGTACATCATCAGACACAATGTGTTTACCAAGCGATCATTAATTAGACGCCTGTCAATGCCGGAGTAAGGGCAATTAGCCAGTCTGTAGTTCCACTGTGCGCATTAACAGAAAAAAAAAGTCATTTGTGATAACAGGCATGTTGGTTTCTTTTAAGTCCTTTTGATAAGCATCTGTGACGTAGTGATTATTCATGACATCCTCTTAAACGCTGCTTGCCAGCACGTCCACCTCACAGCAAGAAATTGTTCATTAAAGCCTTGATAGTACTTGTCAAAATAAAAAAGGTTTGTAAATGCATTTGATGCATGAAATGAAAAGGATGCCCGCAAGTTAAAATTGAATTATCACCAGGAGCCTGTTGCATAAAACTTTTCATCTGAGAAAAACTCGGGTTACTTTAAACAGAGTCTTTCTTGCGTTAAAGTCAATGGCAGGGTCATATACTGACTTGAGTTTCTATTTCTTACAAGAGCTTTTCTCAGATTAAAAAAAAAAAATATGCAACAGGCCCCTGGTCTACACAGGTTCATTCTGTGTGTTTGAACATAAATTTCATAAATTCTTACGTCAGGCAAGACTATGCATTGTCTCTTTGAGGAGGAGTGAAGCGCCTAATCAAGTGAGAGAAAAAGAGAGGTCATTGTCCAAATATGCACATGAGGTCATTACGGACTGGCTTATTCAAACATCTATAGAGGAACAACTTAGGTTACACAGAAGGGACTATACAAGGGTGGGCGAATAAGACGACACCGTCATGTCACAATCTTTTTTTGTTTGGAAATCAGTAAATGATGTGTAATACCTCACTAGTATGTAGCAGGTTGAAGTTTATGACAGTTGATATTGTGTAACATCTTTAACTTCTCATGCATAAGTAACTAGTTCTGCTTTGAATCGATCACATTTCCTGACAATATTCCTCTGTAAACCTCCACGCGTTTCAGCTCGCAAACAACTAACTATACACAGCCCAGTCGCTGTACATGGTTTTCGCATAGCGTAGTAACAGCGTCTGGTCGGGCTAGCAAACAACTATTCATGAAGCACCATCACAGTATGATGGAGCACGAGGTTGAGGATATGAGGATAGCACGATACATTATGGTTCATTGTTGGTTATGCCGAGTGGAAAAAGAACAGGGTTAGGCCTATCAGATTGTGATCCCTGTCAACAGTAATTCCTTATGATTTAGATTTTGAAATCAACTGTGTGGAGACTAATAAAGGTATCACAACTTCATGTAACAACGTACTCTGCTCTGTGGTCCCAGCTTTACTGCGCATGCTTGCATACCAATGAGAACCAGTCGAATTCGAAGGCCGAGTAGCATTCACGAATGAGGGCGCCATTCATCTCACTATAGGGCTTTTTACACTTGTAAATTTTTGCTTAGCCCCGGACCAACGGTGGGGCTAAGGGGGGGCCTTAGCCCCACCGTTGGTACGGGACTATCCTTAGCCCACTTTCTGTTTACACTCGTTTTTGCCAAAGTGGGCTAGCCCCACCGATAGTACGGTAGGCCCTACTATCTGGCCCTGCAAAATAGCAGGGGTTAGCACCGCAATTGCGGTGCCAAGCAAGTGAGTGTAAACAGAACGAAAAAATAATCCTGGGCTAACCGACGGAGACAAAGTCCGACCTTCACTGACCAATCAGAAACGAGGTAATCAAGTGCTGCCGGTGCGTGCGTGTACGTGTACAATACACAGCGTAATTATGAATATTCATGTGGTTTGGAAAGTCTGGGGCTAAGAAATACAAGTGTAACTAGAGATTGTAATTTGTCATTACTGACAAATTAAGGTGATCCGATTTTTTTTTTTCATCAATGATTCGTGTCCTGATCGCAATAGGCATGACCATACAGGTTTCGTCTGTTGTTAAAAACGTTGACCGTGTGATGTTTGAATTCTCGTTTAGAAAAGGGAGTCATATCTGCCATCTTTGGTACCAAATTCCGTATACACTAGATAACGAAGATACAACAACAAATACATATGACCTTTGACCCACCTTTACACTCCCAAGATGGCATCTGAGGAAAAAGTGGTTATTTTGTGAAATGATTCTTGCGACATCGCGTCTATACGTGTGCAAAATATGGGAAATGGTGATAGGACAGGTATTCGCCAAGATACAAGATGAAACATTTATGACCTTTGACCCTAATTTACATACCCAAGATGTTGTCCGATCAAGTAGTTGTTATTTTATGAAATAATGTACGTGACATGAACTAAACATGTGCAGAATATGGGGGTGATAGGGCGTGTTTTTCTTGAGTTATTGCAAAGAAAGTTGCAGAAAGAAAGAAATATCTCAATACATAGAAGATAAGCTTTAATTTCAACCAAGTTTTTTATCGTGATCCCGACATCGTATGAAAAAACAAAATCAAACTTAACGATAGCCCAAAGTCTCAGCTACAACATATTAAAATCTGGGAGAAATTCACTGAAGGGTAAGTGAGCTAGTGCTCGATAAAGACAATCATGTCAATTTTCACATTTAAAAAAATTCCCTCCCATAGAGATAACACGTCATAACGAAGATACAAAAAGAAGTACATATGACCTTTGACCTCAATTTGCACAGACAAGATGGCATCTGAGTAAAAAGTGGTTATTTTGTGAAATGATCCTTGTAACATGGTCTTTGCGTTTGCAAAATATGGGAAAGATAGGACATGTATTCACTAAGATACAGGATGAAACACTTATGACCTTTGACCCTAATTTACATACCCAAGATGGTGTCCGATCAAGTAGTTGTTATTTTATGAAATAATGTACGTGACATGAACTAAACATGTGCAAAATATGGAAGTGATAGGGCGTGTTTTTCTTGAGTTATTGCAAAGAAAGTTGCAGAAAGAAAGAAATATCTCAATACATCGAAGATAAGCCTGAATTTCAACCAAAATTTTTGACATGATCCCGACATCGTATGAAAAAACGAAGGGCACATCCACGGTAGCGTAAAGTCTCAGCTACAACATATCAAAATCTGGGAGAAATTTACCGAAGGGTAAGTGAGCTAGTGCTCGATAAAGATAGTCATGTCAATTTTCATTTCCAGAAAAACTGCACTCCCATAGAGATAACACGTAAACTGGTCAAATTTGACAAGGTTACTTTCAATCCATTTTTATGAGGTGATACCGTTATCCAATCAAAATTTTGTAAATTTATGTTTGAAAGAACATTAGATAAGGTACAACATACTGAAATCTGGGTGAAAATTGACAAAGGACTAGTGAGATACGCTCGAATGAACTTGAAATTTGATGACGTCATTTTGAAAATTTACTTTTTTTACTTTATTAAGAAATTTGCTATCTTTTAATCATTTGTCAGCATTGCCACCCCATGAAATGACATGTACAACTCATCAGGTTTTAAAATATGTAAAGAAAATGGGGGGTCACCGTCCATCCTGACGAGTAAAATCGAATTTAAAATTAGCAGTTTTTTGGCATAGTTGCACTGTATATCGCCATTGACGCGCGCGCAGAATTTCAACTTTGACGGGCCCGTATGACGTCATATTGAGTCGCATTGATTTGAAACTTGGTATGAATATTCCTTAACATTTCAGACATCCGATCAAAGTGAAAAAACTGGAAATTTCAATTGCACATGGACTGTGCGTGCGTATATGCGCGCGCGCGTACGCGTCCGTAAATTTTTTTCAATTTTTCAAAAAATGCTCCAAATAGTCTAAAACGTGTCCAAAAAAATTTTGAGCTCGATTGGAGCATACAAATATTTCAACGCGCGCGTACGCGCACGTTTTAAGAGAAAATATGAATTTTGAGAACATGAGTAGAATGCGCATAATTTGAAATATATGTGACGTAAATTTCATTGAAAAATTTTATTCCATTAATGAGATATGATTGAGAATGTGTTTTCATATAATGACGTCATAGTGACGTCACGGTCGACTGATCACAATGATACATTAGATTTGTCGTCTTTTGGACATGATGCATACATGGTATAATTTTGAAATTGATAGGCAGCGGACTTTCTGAGCTAACCTCTGCACAACTTTTGCGGAGAAATAAAGAAACAAAGAAGAAGAAAGAATCCGTACAGATACAGAAGGTGATCCGAAGGATACTCGGATCACCTAACTAGAGATTGTAATTTGTCATCACTGACAAATTAAGGTGATCCGATTTTTTTTTTAATCAATGATTCGAGGTCTGATCGCAATAGGCAACACCATACAGGTTTCATCTGTATTTAGAGACATTGGTTGTGTGATGTTTGGATTCTCATTTAGAAAAGGCAGTCAAATCTGTCATCTTTGGTTCCAAATTCTGTATACACTAGATAACGAAGATACAGCAACAAATATATAATTTAGGCATGACCATACAGGTTTCATCTGTGTTTAGGGACATTCGCCGTGTGATATTCGGAATCTCATTTAGAAAAGCGAGTCAGATCTGCCATCTTTGGTACCATATTCCGTATAACACGTCATAATAAAGAGACAGAATGAAGTATATTTGACCACTGACCTCACTTTGCACAGCCAGGATGGCATCTAAGCAAAATGTGGTTATTTTGTAAAATGATTCTTGTAACATGGTCTTTGCGTGTGCAAAATATGGAAGAGACAGGACATGTATTCACTAAGATACAGAATGAAACATTTATGACCTTTGACCCTAATTTACATACCCAAGATGGTGTCTGATCAAGAAGTTGTTATTTTATGAAATAATGTACGTGACATGAACTAAACATGTGCACAATTTGAGGGTGATAGACGCTGTTTTTCTTGAGTTATTGCAAAGAAAGTTGCAGAAGAAAAGAAACATCTCAATACATTGAAGATAAGCTTTAAATTCAACCACGTTTTTTAACGTGATCCCGACATCGTATGAAAAAAACGAAGGGTAAAATACAATAGCCCAAAGTCTCAGCTACAACATATTAAGATCTGGGAGAAATTCACCGAAGCATAAGTGAGCTATTGCTCGAAAAAGATTGTCATAGCTTCATTCGCAGAAAAACTGCACTCCCATAGAGATAACACGTCATAATGAAGATACAGAAAGAAGAATATATGACCTTTGACCCCACTTTGCACAGACATGATGGCATCTGAGCAAAAAGTGTTTATTTTGTGAAATGATTCTTGTAACATGGTCTTTGCGTGTGCAAAATATGGGAGAGATAGGACATGTATTCACCAAGATACAGGATAAAACATTTATGACCTTTGACCCTAATTTACATACCCAAGATGGTGTCCGATCAAGTAATTGTTATTTTATGAAATAATGTACGTGACATGAACAAAACATGTGCAAAATATGGGATTAATAGCCATTGTTGTTGTTCATCTATTGCACAGAAAGTAGTAGAAAGAAAGAAAAATAAAGAAAAAATTATGTTATTTTTATAGAAATTTGAAGGAGAAGCATGAAAAAACCAGAAAAAGATAAAGTTAGGAAAGGAGATTAAGACTAACTACAGAAAAAAAAGGAAAAAAAGTGTTCAAAAAAAAAAACTGGCAGGGGTGAGCATCGAACCAGCAGGGACCTTAGGATTACGAGTCGGATGCGCTATGCAATGACCTATTTCATGCTCCATAGGCCCTGTGTATTAAGCAAAATGACGCTGCATCGAAGCCACATGCAATTTTTCAACCAAGTTTTTCGATGTGATACCAACGTTGTATGAAAAAATGGAGGTCACAACTACGATAGCCCAAAGTCTCAGCTACAACATACTAAAATCTGGGAGAAATTCACCGAAGCATAGGTGAGCTAGTGCTCGAAAAAGAGAGTCATGTCAATTTTCACTGCCAGAAAAACTGCTCTCCCATAGAGATAACACGTAAACTGGTCAAATTTTACAAGGATACTTTCAATCCATTTTTACGAGGTGATGACGTTGTTCAATCAAAATGTTGTTATTACATTGATGAAAGAACATTTCATAAGCTACAACATACTGAAATCTGGGTGAAAATTGGCGAAATTTAAGTGAGATACGCTCGAGTGAATTTGAAATTTGATGACGTCATTTGGAAAATTTACTTTGTTTACTTTATTAAGAAATTTGATATCTTTTAATCATTTTTTCAGTATCGCCAACCCATGAAATGACATGTACAACTCATCAGCTTTCAGAATATGTCAAGAAAATGGGGGATCACCGTCCATCCTGACGAGTAAAATCCGATTTAAAATTGGCGGTTTTTTGGCATAGTTGCACAGTGTATCCCCATTGACGCACGCGCGGAATTTTGAATTTGACGGGCCCGTATGACGTCATATTGAGTCGGATCGACTTGAAACTTGATAGAAATATTCCTTGACATTGTGGACATCCGATCCGTGTGAAAAAACTGAAAATTTCTATTGCATATGAGCTGTGCGTGCGTATATGCGCGCGCGCGTACGCGTCCGTCCGATTTTATCAATTTTTCAAAAAATGCTCCAAATGGTCTGAAACGTGTGCAAAAAAAATTTGAGCTCGATTTGAGCATACAAATATTTCAACGCGCGCGTACGCGCACGTACCAAGAGAAAATGTGAATTTTGAGAATATGAGTAGAATGCGCATAACTTGAAATATATGTGACGTAAATTTCATTGAAAAACTTCATTCCATTAATGAGATATGATTGAGAATGTGTTTTCATATAATGACGTCATAGTGACGTCACGGTCGACTGATCACTTTGATTTTAGTTCGATTGCCGTCTTTGGGACACGATACATACATGGTATAAGTTTGAACTTGATAGGCAGAGTACTTTCTGAGCTAACCTCTGCACAACTTTTGGGGAGAAATAAAGAAAGAAGAAGAAGAAGAAGAAGAAGAAGAAAGAATCCGTACAGATACAATAGGTGATCCGAGAGGATACTCGGATCACCTAACTAGAGATTGTAATTTGTCATCACTGACAAATTAAGGTGATCCGATTTTTTTATCAATGATTCGAGTCCTGATCGCAATATTCATGACCATACAAGTTTCATCTGTGTTTAGAGACATTGGCCGTGTGATGTTTGCATTCTCATTTAGAAAAGGGAGTCATATCTGCCATCTTTGGTACCAAATTCTGTATACACTGAATAACGAAGATACAGCAATGAATACATATGGCCTTTGACCCACCTTTGCACTCCCAAGATTGCATCTGATGAAATAGTGGTTATTTTGTGAAATGATTCTCGCGACATCGTCTATACGTGTGAAAAATATGGGAAAGATAGGACAGGTATTCACTAAGATACAAGATGAAACATTTATGACCTTTGACCCTAATTTACATACCCAAGATGTTGTCCGATCTAGTAGTTGTTATTTTATGAAATAATGTACGAGACATGAACTAAACATGTGCAAAATATGGGGGTGATAGGGCGTGTTTTTCTTGAGTTATTGCAAAGAAAGTTGCAGAAAGAAAGAAATATCTCAATACATAGAAGATAAGCTTTAATTTCAACCAATTTTTTATCGTAATCCCGACATCGTATGAAAAAACGAGGGAAATGAAACGATAGCGCAAAGTCTCAGCTACAATATATTAAAATCTGGGAGAAATTCACCGAAGGGTAAGTGAGCTAGTGCTCGATAAAGACAATCATGTCAATTTTCACATTAAAGAAAATTCCTTCCCATAGAGATAACACGTCATCACGAAGATACAAAAAGAAGTACATATGACCTTTGACCTCAATTTGCACAGACAAGATGGCATCTGAGTAAAAAGTGATTATTTTGTGAAATGATCCTTGTAACATGGTCTTTGCGTGTGCAAAATATGGGAAAGATAAGACATGTATTCACTAAGATACAGGGTGAAACACCTATGACCTTTGACCCTAATTTACATACCCAAGATGGTGTCCGATCAAGTAGTTGTTATTTTATGAAATGATTCACGTGACATGAACTAAACATGTGCAAAATATAGAAGTGATAAAGGCCGTCCTTCTTGAGTTATTGCAAAGAAAGTTGCAGAAAGAAAGAAATATCTCAATACATCGAAGATAAGCCTGAATTTCAACCCAATTTTTTGACGTGATTTTGACATCGTATGAAAAAACAAAGGGCACACTTACGGTAGCGTAAAGTCTCAGCTACAACATATTAAAATCTGGGAGAAATTTACCGAAGCTTAAGTGAGCTAGTGCTCGATAAAGATAGTCATGTCAATTTTCATTTCCAGAAAAACTGCACTCCCGTAGAGATAACACGTAAACTGGTCAAATTTGACAAGATTACTTTTAATCCATTTTTACGAGGTGATACCGTTATCCAATCAGAACACTGTAATTTTATGTTTGAAAGAACATTAAATAAGCTACATCATACTGAAATCTGGGTGAAAATTGACAAAGGACTAGTGAGATACGCTCGAATGAACTTGAAATTTGATGACGTCATTTTGAAAATTTACTTTTTTTACTTTATTAAGAAATTTGATATCTTTTAATCATTTTGTCAGCGTTGCCAACCCATGAAATGACATGTACAACTCATCAGTTTTCAAAATATGTAAAGAAAATGGGGGGTCACCGTCCATCCTGACGAGTAAAATCGGATTTAAAATCGGCAGTTTTTTGGCATAGTTGTACTGTATATCGCCATTGACGCGCGCGCGGAATTTCAACTTTGACGGGCCCGTATGACGTCATATTGAGTCGGATTGACTTGAAACTTGGTAGAAATATTCCTTGACATTTCAGGCAGCCGATACGTGTGAAAAAACGGGAAATTTCTATTGCATATAAGCTGTGCGTGCGTATATGCGCGCGCGCGTACGCGTCCGTCCAATTTTTTCAATTTTTCAAAAAATGCTCCAAATGGTCTGAAACGTGTGCAAAAAAAATTTGAGCTCGATTTGAGCATACAAATATTTCAACGCGCACGTACGCGCACGTACCAAGAGAAAATGTGAATTTTGAGAATATGAGTAGAATGCGCATAACTTGAAATATATGTGACGTAAATTTCATTGAAAAACTTCATTCCATTAATGAGATATGACTGAAAATGTGTTTTCATATAATGACGTCATAGTGACGTCACGGTCGACTGATCACTTTGATTTTAGTTCGATTGCCGTCTTTGGGAGACGATACATACATGGTATAAGTTTGAAATTGATAGGCAGAGTACTTTCTGAGCTAACCTCTGCACAACTTTTGGGGAGAAATAAAGAAAGAAGAAGAAGAAGAAGAAGAAAGAATCCGTACAGATACAATAGGTGATCCGAGTGGATACTCGGATCACCTAAAAAGGTCAGTTTTCTCCTTAGCCCCGGACAAGAGATAGTACGGGACTAATTGGCGAGTGTAAAAAGCTGAAAAAATTGGTACGGGACTAACGATAGTCCTGGGTCAGAGAAAGTCCGGGGTTAAGAAACGCAAGTGTAACTAGAGATTGTAATTTGTCATCACTGACAAATTAAGGTGATCCGATTTTTTTTATCAATGATTCGAGTCCTGATCGCAATAGGCATGACCATACAAGTTTCATCTCTGTTTAGAGACATTGGCCGTGTGATGTTTGCATTCTCATTTAGAAAAGGGAGTCATATCTGCCATCTTTGGTACCAAATTCTGTATACACTGAATAACGAAGATACAGCAATGAATACATATGACCTTTGACCCACCTTTGCACTCCCAAGATTGCATCTGATGAAATAGTGGTTATTTTGTGAAATGATTCTCGCGACATCGTCTATACGTGTGAAAAATATGGGAAAGATAGGACAGGTATTCACTAAGATACAAGATGAAACATTTATGACCTTTGACCCTAATTTACATACCCAAGACGTTGTCCGATCTAGTAGTTGTTATTTTATGAAATAATGTACGAGACATGAACTAAACATGTGCAAAATATGGGGGTGATAGGGCGTGTTTTTCTTGAGTTATTGCAAAGAAAGTTGCAGAAAGAAAGAAATGTCTCAATACATAGAAGATAAGCTTTAATTTCAACCAATTTTTTATCGTCATCCCGACATCGTATGAAAAAACAAAGGAAACAAAACGATAGCGCAAAGTCTCAGCTACAACATATTAAAATCTGGGAGAAATTCACCGAAGGGTAAGTGAGCTAGTGCTCGATAAAGACAATCATGTCAATTTTCACATTAAAGAAAATTCCCTCCCATAGAGATAACACGTCATAACGAAGATACAAAAAGAAGTACATATGACCTTTGACCTCAATTTGTACAGACAAGATGGCATCTGAGTAAAAAGTGGTTATTTTGTGAAATGATCCTTGTAACATGGTCTTTGCGTATGCAAAATATGGGAAAGATAGGACATGTATTCACTAAGATACAGGGTGAAACACTTATGACCTTTGACCCTAATTTACATACCCAAGATGGTGTCCGATCAAGTAGTTGTTATCTTATGAAATAATTCACGTGACATGAACTAAACATGTGCAAAATATAGAAGTGATAGAGGCCGTTTTTCTTGAGTTATTGCAAAGAAAGTTGCAGAAAGAAAGAAATATCTCAATACATCGAAGATAAGCCTGAATTTCAACCCAATTTTTTGACGTGATTCTGACATCGTATGAAAAAACAAAGGGCACACTTACGGTAGCGTAAAGTCTCAGCTACAACATATTAAAATCTGGGAGAAATTTACCGAAGCTTAAGTGAGCTAGTGCTCGATAAAGATAGTCATGTCAATTTTCATTTCCAGAAAAACTGCACTCCCATAGAGATAACACGTAAACTGGTCAAATTTGACAAGATTACTTTTAATCCATTTTTACGAGGTGATACCGTAATCCAATCAAAATATTGTAATTTTATGTTTGAAAGAACATTAAATAAGCTACATCATACTGAAATCTGGGTGAAAATTGACAAAGGACTAGTGAGATATGCTCGAATGAACTTGAAATTTGATGACGTCATTTTGAAAATTTACTTTTTTTACTTTATTAAGAAATTTGATATCTTTTAATCATTTTGTCAGCATTGCCACCCCATGAAATGACATGTACAACTCATCAGCTTTCAAAATATGTACAGAAAATGGGGGGTCACCGTCCATCCTGACGAGTAAAATCGGATTTAAAATTGGCAGTTTTTTGGCATAGTTGCACTGTATATCGCCATTGACGCGCGCGCGGAATTTCAACTTTGACGGGCCCGTATGACGTCATATTGAGTCGGATTGATTTGAAACTTGGTATAAATATTCCTTAACATTTCAGACATCCGATCAAAGTGAAAAAACTGGAAATTTCAATTGCACATGAGCTGTGCGTGCGTATATGCGCGCGCGCGTACGCGTCCGTCCGATTTTTTCAATTTTTCAAAAAATGCTCCAAATGGTCTGAAACGTGTGCAAAAAATTTTTGAGCTCGATTGGAGCATACAAATATTTCAACGCGCGCGTACGCGCACGTTTTAAGAGAAAATATGAATTTTGAGAACATGAGTAGAATGCTCATAATTTGAAATATATGTGACGTAAATTTCATTGAAAAATTTCATTCCATTAATGAGATATGATTGAGAATGTGTTTTCATATAATGACGTCATTGTGACGTCACGGTCCACTGATCACAATGATACATTAGATTTGTCGTCTTTAGGACATGATGCATACATGGTATAATTTTGAAATTGATAGGCAGCGGACTTTCTGAGCTAACCTCTGCACAACTTTTGCGGAGAAATAAAGAAAGAAAGAAGAAGAAAGAATCCGTACAGATACAGAAGGTGATCCGAAGGATACTCGGATCACCTAAAAAGCCCTTATACCAGCGGAGATAGCAGGGAAGGACGATTTTTGAGCAGTGAGCTAGAAAACTGCCATACCTCGATGCATGCTTCCTCATTCAGTCACAAGCCGAAATCAAACGGCTCATAAGGCGTCATCATTATTATTATGCGGAATACTTCCATCTACATTCTTTTGATAAGAAGGGTTGTACTTATGGTTCTGAAAATTCCTCCCATTGCTTATATATATATATATATATATATATATATATATATATATATATATATATATATATATATATATTATATCAAGGTGGTCATCAGAAGTGAATGGGGGATGAAACTGAAAAGACATTACGAAACAAAGGAACACAAGACATTACAGAGGGTGAAAGAACAGAAACAAGTGACACATGATCTTCACAACGCAGAAATGTATGGAGCCTGTCAAGAAGAAGTAATTTGTGTCTGATAAAGAAACATGTAGGCCTTTTAGACCTACATGCGAATGTCAGCTTGCATTAACCATGCTGAGCCTCAGGTGAGACTTGATATTGGTTTAAGAGGTTTCGTTGTATCAATAATTGAAGGTATTAAACCTGAGTGCATGTTCTTATCCAAGGAAACATGTAAGCATGCAACATTAGAGTCAGTGGGTTCTAAATGCATCTAATATACATATTGGTCATCAAATGCAATTTTTGTTCAGGTCTTATAAATATCCCCCCCCCCCTTATTCAAGATTTTGATAAAGTGTTTGATTAAGACGCAATGAGAATTGCTACAAAGATACCAGTATTATACGCAATGCTCTGTTTGGTAACTGCTAGTAACCGGTTCGTCGGTGTTGTTGTTGTTGTTTTGTTGTTGTTGTTGTTGTTAGGTGATCCGAGTATCCTTCGGATCACCTTCTGTATCTGTACGGATTCTTTCTTCTTCTTTGTTTCTTTATTTCTCCGCAAAAGTTGTGCAGAGGTTAGCTCAGAAAGTCCGCTGCCTATCAATTTCAAAATTATACCATGTATGCATCATGTCCCAAAGACGACAAATCTAATGTATCATTGTGATCAGTGGACCGTGACGTCACTATGACGTCATTATATGAAAACACATTCTCAATCATATCTCATTAATGGAATGAAATTTTTCAATGAAATTTACGTCACATATATTTCAAATTATGCGCATTCTACTCACGTTCTCAAAATTCATATATTCTCTTAAAACGTGCGCGTACGCGCGCGTTGAAATATTTGTATGCTCCAATCGAGCTCAAAATTTTTTTGCACACGTTTCAGACCATTTGGAGCATTTTTTGAAAAATTGAAAAAATCGGACGGACGCGTACGCGCGCGCGCATATACGCACGCACAGCTCATGTGCAATTGAAATTTCCAGTTTTTTCACTTTGATCGGATGTCTGAAATGTTAAGGAATATTTATACCAAGTTTCAAATCAATCCGACTCAATATGACGTCATACGGGCCCGTCAAAGTTGAAATTCCGCGCGCGCGTCAATGGCGATATACAGTGCAACTATGCCAAAAAACTGCCAATTTTAAATCCGATTTTACTCGTCAGGATGGACGGTGACCCCCCATTTTCTGTACATATTTTGAAAGCTGATGAGTTGTACATGTCATTTCATGGGGTGGCAATGCTGACAAAATGATTAAAAGATATCAAATTTCTTAATAAAGTAAAAAAAGTAAATTTTCAAAATGACGTCATCAAATTTCAAGTTCATTCGAGCATATCTCACTAGTCCTTTGTCAATTTTCACCCAGATTTCAGTATGATGTAGCTTATTTAATGTTCTTTCAAACATAAAATTACAATATTTTGATTGGATAACGGTATCACCTCGTAAAAATGGATTAAAAGTAATCTTGTCAAATTTGACCAGTTTACGTGTTATCTCTATGGGAGTGCAGTTTTTCTGGAAATGAAAATTGACATGACTATCTTTATCGAGCACTAGCTCACTTAAGCTTCGGTAAATTTCTCCCAGATTTTAATATGTTGTAGCTGAGACTTTACGCTACCGTAAGTGTGCCCTTTGTTTTTTCATACGATGTCAGAATCACGTCAAAAAATTGGGTTGAAATTCAGGCTTATCTTCGATGTATTGAGATATTTCTTTCTTTCTGCAACTTTCTTTGCAATAACTCAAGAAAAACGGCCTCTATCACTTCTATATTTTGCACATGTTTAGTTCATGTCACGTGAATTATTTCATAAAATAACAACTACTTGATCGGACACCATCTTGGGTATGTAAATTAGGGTCAAAGGTCATAAGTGTTTCACCCTGTATCTTAGTGAATACATGTCCTATCTTTCCCATATTTTGCATACGCAAAGACCATGTTACAAGGATCATTTCACAAAATAACCACTTTTTACTCAGATGCCATCTTGTCTGTACAATTTGAGGTCAAAGGTCATATGTACTTCTTTTTGTATCTTCGTTATGACGTGTTATCTCTATGGGAGGGAATTTTCTTTAATGTGAAAATTGACATGATTGTCTTTATCGAGCACTAGCTCACTTACCCTTCGGTGAATTTCTCCCAGATTTTAATATGTTGTAGCTGAGACTTTGCGCTATCGTTTTATTTCCTTCGTTTTTTCATACGATGTCGGGATGACGATAAAAAATTGGTTGAAATTAAAGCTTATCTTCTATGTATTGAGATATTTCTTTCTTTCTGCAACTTTCTTTGCAATAACTCAAGAAAAACACGCCCTATCACCCCCATATTTTGCACATGTTTAGTTCATGTCTCGTACATTATTTCATAAAATAACAACTACTAGATCGGACAACATCTTGGGTATGTAAATTAGGGTCAAAGGTCATAAATGTTTCATCTTGTATCTTAGTGAATACCTGTCCTATCTTTCCCATATTTTTCACACGTATCGACGATGTCGCGAGAATCATTTCACAAAATAACCACTATTTCATGAGATGCAATCTTGGGAGTGCAAAGGTGGGTCAAAGGTCATATGTATTCATTGCTGTATCTTCGTTATTCAGTGTATACAGAATTTGGTACCAAAGATGGCAGATATGACTCCCTTTTCTAAATGAGAATGCAAACATCACACGGACAATGTCTCTAAACAGAGATGAAACTTGTATGGTCATGCCTATTGCGATCAGGACTCGAATCATTGATAAAAAAAATCGGATCACCTTAATTTGTCAGTGATGACAAATTACAATCTCTAGTTGTTGTTGTTGTCGTTATTATGAAGAAGATTCTTGGACAACGTCTACACAATTAAAACAGGAACAGATAGACACGCTTTGAATTACATGTATTATGAATTTTCTTATGTTTGTTGTTGAGCAACAGGAACGACAACATACTTCACAGACTCGCGATGTTTTTCTCTCTGTGTGGTTTTCGTTTGTTTCTTTCATCAGGATTGCTGCATGAATTTATATTCATGATATCTATGATTGCATCTTGTTAACATAGGACGGGACCAAGTCACAAAAGGTGGCGTCTTTCTTCTCATTATAGCTTACGTGTATGTATCAAGTGTGTTAAGACATATCCAACTGACCACCATTCGACTTACTTCAAAACTTTCCCCATGTCATTTTGGGTCTCTGTTCAAGAAGCAGAGAAACTTTAGGTTCCAACGTAAATGGCGTGCTTATTTACAAAAGCTGCTGTACTTTTTCATGGGTCTGTAAGTAGGGCCCTACACTCCTTTCTTGTGTCCATGAATTCTGCGCCTGTAGCAGTCTTGGTCAGTGACACGATACCAGTCGACCGTGACCATTACTATAACTTAGATACAATGCCCACTTTGCTTTCATAAACAGATTAAAATCATACCAACAGAAAAGTAGAGGTTTCATAAAAAGTAGACCTCATCTGTCATTGTCTGTGAGAAAGTTATGGAATATTAATGATGTCTATGTTCTCGATAAAAAGGTGGTATACGACCACAATCGCGTATTCATATTGGCAAAGAGGCTTGTGTTATCACCTCACAAGTCATTCACTGGTTTTTGTATATACACATACATGTACAATATCACTGTTATCATACTGTTATGTTGTAATATTGTTAACATCTATGAAAGAATAACAATGTCACTATAAGCATCAGTGACAGAAGGAAATATCAATTCAATTCAGTTCAACTTTATTTCCATCATCAACAAAAGTAATACATAAAAGTACGCATTTGTCGGTCATGTTATCAAGCAATTTGAAAAAAAAAAGAAAAGAAATATAGACAAAGAAATATAATAATATATGTATGCATATATTTATATATATGTATATGGAAATTAATGCACACTTTGCAATAGACACCAAGAAAACAACAACTGAAGCAATGGAAAAGAATGATCTACTAAGCAGCAAAGCTTGTATATCGTAGACCACTCGAGAGAAAAAAAAAGAATATGCAAATAACATTCATATCAAAATTTAGTATAAAATGAATATGTTCCGTTAAAGCATTTGAGACAAAAATGTCACTATTGTAAACGTCAATAAAATAAAGAAAATCAGTAATGTATTAGAATCAATTAGGTCGATATTCCCACTAAAATCGATTCATCTAACCAATTATTTTATTCAGGGTGAAAATTTGTACATGTATAATTAATTTTGTTGCAACCCGTAATCTCAGTATCTTAAATATGTTCTTATAGCTCTTATCTGATGTGCAACCATGCATGTGCTTCCTTGATTGTTTTTCCTTTTTCTCTCCGTATATTACGCGATTGATTCCGTAGTTTCCGATCACAAGGCAATGATATCCCCGTCCCAGGACCAGGCGATCTGCACCACGGCTGTATAATAGGGCATAGAAATGTGATCAACAGAGGCTTTTTATTTTGCGTCATCAGGTCCTCATCCGTGGCTGTTCCCTCAACCTTCAAGAGACGTCTACGTATTTATCACAAATTTGCATATATTTTGTACAATACCACACACTTACATGTTTTGTATAAATACCACAAATTTACATATCGTGTATAAATATATACATAGAACAATACTAGTAGTGGCGGATCCGGGGGGCGCACCGGCGCGCGGCGCACTCTTTAATTTTTGTTGAAACAAAAGAAATAAAAATAAAAAATGGGGGGGGGGCTCTTGCGCCCCCTCCAATTTGTGCAGGCGCCCCCTTTTACGGAATTCCTGGATCCGCCTATGTTGTATGGACATCTTGTCATTGTAAAATAATGACACCAGGGCATGGTTTGTTCTTTCCCACGTCACTTCGGCCTTGTTGATTATTCGTTGTGGCTGTGGAAACAATCGTTGCGGCCATGTTGGTCTTAATCTCTTTCTTCTATGTTTGAATTTGATTTGATCGCTTTGTGTCCTCTGTAATCTGTATGTTGAGTTTGTTGTGTATGACACCACCGATGAGGCTGTTACGTCATCACTAGTTCCAGGTGACTCGGGGATTTCGCAAGAGTTCAGACTGGACAGTGTTCTGGATGGTTTGCGTTGGATTTGAGAGCATATGAAAAAGCTTCCTGCTTTTGTAATTTCTGTTTCGGTTTTCCTGTTGTGCGATTCCAGACCAGCTATTCTATTTTAATTCAGATGCACAAGGTCGTAGATATTTTGACCTCATTGAATATATTGCGTCTCATACGGTTTAGCGCATGCTTCTATTCAGGAAGAGATTCCCTCTGATTCTTGAATAGATAATGACTGGCGTGATATTTTAGAGCTCTTAAGCTCCTGTTTCTCTCTGAAATTGGAAAGTTTTTGAAAGTCCTGTCTAGTGCATGCGCCTCCACTACACTTATTTTTGCCCTCATGGATAGCCAGATATGTGCAGAAATGAAAATGAATGGTTTTATAACAAAACTATCATCAAACCACATAATATTATGACTTACATGTTTATAATATGATGAACTACTTATACTAGGTGTTACAAAAAACATTTCCCACTTTTGATCCTGAATAGTTCAAAAAGTATACATCAGATGCACTGACATTAACCCTACTCCCACGGGGGGCATTTTGCTCCCCCCCCCCCCCCCCTCGACGTTTCGCGTGATTATTCCGCAACGCGTGATGCTCTCGCCGCGACATTTTATGACTTTTTTTCTTTCAAGTATCGCGCAACTTTTGAGAACAAATTTGTTGCTCCCGGGCATACCGTTTTGAAGCCACGACCCTTTGAAAAAGAATTCGTCGACCCAAAAATTCCTCAAAACATAATTTTGTGTACAAATCCAATGTAAATTGTGTTTTTGCAGTTAATTCATATAAAAATAAACATTTTTACTTTCAATGGCTGGTAATGATTTATCTTAGCCTGATTATGCTTTAAAAAGTTTCTGCGACAAATTTTGACGGAAAAATCTACAAAAACAAAAAGTGCAAAAGCAAAGAAATACATAAGAAATTCAATAAACAATAAAACACATAAGAAATGATTATGAAGCCGAATTTTTGCTTCAATATTATTGTTGAGGGTATATTGAAAATAATATGTTCGCCAAAAATTAGAAGTCTTGGAACTTTTTTTTTTTTACAGACAAAAAAAAGATATTTTTGCATAGATTAGCATAAATTAATTAATATAAAATGCATAACTTGAAATTTGCAAAATCTAACTATGCAGTCTTGTAGATTACATTGACCTCTACCTTATTGCAAATTTTCGCGAGGATCGACCGAGATCTGAAGGGGGGCCAAAAAGCCCCCCCCCCCCCCCCCCCCCCCGATAGTTTCAAGTCCCTCAAAATAACCCGGTGGGATTAGGGTTAATATGAGCAATAGCTGAATAGTGTACAATTTTGTTGCAGGCAATTTTAAAATGACGGCATAATTCAGTTTCATGAAATTAAACATTAATTTTTCAGTTAGGTTTCAGATTTTGCTCTATTTTCGACCCTCTGTACAAAACTTTAACTTTGCACAGAATTCAATTGGTGTGTATGGGAGTGTGTAGTTGACACCCAGACAATGGTCCTGCACAGTAACCAGGATTTGAATGCTCCATTATCTATTTATGAGGAATTCCACTCTCACAGCTAGTCTTTATTCATTCTGAAATGTTGTGTATGCAAGCACATGGAAACATGTGCTTACTTTTTCCATGTGCATGCATTTCACCCTTTGCTGCGAATTCAGACTAGCAGTGCCTATGGCAATCCATCATGAATAATTAATTAATAAGCATTCATGTGCCTTGAAGCAGAGCTCTGAACAGGTGGTATCCAGGTCTATTGTTCAGGGTCATTGTAAAGTACACACTCACCTACACATCATTAGTTCCTGTGTAAAGTTTACGTTTTGTACAGAGGGTTCAAATTTGACCAAAATCTGGAACCTATCTTTGAAATTGATCATGGATTTCATGGAACTGGTAATGGCTTTCATATTCAAATCACCTCCAACTAAATTGTACACTATTCAGCTATTACTCATATCAATGACAGTTTTATCTGATATATAGTTTTCGAGCTATCAAGCATCAAAAATGGGAAATGTTTTTGTAACACCTACAGTAGTAGATATTACAGAATCATCTGCCACCATCGTCGTCAGCTGTGCTGAAACTCGTCATTACTTAATTTGCACATAGAACCTCTAGAAGAAAAAGTAATGTGATGGTAAATCATTTCATTTTCCTATTATGCACTAGGTTTGTAATAATAGTATCTTCAGTAAGAGCACGAAAACTTCTGGCACGGATTGGTGAGTGGAGATATTATGGTGCAGTGCGTAGTTTTCTTTCTTTCTTCTTCTTCTTCTTCTTCTTCTTTTTCTCCTCCTCCTTCTTCTTCTTCTTTTTTTGGGGGGAGGAAGGGCATCCCCCCCCCCCCCCCCCGCTGCCGCTCCTCCTGTTCTACGATATATGAGAAGGCACTTACGGTTCGTGCGTTATCATGCACTTGAGTCCTTGAAACCAGTTTATGATTCTATTCTGTAATCACAACATCCTCCATTTTCAAGTGTCGGCCCTATATCTTTTATGGCCTGTCGTATCTCTGATATCAATCTGTGTGCCTTAATTGTCCTCGAACTTTCCTCTTCATAACGCGATCGTGTTTCTGGAAAGAAAGATGCTAAGTTCCATGGCTGTCACACTCGGTACGCCGACTTCTGGTGAGGGTGATGAGACCAATAAACTCTTACAGGCACTGAGGTAAGATCTCTTCACAAAATGCAGCTCGTATATTCCAAGGTTAATTGGCTTGACAAGACGTAACATCGTGTTCGGATTATTGAAAGAATATAATACTGTAAGAAAGATTAAAAGAAAACTTTCATTGAGTAGGTCATAATGATATATCATAGTTGCTGGTCTAGAGTTTCAGGTTCAATTGTTCTATTTGGTTTACTGGAGTGAAATCACACAGATTCCAAAAAATAATAATAGATTTTAGCCCTGATTTTAGCCTGCTGAGCACATCAATTTATCATCCAAATGTATCTACCTTTGACTCCAGACATTTTAGAGCGTTGATGCTGAGATATATGATAGGTTTTCTGGTCAATAGAAGAAGTTATTGATTATGTTCCTTATTTTATTTATGCTGTAGGATAACTCCTTGATATTGTCGTGTACCGGGTATACATCTCATATTGCAACATTGTTTGGGCAACTTCAAAAAGTCATATATTGACAGTATATACTTGTACAAAAGAAAGCCATCCGTAAATGCACTACCTCAGGCTATCAGGACGACTCAGATTCTTTGTTCGCAGAATTAAACACACTCAAGGTAAATGACATTATTTTCTTTTTTTTTTTGTAGTTGCAAAACTCACTTTTTATGTTTCCCACACAACGGCCAGTTGTCATCTCTTTTTTTCCCCTGTCTCTCTCTTCGTCTCAGTTAAACATGGACATACACTCTATCCAACAAGACAATTTGATAAATTTCATTTACACTGTACATGATAATCCTAAAACGGTGATGGCTCTGAAATCTATTAGACACACCGGACTCGATATTTGGAACTCTCTTCAATGTGATATTCGAAATATAAAGTCGATGTACTCTATCAAGAAAGTTGTAAAAGCGATGTTTCCTTCTGGATGTCAGCGATTTTATTATCCAATTGTAAGTGTACTGTACATGAAATTCTTTCATCGAAATATCGCCGCAATTAATCTTTTAATACGTAAGTTTGTAACCAACCACGATCATGCTGGCATACAATGCTGTTCATTGTTATACCCGGGTGAGAAAAGCATTATGTTGCCATGCGTTGCTGATCAGTGATCCAAGTGATATACCTATACGTAACTCTGCATGTTCAAAAATACAATCCGACACGAAGTCTACGTTCATCATCAGATGCATTGTTACTCCAAACACCCAGAGTAAAACATAGATGGGGTGATCGTGCTTTCTCCGTTATGGTACCAAAATTGTGGAATCAGTTACCTATTCAGTTAAGGTAACTGTCATCTACAGAGACATTCAAATCCAAACCTAAAACTTATCTGTTCCTCTCACACTGAGGACTGTAATTGCTGTTATTAATGTTCGGAACAGTTGTATTCTTTATTTGTTGATTGCCATTTTCTTCTTTATTGTCATGTTTGAACATGTATATGCATGTACGATATATCTATCTTTTCATTTTTGAAGCGCCATGAGCAGTGAAAGGTTGACCTGTGGGCTATACAAGTAAAGTAGCCACTATTATTATAACTTTGTGTATTAATGGAACGCAAACTGATCTCTCTTTTCCCTTTTCCCTTTCTTCTATCCTATCTCTTATACGCAATCAATCTCTCCTTTCTTTCTTTTTCTACATGTGTTATGTATAAGAGCTACAAGCAAATCAAGCTCTTCTGTATTTATTTTGTATCAGTGATATTTCTTGTGGATGCACATTGTAAAGTCAGTGGAGACAAAACTACTTCGTAAATAATTTTGTAAAATAAATTATGGTACCAACAATGTGTTTACAGTGTGCATATTTATGTACATGTAACGATAAGCCTATATATGTACATGTACAATTCGATAATGCAAGAACCAACAAATCAAATCAAAATTATAAAAGATAATCAAAAAATCTTGTGATACACAATCAAAAAGAGATTGTCGCCCTGTTTCAAGACGTTTGAAATTAAACTGCCCAGAGTGGAACATAAATTATTTCATTGTTAAAGTTACAGATAGACAAAATACATTGTAGTAAAGTCGACAATTTCAATGGGATGTGAGGCTGGCTTTGGATAGGATCGTTGTAATGTCGCCTCTACACAAATTCTTGCCGGCGTCGATCTGTACGTGCTGTCTAACCGTGTCCTAATTTTCACGATGGATCGGTAACAAACATGAATAATCATGTGTATTCATATGTATTCATATCCATTAATTTCCACCCTTTCTTCTCCATCCCATCCCTCTCCCCATTACCTCTCAAATCCCCACCCCTCATTTTCTATATCCTCTAATTCCTCAGTCTCTCTTTTCCCACAGAGATACCTCTCTGTTAATGCTATATGTTTCGATGACCACTTCAAGTCATTTGAGATTTTTAGGCATTGCAATAAGTAATTGTAAACCCCTCGTATAGAAAGTATTCGAGTTCCTCTCGATCAAGAAGGGAAAGTAAGATGCATTCACATGTACGAAAACCTCAGTGAAGTTTTCGTGCGGAAAAAAAAACCGACTAGAGTCTAATTACGTTCCGTTATTGTGAATCTGACTATCTCCAAATGTAGGCCTATTAATATGTGGGTGAAAAAAACCTTAAAGGGTGTGTACAGTTCTGATTAAGGTGAGGATTTAGCTTTTAATGTTTTGTGAGATATTCAGAAACCACTCTATGAGATGTCAAAGAGCATGCAATTCTTAGGGGTATCAAAAGTTTATTTGATGAAAATTGGTTTTGAAATGGCTGAGATATCCATAAACAAGGTGAAACAAAGCAATCCTAAAAAGGCGTGGCCTGTCGCCTTTTATTATTATCACTTTTTGGGATATCTCAGCCATTTGATAACAGATTTTCATCAAATAAGCGTTAAATCCTTCTTAAAATTACATGCTCTTTCATATTTCATAAGAGGTTTTTCATTATCTCACTTAGGAATGTTCAAAACATGCATCCCCACCTCAACCAGTACTGTACAGTCCCTTTAACACTCAAAACACTCTAAAAGTATTCTAGGGAAATCCATCCAAAAGTTTATCATAATGTCTTTCACAGTTTATCAGTAATCGTCCTTTGTGCGCTGTTCTTCAATTCTGTGACGATCGTCGTCATACTGCGCACGCGCAGCCTGAGACAAACCCCCCACAATCTGCTGATGTTGAACCTCGCCGTGGCGGATCTGGGCGTAGCCCTGGCTAGCATGACATTCTCCATGGCGTCTATCTTCGATGAAGGAAGATTCCTGGAGTCACATAGGGCAGTATGCAAGGTAATAACAAGAACAGCTATAAAGTTATCACTTACATCACACATTCCACTGTACCCTTTATACGGGAATGGAAAATGAGATGAAAAGTGAAATGTTAACGTGTTATATACATTGGAAAGTATTCGATTGATGTTTGTTTCGGTATAAGTTGTCATGACAACACACGTGCCTTGTATGTTCAGACATATACAATAATTTATGCTACAAAGCTTTGTACTTGTCCGACTGACCACAAAATAACGTCATGATGATTGTCCTCTTCAAACCTCTTTTTTGAAGGGTTACTTTTCCTCTTCGAAAGAGTTTCCAAGAAAACTACATAACATCACCTTCAGTTAAACTAGCTTGTTTTGATTATATATTGTTAACTGAAAGTACTTCTCTTCATGGGCATGCAATTAGGTGAAGAAGTAATTTGTCTTGAAAGGACAGCAGCTCGTCATTTGAATTGATGTGTGTTTGGATTTTCCGTTGGTTTTACTTCAAACTCCAAAGGCAATGTTCTTGTAAATATAAAACGCAACAAACGTAATGGCACAATAATCGAATGATCAGTATCTTTACTGGCGACAAAAACAGGTGTTTATCAGACACGATTTCCGATGGTGTAACCATGATAACAGCATGGTTGTTGGGTGTTTTACGACAGCGTGGAGTAGAGGATGTTTGTGTATATAGGATGTTACATCACAAGTCAAAACACTTAGTTGCTGAACAATAGAGTGGCGTTTCTGTATCTAGCTTTTGCAAGGTACAAATCATGTTTAGTTTGCAGAGATTACACTCCCTATTATTTTCTAGTATAAGATAGCTCCCAAACATGCAGGCTCAACACACTAAAATGAGAGCGGTGGCGTCTCTGACTCTGTATACATTGAGGAGTTGTATCGTCCCTCTAAGATGGTAATTTTGGTGGAAATGAGGATTTGGATTTTAACTTTTATGAAATTGTACAGAGCATACCATTCTTAGAGGAATTCTAAGTTAATTAGACGAAAATCGGCTATATAATAGTTGAGATATTCAAAACAAAGTAAAACAAAGCGATCCTAATAAGAGGTGACTCTCACCTTTTATTAGAATGTTAGCTCTGTTTTGGATATCTCAGATATTTCAAAACCAATTTTCATCAAATAAACCTTGAATCCGTCTTGAGATTAAATGCTCTTTCATGTTTCATGAGAGGTTTTTTATTATCTGACAAAAAAGAGGTTAGAAACCTGAAGTTAGGTCTCAATCAAACCTTACGCGACCCCTTTTACAGGAGAACCCCGTAACCATTTTGCATACGCAATTATACATAGTATACAAGGCGATATCGGATAGGCCTATAGATGTATGTTTTGTATCATTAAATCTAGCCACATCCGTGAGTGACTTGGAAGAACCATTGTATTTCGTGGAAAATACTTTAAAAAAAATGATGGGATGAACTAACAGATTTTCCCCACTTAGAAAAGTATTAGGGAAAGTTTGAAAAGCAGCAGCCGAAACATCTTTAGGCAAGGTGTTTGAGATCATCTACCCAAAGAAAAGTGCATTGACCTCAGAAACACTCAGCTGGTTAACCCTTTGTGTGCTTTGAATGCCCATTGATGGCACATAAAAACTCATGGGCCTGAATTCACGAAGGTGGTACAATTGAAACCATGGTTTAAACTATGGACAATTGATTTGTGTGGAGCGCCAAGTGTTGCATGGCCTACAAATGCATTTCGTAACGAAATAGGCCATGCGACACTTGGCGCTCCATACAAATTGTCCATGGTTTAAACCATGGTTTCAATTGTACCACCTTCGTGAATTTGGGCCTTAGTGTTGTGCACACAGTCCGCCGGAGTCTCTGGCACAGAAAGGGTTAATAGAATACATGGGGGGTCGCGCGGGAATCTAGCGAACATACATGCTAAAAGTTATTGGAAGACGTGTAAGTTAGCGTACTCCGAAGGATGAAACGAAACGGTGTCCTGACGATCGATAAGAAAAAAAAATCTGAGTTATGCGTATTCGTTCAATCACTGTGTAGATACACTGCAATACAAAAGTTGCTCAATAAATTCTACAGAGAAAAACTCAAATTGCATTCCCTCACGAGTACATAATCGGCTTTATACATATTTTTCTGACTGTACTTCACTTCCCACATTATACCCTTAAGAGTCAAACGATATATATCTCAGTGTAACAGCTATTGTGTCTGTTGACTGTGGACTGTGGCTCTGTATTTGAGTGTTTACGTCTGTCTCTGTTTCGACGACATTCATGTAATAATTTATATAGTTGTTTTGACATCGTACATCCCACGAGTCCGACACCCACGAATCATACGGTCTGCGAGACCGACATAAAAAATAGGTCCATGAGTCATATAGCCCACGAGTTATACGGCTCACGAGTCATACAGCCCATGAGTTCGACACTATAAAGCAAAAAAGGCTCACGAGACCGACAATACGCAATAAAGGCTCACGAGACCGACAGTACGCAAAAGAGGCTCGCGAGACCGACACTAGGCAAAGAAAGCCCACGAGACCGACACTACGCAATAAAGGCTCACGAGACCGACAGTACGCAAAAGAGGCTCGCGAGACCGACACTAGGCAAAGAAAGCCCACGAGACCGACACTACGCAATAAAGGCTCACGAGACCGACAGTACGCAAAAGAGGCTCGCGAGACCGACACTAGGGAAAGAAAGCCCACGCGACCGACACTACGCAAAGAAGGCTGACGAGACCGACGATGAACAGCGCCATCTAAATGTCAATTACAAATATGTACCAGCTATACAGGGTGTTCCATGAAGGGGGAAATTACATACTGGCGGGTGCAATTTCGTTACGCTATCGAGCGTGAGCACCATCAATGACGTCAAGTATGTATTTCTACACGTGTGGCTTTCAGGGGGCATTTCTGTCACTCTACGGGCAGCGACATTGTTACCAACTATTATTCTTTTAATAAAATTGTACTCTTCGTGGGACCCCCTCTCAAAAAAAAAATGAACAATGTATGGTTTATTCTTATATCTTTGGAAATGCCATTTTGCTATTTTTGATAGGCTTTCCCAATTTCTAGCTAGAAGATGGACAGCATTTAAGTTTTTCCCCTTTTCTTATACTCGCTTCACTATACTAGTACATGTATAGTTAAGTAGGCCTTATTAGATATCCTACCCGCCTGCTAGAATGTTTTAGAGTTCAATTTGTAATTTTCTCTGTAACTAATGTATGACATTCAACAGATGAAAACGTTTTATATCGCAGCGATTCACCTCGGTTTGTGGTTGCGTTTGCAAAATCATTCTGTTCAAAACGGTACATTTTTCATGAAATAGAATAGCTGTTTTCATAGATGCATCTTCTTCTTCCAAATCCTCACGATTACGTTATTTTCTGTGAATTTATACAAAATCAACACCTCCGCAAATGACTACTCCCCCTCCAGATCATGTAAAGCAGGTGTGCACTGCAACATTGACCATTCTGTGAAATATTTTCTTGTAAACTTCATTACACATGGCAGCTGGGTATTTTTCTAGTTAATTGATCTGAATGTCAACATTTTTTTTTCTTCGAAGTAAGTGCATAATTATGTGCTTTGCGGAAGGGGAAACGAAGGTGTTTTGGCATTTTTTAAATGACTGTGGAAAGATCTGATCCAGATTTCAACTGAATTTTGTTTATTTTTTTCACAAATATCACAAACAAACACAATTAAAGATCTTGAACATTTCAGGGAGTTGGGGAGGGCAACTGATGTAACACTTTTTAGCAAATTTCTTCTGTCATCTCTCATATCTTCCTTCTGCCACTATCTGGACATCCTATACAATTAATTGATCTATTGGTGGCGCTGTTCATCCTGTCGGTCTCGTGGGCCTTCTTTGCCTAGTGTTGGTCTCGTGAGCCTCTTTTGTGTAGTGTCGGTCTCGTGAGCTTTGTTTGCGTACTGTCGGTCTCGTGGGCTTTGTTTTCGTAGTGTCGGTCTCATGAGCCTTTTTTGCGTAGTGTCGAACCCATGGGCTGTAGTGTATAACTCGTGGGCTTATTTTACGTGATGTCGAACTCGTGGGTCTTTTTTATTTAGTGTCGAACTCGCGGGCGGTATAACTAGTGGGCTGTATGACTTGTGAGCTGTGTGACTCGTGGGCTGTATGACTTGTGGGCTGTATGACTCGTGGGTGTCGGTCTCGTGACGTGCACCCAATCATGGTAGTGTTGTCAGTCAACCCGCGCATGCAGGAGACTCAGGGAAATACCATCTCTTAATCATAAAGGTCTCATGCTTGAAATATCGTTCTTTCGATATTTCCAGCGCAGTATGTTCCATTACTCGGAAATGTTTTATTGACGGATCGCATTTGATGTAGAAATGATGAATAGTTCTAAGATACCCACGTATCGAAACCCATCAATAAGTGTTTATCCTATTCAATCTTTTTCATTGTAGGACCTACTATGTAGGTCAATAAAATCTATTGTATTATTATGGCATAAAGAGGTTCGTTTGCTACTGTTCTCCATCCATGCAACATCACTTTCTTCTGTCATCGCTTACCGAGAGTGGTTTTCGCGTCTCAACATAATGGCATCAAAACAAGACAATGCAAATCCAGAGAAAAGGAAATATCAAGCCATTTTCCCGACTCATTCAGTATATGAGTATTTTCCTTTTTGTGACCGTAACCAGCAGTCTCTCCAAACGGAAAGTTCCCTCACTCTTTTTAGCGAGTTTGTGAACGATTTGCTTATCCGTGATGTACAGTACTTCAGTTAGTTCAGTAAGTTTGCCAATTGCGCACTGACATCGAGGATTGGGAACTTTGATAGTTTGAAAGTTTCACCGAATATTCCGTTTTGCCCCGACATTATCCCGTCCTCAATACGCTTTCCATCCAATAATATAAGACATCGCCATCATTTTTTTGCACTATTTCAAAGAGCCTTTGTCCTTTGTATATGTTGAGCCCTTCTTCCATAAACTTTTCGCGCTTTTTAAACCTTAAAGAAGGGCACAACGTATAATATTGCTATTATAGTGACGTACTAAAGTACTTCCATGTGAAAGCTAGATTCGTATTGAATTGTAATGCAACATGATATGCTTCGTAATGTTTCTCACACTAAACCTCGAAACCATTCCTCCAATAAAGGGCTTTTTACACTTGTGTTTCTTAACCCCGGACTTTCTCTGACCCAGGACTATCGTTAGTCCCGTACCAATTTTTTCAGCTTTTTACACTCGCCAATTAGTCCCGTACTATCTCTTGTCCGGGGCTAAGGAGAAAACTGACCTTTTTACACTCGTATTTCTTAGCCCCGGACTTTCCAAACCACATGAATATTCATAATTACGCTGTGTACTGTACACGTACACGCACGCACCGGCAGCACTTGATTGCCTCGTTTCTGATTGGTCAGTGAGGGTCGGACTTCGTCTCCGTCGCTTAGCCCAGGATTATTTTTTCGTTCTGTTTACACTCACTTGCTTGGCACCGCAATTGCGGTGCTAGCACCGCAATTGCGGTGCTAACCCCTGCTATTTTGCAGGGCCAGATAGTACCGTACTATCGGTGGGGCTAGCCCACTTTGGCAAAAACGAGTGTAAACAGAAAGTGGGCTAAGGATAGTCCCGTACCAACGGTGGGGCTAAGGCCCCCCCCCCCCCCCTTAGCCCCACCGATAGTCCGGGGCTAAGCAAAAATTTACAAGTGTAAAAAGCACCTAACAACACATTAATCACAAGCATGTAAGTAATGTCTTCCACCTTGTTTTGATTTCGTTTCGTTTTTGTTTTGTTTTCGTCTTTGCATTTATCCACACACTCCCGACAAATTCGAGCCACGTTCACTCGTTCCCTTCTTCAAACGACAACCAATCCAAGCAACCTCTGTCCATTTTTTTTTTGGTCATTTTGTGGTCCATCCACTTTTCATCAATCACAAAAAGACAACTTTTCGACGTATCCTGGGAGTCTCTGTCGGTCTGAAGACCACGGCAAATCGTCTGTCGCTAAAACCTGTTGATGAATGTAAGAACGTTAGAATGTCGCTCATAAATAATATGTTTACCGATGTCATTTTTTTATTATACTCTGCAGGCTAATGGTTTTCTCTCGACTGGATTTTCATTCACCAATTTCCCGCTGATATTCTCCATCGCCTTCGATCGATTCCTTATTATCGTCTGTTCGTCTTGTCGATCCCCGCCAAAACGACTTCGCATCGGCCTCATGATCGGCACGTCGTGGGCAGTGGGCTTTCTCGTGGCTACCATACCAATAACGGGCTGGCTAAGCGAGTTTAGATACAACATGTACACCAAACACTGTACGCCAATCTGGACTAACAAGGGATTTCAAATCGGCTGCGTGGTGCTGAATTATGGCATAATCGTTCCCTCACTCGTCGTTTTCTACGCCGTCATCACGTTTTATCTGAGGAGAGAGGGAATACGTCTCAACAGCCACGATATTACAAGGCCCACTTTCACTCTAACTTCTAGCGTTCCTTCAGCTGATGTAGACCGGTCACGCAGTCTGGTATAACCTACATGAATTCTTTAGCGAATCCTGGCAGAGTTAAGGCTAAATTTACCCCAAGTGAATACAGGGAATGCAGAAAATACTGATAAACAACACATTAGTGATGTTTGAGGACAGTCTGACTAACTGTCCAGAAGTTGTGTCACGTGAAGTTTCGGCTAAGTGCACGCAACGCCATTGCTGGAAGACCGCAACAGTTCGGGATGTCACAATAGTGGAAGGGAAAAAAGGAAAATATAAAGAAAATTTAAAATACTTTCATTTTCTACAGCGTTATGAAAGAGCATTGTACTTTCTTCCTTCACAAGGCCGATATAAGTATAGTATCCTTAACATGAATTATGACCCCCACTTCAGTAACAATCCAGGGATCAAGTAATACATCGGAATTCAGCCAGTACAAGTTTCGGCTCATTGATGTTCTCAGAACTATCATTCTAATCTCACATGAGCATGATAAAAAACCACCCGACCCCGAGTCTCGCGTTCTCTTCTCCGCATCTCTTTCGTAAGCTTATCTCGGTCGTCAGTATCGTACTTTAGTGACTACAATACTGTTTGCCAAGTGCTTTTTATGCTTTTGTCACATGTTGTATCTGTTAATGTCTCACAGACCATTGATCAGATGGAAACGCAAACGCCTGCATCCAAAGATGATTCATCCTTCGACGATGCTGAGGCAGATCACCATGGCAACAAAGAGGATGATGTTCCTGTACCACCCGTCACTGCAAACAGAAAAGCAGATTCAAGGAGGATTCAACGTCGACGCCACCGGGCTCATAGTCGGGTTGCAAGACTGGGTGAGAGTATAAGCACCATAGAATGAGTGCAACGTAGATGAAATGAAGTAAAGATGAGGGAATATAGTACATACTCACCTTCTGTTTGTCTGTTTGTTTGGTTTTTGGTGTTCTGCATATTTAATATGAGCTTCAAAGACAAAATAACCATTATGATAACGACAAGAAATTGGTCAACGAACATTATGACGTAGTGCTCCCCCCCCCCCCCCCATCGGGAATCATATTTATATTTAACAAACTTTTTCTTTGTCAAATAAATCTTTTCATGTTCATTCTGGTTTGACTACATTAAGACGCGTCAGCCTCAGACACCCGGTTTACTTGTTTCTTGTTTTTCAGAAGTTCGGCATGGACAATAATGAAAAAAAGTGTTAACCTATTGAGATTTTACTCATCGTAAATTTTACGTCTCTAAAAAGTCTACACGATAAGAGGTCCAACTATTCGTTGATAATATCGTCATCCCTACAGGGGCTGTCCTCGTCTTCACTAACATCCTGTGCTGGACACCATACCTCCTGTTCCACTTAAACTACATCCGGGTCAGCGAAGATCACTGGTTTGGCGTGTTCACCATGTGGCTGGGATACTGCAACACTGTTCTGGACCCCTTGGTGTACTCGTGTATGAATCGACGCGTGCGCGCGGAGTTGTTGAAGTTGAATCGCCGTTTGCGGTGTTGTGGGTTAAAAAGAAGTTTTACAGTAACAAAGTGATAGATCTACCTATATCATGAAAATATTTAAACCCTATGTTTGCTTATGCATGGCAAAGGACGGTCTGTTGTCATGAGGCAGTCCACTTCGGAGGGACAATTTAGCCACGTTCTGTACCCATCATCATGCACTGAAATCCCGAGGGATAAAAGACAAGCGTTGGTCTGTTATCAGTAATCTGCAGATATTCTTTGCAACAATATGGAAAACGATGTACTTGTATATATTTGAATAGTATGTAACGAGTTTAATGTCGTGATCAAACCGAAGACAGTCAATCAATAATTCATCTACATGAATAGCGCCACCGTAGATTGTCCACCACGTGTGAAGCAATTTATCTCCTGATTCACACGAATATATTGATCGTCTTTTGAATTACTGAACATTGTAAAACAAACTGAACACAAGATAAAATTTCACCGCAGCTGCTTGTACACAGGGAGGTTGGCAACTGCGGCTCTAGATACTTAGGATAATTACAAGACTTTCTGTTCACGTATCTTTTATTACAAGATCTTTTTTCTTCTATTTTGTTTGCTTCCCAAGAAAAACAAATGTAATACCACCTTGAGTTCTTGCAAGGACAGTCGCAAATTCATCCACGTATGTCGACCATTTTCAATTCTGCTTGAAGGTGACGGGCTTTTCGCAATTCCCTCCAACTTTACTTTCACTATTATATACCTCTTGGCAGGAACATGTTTCCCCGGCACGTTTCATTAATAGAAAACCAAGGTATGGATGATAATGCCTAACCCATCAACAGGTCAAGTCGTTGGGAAATTTTCCTGCAGATAATTTTTATCATTATTGTCACAATTAACTCTTACATTCACTCTATATCTTATTCTAGTGGAGAAAGGCTTATATAAAACTGATGGCATTAATTACATGCGCACAGATACAGACCTATTTCACTTTTGCTAGTAAATGTATATCTATAATATTAGAAAGATCATATATTCTCGAGACATAGAATTTTCAAATAAGAATGACATTTTGTCAAAACATCAGTGTTAGTCATATTGATATCACAGAAACATATAAGTTATGCTGAGTCGAGGGGAAGGTGCATTTCAATGTCTTTTGTTGAACACATCAGTACTTCAGCAATGATTGACAGATGAGGTCACAACAAGAATCTTGCAACTGTTTGACAAATTACCCTACATCGACGTAAATAAGCACTGAATTGATCAGTGTTTTAGTAGTAGCCATGATAAAAAATCATGGGCGTACATACTCGAGCAGGATTCGAACCTACGACCTCCTGATCACCGGACAGGCGTCATCTCCACTAGACCACCGAGCTTTCGCCCGACAGCAAGTGTTGGTTCTAATCCTTATAGCATGCAGCGGGTACTGCTTTACGTCGATAATTTGTTAATCAGTTGCAATGAAAACATCTCGACGGAAGAATTTCATGAATTTGAACAACAAGAATCTTGGTTTGGAAGGTTTTTTTGTGGGCGTATCCAAGTAATCTGAAGAAAAATAGAAGAAAATATATTTAAAGATATATGGATTGTTTCTAGATATTTGTTTCACCTCAAGGTGACATTAAGGGTATCATGAATCAACACAAATCAACATGCGTTTGTATGAAAGAAGTAGATTCATCTCAGTTTAGATAAATCTCAGTTTATGAGACTGAATTTAGACATTCAAAATATTGGAGAATTAAATCTCACAGAGGATGCCATAAAATGTCTCTGTGTATATGTTGGGAAATGCTACAAATAAGTTGAAAACCTTGACTGGGAAGGCAAAATAGGGAAAACAAAAAATACATTAGATTTATGGAGAATGAGAAATTTGACATTGTATATCATCTATGGAAAGGTGATCATTATTAAACAATTAGTTACATCTCAGTTACTATACCCAGCTACAGCAGTACCTGTACCCTTAAAATAAATTAAGGTTAGTAAATAAACCCCTCAAAAAAATACTGCAAGTCCAATTTGCTGTATCATACTTTCTTAAAACTACATAATAATAATAATAATAATAATAATAGTGGCTACTTGTATAGCGCACAGGTCCACTTTTCAGTGCTCATGGCGGTTCAAAAATGAAAAGATATCATATATTTACATGCATATACATATTCAAACATTTCAACAAATAAGAAAATGGTAAATAAAAACAAATATATACCAAATAAAGAATACAACATATACCAATAAAAAAAATACAATATTGATCCAATATTAATGACATTCAGCAATTACAGTCCTCAGTATGAAAGAAACAGATAAGTTTTAAGTTTGGATTTGAATGACTCTGTCGATGACAGTTCCCTTAACTGAAGAGGTAACTGATTCCACAATTTTGGTCCCATAACGGAAAAAGCACGATCACCATACCCATGTTTTACTCTGGGTGTTTGGAGTAAGAATGCATCTGATGATGAACGTAGCCTTCGTGTCGGATTGTATTTTTGAACAGAATTACTTATGTATATTGGGGAAAAAGAATGAACTGAATGATGTACTAATAACAGAATCTTGAAAATAATCCTTTTTTCTACAGGCAACCAATGTAAGGAACGGAGAACTGGTGACATGGAATCAAACTTATTAGTAAAAGTTAACAATCGGGCAGCAGAATTTTGCAACCGTTGAAGTTTTGTGACATCTTTTTTTGAAAGATTACACAACAATGAATTAGAAAAATCCAACCGAGAAGAAATCAAAGCATGAATAAGTATCTCAGCTGCAGATTTAGACAAATATTTCCTTATGAAACTTAAATTACGCAACTGATATCGAACATTCCGCTGAATATGAGTTACATGATTTCATTCAAATGTGACATGAGAAAGCCTGATTAATTTTCCTTACAACGACAACTCACTTGTGTACATTATGCATTCCTGGAATGCACAGTATGACTGAGTATGAGGAAAGGTCAAATGTGAAATGTCGCCAAATAGAGCAAACGTGTTATGTCAAACAATATGATTCCCATTTGCTTTGTCGTTTCAGGAAAGGAATGTGCTTGAAAAGAGTGCATTGTGAGATTATCATTAGATTCCAGGCTTCATCCATGAATTAAAAACTGCAGTATTATCTGCAGATCAAAATTAAACATACAGGTTGTCCAAAAAGTCATCTAATGTCTAGGAAATGGACGTTTTTGAAAGTGCTCTCATTTCAGCGTTGTTTATTCCTGTGGCCTTTTTCATCAAAATTGTACATTATCAATAGCAGAATTGTTGCAACTTTTCACTTTTAATCTGTCCCCATACTCAGCTGTTTTGCACATTCCAAGAACACCCGATCATAGCAAGTGAGGTGTCATTTTAAAGATAATTAATCAGGTTTTCTTATAATGTCATATTTAATGAAGATAACGCGGGTATAAGAGAAATATGATATATCAAACTTTATTGCAGAATTTGTTTTGAGGAGTTTAGACTACTGTATTCCTTTTTGTGGAATTCCAAACGGGAAAAGGTTAAACGCACAGTATGCTGCAACCCTGAGACAGGAGGAGGACTTAGAATGGTCTATTTGTTTCAAAATGTTAATCTCTCCGTTTATCATGGATTAAGAAGTATTTTCCTGGGGAACGAATGTCATGGAAGATTTTGTTTCAATATTGGACCCAGAAAATTGGTGGAATGCCTTTGTGTTTGAAATTTAATTGCAAGAAAAATGATATATTAGGAATATGCAGAAGGAGAAAAATATCTGAGTTTTACATTGACCTTTGCTGTTCATGGTCTGAGTTAAAGTACATAGATATGTTTAATGTTAATGATATAAAGAATGAGGTTGTTTGGATATGATAGTAATATTTGATATGAAAATGAAATGCTATGTTTCCAGAGTTGAACAAAGGAAAATGTTATTACAGTGAAACAAATTATAGAAGATGGGGAATGGAAAGACGTTACATCCACAAATGAAACCGTCCGAGATAGGCAGCTGCTCACCTCTTTTGAATTGTCTAAGTTGAAAAAAAAGCATTCCCCAAGTTTTGGTTGTATAAGTTACTTAATAACATACAGACTCCTGTACTGCTGCAAAAAGAAGAATTTGGTGCCATTGAGTTGTCAACAGGTGATAAAATCAGTGTTGAGAAAACGTCAGCTAAACATTATTATAGATTATTTTTGTATAAGAAAAAAACAAGAACCTTCGTGTTTATACTTCTGGCAAAGTTATTTGGTTCTACCTTGTAATTTTGATCGGAAAAAGATATTGCAATATATGTTTCATCAGATTAATGATAATAGAATTAAACAATCTAGTTTTAAGCTCTTTCATCGAATATTGCCCAGTAAAGATAATTTGTTTAAATGGGAAATTTTGAAAGATAATTTGTGTATTATATGTAATGTTAAAGAAACCACGTCTCATTTTTTGCTGAAGTGCAAAAAGAAATCAAAATATATTGGAAAGTGGTCTCAGTTTTAATTCGAAATATTTTCGATCTTGTATTGATATCAATGAAAAAGTCATTATCCTCGGATATGATATAGGTAGCAAAAAGTTGAAATTAGTAAACTTTTTTTTTGAATTATGCCTAATTCATTGTTTACAGGAATTATGTCACAAAACGCAAGGAAAAAAAAATGTTTGTTCAATGTACACTATTTAGTAGAAGATTTGAAAGCGAAATTAAGATTTTATATCAATTTGAAGTGCAACCAAACAAAATTTGATGATATTGGATTATGAAAAATACGCAACTACTTTGGTTGGTATCATTGATGTATCCTTAAATTATTTTCTCCCGTCAAAATGATTATGACGAGTGCCTTTTTGATACTTGTGGATAAAGTAATGGTAAATATGTGAAGTTATGTGGAAAAATAAAGCACCTCAAATGAGATTTTTTTTAAAAATGTATTTGTATGTCATAAAACCTTGAATGAATGGTATTCTGATACCGCCTCAGGCTGTTGCCGCGCATACGTCGCGCGTGCCTACAGACGTCAAAACCCGCCGAATTTGGTGTAGTCTGGGTGCCAAAGGCTGAACCTTGTTTTACCGTCCACCCAATCTTTTTTGACGGTTTTACCCTATATCGGGGACGCTGAATCCGAATCTGCATGATGCAACTTTTGCATCCTTGAGGGTTTTGAGATATTCAAGATGGCCACCAAAATGGCCGCCCAAACCGGAAATTCCCATGTATTTTCTTCTAAATGGTGAGGAAATTGAAAACAATTGATGGTTTTACCCTATATCGAGGGTGCTGAATCCGAATCTGGCTGATGCGACTCTTGCATCCTTGAGGATATTGAGATATTCAAGATGGCCGCCAAAATGGCCGCCAAAACCCGGAAATTCCTATGTATTTCCTTCTTAATGGTGAGAAGTTCAAAACAATTGGTAGTTCTAAGCTATTTCAAGGGTGCTGAATCCGAATCTGGCTGATGCGACTCTTGCATCCTTGAGGATTTTGAGATATTCAAGATGGCCGCCAAAATGGCCGCCAAAACCGAAAATTCCCCTGTATTTCCTTCTAAATGGTGAGAGATTGAAAAACTGTTGATGGTTCTACCCTAGTTCGAGGGTGCTGGATCAGAATCTTGATAAAACTCTTATATCCTTAAGGGTTTCTAATTGAGATAATAAAGATGGAAACCAAAATGACCGCCCAAAATGGAAACTCAGATGTAGACCCCCTTTTTCCTTCTAAATGGTGTAAAATTGAAAACAAATTGATGGTTTTACCCTATTTTGAGTTTGCTGAATTTGAAGCTGCAGGATACAGCTCTTGCATCCTTGATGGTTTTGAGATGATAAAGATGGCCGCCAAAATGGCCCCAAATGGCCGTCAAAAACGGAAATTCCCATGTAGGCCCCCTAATCCGTTCTAAATGGTGTAAAATTGAAAACAATTGGTGGTTTTACCCTATTTTGAGGGTGCTGAATCCGAACCCGGTTGATGCAACTCTTGTGTTTTGGGGTTTTTGAGAATTCCAAGATGACCGCCAAAATAACTGTCAATATTGAAATTTTTGAGACCCCATTCAGCACCCTCGACATTTTGTTGTTGCCATTTTTGCATTCCTTATAGGGTTATCAGATGTCCACGATGACCGCCAAAATAATTGGCAGAAATTAAAATTCCAATGTTAATATTTTTTTCTAAATGGTGAAAATTTGAAAATAAATTGATGGTCTCACCCCATTTCGAGGATGCTGAAGGCTTTGAGATATTTACAAATGTCCTGTATAAACGAAAATTCCTTGATATTTTCTTATAAATTGTAAAATATTGTGCTATAACGTGAAACGAGGGATTAAAAGCAATAATCCGTATTCTTGAATTCAACTCGGTTGAGCAAATTTGTCAAATCAGCCAACAATTAATGGCATCCAAAATGACTGTCACAATGGTATTGTAATATACTGAGATATTCCGATATGTCTCAAACGGAACTTTAACACGCAATGGAAAAAAAAAATGATATTGACATCATATTGAAACGTACAAACACAAAGATAAGACTGAATTTTTTATGCACAGTTGTTATAAAGTAATGCCTGTGGTAGCCAATAAGAGCTCTGCAGACTGATGTGAAGTTAATCCTTTTTGGCTATAAGAGTAATATCAAATTATGGCCTGCTGGTATTTGGTGTCGAAATTTTTTTTTTTTTGTATTTTTATGAGTCTCGCCGCGTACTCTTATGAAACTTGTGGCATATTCTGATTACGTCACTAGAAATGGTTGCATCCATGACCACTATAGTAGATATCAATATAAGGGTAATTTCAAAAGCACTCTGCGTGATTATGATATTCGTATAGTACTGGACTATCAACTATTACCTTACATGTTGTCGTTTGTTTTTACTGCGAGTTACCTGTGATTTTTCCATCCCCTCGTGTGTATATATGATATCGTCGCTTGGTCGACAAGACCCTGTATCTGAAATTTTAGTGAAAATGACTTTTTTGAATAAACAGTCAGATAATCAGTTAATGATGTCCTGTCCAAACCTTAGCTGTCTTACCCCAAAAATGAAGCTACCATGGCATGTCAAAGGAAAAGTTCTCTCATTTGTTATAGTGCTTTGGCTGCCATGTTTGTTTGCTTTTTGTTTTTGTTTTTGTTTTTCTCTCCTGAACATGTGACATTTTGTAGATACGAGGTTTGTCGCCACATTTATTATATATGATATTACATCATATTGAAGAAAAATTTGAAGCAGAACTATAAAAATGTCCAACTCTTGTCTTCAACAATGTCATCAAGACCACCAATATAAACCAATTAACCAATGTGAGTGTTCATGGATGAAACGATTAAAACTGTTCATGGATTAAAACAGGTAATGTTGGGAATCTCGGTATACTTCTCTACATCACTATCACTATTTGATCGAGATGGGTATGTCTTGTCCACTGATTGTTAGTGTTCAAAACGTATCCATGATATGTAGATGAAACAGTGTAATCTTTCAAACATTCAACCGCATCTGTAGTCTTGCAGGATTCATTCCTGGCACAGCTGTATCTTACAAATTCCAAGATATCCGGTAAAGCTGGTTTCACAGTACAGCAAGTTCAAACTGGGATGTACAATATGCGTTCGTTTATCAGCAGAGTATGGTTGGGTTTAGATTTTGCCATTGA
This sequence comes from Diadema antillarum, assembly GCF_040938485.1. NCBI lineage: Eukaryota > Metazoa > Echinodermata > Echinoidea > Diadematoida > Diadematidae > Diadema > Diadema antillarum. The sequence continues at coordinate 425,509 of NW_027271161.1, read as the reverse complement.
CGAAAACCTGAAATAGGGTAAAACTATCAATTGTTATCAATTTCTCACCATTCTGGCGAGCATTTTGGCGGCTATCTTGAATATCTCCAAACTCTCAGTGATGCAAGGGTGGTATCGTCCAGATTCGCATTCAGCACAGTGATCGAAATAGGGTAGAATCATAAATAAAATTGTTCTCAATTGCGAAACATTAGAATTGGAATACGTGGAAACTTCCGGTTTTGGCGGCCATTTTGAAATCGGAATAGGATAGAACCATCAATTGTTCTCAATTTTAAACCATTGAGAATGAAATACGTGAGAATTTCCGGTTTTGGCGGCCATTTTGGCGGCCATTTTAAATATCTCCAAATCCTCAAGGATGCAGGAGATGCATCATCAAGATTCGGATTCAGCACCCTCCAAACAGGGTAAAACCATCAATTGTTTTCAATTTCTTACCATTTAAAAGGAAATACATCGGAATTTCTGGTTTTAATCGGCGGTCATTTCGGCGGCCACTTTGGCGGCCATCTTGAATATCTCAAAACCCTCAAGGCTGCAAGATTTGCATCATCCAGATTCGGATTCAACACCATCGAAATAGGGTAAAATCATCAATTGCTTTCAATTTCTCACCATTTAAAAGGAAATACATAGGAATTTCCGGTTTGGGCGGCCATTTTGGCGGCCATCTTGAATATCTCAAAATCCTCAACGATGCAAGAGTTGCATCATCCAGATTTGGATTCAGCACCCTCAAAATAGAGTAAAACCATCAATTATTTTCAATTTCTCACCATTGAGAATGAAATACGTGAGAATTTCCGGTTTTGGCGGCCATTTCGGTGGCCATCTTGAATATCTCAAAATCCTCAAGGATGCAGGAGTTGCATCATCAAGATTCGGATTCAGCACCCTCCAAACAGGGTAAAACCATCAATTGTTTTCAATTTCTTACCATTTAAAAGGAAATACATCGGAATTTCTGGTTTTAATCGGCGGTCATTTCAGCGGCCACTTTGGCGGCCATCTTGAATATCTCAAAACCCTCAAGGTTGCAAGATTTGCATCATCCAGATTCGGATTCAACACCCTCAAAATAGAGTAAAACCATCAATTGTTTTCAATTTCTCACCATTTAAAAGGAAATACATAGGAATTTCCGGTTTGGGCGGCCATTTTGGCGGCCACCTTGAATATCTCAAAATCCTCAACGATGCAAGAGTTGCATCATCCAGATTTGGATTCAGCACCCTCAAAATAGAGTAAAACCATCAATTGTTTTCAATTTCTCACCATTGAGAATGAAATACGTGAGAATTTCCGGTTTTGGCGGCCATTTTGGTGGCCATCTTGAATATCTCAAAATCCTCAAGGATGCAGGAGTTGCATCATCAAGATTCGGATTCAGCACCCTCCAAACAGGGTTAAAAATTCAACTGTTTTCAATTTCTCACCATTTAGAAGGAAATACATCGGAATTTCTGGTTTTAATTGGCGGTCATTTCGGCGGCCACTTTGGCTGCCATTTTGAATATCTCAAAACCCTCAAGGATGCAAGAGTTGCATCATCCAGATTCGGATTCAGCACCATCGAAATAGGGTAAAACCATCAATTGTTTTCAATTTCTCACCATTTAAAAGGGAATATATAGGAATTTCCGGTTTGGGCGGCCATTTTGGCGGCCATCTTGAATATCTCAAAATCCTCAAGGATGCAAGACTTGCATCATCTAGATTTGGATTCAGCGTCCTCGAAATAGGGCAAAACCATCAATTGTTCTCAATTTCTCACCATTTAGAAGGAAATACATGGGAATTTCTGGTTTGGGCGGCCATTTTGGCGGCCATCTTGAATATCTTAAAACCCTCAAGGATGCAAGAGTTGCATCATCCAGATTCGGATTCAGCACCCTCGAAATAGGGCGAAACCATCAAAAAACATTGGGTGGACGGTAAAACAAGGTTAGGCCCAAAAAGTGGCTTTGGCACCCAGACTAGTGGTGCTACGACTGTGTAGTCCAAGAGTTTAACCTGGACATTTTTGGTAACAAGCTGATTTTTTCAGGATAGGTCCAGAAAGTGGGTCTAGAATGATATACTAAAAGTCCTAATAAATCCTCCTTAAGCGTTTTCTGCAATCCAAGATCAAACGTCTTGTCTATATTTTTACTGTCATTGACTGCTGTTAAGAATATTTGTTTTTGTGATGTCAAAACTCTATAATTATGTCATATAACGTATGAAAGAGGAAATGTTTTGTTCTTATCAATAAAATCCAGAAATACAAAGCAACCTTTACACTACTGTGTCCAGTGAAACGATAAATTTGATGTTTCATAACTCACGGCAGGTGGTCGACGAATATGAAAAACATTAACATGATTTTATATCTCCACATAATACACACGCTTGCACACACACGCATAAATTATATCATTACATATTATTTATATGTGTGTGTTTGCGTGTATGTACAAGATACACACACACACACACACACACACACACACACACACCATCACGCACAAGTTGATCACACACACACACACACACACACACACAATCTGTGGCCCCAGTTTTGCTGCGCATGCTTCCATACAAACATGACAACGAGAACCAGCCGAATTCGAAGGACGACTAGCATTCACGAATGTGGGCGCCATTCATCTCGCTATTCCAGCGGTGATAGCAGGGAAGGACGACTTTTGAGAAGTGAGCTGGATATGTGCCTTACCTCGACGCATACTTCCTTATTCAAACACCAGCCGAAATCAAACGGCTCATAGTAGGAGTCATCGCAATCATTATGTGGAGTACCTCCTTCTACATTAAGCTGATAGAAGGGTTGAAATAACTAGTGTGATAACATTCCTCACATTGCTAAACAGATATCAAGCGTGTCATCTGATCTGAAGTTTTGTTTCGTCCAACCATGGTGAATTTGTTACATGATGAGGTCCCATAAGTGACCTGTCAGGAAGAAGCAATTGTGTCTGAACAATGAAGTGATGATAATAATGATAATAATGATAATAATAATAATAATAACAACAACAGCAACAACAACAACAACAATGATAATAATAATAATAATAATAATAATAATAATAATAATAATAATAATAATAATAATAATAATAACAACAACAGCAACAACAACAACAACAATGATAGTAATAATCAGGTCTTATTTATCCAGGGTAGCCTCTTCAGTGTTGCCACTGCTCTACCAGAGGGTCTGGCATTATTATTACCCTAGCGTTGCCACGTGCTCATTAATAAACTGGGGTCGAGAGGGACAATGTGGGTAAAAACATCCTGTCCAAGGACGTAAGCACGGGGCGGGAATCGAACTCGGGTCCTCCGATTGGGAGTCTTATCCGCTATGAAACAGCGCCCCCACGTGTATGTATGTATGTGGAAATGTCAACTGGCATTAACAGTGATGAGCATAAGAATGATGAGACTTGGTAATGGTTTAAAAGAGATTTCTTTAGTTTCAATTTGAAGATATTTTGACTGCATATTAGATGTTATCATCCAATGAATCATTTAAGCATGCAACATAAGTGTCAGTGCGTTCTAAAATGCATATATAGTTTTGTGTTTGTTTTGTCACCAAATGCAATTTTTGTTCAGGTCCTGTGAATATCCCCTATACTTGATAAAGTGTTTGATTAGATGCAATATGAATTACTTCAAAGATATTAATATTATCTAATGCTCTGTTTGGCAACGGTTAGTAACCGGATCTTCGGTGTTGTTGTTGTTATTGTTGTTATAGTTGTTGTTGTTGCTGTTGTTGTTGTTGTTGTTATGGTGGTGGTGGTGGTGGTGAAGATGATTCTTGGACAAATATTACACAACAAAAAAAGGAGCAGGTATACTCACAATGAATTGTTATGAATTTTTCATATTTGCTATTGATCAACAGGAACGACGACATACTTCACAGACTCACTATTTTTTTTCTCTGTGTTTTTAAACTAATTTTGTTTATCAAGATTGCTGCATACCTTATGATACTTATCTATGATTACATTTTGTTAAAGGAAACCAAAACCAAAAGAGAAATGTGGAATGAGTGAAAGGCAGCAACATTAGTAGAACACATTAGTGAAAGTTTGAGGAAAATCGGACAATCGATGCAAAATTTATAAATTTTTAAAGGTTTCTATGTTGGAACCGCTGGGTGAGGGGACTACCAGAGTTGATGACGTCATATGTGGACAACGATATAAAGGAAATATAAAGAGAATTTCACAGAAATTCATTTTTCATGAAAATTACACATTCTATCAACTTGATACTGACATTCAAGGGCAGTAATTATTCCCCCTGCTTTCTGGGTTCGGTGTAATAATGTCGAGGTAAAATGTCAGAGGTAAAAATGTCAGAAGTAAAAATGTCAGAAGAAAATATGTCAGAGGTAAAAATGTCAGAGGTAACAATGTGAGAGGTAAAAATGTGAGAGGTAAGAATGTCAGAAGTAAAAATGTCAGAGGTAAAAATGTCAGAGGCAAAAATGTCAGAGGTAAAAAAGTCTGAAGTAAAAATGTCAGAGGTAAAAATGTCAGAAGTAAAATTGTCAGAGATAGAAATGTCAAAGATAAAAATGTCAGAAGTAAAGATGTCAGAGATAAAAATCAGAAGTAAAAATGTCAGAGGTAAAAATGTCAGAAGTAAAATGTCAGAGGTAAAAAACTTGTGAGATTTTTTCCTCTGACATTTTTACCTCTGACATTTTCACCCCTGACATTTTTACTTCTGACATTTTTACCTATGACATTTTTACCTCTGACATTTTTACCTCTGACATTTTTACTTCTGACGTTTTTACCTCTGACATTTTTACCTCTGACATTTTCACCTCTGACATTTTTTCCTCTGACATTTTTGCCTCTGACATTTTTACTCCTGACATTTTTCCCTGGCACCGCTTTCGGAAGAGGTTAGTCAATTGCTCTTCCATTACGCTAGAAAAGTGAAAGCATGTTGAAATTTCTTTATATTTTCTTTATATTATTGTCAACATAATCTTGTTGTTGTTGTTTTGTGTTTAGTGGCTTTTTCCATTCTATCTACGCCAAACACTGCTCAATAAATTCCCTTTCCTTCTCCTTTTTCCCTTTTTTTCCACACAAAAGGGTCAACATTGTAAATAGAGGTACTTGGTCAGCTGTTGGTACGTCTATTTGCTTGCTTTAAATTTTCTTCTTAATATTGTCGGTTGAGAATGATAAGGGCGTTAAGTTGCCACAAAACCCATAGTGTTCAAGACCACTTAACGCCCTTCTCATTCTCAACAGACGTACATAATGATGTCATAAACTCAAGTAGTCTCCTTATCCAGTGTTTCCAATACCAAAACTTTAAATATTAATAACTTTTGCATAGAATGTCCGATTTTCCTCAAACTTTCACTTATGTGTTCTACTAATGTTGCTGCTTTCTTTCAATCTACATTTCTCTTTGGGTTTTGGTTTCCTTTAACATAATGACGGGACCAAATCACAAGAGGTGACGTCCTGCTTCTCATTATGGCTTACGTGTATGTATGCAGCGTGTTAAATACATATCCAACTGACTACCGTTCGACTTCTGCGTTCAAACCTTCTTCCTTGTCTTTTTGGGTCTCTGTTAAAGAAGCAGAGAACTTCAGATTTCCATGTGAATGGCGTAATTATTTACAAAAGCTGCTGTATTTCTTCATAGGTCTATAAGTAGGGCCTGTACTCCTTTCTCGTGTCCATGAATTCTGCGCCTGTAGCAGTTTTGGTCAGTGACACGATACCAGTCGACCGTGACCATTACTACCTTAGATACAATGCCCACTTTGCTTTCATAAACAGATTAAAATCATACTAACAGAAAAGTAGAAGTTTCATAATAAGTAGACTTCATCTATGACAAAGTTATGGAATATCACTGATATCTATAATTATGTTCTTGACAAAAAGTGGTATACGGCCGCAATCGCGTATTCATATTGGAAAAGAGGTTTTTGTTATCACCTCACAAGTCATTCACTGGACTTTGAATATACACATAGTACATGTACAATATCACCATTATCATACTATTATACAGGGGCGTCACCAGCTGTTTTTCAAGGGGGGTGCGTTTTGACCCTAATGTAACGAGATTTTTTTTTTTTTTGACAGACATTTGGAATATAGGAAGCTCTCAATGCCTAGACTTTTACTGTTTTTTAGGGAAACCAAACGGGGAAAGGGCACCGGCGTAGCTAGGATTTCATCTTTGGGGGGGGGGGGTGTTAGTATGCGAGGGAGCGAGCAAGGGGGAGGTGTGGAAGGGCCTGTTGTCCCCCTCCCACGGTGAGAACTTTTGGCATTTTGATGTTGTAAATGGTGCAATTTGATGCAGGCTTTTTGCGTGTTTTTATCGACTTGAAACAGTCCCACTTGTTTAAGGTTGCAGAACATTTTAATGGAATTTGTTGTTGAACAATGTGCCTATAAACTATATCATTTCAATAAACTTCTTGTATTGATTCTTACACTGATGTCATGAACACGACCGAGCCCGAGCAAGAGAGAGCGAGGGGGGATTTGATGCATGTTTTGCTTGTTTTATCGACTTGAAGCAGTCCCACTTGTTGAAAGTAAATGTTGATGTAGATTATTATCAAACAATTTGCCTATAAAATAGTATCATCCAATTAAACTTCCTGTTTTAATAATTACACTGAATATCATGAACGCGGCCAAGCAAGAGCGAGAGGAGTGAGCGAGGGGGAGGATGTGGGAGGGAGTGTCCCCCTCCCACGGTGAGCACTTTTTGCATTTTGATGTTGTAAATGGTGCAATTTGATGCAGGTGTTTTGCGTGTTTTATCGACTTGAAACAGTCCCACTTGTTTATGGTATCAGTACATTTTGAAGTAAATTGTTATTAAACAATTTGCCTATAAATGGTATAATTCTTACACTGATGTCATGAACGCGACCGAGCCCAAACAAGCGGAACGAGCAAGGGGGGAGGTTGTGGGAGGGGGTTGTTCCCCTATAAATGGATTATGGAATGACGGTGTGAAACGACAAATTACTATCAGCAATATCGGGAGAATGGCTTAACGATTACATGCGAGCGAGCGGAGCGAGTGAGCTTTAAAATTTTGACATTTTACAGTCCCAAAACTGCCGTTTGTAGCCATATTTTTTTGCTTTGGAAATTAAGGGGGGAGGGCGCACCGGGCGCAACTGCTGGCAATTACTGGCAGCAACATCAGGTGAATGGCATAACGATTAAATGCGAGTAAGCGAAGAGAGCGAGCTTGAAAATTTTCACATTTTACAGTTAAAAAAAACTACCATTTGGAGCAATACTTTTTCGCTTTGGAAATAAAGTGGGGAGGGCGCACCGGGCGCAACTGCCGGCAATGATTACTGGCAGCAACATCAGGACAAAGGCATAACGATTAAATGCGAGCTAGCGGAGCGAGCGAGCTTGAATATTTTGACATTTTACAGTAAAAAAAAAAACACCTGCCGTTTGTTGCTATATTTTTTTCGCTTTGGAATTTAAGGGGGCGCATCGGGCGCAACTCCTCGCAATTACTGGCAGCAATATCAGGAGGGCATAACGATTACTAGTACATGCCAGCGAGCGGAGCGAGCGAGCTTGAAAATTTTACATTTTACCGTCCAAAAGCTGCCGTTCTTAGCCATAACTTTTCGCTTTGGAAATCAAGGGAGGGGGACGCACCGGGCGGAACTGCTGGCAATTACTGGCAGCAACACCAGGTGAATTGCATAACGATTAAATGTGAGCGAGCTATAAAGTGAAAATTTTACATTTTACAGTCCAAAAACTGCCGTTCTTAGCCATATTTTTTCGCTTTGGAAATTAAGGGAGGGGGGCGCACCGGGCGGAACTGCTGGCAATTACTGGCAGCAACATCAGGTGAATTGCATAACGATTCAATGCGACCGAGCGAAGAGAGCGAGCTTTAAAGGGATAGTACAGTATTGGTTGAGATGAGAATTGGGCTTTTAAATTTTTGCAAGATACCAAGAAAACACTTATGATATAGTACATAGCATACCATTTTAAGAGGAATTCAAAGTTTAATTGATGAAAATCGGGTTTGGAATAACTGAAACATCCAAAAACAAAGTAAAACAAAGCGATCGTTACAAAGTGTGGGTCCCACACTTTATTAGAATCGCTCTTTTTGGATATCTCAGCCATTTCAACTCCTCGCAACCAATTTTTATCAAATAAACGTTGAAAATTTTACTCATAAAATTGCATGCTCTTTCATATTTCATACTGAGATTTCTCGATTATCTCACCTAAAAATGTTTTAGTCCAAAAACCTGAAATTAAGGTCTCAACTGGCAGAACTGTACGATCCCTTTAAAATTTTGACATTTTACAGTAAAAAAAACTGCCGTTTGAATTCTCTCATTATCTCTTTATTTTGACATTTTACAGTAAAAAAAACTGCCGTTTGAAGCTATATCTTTTTTGCTTTGGAAATTAAGGGGGGCGCACCGGGCGCAACTGCAGACAATTACTGGCAGTAACATCAGGGGAATTGCATAAATATTGAATGCGAGCGAGCTTGAAAATTCTGACATATTACAGTCAAAAAACTATGTACCATTTGGAGTAATATTTTTTCGCTTTGGAAATTAAGGGGGAGGGCGCACGGGGCGCAACTGCCGGCAATGATTACTGGCAGCAACATCAGGGGGGCGTTTCATCAACGAGTTCGTCGGAGTTTTCACCGACAAATTTGCTATCAGCCAATCAGACCAAGGATTTCATTAGCTTTTAACAGTTGTCAGTGTAAATCCTTGCGTCTGATTGGCTGATAGCAAATTTGTCGGTGAAAACCTCCGACGAACTCGTTGATGAAACGCCCCCCAGGACAAAGGCATAACGATTAAATGCGAGCGAGCGGAGCGAGCGAGCTTAAATATTTTGACATTTTACAGTTAAAAAAAACCTGCCGTTTGTTACTATATTTTTTCGCTTTGGAATTTAAGGGGGCGCATCGGGCGCAACTCCTCGCAATTACTTGCAGCAATATCAGGAGAGCATAATGATTACTAGTACATGCCAGCGAGCGGAGCGAGCGAGCTTGAAAATTTTACATTTTACCGTCCAAAAGCTGTCGTTCTTAGCCATGTTTTTTCGCTTTGGAAATCAAGGGAGGGGGGCGCACCGGGCGGAACTGCTGGCAATTACTGGCAGCAACATCAGGTGAATTCCATAACGATTAAATGCGAGCGAGTGAAGAGAGCAAGCTTGAAAATTTTACATTTGACAGTCCAAAAACTGCCGTTCTTAGCCATATTTTTTCGCTTTGGAAATTAAGAGAGGGGGCGCACCGGGCGGAACTGCTGGCAATTACTGGCAGCAACATCAGCTGAATTGCATAACGATTAAATGCGAGCGAGCGAAGAGAGCAAGCTTGAAAATTTTACATTTTACAGTCCAAAAACTGCCGTTCTTAGCCATATTTTTTCGCTTTGGAAATTAAGGGAGGGGGCGCACCGGACGGAACTGCTAGCAATTGCTTGCAGCAACATCAAGGTGAATTGGATAACGATTTAATGCGAGCGAGCGAAGAGATCGAGCTTTAAAATTTTGACATTTTACAGTAAAAAAAACTGTCGTTTGTAGCAATATTTTTTCGCTTTGGAAATTAAGGGGCGCGCACCGGGCGCAACTGCAGACAATTACTGGCAGTAACATCAGGGTAATTGCATAAAGATTAAATGCGAGCGAGCTTGAAAATTTTGACATTTTACAGTTAAAAAAAACCTGCCGTTTGTTACTATATTTTTTCGCTTTGGCATTTAAGGGGGCGCATCGGGCGCAACTCCTCGCAATTACTTGCAGCAATATCAGGAGAGCATAATGATTACTAGTACATGCCAGCGAGCGGAGCGAGCGAGCTTGAAAATTTTACATTTTACCGTCCAAAAGCTGTCGTTCTTAGCCATATTTTTTCGCTTTGGAAATCAAGGGAGGGGGGCGCACCGGGCGGAACTGCTGGCAATTACTGGCAGCAACATCAGGTGAATTCCATAACGATTAAATGCGAGCGAGTGAAGAGAGCAAGCTTGAAAATTTTACATTTTACAGTCCAAAAACTGCCGTTCTTAGCCATATTTTTTCGCTTTGGAAATTAAGGGAGGAGGCGCACCGGGCGGAACTGCTGGCAATTACTGGCAGCAACATCAGGTGAATTGCATAACGATTAAATGCGAGCGAGCGAAGAGAGCAAGCTTGAAAATTTTACATTTTACAGTCCAAAAACTGCCGTTCTTAGCCATATTTTTTCGCTTTGGAAATTAAGGGGGGCGCACCGGGCGGAACTGCTAGCAATTACTTGCAGCAACATCAAGGTGAATTGGATAACGATTTAATGCGAGCGAGCGAAGAGATCGAGCTTTAAAATTTTGACATTTTACAGTAAAAAAACTGTCGTTTGTAGCAATATTTTTTCGCTTTGGAAATTAAGAGGCGCGCACCGGGCGCAACTGCAGACAATTACTGGCAGTAACATCAGGGTAATTGCATAAAGATTAAATGCGAGCGAGCTTGAAAATTTTGACATTTTACAGTTAAAAAAAACCTGCCGTTTGTTACTATATTTTTTCGCTTTGGAATTTAAGGGGGCGCATCGGGCGCAACTCCTCGCAATTACTTGCAGCAATATCAGGAGAGCATAATGATTACTAGTACATGCCAGCGAGCGGAGCGAGCGAGCTTGAAAATTTTACATTTTACCGTCCACCGGGCGGAACTGCTAGCAATTACTTACAGCAACATCAAGGTGAATTGGATAACGATTTAATGCGAGCGAGCGAAGAGAGCAAGCTTTAAAATTTTGACATTTTACAGTAAAAAAACTGTCGTTTGTAGCAATATTTTTTCGCTTTGGAAATTAAGGGGCGCGCACGGGGCGCAACTGCAGACAATTACTGGCAGTAACATCAGGGTAATTGCATAAAGATTAAATGCGAGCGAGCTTGAAAATTTTGACATTTTACAGTCCAAAAACTGCCGTTTGAAGCTATATCTTTTTTGCTTTCGAAATTAAGGGGGCGCACCGGGCGCATTTGCTGGCAATTACTGGCAGCAATATCAGGAAAATTTAAGTGCGAGCGAGCGGAGCGAGCGAGCTTGAAAATTGCCACATTTTACAGTCCAAAAACTGCCGTTTGTAGCTATACATATATATATATATATATATATTTTTTTTTTTTTTTTTTTTTTTTTGCAGTAAAGGGGGGGGGGGGCGCACCGGTTGGATTTGCCGGCAATTCCTGGCAGCAACTTCAGGAGAATGGCATTACGACTAAATGCCAGCGAGTGGAGCGAGCGAGCTTGAAAATTTTGACATATTACAGTCCAAAAACTGCCGTTTGTAGCTATACTTTTTCGCTTTGGAAATTAAGAGGGGGCGGGGGGGGGGGACGCCCGGTGCGCCCCTCCCCCTGGATCCGCCACTGGTAGTCAAGGGTGTCGGTTTATGTTCATGACTGGGGAGGTATGACCAGCGAGGTGGCGTCGAAGTGACCAAGCATGGGAAGGATGTCCAAAATCTATCTAAATAGTAAACACTGTATAGAATACACTTATACTAGTAGATATGTATAAAAGCAGTGCTGCCAGAACCAGGGGTGCGAATTGTTTTTGCCCACATTTTTTTTTTTTGTCCCCGATGCATAATTTCAAAAAATAAATAAATAAATAAATAAAAAATATTTAGTATTTATGGTCCGGCGTTGAGGTCGCTCGCAGACTGATTTTTTTTTTTTTTTTTTTTTTGGTCTGAAGGGGGGTGCGTTCGCATCCAACGCACCCCCCCCCCCCCCCCCTGGTGACGCCCATGTTATATTGTAATGTTGTTAGCATCCATGAAAGAATAATAATGTCACTATCGTAAGCAGAAGGAAATAGTAATTCAAATCAACTCAACTTCATTTCCATCAATACATAAAATTGCGCATTGTCGGTTCATGTTATCAAGCAATTTGAAAAAGAAAAGAAATACAGATTAAGAAATATAATAATAATAATAATAATACATATATATATATATATATATATATATATATATGCATAAATAAATATCATATATTATATATAGAAGGAAATCAATGCACATTTGCAATAGACACCAAGAAAAAAAAAACCCAGAAGCAATGGAAAAGAGTGATCTACTAAGCAGCAAAGCTTGTACATCGTAGACCACTTGAGAGAAAAAAAAAGAATATGCAAATAACACACATATTCAAATTTAGTATAAAATGCATAATATGTTCCGTTCAAGCATTTGAGACAAAATGTCACTTTTGTAAGCATCAATCAAAGAAAATCAGTAATGTATAATAATCGTTCAGGTCGATATTGCCACTAAAATCGATTCATCTAACCAATTATTTCATTCAGGGGGAAAATTTGTACATGTATGATTTTGTTGCAACCCGTAATCTCAGTATTTTCACAATGTTCTTATACCCTTATATCGATAATGCAACCATGCATGTGCTTCCTGGATTAATCATATTCGCCAGCATAGTATGCCAATACACTTTACACGGACCCAGTAATTACAATAACGCAGAACTTGCATAGAACAACCAACTCAATTGCTTTGCTTTATCACACTAATTTGTGATGATGACGTACGACAAAGAATGCAGGATATCAGGAACAAGAAAAGATTCACATTTTGATGTAGATGACAAAAACGAGTATCAGATGCATCGTATTCGTTAGGTTCTAATTTCTCTGCACATGATTCAAAATTACGAACATTGTCCAATCAATCATTCCATCATCGCCACCCTTTTTTAGTATATCAAGCTTTAGATCTTTTTCACTCCTTATATTACACGATTGATCGCGTAAATTCTGGTCACACGGCAATGATATCCCCGTCCTACAGGACCAGGCGATCTGCACCACGGCTGTGTATATCAATAGGGCATAGACACTGGTAGAAATGTGATCAAGTGTAGAGAAGCTGTTCATTTTGCATCATCAGGTCCTCTTCCATACATGTTTCCTGTGACCTTAAGAGACGTCTACGTATTTACCATCGAATTTACATATCTTTTACAATACCACAAAGTTGCATATCTTGTATGATACCACAAATTTACAAATCGTGTGTAAATATATAGGTCTACATAGAATTTTTTTTTTTTGGACATCTACAATGTACAATAATGGCACCAGCGCACGGTTTGTTCTTTCCCGCGTCACTTTGGCCTTCTTGATTATTCGTTGTAGCTGTTGAAACAATCGTTGCGGCCATGTTGGTCTTAATCTCTTTCTTCTATGTTTGAATTTGATTTGATCGCTTTGTGTCCTCGGTAATCTGTACGTTGAGTTTGTTGTGTATGACATCTCTGATGAGACTGTTACGTCATCACTAGATCCAGGTGCCTAGGGGATTTCGTTGAAAGAGCTCAGCCTGGACAGTGTTCTGGATGGTTTGCGTTGGATTTGAGAGCATGTGAAAAAGCTTCCTGCTTTTGCAATTTTTGTTTTGGTTTCTCTGTTGTGCGATCTGCCAGACCACCTATTCTACTTTTAATTCAGATGGACATGGTCGTAGATATTTTGACCTCATCGAATATATTTCGTATCATACTGTGTAGCGCAAGCCTATATTCAGGGAGAGATTCCCTCTGATTCTTGAATAGATACATGATGACTGGCGTGATATTTTATAGAGCTCCATAGTTCCTGTTTCTCTCTGAAATTGGAAAGTTTCTGAAAGTCCTGTCTAATTCTGTGCTCATGTGATGAATGCAATCGGTTTCATCTAGCCTTTCTCCACTATAATAAGATGTAGAGTGAAAGTAAGAGTTAATTGTGACAATAATGATAACAATTATCTGCAGCAAAATTTCCCAACGACTTGACCTGTTGATGGGTTAGGCATTATCATCCATACCTTGGCTTTCTATCAATGAAACGTGCCGGGGAAACATGTTCCTGCCAAGAGATATATGATAGTGAAAGTAAAGTTGGAGGGAATTGAGAAAAGCACGTCCCCTTCAAGAAGAATTGAAAATGGCCAACATACGTGGGTGAATCTCCGACTGTCCTTGCAAGAACACGAGGTAGTGTGTTTCATTTGCTTTTCTTGTGAAGCAAACAAAATAGAAGAAAAAAAAGATCTTGTTATTAAAAAAAAACGTGAACAGTTTGCTTTACAATGTTCAGTAGTTCAAAAGACGATCAATATATTCATGTCAACCAGGCGATAAAATGCTTCACACTTGGTAGACAATCTACGGTGGCGCTATTCATGTAGAGATTATTATTATTGATTGACTGTCTTGGGTTTGATCACGACATTACATACTATTTAAATAAACAAGTACATCGTTGCCCATATGGTTGCAAAGAAATATGCAGATTGCTGATAACAGACCAACGCTTGTCTTTTGTCCCTCGAGATTTCAGTGCATGATGATGGGTACAAAACATGGCTCAATAGTCCCTCCAAAATGGACTACTGCCTCATGAAAACAGATTGTTCTTTGCCATGAACAAGTAAACATTATGGCCTAAATATTTTCATGACCTTTCACTTTGCTACTGTTAAGCTTTTTTTCAGCCCACAACACCGCAAACGGCGAGTCAACTTCAACAACTCAGCGCGCACGCGTCGATTCATACACGAATATACCAAGGGGTCCAGAACAGAGTTGCAGTATCCCAACCACATGGTGAACACGCCAAACCAGTGTCCTTCGGTCACCCGGATGTACTTTGAATGGAACAGGAGGTATGGCGTCCAGCACAGGATGTTAGTGAAGACGAGGACAGCTCCTATAAGGATAACAGTATATGAATGAATAGTTGTACCTCAGACTTTACAGAGACGTAAAATTTGCGTTGAGTAAAATCTCAATAGGCTAGCATTTTTTTTTTTTTTGGTCAAAATCGTTCATGTCGAGCTTTTGAAAAACAAGAAACAAATTGAATAAACCGCTCGATGACGGGTGTCTGAAGCTTACCTTTAATTTTCTATATGTCATCCAAAGCAGAATGAACATGAAGAGATTTGCTTTAAAAAAAAAGAAAAAGTTTGCTAAAAATAAATGTGAGTCTCGATGGAAGAGGAGCACTAAAATAATGTTTGTTAACCGATATCCTGTTGTTATTTTGTCTTTGAAGCTCATATTGTTGGCGCAACTGTTATGCATAACATCACCGAAAAAAAAAAAACAGCAGAAGGTGGGTATATACAAACTGTACTATATATTCTCTCATCTTTACTTCATTAATTTCATCTACGTTGCACTCATTCTATGGTGCTTATGTTCTCACCCACTCTTGCAACCCGACTGTGAGCCCGGTGGCGTCGGCGTTGGATCCTCCAGTCTGCTTTCCTGTTTGCAGTGACGTGTGGCACGGGAGCATCATCCTCTTTGTTGCCATGGTGATCTGCCTCAACATTGTGGAAGGATGAATCATCTTTGGATGCAGACGCCGCTGTCTCCATCTGATCAATGGTCTGTGAGATATAAGCAGAAACAAATATGTGAGAAAAGCACAAAATACAGTTGCCAGACGATGTTGTAGTCACCGAGCTACAACACTGTCGGCCCAACATTAATGGTAACGACTGAGATAAGCTTACAAAAGAGATGTGAAGAAGAGAGTGCCGGGACTCGGAGAAAAGGGTGCTGGACTTGACTCTCTACTTCGTAACCGAGGGCTCAGAGGAGCAAAGCGAGGCATCAACACCAGTGTACATGGTAGCGCCAGCCTGGTTCAGTCATCAAATGACAAATAACGTTAAATAAAGTTCGTTCAGTTCATTGCCTATGTATCGTACACCCCTTTACCCCTTGTATAGTGTATGGCGATGTCTAGACGAAAGATTACTAGCCAGCAAATATAACATACTCAAGATAATTTACACTCATCTGTGAAGAAACCATCACTCGTTGTCAATGGTCGTGCTGACGTTAAGATTTATGTTCAGTCAATAAGCATCATTTAAATTTGGACATGTTCTGACACTATCCTTGCCATATTATAACTAGTAACAATTAAATGCTCATGTGAGTTTAGAATTGTAGTCCTGACAACATTAATGAGCCGAAACTTGTACTGACTGAATTTCCATATACAGCATTGTATACAGTCTCTCTTGTATTAAAGGGCAATTCAATATTTGCGCAAATTACTTGATCCCTCGACTTATAGTGGGGGTATTATTCCATCTGCCTTGTGAAGGAAGAAAGTACAATGCTCTGTCATAACGCTACAGAAAGTGAAAGTATTTTGAAATCTCTTTATATTTCCTTTCTTTTCTTTCCACCATTGTGACATCATAAACTGTTGTAGTCTTCTTATCCAGCAATGGCGTTGTGTGTATTTAGCCGAAACTTTACACGACACAACTTCTGGACGGATTGTCTGATTGGCCTCAAACGTCACTAACGTGTTCTATCAATATTTCTGCATTCACTGAATTTTCTTGCTGTTAATCTAGCTTTAACTCTGCCAGGATTTGCTAAAGAATTCATGTAGGTTATACCTGACTGCGTGACCGGTCTACATCAGCGGAAGGAACGCTAGAGGTTAGAGTGAATGTGGACCTTGTAACATCGTGGCTGTTGAGACGTATCCCCTCCCTCCTTAGGTAAAAGGTGATGACGGCGTAGAAAACGACAAGTGAGGGAACGATTATGCCATAATTCAGCACCACGCAGCCGATTCGAAATCCTTTGTTAGTCCAGACTGGTGTACAGTGTTTGGTGTATATGTTGTATTTAAACTCGCTTAGCCAGCCCGTTATTGCCATGGTAGCCACGACAAAACCCACTGCCCACGACATGCCGATCATGAGGCCGATGCGAAGTCGTTTTGGCGGGGATCGACGCGACGAACAGACGATAATGAGGAATCGATCGAAGGCGATAGAGAATATCAGTGGGAAATTGGTGAATGAAAATCCAGTCGAGAAAAAACCATTAGCCTGCAGAATATAATCGAAAAATGACATCGGTAAACATTATATATGAGCGACCTTCTTACGTTCTTACATTTATCTACAGGTTTTAGTAACAGACGATTTCCTGTGGTCTTCAGATCGACAGAGACTCACAGGACTACAAGCCGAAAAGTTGTCTTTTTGTGATTGATGGAAAGTGGATGGACCGCAAAATGACCAAGAAAAATGGACAAAGGTTTCCTGCGATTGGTTGTCGTTTGAAGAGGGAAATGAATGAACGTGGCTTTAATTTGTCTTGAGTGTGTGTGTAAAAGCAAAGACGAAAACAAAACAAAAACGAAACTAAATCAAAACAAGGTGGAAGACATTACTTACATGCTTATGATTAATGTGTTGTTAGGTGATTTACATTGCAACTGGAGGAATGGTTTCGAGGTTTCGTGTGAGAGACATTACGAAGCGTTATCATGTTTCATTACCAGATTACAATTCAATACGAATCTAGCTTTCACATGGAAGTACGTCACTGTAATAGCATTATTATACGCTGAGCCCTTCTGTGAGGTTTAAAAAGCGCGAAAAGTTTATGGAAGAAGGGCTCAACATTATTATAACAACATATAAGGACAAGGTCCTTTGAAATAGCGCAAGAAGATGGCGATGTCTTGCATTATTGCATGGATATAATCGTATTGAGGACGTGATAATGTTGGGACAAACGGAATATTCGGTGAAACTTTCAGGTCATCAAAGGGCCCAGTCCTCCATGTCAGTGCGAAATTGGCAAACTTACTGAACTAACTGAAGCACTACATAACGGATAAACAAATCGTTTACTAATTCGCTAAAAAGATTGAGGGAACTTTCTATCTATAGAGACTGCTAGTTATGGTCACCAAAAAGGGAAATGCTCATAGGTCGGGAAAATGGCTTGATATTTCCTTTTCTCTTTGCTTGGATTTGCATTGTCTTGTTTTGATGCCATTATGTTGAAACGCGAAAACCACTCTCGGTAAGCGATGACAGAAGAAAGGGATGTTGCATGGATGGAGAACAGTAGCAAACGAACCTCTCTACGCCATGATAATACAATAGATTTTATAGATCTACGTAGTAGATCCTACATTGAAAAAGCCTGAATAGGATGTACACTTATTGATGGGTTTCGATACGTGGGTATCTTAGCACTATTCATCATTTCTACTTCAAATGCGATCTGCCTTTAAAACAGTGAGTCATCGAACATACGGGGCGGAAAATATCCAAAGAATGATATATCAAGCATGAGACCTTTATGATAACGAGATGGTATATCCCTGAGTTTCCCGTGCGGGTTGACTGACAACACCACTATGGTTTACACTGACACTTCTTCATGGTACGTGGTGCAGTCTTATACATACAGTCTTTGGAACGCACTCTAAAGATTGTTTACAACATTGCATGTTATCTGCTGAAGCAAGACAGTCCTAATGTTTATAATGTTGATATAATTATGTTAAAACAACGTGCCTCGTTCAGCGGAGTTCCAAAATGTTCGTGACAATTAAATTTGTTACATGCAAAGCAGAGCTTTCCTTTTCGTTCTCACACGTTTGTACCAGAAATTGGTTTTGGCCTTCATAATACATGAATTTACCCTTAGCGTGAATGAGCTTTGCTGCTTAATCGCCGTTATCATTCCATATTATGATTGTGAACTGTGTACCCAGCAATATGCACGGACCAAATATGCGATCTTCGTTGACTGTTTGTTTAATGTCAGCACGAAGCACACGCATTAAATATACGCTGTCAAAACAACCCATATTACATGAATGCCATCAAAACAGACACAGACGTTAACACTCAAATACAGAGTCACAGTCAACAAACACACTTGACATTGAGATGTAGGGCCTCATATTCATCTAACTCGACACCAAATTATCATGACTCGTAAGGATATATAGTGTGGGAAGTACAGTCAGAAAAATATATATGTGTGTACTCGTGAGGGAATGCAATTTGAGTTTTGTTGTCCATATCTTTCAGTCTTTTGAGCAACTTTTGTATTGCAGCGTATCTACACAGTGATTGAACGAATCCGGATAACTCTCTCCGGAACTCCAGAATAACTACGGAATTTTTCTTTCATCAACTTAAAAATGAGGATACAGTTTCGTTTCATCCTTCGGAATACGTTAATCACTTCTTCCAATAACTTTTCGCATGCACGTTCGTTAAAGGGAAAATTCAGTCCAAATATAAGTTAGTCTGATAAGAAAGAGTAGAATATTACGAGTTCAACGGTATAATCTTTATTGAAATCGGATGAAAAATAAGGAAGTTAGGACATTTTGAAGTTTCGCTGTATTTCCGGGAAACAGTTCTTCAACGGTCAATATAAATATGCAAATGGAAAAGTGAGCATGTCATCCCCCCATAAGTTACCATATAGTTTGTACATAAAATTTTGAAATTTCCAGTTTTTCGTTCGAAATTCTCGAAATTCTCAAATTCTCGTATATCTAACTGATCACTATTCTGAAGTTATTCAACCAGGAATAATATCATGTTTCAGACTTCAATGACAGAAAGATTGAATTTTCGTCATTTCTTTTTTGTACACGATCAATGGAAAATTGAGAAGGTGTGACATGGTTAGCTCACTCATTTGCATATTCATATCCACTACACAAGAGCTGTTTTGCAGAAATAAGCAAAACTTCAAAATGTCATAACTTTCTTATTTTTCATCTGATTTCAGTCAAATTTTTACCGTTGACCTCGTAAGATTTTAGTGGTTTTTTTTATTAGACTAACTTATATCTGGGCTGGATTTCCCCTTTAAAGTAGCAGTGAGCACGTGATCCCCCATTCAGTTAACCTTTTCTGTGCCAGAGCCTTGCTTTGGACTGTGTGTACAATGCCATGAGGTTTTTTTTTCTGTGCCATTAATATGGCATTTAAAGCACACAACGGGTTAATAAGCCCGGTGTTTCTGAAGTTAACGCATTTTTCTTTACTTATGGATAAATGATTGCAAACCCCTTGGCTGAAAATGTTTCAGCTGCTGCTTTTCAAACTTTCCTTACCCGGACGTAAATTGGACATTAATTTCTGCTGTTCTAAGTGGGCGAATTCCGCTGGTTCATCGCGTCATTTTGTAAAAGTGCTTGCCATGAATTACATGTACAGTTCTATAAGTCACTCTGAATGTGGCTAGATTTGATGATACAAGTATAACACATCCATATCCGATATCTCCCTTGTAATCGCTTATGCATATAGTTACCGGGGTTCAACTCCTAGAGGGACGATACAACTCCTTAATGTATGCCGAATAAAAGACGCCACCATCACACTCTCGTTTTTTGGAGTGTTGAGCCTGCATGGAGACATACTAGTAATTAGTGGGGAGTGTAACGTCATTATAGTAAATAATGTACCATGCAAAAGCTATATAATCAGTGGAAACGCTACTTCATGTTCAGCAACAAAGTGTTTTGAATTGTCGTGACATCTGCTACATGATATTTGCCCATTTGTATTGATGTGCAAAAACATTCTATATCTTCTATTCCACCAATCATGCGGTTACCATGGTTACGCCACCTGAAATCGTGTTTGATAAACGCCTGTTGTTGTCGCCAATTAGATGCCGATCATTTTCCTGCCTTAAAGTGAACATGTGATTATTGTGCTTTTCCGTTTGTTGCATTTTATTTTGTTCGTTTTAGTTTTTGCCAACCTACAAGAACATTGCCTTTGGAGCTTGTAAGGAAGCCAACGAAAATTACACACACACACACACACACACACACACACACACACACACACACACACACACACACACACATCCATTCAAATGACGAGCTGCCTATCCTATCATGACAAAGTACCACTTCACCTAACTGCATCCCTTTGAAGAGAAGTACTTTCTGTGTATAATATATCATCAAAACAAACTGAAGGCGATGTTATAAGTTTTCTCGGAAACTCTTCCGAAGAGGAAAAGTATTCCCGCAAAAAGAGATTTGAAGAGGACTATAATCATGAGGTCATCTTGTGGTCAGTCGGACCAGTACAAAGCCTTATGCAGCAAATTATTGTATATGACTGAATATACTATAGGCACGTATGTTGTCATGATAGCTATCATTTGTACCAAAGCAAAAATCATGCGAATACTTTCCAAGGTATACAACACGTTCACATTTCACCTTTAGATTGAGTAAGGGCACTTGTCATCTCATTTTCCATTCCCGTATAAAGGGTACAGCGGAGCGTGTTAAATAAGTGATAACTTTGTAGTTGTTCTTGTTGTTATTACCTGGCATACTGCCCTGTGCGACTCCAGAAATCTTCCTTCGTCGAAGATAGACGCCAAGGAGAATGTCATGCTAGCCAGAGCCACGCCCAGATCTGCCACAGCGAGGTTCAACATCAGCAAATTGTGGGGGTTTTGTCTCAGGCTGCGCGTGCGCAGTATGACGACGATCGTCATGGAATTGAAGAACAACGCACAGAGGATGATTACTGATAAACTGTGAAAGAAATTATGATAAATGATAGCTTTTGGATGGATTTTCCTAAAATACTTGTTGAGTGTTTGATATCATTTCTTTTTTCTGCATTCGATGAATCCACATATTAATACACTTTGGAGTTAGTCAGATGCACAATAATGCTATGTAATTAGACTCCAGTTTCCGGACAAAAACTTCACTGAGGCTTTCGTATACATAGATGTGAATGCATCTTACTTTCTTTCTTGATCGAGAGGAACTCGAATACTTTCTATGCGAGGGGTTTACAATTACTTATTGCAATGCCTATAAATCTCGAATGTCCTGTTCAGTGGTCATCGAAACATAGCATTTATAACGGTGAGGTATCTCTGTAGGAAAAGAGAGACTGAGGAATTAGAAGGTATAGAAAATGAGGGGTGGGGATATGAGAGGTAATGGGGAGAGGGATGGTGATGGAGAAGGAAGGGTGGAAATTAATGGATATGAATATTTATCTTTTAGTGATCGTGAATTCTGTAATCTTATTGGTCAATCACGTAATTGATAATATTAGTTACCCCCTGCTTGTTCACGAAATACGGGAAATATTATCTACCAGGGACGGATCCAGGATTTCTGTAAAGGGGGGGGGGGGGGGGCGCAACTAATATTACTGGTGCCACTTCCGGGTCTCATTTCATTTTTTTTCTTTTTATTTATTTTGTTTTCAACGATAAATAAAAGGGGGCGTGCGCCTCTTGCGCCCCCCTCTGGATCCGCCACTGTCTACGGTCTTGTTCTGGTGCCATATTCCATTCGGCCTCCGGCCTCATGGAATATGGCACCAGACCGTAGATATTTTTTTTTGCCCGTATTTCGTGAACAAGCAGGAGGTAACTAATAATATCATGATATTTATGTTTGTTACTGATCCATCGTGAAAATTAGGACACGGTTAGACATCACGTATAGATCGATGCCGCCGCCGGCAAGAATTTGTGTATAGAGGCGACATTACAACGAGCCTATCCAAAACCAGCCTCACATCCCATTGAAATTGTCAACTTTATACTGCAAGGTATTTTGTTTATCGGTAACTTTAGCAATGAAACATGTTCCACTCTGGACAGTTTAATTACAAATGTCTTGAGACATGGCGACAATATCTTTTTGATTATGTATCACAAGATTTTTTTGATTATCTCTTATAATTTTGATTTGATTTATTGGTTCTTGCATTATCGAATTGTACATGCACATAGGCTTACATGCATGTACATGTGCATACTGTAAACACATTGTTGGTACCATATACAAAGTTATTTACGAAGTAGTTTTGTCTCCACTGGCTTCGAATGTGTATCCACAAGACGTATCAATACAAATAATACAGAAGGACTTGATTTGCTTGCAGCTCTTATACATAATGCATGTAGAAAACAGGAAGGAATGAGGGATTGATTGCATGTAAGATAGGATAGAACAAAAGAGAAAAGGGAATGAGAGGTTGGTTTGCTTTCGGTTTACACAAACAAAGTTATATCGCCTGGATCACTGATATGCAACGCATGGCAACATATTTTCTCACCCGGGTATAACAATGAACAGCATTGGATATGCCAGCATTATCGTGGTTGGTTACATATTTACGTATCAAACTATTCAATGCGGCGTTTTTACGAAAGAATTTCGTGTACAGCACAATTCACTTACAATTAAAATCCCTATTATCCAAAGAGCAACATCGCTTTTACAGCTTTCTTGACAGCGTACATCGACTTTATATATTTCGAATATCACATGGAAGAGAGTTCCAAATATCGAGTCCGGTGTGTCTGACAGATTTCAGAGCCATCACCGTTTTAGCATTATCATTGTAATAGAAATCTATCAGATTGTTGGATAAGAGTGTATGTTCTTGTTTAACAGAAACAATGAGAAAAGAAAAAATGAAAACTGGCCGTTGTGTAAACGAAACATAAAAAGTGAGTTTTGCAACATAAAAAATAATGTAATTTACCTTGAGTGTGTTTAATTCTGCGAACAATAAAGATCTGAGTCATCCTGATACTCTGAGTTAGTGCATTTACGGATGGCTTTCTTTTGTAGAAGTAATATACTGTCAATGTATGACTTTTTGAAGTTGCCCAAACAATGTTGCACTATGAGATGTGACGATTAAATGTTATAGAGCATGGATAACATAAGGGACAAATTAATAACTCTTTCTTTTAACCAGAAAACCTATCATTTATATCTAGATCGACATCAACGCCACAAAATGTCTAAGGCAAATAGTAGATACATTTGGATAGTAAATTGATGTGCTCACCAGGCTAAAATCGGGGCTAAAGTCTATTAATAGTTATTTGAATCTGCGTGTTTTCACTCCAGTAAACCAAATAGAACAGTTGAACCTGGAACTCTAGAGCAGCAACTAATATATCATTATGAGCTACTTAATGACTTATTTTTATCTATCTTAAAATATCTATACCTTCAATAATCCGTACACGATTTTACATCTTGTCATGCCAATCAAACTTCGAATATACGAGTTGCATTTTGTGAAGAGATCTTACCTCAGTGCCTGTAAGAGTTTATTGGTCTCATCACCCTCACCAGAAGTCAGCGTACCGAGTGTGACTACAGCCATTGAACTAGGCATGTTTCTTTCCAGAAACACGATCGCGTTATGAAAGGGGAAAGTCCGAGGACAATGAAGGCACACAGATTGATATCAGAGATACGACAGGCCATAAAACATATAGGGCCTACACTTGAAAATAAACTGGTTTTAAGGACTCAAGTGCGTATGATAACGCACGAACCGTAAGTGCCTTCGCATATATACGTTATCGTACAGGGGGAGCTGCAGCCGGTGGGGGTTGGGGCTGCCCTTCCTCCCCCACCCCCCCCCCCCCCCCCAGAAAAAAAAAAGAAGAAGAAAGAAACTATACGCACATACATTTTTTTTTTGCCAAAAGTGATGTATAAAATGAAAATGCAACACAAAAGCAATACTAAAACAAAAATTCACAATTAAAGCAAAGATTTTCCTGAAGTTCTGCACCATTCTATCTCTACTCACCAACCCGTGCTAGAGGTTTTTGTACTCTTACTGAAGATACTATATTACAAACCCAGTGCATAATAGGAAAATAAAATGATTGGCCATCGCATTACTTTTTTTTCTAGCGGTTCTATATGTGGAAATAAGCAATGACGAGTTGTGATACCTGAAATTGGTTTCAGCACATGAGCAGCTGGCGACAATGGTGGCAGAGGATTCTGTAACATCTATAAGTAGTTCGTCATACATAAACATCTACATTATAGTATTATGTGGTTTGATGACAGTTTCGTTGTAAAACCTTTCATTCTCATTTCCGCACATATTATCTGGCTATTCATGACGTCAAAAATAAGTGTTCAGGCTTACCCATAATGTCATTGGTTTAGTGGAGGCGCATGCAATGGTTGCATGGCGTCATGATATTCTTGACGGAGCGTATATAATTATATATAAATACATATATATATATCTATATCTATCTATATATATATATATACATATGTATATATATATATATATATATATATATATATATATATGTATATATATGTATATGTATATGTATATATATATATATATATATATATATATACAAAACAACAGGACGGATGTGTCTTACCCGTATACCCATGGTATTATAGATTATTGAAATTATTAGTGAAATGAACGGTATTAAACAGGCACATTGTGTCACACTAATAATGAGTAAAGAAGAACAGCGGGCACGTAAAGGGATTCGGGGATCTGTTTGAGCAGTGGACAACCCAATATCTAGTGCAAATAATATTATCAAAGTCATAAAATTATAATATGGAAATTCTAGAAATATGCATAAATTTTCCCGAGTGAATGTGTTTGTGTGAAGAAGAGGGAACACCCCTCCCCAACCTCATATTGATACATCCCACCCCTACCCCACGCCATTAAACTCTAGTTCTACATTGTTCTAGGCCTATTGAAGCAGAATGAAAAAAGGGAAACCATGACCGTTGAGTGAATAAAGTGAGGAGGAGATGGGAAATATTTTATGGATACCGGGGTTCACAGATCGGGTCTAAAAACCCAAAAAGAAAATAATGTGAGTGATGTTGAGTGACAGCAGCAACATTATCAGAACACATCAGTGAAAGTTTGAGGAAAATCGGACAATCGATGCAAAAGTTATGAATTTTTAAAATTTTGGTGTTGGAACCGCTGGATGAGGAGACTACTAGAGGTTATGACGTCATGTATGGACAACAATATAGAAAAAATATAAAGGGAATTCCACATAAATCAAGTTTTCATGAAAATGATACCATCAACTTGATACTAACATATTATGTTAAAGGTAGCAATTATTCCTCCTGCTTAAGCTGTTAGTCAAGTGCTCTTTCATTATACTATAGAAAAATATAAAGATAACACTGTACAACTTTGTAATACAGTACTGGTGTTGTGAAAGGTAGGCCTATATCTGATCATTCAGCAACAATGTCTGAATTGAACCTTCCTAAACGTTGTATTTTAAAAAAAAAAAAAACATTTGTTATTACACGGAATTTGAAATCATAAACCCACAAGAATTTGTTGCTGTTGAGTCTCTTATATCAGCTGGTTCTCATGTTAATAATGTTGATGAAGAAGTGAATTTGTATAACATCTTACTCACTGCTACCCTTGATAAGTTGGCACCTGAGAAACGAATCAAGGTCACAATTCATCCCAATACTGAATGGTATATACCCCAAAAATAGCTCAAGCTAATCTGCTTCGCAGACAGTTAGTTCAAGAAAGTCAAGGTCTACAAAACTGGAGATTCACAAGCAGATGTATCATGCACAAAGGCCAAAGGCGATGTGTAAATGCCTTGATTAAGGATGCTAAGTTACATTATCATTCAAAAAGGGTTACGGATTGTGGGAAAGATACAAAGAAACTGTGTAAAGTTGCTAATGCTTTACTTCATCGAAAACAGCTATCCCCTTTACCAGAACACCTCACTTATGGTGATCAGGTTGAGCTGGCAAATTGTTTCAATCAATATTTCGTTGATAAAATTGTGGCAATCCAACAGTTTCCCAACTTGTTGTGACTACAGCCAGATGACATTGTCTGTGAAGTCAAGTCAGAATTGTGTGAGTTTCAGCTAGTCTGTCACTGTTAATGAGATAGAAAAGCTTATTAAAAACCGACTGACACATCATGTGAACTTGATCCAATCCAAACAGATTTGGTTAAGAAGTGTAGCAGCGTTTTAATTAGCACCCGTTATCGCAAGAATCATAAATGCTAGCCTGAGATTAGGGGTAGTTCCACAGGTGTGTAAAAAAGCAGTTATTCATCCAACTTTGAAAAAAGCAGGCTTCGATCAGGAGTGTCTAAAAAATTACCGCCCAGTTTCAAATTTTCCTTATCTGAGTAAATCGCTTGAGAATGTTGTTTTCTCACAATTGACAAATCGTTATCTCATCCGTCGCTTTCAAAACTAAAAATTAAAAAATTCATAACTTGTGCATCGATTTTCCGATTTTGCTCAAACTTTCACTGATGTGGTCTATAATGTTGCTGCGACACTCAATCCACATTATTTTCTCTTTGGGTTTTGGTTTCCTTTTACTTTGCCGCGCATGCGTGCCTACAGATGTCCAAAACCCGCTGAATTTGGTGTGTGGGCGCTATTCATCTCGCCGGCGCTCGGCTCCGCGTGCCGCCGGCGTGTTTTTTTTTTAGACGGCACAGATTGGGGAAACTAAAAATCTATTGGGGACCCTATCCCTAAACCTAACCCTTATCCTAATCCTAACCCTAACCATCAAACCCTAACCCTAACCCTAACCCTAACCCTAACCCTAACCCTAACCCTAACCCCAACCCTAACCCTAACCCTAACCATAACCATAACCAAAAACCCTAACCCAACGTTTTTCCCATAGGTTTAACACGCACCATGCCCCAATCTGTGCCGTCTTAAAAAAAAACGCGTGCCGCCGATAGGTAGGTACATACGGTACGTGCGGTGCCGGTACGCGGTATGCTAGCGATCACGATACAAAACTGCCATACATACTCAACACGTGCTTTGCGAATTCCCTGCCGTATTTATGTACTATGTCCGTCCGTCCACTACACGGCTTAGCTACACTCATATGTTGTACCAACTAGGGGCTGTGAAGTTAAAAAGCGTTTAAGGTAAGAGCTTTTACATTCTTTCACATACAGAGGTGTAGATCTTTATATGACGTTTCAATATTATGCTATTGGATTACCAATGCAATGTTCACCATCCCATCTTGAGTGTGCTTATCATTCGAGAAATGTATTTTTTTCGTGTAGGGATGCCCACGTTAGTCCCACACGTGATCGCTGTTGTCATCATATAGACTCTGTCTCTAGGGTCTATTTGGGCAACGAATTCCAACAGTCAACTGAAGATCTGTAAAGAACAGCATATGTCATCGTGGTAACGATAATATTGTAGGACTAGGAGAGTTGATCGTATCCCCGGACGCTTTTTTTTTTCATGGCTCTGAGTTCCGTAAAGTTTACTCAGAAGACGAAATTTCGGCCAAAAATAGCACGAGTAAAGACAATAAAGTTATTCACAAAGTCCTGAAAATTAAATTTACAAATTTGGCAAAATTATGAAAATTATTCCCTCCGATTTTGGGAAAATAGACTTCAAATATACCCCTCTCCCAAAAGTTGTCTTTTTGCGCGGTGTAAAATTGCATGAACATGATTTTTGTAATGAAATAATTGACGTCTTTCATATCTTTTGCTCCTTATCCTTGCACCAGAATCACATTCACAATTCATCCCACGAATCACCGTACCTGGTACACATTCTTACCGAGCAGACGACAAAGAAAAAATCTGCAAATGAGGCTCAAATTTCGTATTTTATTACGGTAAAATGTCTATCTTGAATGTTTCGAACAGTTCACGCGATAAAAAATTGACAACTTCAAATAAACCTATTTTACGTGCTTTGTCTATATATGGGAGCGCGGGTGGGTGACGGGGAGCGCGGGTGGGTGACGAGTTGCGCGCTCCTTCCTTAGCGCATAACTAATGCATCGTCGCGTTTGAGGACAATAGGATTAGCTGCAAATTTCCATTATCGATCAGT
The DNA here is from genome assembly GCF_040938485.1 of Diadema antillarum. Classification (NCBI taxonomy): domain Eukaryota; kingdom Metazoa; phylum Echinodermata; class Echinoidea; order Diadematoida; family Diadematidae; genus Diadema; species Diadema antillarum. The sequence goes on along the minus strand of NW_027271161.1, from coordinate 396,870 downwards.
GAACTTGTGGTTCTATTGGAATCTTTACGTTTTAGCATTTTTCCTGTATGTAAGTGGGATTTCATTGAATTTTAGTGACGAAATATGATTCAAACATGCTTAAATATTAACTATGAATGATGAGGTGCGGGTCAATCAACTATAAATCTGAGGTAAGATGTGAATTTCTTTGCGTTTTTACATTTTTATGTCGTGTTTTTTTGTGATTTCGGTCCACACAACATTCTGTGAGGCTAATCTACGAAGTGTCGCGCGTACTGAATGTCATTAGTATGCAAAAAAGTGCATGTCCGGAATTACCATGCTGTCTGGTAATACCATACCTGTATATACAAGGACTGTTGGTCTTGATGAAATTGAAAATGGAGTGGTAGGGTCCCACATGATTGCTACACTCACTAGTATTAAATTAAACTTAGTAATATATCAGTCAATTAATGATTCAATTTGATAGAACCCTAGCCATTTAGACAAAAACTGTAGAAGTCTACTTGACATTTTTTTTTCCACAACCAAGACTCAAGCTACAAGGACTAAAAGCACAGCAATATTGCACACTCCCCTTTTCCTCCTTGTTTGGTTCCAGACGGAACGTTGAGGAGTAGGTCTACCTTGAAGAAGAGGAAGGAGGTCCTCCTCCTATTACAAGAAGGTCCGGTCCTACTCCTAACAAGACCCTATATCCTTTTGGGTAGGGCTATAACTGGCTAGTGGTGGGGGGGGGGGGGGGAGGGGGGGGGATGAGGGGGTCTACAAAAGCGAGTGAAGTGATTTACTGAAAGTAGTAATCTAGTCTATAATAATGTGTCTAAATTTTTTGGCATATAGAACATCAAAACACTTTCATGACGTTGGAAAATCACACCCTCTGAAGAGTCAGAAAAAAATAATAGACTATCACTATTTTATTTTTAATTGTATGTGGTATTATGATTTAAGCAAACGCAACTAGATCAATCTACAGCATAACGTCATGAACTTCTATTCCACTTTTTATTTATTTCAGATGACAATGATGACGTCAGCTAATTGGTGTGATATATGGATACTTGGAATTGTTATTGACAATTGATATCCTTTTGGAATAGAATCTACAGTATGTAATAAAAACAAGTGCCCAAATCCAAATGTGACCCGCTACAACAAAAGGATCAAAGTCGCTGACAGGCAAACCAAGTGCCCATTTAGCTTCGAATGATAGAAGATACATTAGACCAAATTATCTCATCAAAAAAGTGCATTTTGCCGTCATTTTCATGATGTTAACGCACTGTGTGGATATTGCGGTGAAAACAAGCAGACGGATGCACACGCAGGGAAATTTTTGAAACGTATAGTCTAGAAAAACGGTCAGGAAGTCATTTTGAGCATTTGAAAATTTGGACGTATATGCTTGCATCATGATAGCCTGACTGATAAGCTCTGTACAAAAAGATCAGGTGACATTTGAACTTTAACATGCCCACTGGAAATGATAAAGCTGTGACATTTAGTTATGAAAATATGATCGATCATCTTGACGTTATACCAACATCTTTGATATGTTTGAAGTAAGAAACTCGCATCATTTCAGATTGTGAACCTTGGTGAATGTCCGCCATGAGCGACAAAGTCCTTGTGATTGGAAGCGGAGGGCGGGAGCACTGCCTGGCATGGAAGTTGGCTCAGTCTGCCTCGGTCGCCCAGGTGATGGTCGCCCCTGGGAATGCTGGAACGGCCAACTGTGGCAAGATTAGCAGCATGGGTGAATGTTGATATTACTTTGCTTTGCTTTGCTTTGCTTTAAACTTCTTCCACTACACAGTTAAGACAATATTGTGAGGAGTTCATCCTAGAGCCACCAACTGCAAGTTAATGTCAGCCTGAGATGAAAATGAAAGCATTTATTTTATAATGCTGTATTTTTTTAGAAGAAGCAGAGATATGAGTGAAAATTTGTATTTTAAGAAAGACTGTCCCTTGACGGGTAAGTGTGGATGCGATCATGTTAACCAGTTAAACCTTTAAATCATGAACAGCTCCTTTAGAAGCAGCATAAAGAAAAAGACTTACTGTACCACAGCCTTATCTGAGTAGAACAAATGTGACATATAAAAAATGTGATCCTTTTTTGTGTATCTACTGATTTCATTTGTCATTTTCATTAATTCACTTGAGGAATATATTTAGAAAGTGTGCACAAATTAAAATGTGCATGTGAATCAACGATAATACTCACACTACTCGGAAGGGAACTCTCAAATTCTTTGTCTTTGAAATTGTCAGCTCAATTCACCTTTGTGGATTGTGATATTGTAAGATGTAGCTCATTTCTTCTAAAACAACAGTCGGGATGGCATAATGTCAGTAAAACAAGATGTTTCATATAGTCTAAAATGAGCAGCACAGGTGTAATGAACCACTTTGTATGTTATCTTCATGTCAATTTCACCATGTTTGTGTCAATCATTATATCGCTTGGTCAGTACTTTCAATGCCCATATACCTGGTATAATGTACATTTGCAATTCCCGATCTGTAATCTTATTGCTTTCCTGTGTGACTTCCTCAGGTGCTGATGTACCTGTTAGTGACTTCCCTGCCCTGGCTGAGTGGTGCAAGAAGCAAGGTGTCAACCTGGTTGTGGTGGGGCCTGAGGCTCCCCTCGCTGCCGGTATAGCCGATGCCCTAGGGGAAGCGGGCGTGGCCTGCTTCGGACCGTCGAGGGCGGCGGCAGAGATAGAGTCCAGTAAGGTCTTTGCCAAGGGCTTCATGGACAGGTTTAAGATCCCCACAGCAAGATGGAAAAGCTTCACTGAGGTTGAAGAGGCCTGTCAACACATCAACACGTGAGTCAGCTTTGGCAGGCCAGCTTTACTTACTCTTTGTGAGTTTGAGTCTCAAGTGTGAATATGTGTGTAACAAAATGGTAACGAAACGTTCTGAAATTAATGCAATAAAGAAAAGATGCCCTGTGAATCAGTACAGAGTCCCCTATTGATCACATCAGTTCTTGAAGTACATGTATGTAAGTTGATGGAGCTGGGGCATCTGTGTTTTAGAAATCTGGTCCTAAGTGAGCTGATGTTTGTTCATTTCTTTCCCCTGACCATCTCATTCCAGAGCACCCTACAAGGCATTCGTGGTAAAAGCTAGTGGGCTGGCAGCAGGGAAGGGTGTGGTGGTAGCCAGCTGCCAGGAAGAGGCCTGTGAAGCTGTGAAGAACATCCTCCAGGTAGGTCATTTAAACAACAACAACAACAAAACAAAACAAAATAAAACATAGCAAAACAAAAATATGCACTGTGTGACAGGAAGACCCGAGGTTTCATTCATGGTGCAGGATTCAGTGTCAACAGTGTTTCAGATTTTATGCACAGAATGGAATCAAAGGAGAGTGATGGTAATATCAGATGTTATAAAGGAGACGTGTAGTAGTTTAGTTTTGAATCTGAAGAAACTTGTATTGTTCCTGATGGAAATTCACTGCGTTATATTCTAGCATTTCCCACTTCATTATTTGTTATACGTTTCAACTGTAAATTTCATGCTTCTGTTAAAGAATTCATTAACTGTTAGCCTCTGGGAATCTGTGTCCTACGAGCAGTGCTTCTATGTAGATTCCTCATATTTCATATGTATTCAGTCTCGTATTCATTTGTATTTGACAATATGTACATCCAATTCTTGATATGTTTCTGATCTACTTGTTGAATGTGGAATATGGAGCCATAAAAACAAACAAAAAATTTTGTTGACCTAAAAACCATTTTGCTTCCCAACTTAGATTACTAACTTCCTCACTCAGTCTCGAGTCAAGTTTAAAAGCAAGAGCTTAATTATTTGAAAAAAAAAAAGTTTTTTCATCATGCATAGTCGCATAGTGAAACATTCAGGGATGTTGTTACCAGATGTGAACTTAAAGGGCATCAGCTGCAGTGCCTTATAGAATTCATTCTGATGCAAGTTTGCAAGGCGTGATGTTTTTGGTGATACTCCAATGAATATCAGGAGGGTGAGGAGTGTAGGGTTGTGTGTTGTAATAAATTTTTCAGTTCAGTTTATTGTGAAAATATGTTAGAAGGCATACAGTGGTTAAATTCATCAATCATATGTATATGTCTTCTTCTCTTCTTTTTTTTTTCCTGCTCAGGACAAAGTATTTGGGGCAGCTGGTGAAAGTGTAGTCATTGAGGAACTCTTGGAAGGAGAAGAAGTCTCTGTGAGTATGCAGTTTGTTTTCTTTTTTTTCTTCTTCTGAACCTGCAGAGATGCCACCAATCTCTCATTACACTTTGACCTCTTAAACAGTTAGCATATGAGAAGTAAGCTTCAAAACAAAAAGGGCACCATAATCTTAGCACCACACAGCTTCTTTTGACATTTGAAAGCTTTTTTTGTTGTTGATCTGCTTGTTTTTAAATGTGATTGTTTTGTGAGCTTTATTCCAATATAGTAACACAAAGTGTTAGATTGCAGAGTCTGTTCACGATATGCTCTCTTTCTGGAGAAAAGTGTTTCTCTCAGTATATCTGTAATGTTATATGCCAAAATGAAGAGGGTAGAGTACATGGAGGGGGTAGAAGAGAAGGTAGTGGAATGGAGATGGTGTTGTTCAAGTTTCATGGGGCAAATTGTATTATGTGTCCTTGCCCATGGTGCCAGTCCCTCCTTGGTCTTTTAGTTTTCCACTTGAAATGTTCTTAACAATAGGTGCTGGCATTCTGTGATGGGACCAACTTTGAGCCCATGCTGCCTGCCCAGGACCACAAGCGGGTCCACGACGGAGACCAGGGACCAAACACCGGTGGTATGGGGGCCTACTCTCCCTGCCCTCAGGTACTTTCCCCACCCCATCACCTCAAGAATCCCCCCCCCCCCCCACCCACGCACACACATGCACAGAGACACAGACACACACTGCTAGCCTTGTAGAATTATCAGCTGGTTAGTGATAGGACCAAACTCTGGTGGTGTGAGCGCCATACTCAAGTACTTTCCTGTTTTACCGGACCCCTTTTCTAAAAGTTGCAATTCCACGCCTTTTCCCTTCAACCATGAGGTTAAAAAAAAGTACTCAAACTTTAGCAGGCTCAGATGAGAGAGCTGCTGCTTGTGATTGCTAAACTTAGTGAATCTTGATTTGATGCATGATAGGCATTCACACTGTAGGAAAAATATGGTTTCTTATGATCTTTAGTCAGAAGGAATTGCAAGATACATGTTTGTCAATTTTTAAGAAATAATGCTGTCCCCTTATTGGGTTTAGATGGCTTTGGGGTTTCAGTTCACACTGCAATCTCTTGATAGTGTTTAGCCAAATTGCTATGTTAATGCATCATGTTCTCTTCCCCCCTCAGGTCTCAAAGGAAATTTTGCAACAGATAAATGAAGAAGTCCTCAAGAGGGCGGTAAATGGCATGAAAGCTGACGGACGACCTTACAAAGGTACAGGACAAACTTTATTTGGCATTTATTTGTAGATGTGTCTTCCTGCAAGGTAAAGATTGCTGAGCTTGGAAGACCTTTGTTTTGAGGAGCCACGAAGGATTCATACCTATGATCTTACTTTGCTTTATTGCAGAGTACAGGTATGACATTAATGGGGTTAATTAATGTGTGCATACATACACACAGACTAGAATTTTATGTGGATAGACAAGGTCTTTTTATAGCAGGATCGTTATTGTAGCACAAGAAGTTTGAATTCAGAATGCACTTCTTGCCTAGCTGCAAAGTCTCTCTTATCCTGCCAGAGTCTCTGTATCCTGCTAAAACTGTGGAAATTCTGTAATAAAACCGGAAACTTCTCCATGATGGAGAGGGAAACATACTACAGATTTCCAGTGAATTCATTTTGAACACCCCCCCCCCAAAAAAAAAAAAAACAGCTGTTATTCTAGGTACAACAGGGGAGCGTATTCCCGAGTAACATGGAATTAGTTTTCATTTCTTTTTATAAATACACAGGGGTGTATTACTTAAGATTTCATACATGATGTTGAGAGATATTACTCTCGAATCATGCAAAATTTTGTGATGTTTGCAAAAGGGTTATATGACCTTTAAATATAAAGTTGATTTAAAACTTATAGGAATGCCACAAGGCTGTCATCATGGTGGAGTGTCACATTGTAACATTTTTCATGCACCTTTGGTAAAGGTTCTTCACAGCATTTTCGTAATTCTCTGAAATGAAATGCCCTCTTTTGCCGACCTTCCAGGAGTTCTGTATGCTGGTCTGATGCTAACAGCCGACGGCCCACGTGTCCTTGAGTTCAACTGCCGCTTTGGTGACCCGGAAACTCAGGTCGTTCTCCCCCTTCTGAGGAGTGACGTCTATGCCACTATGAAGGCGTGTGTTGATGGCAACCTGCCCAGCGCGCCTCCCAGTTTCCATGACGACAGACATGCAGTGGCTATAGTCCTCGCCAGCGGTGGCTATCCAGGGTCGTATGCAAAAGGGCGTGAAATAACAGGTGGGAGAATACGGTGTGAATAAAGTACTCTCTGTATGGTTGTTTGCTTTGTTTTGTTTCTTTTTACCTTTACCAAGGAAGGAGGAGGTCAAGTGATCATCGATGTTGGTTTTTATGTTTGCAAAATAACTAGAAAAAAATGTCAATGGATTTGAATGAAATTTACAGGAAAAGTCAATAATGACACAAGGAACAGATGTTGAAATTTTGGTGGTGATCCGGAAATTTTTGTGGATTTTTGAAAGATTTTTGATCTTTTGGCATATAAGGTTAATGAATTTGGGACTTCTAGCTGCATATACTGGAGGTTTACGTATGCGCACTAAAGCACATGCTCTGCTCGGGCAAGGCACTGTGTAGCTGATGACGTAAAACAAAAGGCTTCTATTATGGGCATCTATATGCATGTGTGTATGGGTGGAAATTAGATGCTGGCTTGCTGGAGGTCTGTGTTCTCCAGGTGCTTTTTCTAGTTTATTTCTTGACCTGTCTCCTTTTTGCTTTTTTTGTGGAGAATACTGCTGAAAAAATATTGACCTTCACTGTTTGAACACTCTCTTTGCGAAATAAATATGAATGAGTTTGCGTATTGTGTATTGTATTCAGAGTCTACTTTAGATGCATACAATTTTAGTTTGGGAATGAGATGGAGTGGTGATATTTAATGAATCCTTTTCATTGTTAACTATGTTATCCTGATAAGTTTAATAAAACAGGACTCTACCCTTCACAAAAATTAGTGAAGGACCTTGAGTTTTTATTTCTCCACGGGTCACTCACTTCAGCCAATGGCTGTTCTTCTGTGAGTCTTTGTAGTTTAAACCATACAGTTACAAGATACAACATTTTATACACAGTATAGGAAATAAAAGAAAAATAAACAGACAACACACAAAATGAAAAAATACAAGTTCAGGCGTATTACCCAAAAAAGGCATTAAGATTTTAAAAAAAAGAATGGGAGATTGATGAAAAAGTTGGAGATGAAATGATGGACAACAGATTAAACAAGGGAATAAATTCAGATTGTATACGTTATGTGACATATTTATTCTGCTGATATGTCTGAGTGTCTGAGATCAAGATTGATCAGGAAGCATGTCTCATAAAGTTTCTCACTCTCTCCCTGTCTCTTTCACCCTCCAAATCATTCAAGGGCTTGATGCGGTGGCCAGCCAACAGGACACGATGGTCATCCATGCTGGAACGACCAGCAAGGATGGGAAGCTGGTCACCTCCGGTGGCCGCGTCCTGGCCGTCGTGGCCACAGCAGCTGATTTACCAACTGCTACCCTCCTGGCCAATGAGGGCGCCAGGAAGGTCCAGTTCGAGGGATGCTTCCACCGAACAGACATAGCAAAAAGAGCGTGCAATTTTCTAAGTCAGAACAGGTGTGTGTGAATTCCGCTGTGTTAATCCTTCATTGTCATATTGTCCACTTTCTGCCGTGTCCAACTGCACAAACAAGTTTAAGATTCATTCCAAGAAAATTTGTGAGTGTAGAATAAGTTGTGGCAGAAGAAGCCAACTTCTGCCTCTGTGCTCTTCCAAAGTGTCAAGAGCATGAAAGGCTTTTTTTTCAAGATTGAGGAGATAATCACTGAAAGAGTAAGAAGGGGAAATTTACCCCAAATATTATGTAGATTCAGATTATGCAGATATTAGTAGAACTCTCCTGTGAAGTTTGAGAAATATGAGATAATCCATTAAAAAGTTATTGGATTTAACAGTTTTAGTTAGATTTTCGTTAAATATACTATCATTGTTGGATAAGAAGACTACCAATTTGTGATGTTGCAGTAGGGTAGTGCTATAAAGAAAATATAAATGAACTCCAGATTTTTTTTTTCCCCTATCGCAATGACATAGAACTTGACTTACATCCTCAGAAGGCATGGAGTGCATGGTAATACCCCTAAACATATACTCTTGTATGTCAGTAACAACTAGAGGGAATATGTATCTTTCATTGAAAATGACATTTTGGAGAATTCTTGTTATTATTTCTTTGTATCATTCTACTACTGCGTCCGACATAAAAAATTATTGTAGCCTTGTTATCCAGTGATGAGGATACATAGATTTCATCAAAAACTTTGAAAAATCATTGTTTCTAAAGCTTTGTCCGATATTCCGCACACTTCTGTTGGCTTCTTCTACAAATTGGTGCTTTTACTGTATCCACGTATGTATATGGGTAAATTCTGTTTTGAGCTTGTAAAGCTCTGGTTTGGTTTATTTGCAGCGAACTTGGATCATCAGTGTTGCCCTTAAGTTTTATGTGTGCGTGCATTTGTGGTTGGGGCAAAACCGCTGTAGATTATGTGTTTCAAGCACGAGAAGGGAAGACGTCATCATTAGTGTGTGAAAATCCATTGCGTATTTTCTAGCAAGGAGTATTTTCATGCGGTAAAGGCACCGTGTAGAAATATGTCCGGCTTGAAAAATCCAAGTTGGCTGGCTGTCCCAGCTCCTGGTATCTCTGATAGTGTGAAAGCATTAATTAGGCCACACCTGCTATCATCCTGCAGATGTCAGAAAATGATGGTGGTCAGAAAATAAGGTGATTGTTCGTTATGTAATCTCACTAGTTCTGCATTTGCGTAACCCACAATGATATTTACAGGAATACTGTGGGCATGGAATAAGTTTTGCATTCAGAGTAGGTATGTTTTATTTAGGATTCAGTGATTGTGCGATATTTTAGCATTATGCGTCCCATTTCAAACCACTGCTATAAGCACTATCATATCATAAATTAACTCTGTGTGTGCCACGATTGTACACCTGAATCGTTCTACGGATTGCCAACTTCGCATATTTTACTCAAACTCACAGCTGCACACAAACCAATTGATAAAATGCTATATGGCACAGGACAATGAAAGCGTCAAAGCCATAGCTTGGTCTTAAGATTTACATCACAGCAAAGCTCACAAATTTCTCTATAGCTTTGCTGCGTTGCATTTCTAACAAACACTTCTATAGAAAGTTATATGGCATTGGAAGATGCAGTTTTCTAGAAATGCTCGTGCACAATGGTCTCAGAATAATATGGCACGCATGGCCACATACAGAGTTAAAGATATAATTCAGGTTTCCCACATCATCTTCTCTGTACTAATGACCATTCAGCTACAAGAAGTATCCGTTTGTAGGGGGGAAAATATAGCAGTCCTGACATCGTCTTTAGAACTGGGTTTCCAGCTAGTGGCATTTTTGATTGCTGCAGAAGGCAGCAGAACACATCAAAATTCATGTAATTTTTCGGCTAGATCATGGTTATCCACGGGAGCCCCTAATGTGCATGTACAGAATTTAGGCTCTGGTGTGTGAAGGTATAGCAGTCTTTGCTGGTATGTCTGGTATGTACAATGCATATTTTTGAATAGTTGCATGGGTTTATGTCTGCTGGTCTTTCCAGAAATGTGTACTTTTGGTAGTGAGTTTTGTACTAGACTATAAAAGGTGTATTCATTAAAACAGTGAAATAGACTGACATAGTCTTTGCCTTGTGCTGGCTTTACATGAAATAATGCACAAAAATTCAAGTCCTTGCCAGTACCTGTCATGTTGGCTGAATTTGACATCTTTTGTCTTGATAGACCAATGCCATTGAGTTTTGCCTAAGTTAGGCAACAGTGGCTTTTCATGCTGTTTTCAAACTGGTTAATGTTTGGGGATAGGGCGCGTGAGGTGGAGACATTGTTATGTATGTTGCAATTTCTGTATGTCTGCGACTGTGTATTCTCTGTTTAGTGATCCCATACTTCACCTGTACTGATGTTATTAGTGTGTCTATGCAAGGAGCTGAAATCATTAAAGCACTTATTTCTGTTGATGACCCCAATGTCAAGATGTGTCACAGTGCCTCCTTTAGCATGTCTTGTTAGTTTATCCAATTTGATCTGACCCTTGGCGCAGACCCTCCCCTCCCCCCCCCCCCCAAAAAAAAGAGAGTATATATAGTATAAAATCATAGTAATGATTGTGGTAATTGATTGATGCAAAATATCAGCAATTGGAAAATTGTGTGAAAGTTTGAATCTGGGTAGTTTTAAGTAGGAGCACTATTACTGCAGGGAAGCTACAATGTATGTTTGTAGAATAGACAGATGCATTTATAAGTTGGTATCTTCTGAAATGTCTTGGCAGTTCTGATGTATGCTGAACAGTTAGTATAGTGATCATGACAAGAAATCAAAGAGTATGTCAAAAGTTCAATTATCTACTGGTACTGGAATTGCAGACCGTCGGTGGTTCATTGAAAGCACCTGTGGAGCTCACACATGGAATATGTACATTATACATTTCAGGGTTCGAAAATTGGCGATGGTCCGCTGGCCATTGGCCACCCAAAATCACGTCGGACTAGCTAAAAATCATAAAATTCTGAAGTTACTAGTCCGTCTGGCTGGCCAAAATATTGCTTCAGTGTCAAAATTGATTCTAAGTAGTCCACCTGGCTAGTTTAAAAAAAAGTTAAGTGCAACCCCTGCATTTGCAGTCACTACTGTCTTTTCATGTATGATGTATCAGCAAATAGACACATAGGCTATCCCACCAGACATTCATGCTGTTAGAAATATGCACATATTAGTTCACATACAGGGGACTCCCGTTATAACGAAGTCCTCAAGACTAGCAATTTCTTTCATTACATCAAAATTTCATTATAACCGAACAAATAAACAATCAAAATATAGAAAGGATAATGTCGCGAACTGAATTTTTATTTTTTTGTAACCAGAATTTCGTTATAACCATATTCATTTTAACAGGAGTGCACTGTACTATCAAGAGTCTGTTAGAACCAGTGACATACTAAGCACATCTCCTGTACAGTCGTGTTGCATTATCAGTGTGGTAATTGGAGAAAAGTATGAAAAGTAGGGGAATTGTTGGTGAAGAAATACCAGAAATATCTACAAACTATCCAGTTCATAGGGATAGGCTCGACATCACCATTAAATCCTTATGCAAGCAATGTACTGAAATCCTGTCATAAAGCGTTGGCTGGAACCATGATTTTACCTTATCATAACCAGTACCTCATAGAAATACTGAATGAGAAACCAGCTCAATACACCTATGGAATATTGGGACTGACGAATTCACCTTATTACAAAAGTGAGCTTATTATAACCAATTGGTCCTTATATCTCCCAGAACAAGGCCAGGAAGATCAAAATTTATGAGGGCAAAAAAAAAACACATAAAAAAAAACTATATATAGCACAAATCTTCCAAATGATACTGATGCCTAAGTGCTGGTACAAGACTGAATGAGTCAAAATAGGATGATTATGAAGACGGGATATCCTACGCTGCCTTTGTTCATGAGCCTACAGGCAGAAGAAGGGAAATTCTAAACCATTTCATGGTGTTCCTCTTGTCTGTCACCCAGATTACCGGGACTGACATACAGTTCCAGCGGAGTGGACATCACAGCCGGCAACTCCCTGGTAGCAGCCATAAAGCCCCTGGCAAAGGCCACAGCCAGGGCGGGGTGTGATGCAGCCCTGGGGGGCTTTGGGGGTCTGTTTGATGTCCGGGCAGCAGGCTACAAGGACCCCATCCTGATATCAGGCACTGATGGAGTGGGGACAAAATTAAAGGTATGCGAGGAAGTTGTTTTTATACATGATTGATCATCAGCAATGTACAAACTTTGTGGTCATAATGTGCCTCCATCAGTGGTAAACGGGGCATTCCACTTTTATCTTCTCCATCTGTCAGTCTGTCTAGGTGTACATATTACGTAAGATGGCTGCACACTAACCCATTGTTTCTACTGATCCGACCTTTCTGTCGGACCAGTATGTACCCAATTTTCCTTTTTTACTGGTCCATTCCTGGAAAAGTTACTGGTCTGACAGTGATTTTTACTGGTCAGGGACCATTGGCCCAGTGCCAGTGTGCAGCGTTGGGTAAGGTTTCTTGGATAGAAGGATTATGATATTCATTGAGCATTAAGCTAATTAAAGGAAATAATTGTGATAAAGGAGATGCATTAAAGTGTGAATGGAATTCAATTTGGATTGTTCTTTTTTTTACCCCGTGAGTTCAAGAAGTATGGGTAGCTGACATTGCAATCTTATCCACACTTGTCTACAAACCCTGTAGTTGTATTGCATTACAGGGCTTTGTTTACCCCACAGTCATACTTTGGGCAAAGCACAGTAAACATCTGTTTGGCATACACTCCCTGTAGCTACCTCACTCAAAACACAGTTCAATAGTCCAAGGTCATAATTAGGCAACATCATGATTTCATAGCATCAAATACCTCTTGCTTACAGAGATCGAGATACAAGAGCAAGAGAACAAGTTTTATTGCATTTTCATAGGGTTATTGGAGTATTGTCCATCTGTATCTGTTTGAAATATTATGATTTGACCCCAATTTGTATGCTGTATGCAATAGATAGCCCAGATTTGCAGTCTCCATGGGACCATTGGCCAGGACCTGGTGGCCATGTGTGTCAATGACATCTTGGCCCACGGGGCAGAGTCCCTCTTCTTCCTGGACTACTTCTCCTGCGGCAAACTGGACGTGGGCGTGGCAGCAGACGTCGTGGGCGGAGTCGCAGAGGGATGCAAAATAGCTGGCTGTGCCCTATTAGGTGAGATACCAACTCTTGTGTTACCTGTACTCGTTTTATCATCAAACCAAGCAAGTAAACAAAAAAGAAAAAACAAAGCAAAACACCTTGAGGAAAATGACTCAATGACTGACAGAATATAACTTGTTGATCAAAAATTCCCAGTTTCTCATCACATTAGAGTAAAAGAACTACAATGCAACCATGAGGATATATAGACAATGAGCACTAGCATTTGATGTGTGGATGAACAATAGACCCCATGGGAGTGCTTTTTGCATTTATACTGGTCCTTAACCACATAAGGGTACAGAACTTCAATGCAACTATGACAATATGTAGACAGTTAGCACTGGCATCTGGTATGTGAATGAACAGTGAAATCCACAGGAGGGTTTGTTGGAGTTATACCAACCCTTAAACCACACCCGTTTTGAGGCTGGTCTCACCATCCGACTCTTACAATTACAGGGGGAGAGACAGCCGAGATGCCAGGGATGTATCCGCCCAATGAGTATGACTTGGCAGGCTTTGCCGTGGGCGCCGTGGAGCGAGGCCAGATGCTGCCCCGGGTGGAGGACATCCGGGAGGGTGATGTAGTCCTGGGCGTGGCCTCATCTGGTATCCATAGCAACGGCTACAGCCTGGTGCGGCGTCTGGTGGAGCAGGAGGGGCTGAGCTATGGAGACAGCTGCCCTTTCCAGCCTGGCATGACTCTAGGTATGACGTGTTAAAAGTCACTTTGCCCTTTTTTCATAACCCTTCATTTTTTTTCACTGAATTTTACCAAGAAAGGTACTGGGTATCAGAGCAGTATTTTTTTTTTTTTTTAATGAGCCATGAAACACTCAAAGCTTCATTGATAATTGCTGAGCTTGGAAATTTGTAGAGCTTAGAGAGTGTGCTCTTTCCTACTGGTAGAGACTTCACATCAACAAAGCAAAATATCATATCTCCAACCTTAAAAGTGGGTTCTAGTATCCAGGATTACAAATAGAATACACATGATAGTGATATCATTACTGAAGGACAATTCAACCAAATGTTCAAGTTAGCATAAATAAATAGAGTTAAATAGTATTTGTAGACGTAACTCTTGACGCTTCATAACTGTAGACATTTCATAAAAACATGACCTAGATTAAGAGACCTGTTCTGGAAAGCGCCTTGATAGTGTATTTTCCATATGTCTTTGGCGAGAAGTTGTTGTTGTTGTTGTTTTTTTAAGTGACTGTGAAACAGATTTTTGAGTTGCAGCTGATTAACAAATTGCCCTGCATCGATGTAATTTCATGAATTGGAAAGATTTTTCAGTGTCCTCTTTCCATAGTATGTGCATGACTTGTCTTTGAGTACAGCAGCAGTGAGAGGATTTTGTGTTCATTTTCTCTCATGATGTAGGTGAGGCTCTACTGACACCAACAAAGATCTATGCCAAGACTCTCCTCCCGGCCATCCGCTCTGGAAAGGTCAAGGCCTTTGCTCACATCACGGGTGGCGGGCTCGTGGAGAACATCCCCCGGATCCTACCGCAGTCCTTGGCCGTCCAGCTGGACGCATCGCGTTGGAGCATTCCACCAGTCTTCGGGTGGATCGCCCGCCACGGAGGGGTGGAGGAAATCGAGATGGCCCGCACCTTCAACTGCGGGGTGGGTGGGGTCCTGGTGGCGGGACCGGAGGACGAGGCGGAAATGAGGAGGATGGTGGTGGAGAGGGGAGAGACTGTCTGGAGGATAGGACAGGTTGTAGCAAAGTGTGGAGGTTAGTGCCATCCCCACACCCCTTCCTCCCCTTTTTCTGGTCTCTAGACTGTTTTTCCTTGTGGAAGGAAAGGGTAAAAGAATGTGAACCTGAATCACCAAACCAACACAGTTGCTAGGAAAGAGTTTTTAGTTTACATTACATTTTGAGGACAGACTCGCAGCTGTAAAGAGATGTTTAACTCATCATATCCCCAGAAGCCTAAGTCACTGAGTTAGAGGAAATCTAACCTCTATGAAAGTTGCTGTTGAGGAAAAGGGGCTTTGTTAGTTGGGGAGCAGGGTTATCAAACTCTATTGCAACCACTATGAAGGATTATAATTTTTTGCTGAAACTGGGCATTCTCATTGATCTCATTCTATTCATGATTATTTCGAGGTATCAATGCAATTGCTCACTGTTATCATGCACCACTTTCATGCCCCTCCCAATCTGAAAATGAATATGGTAAAGTCAGAACACTGAACGAATATGGTATTACAAATACTTTAAAAAGAAAACTTACTCTTACTGCATGCTTTCAAGATTCAGCTGTAGATGAAAGAAACGTTGGTCTTTCAAAAATACTGAAAATACCCCAAAATCATTCTTGTGGACCCCAAGCATTTATTTCAGGTCGCATGGAAACCCACCCTCTGTGAGGTTTCTAGAGTTTTGTAATGCTTGGGCAGGTCATATATTGTTAATAATGCCGTTATTCCATTAAAGCATACTTATTGCTAAACAATAATGGTGCATGAATGTTTTTCTGTACTTGTGGTTTAAAAAAAAAAAAGCATGAGGTTGATAAACAGTATGTACTCTCAAGGTCTGAGACACAATTTTTTTTTTCTTTTAAGGTTCAGTTTTCCTTCAGGAGCAGTGATTAAAAGATTTTCAAGATATCACATTTGATGCATATGTGTAGATCTGTTGTATCACAAAACATCCTACCATATAAAATTTTTGCATTAAAGCCTAAAATATAAGGAGATAACAGTATTTTTCTTAATAAACCATAACTGTAGATAGTTAAGCCTGGAAACATGTCTATTATAACTATTGTTCACATTTTGTGTATCTAACAATACTTCAAGTCCCTGTTTACCTTGGGAACCGTGATTTGATTTTTTTAAAAAGATATGACATTTAATGCATATGTGTAGGTCTGTTGTACCACAAAACATTCTGTCATGTAAAATTTTCGCAATAATACCTAAAATATGAAGAGATATCTGTATTTTTCTCAATGAACCGTAACTGTAGACGGTATAGTCTGGAAACATTTTTATTATAACTATTGTTCACATTTTGTATATTTAACAATACTTAACATCCATTTTACCGATGCAAATTTTTTCCAGTGGTTGTTTCTATCCCTAACTCACATTTTAGAACTATTTTAAAGCACTAATGCTGGGTTTTTGTTACATCTGCAAATGGTAAACTATGCCTTTAACATCGATAATACGGATTCAAATTTTTACAGTGGTTGTTTCTATCCCTAACTCACATTTTAGAACTATTTTAAAGCACTAATGCTGGGTTTTTGTTTCATCTGCAAGTGATAAATTATGCCTTTAATACAACCTTTCCATTGTACCCTTGAAGAAGTCTAAATGTTATCTCCTTGACTTAGTGTTCTACCTCCTATATTCCTTTGTTAATTGCATTTCCTAGATGGACCCTCTGTGTCGGTCAGTGGTCTGTCATCTGCCCTGTCTCGCTGCTACACCTCTGCCGTCAACGGCAGGCCTGAGAACTCTGAAAAGAAGCTGAAAGTGGCTGTTCTCATTTCAGGCACAGGTACGAAAGAAGTTGGCTTTTAAATGAAAGAAAGATATTATTCAGAGGGGTGAAGGTTCAGGTGCGAGTTTCTTCACTTTGTCTCCCTCTACAAATTAATTGGTCCCTTTTTCCGACATGTTTGTTAATTTACAGATCAGCAGTTGCGATCCTAACAAATCTAATTTGTAGAGGGAGACACAGTGAAGAAACTCGCACTTAAAGTTGGCTTTTGTTTTTGTGTATCCATGTTTCTCTTTCTTTCTGTATCGCTTTTCATCTCTTCGTGGGTGAAAGATCACAGCTTTAACATTGGTATCTTTTTAAATGTAGTTGCATAAGACTGTTGTCATAGATTAGAATGACCTCTAAGACATGCAGGCTGGAATGAAATCAAGTACTTTGTCAATTCCATTAGGTTATTTGAAGGTGACACGATATTTGCTCCTGCAATAGTTGCTCTGGTCTAAAATTCTGCAAGGACTTAGGGTTAGGGTTAGGGGTGTGATAGGGTTTTAAGTTTAGTTTGATGTGAGGACTAGGATTAGGGTAAGGGCTATGTTTGGGGGTAGAATTTATGTTTGGCTTTGCATGCAGATCGTGGGAGTAATTTTGCAGGAGCAAAAGTCATAGAACCCATTTGAAGTGCTTAAAGTATTTCATGGCTACACTGTGATTGAAAAGAAAAGAAAAAATTGTGAGTTTCTACCCCACATGTTGCACTGTGTGGATCAATCACATTGGGTAATTAATTTCAGTGTCACCTGAAACTTGTCAGTATTTGAAGCCATGTTGCTCGACGTGAAAGTGTGTGAGAGATTGGTAGGTCCTTGCATCGTTGACTTAGACTTAACACTATTTCTTTCTTTTGACCGGCAGGCACCAACCTTCAAGCCCTCATCAACCACACCAAGGACCCCAAGGTGAAGTCAAGAGCAGAGATTGTCCTCGTCATCTCCAACATCCCTGATGTCCTGGGACTGGAGCGGGCCAGGAAGGCTGGTATCCCAACCCAGGTGAGATGATTTGGGTTAAACCAAAGTCAGACGAAATCTTGCTGATTCAAGCTGTATTCGTTCCATTGCAACGTGACTGTGGAGGTAAAAGTTCCCAGATGAGGGATTACTGTCATGGGATGTATGTGTCGTGTCATATGATGCTACTGACTTTAACCATATCGGGGTGTGGGGGGGGGGGGGGGGGGGGGGGGGATATGGATAGGGTTAAGCCTTTATGTGCTTTGAGTGCCAATTGGCACTGAAAACCTCATCGTGTTGTACATACTGTCACAAGCCCCTGAGCCCCTGGTGTGGTGAAAAGTGAAAGTGCTAGATATCCTAGATAGAGAGCACCACGGAGATAAACAAGAGGTTGTCATTTACTGTGTGGATGGGTTGTACCATGCAACAATAATTGTGAGCAACATAGGAGTGCTTCCAAAGACATGCAAGCTGTGTTCTCTCAGTGGGTCTGGCTGAGGGAAATGGACTGATATGAGTAGTTTTACCAGGTTACACTGCAATGTTCACTGCTAAGGCTCTGAATGAATTATGCATTATAATGCAGGAACCCATCTAAGCCAAGTAAATACAGCCACATCTCTTTCCAATCCAAAAACTATCCACCATCTATTTTGTAAAATTGATTTTATCGCACTAAATTTGTTGTCGCAAGTCTGCATTATGATGAGCACTGAATCCACAAGTAGTTATACACAGGCAACTCCTGTTATGATGATGTCCTTGGGACTGGCAGTTTTCTTTCATATTGTTGAAATGTTGTTATATCTGAAAATGAAAGTTTATAGAGATATTTAGATTATCATTTTGAGACATGAATTATTACTCCATTGTAACAAGAATTTCATATAACTGTGTTTGTTATACCCTCAGCAACGATAACTTTAAAAATAGTGAATCAATCCAAATACAATTTCAGGGTATGAAATTATAACTTATTACCCACATCTTACAGAAAACCTCATCTGATTTACTTCTGTGGTCAAAGAGAAATGAGGATCTTTGTAGAGCATGTCAGGAATCCCTTCTCTCCAAGTTCTGTCCATTGTGTACACACTTTAATATGCAGTTCCAAGAGCATCCAAGTGCTCTTGGAACCACATTTCTCTGTACACATATTTCTCTGTACCACTTAACCAAATTGAATGGGGTTTTCTGCAAAATATTGGCAAGATATTATATTTTTAGACCCTGAAATAGCTTTCAGACAGTTTGATCATACTGAAAGTTATCAATGCAGAAATTGGATGGTAATTTTCTTGGGGACATACTGTAATGTGAGTGCATTGTATTGAGGCATGGTTTTTCTCTGTTGGAAACAATACATACAGGTGATAAGCCACAAGGGTCTGAAGAGGGTTGACTTTGACATGAGGGTACACGCAGCCCTGGAGGAAGCTGGCACTGAGTTTGTCTGCCTGGCCGGCTTCATGCGCATCCTGAGCGGCGAGTTTGTCGCCCGCTGGCACGGCCGCCTCATCAACATCCACCCCTCCCTGCTCCCGTCCTTCAGGGGGATGAACGCACACCAGCTGGTGCTGGAAGCTGGCGTCAGGCTGACCGGCTGCACTGTCCACTACGTCGTGGTGAGTGGTCAGATCTTGGGGCAGGGCAACCCTCAGCGTAACAAATATCAAACTGCTGTTCTTTCACTTGCACAGAAGTGCAGAGCTGTCTACTAGTATGCTTTCACCATACTTTGAAGGTTTATTCTTCATGTAAAAAAGTAAACATGGTTTTTAAAGCAGTTTAATTAAACTGATACAAGTAGTCTACCCATCCTTTTACTTGAAATGCTTTCGGCTTTTAGGATATATCTCTTACTGTGCATCTGCATGTTTCGAGGGTTTTTGTTCTTTGTCTGTGAGTTTGGCAGCCATGTAAATGACTGCATCCTTTTATTCTTTTTTTTTCACAAATGTCTATTCTGATGAAATTATTGAAAACATAATTTGCACATTTGGCTTTATGGTGGTAGACCTCTTTAGCTATCCTTTCAATTTCCACCAATTTTAGTCAGCAGGCATCACTTGATGTGAAATTAACACAAGCAAAAGTACAACCAACACAATGAGCAGTGAGAAATTAGAAATGACCGAAACTGGCTCTGAGCAAAAGAACTACAATTCACTCTCATCACAATGAATGTGGTTCTAACAAAATTTCGTTACTGTGACGTAAATATTTTGGTCACAAAATTATTATCTGAATACCTTAATACACTTTATTTGTTTGGTATAACAAAATTTCGATATCACAAAAGAAAGCTGGCAACTCCCCCACGGACTGTTATGACACGAGTCCCCTGTTTTCGTGCAAAAGTCTTTACTTGTGCAGTAATGGTCCATCCATCTTTTCATCTTTTCACAACCCGACAGGAAGAGGTTGATGCGGGAGCCATCCTGGTCCAGGAATCCGTTCCTGTTCTGCCGGGTGACACGGTGGAGACCCTACAGGAGAGGGTCAAGACAGCGGAACATGTGGCCTACCCCAGGGCCCTGGAGCTCATCGCCAGAGGACAGGGGAGACTGGGGGATGATGGCAAGATTGCCTGGAAAGCAGACTCGTAGCGGGAGGCCCCAGCAAACTCCCCCATCATTCCAAAATGTTAGACCAAGATATGCACAGTTGAACGAATGGACAATCACAGATTTTTTTGGTGTCTTTTTTTTTTTTTTTTTCATGCATTCCTCATCGTGTGCTCTTCAGCATGAGGCAAACATTTCTGTTATTCATATGGCTGTCCAATGAGGTTAAGCATTGTATTTATTTTCCAAGAACAGTATTGAAAACGCAAGCAACTGGAGCATGTATGCAGGTTTGATATGCTTGCATTTACTACATATTCATCCAAGTGTAGATTGATGGTTTGCCCACAAGGGCTTCTTTAAGGTGGCATTGTATGTGGACTGTTCTTACAAGAAAGCCCTATTATAGCAAGCTTGCTTGCGAGGTAATGCTTTTAGTGAGGTGAATTCGGCAGTCCCGATTTTCTTTTGCTGAATTTAGATGGTCCTTTTTTTCTTTTCTTTTTTTTTTTGGTTGCGTTTACAACCAGTTACCGGTTATATAAAGTTAAAAACTGTGGTCCTTATGACAGGGTTGTTTATAACAGGGTTTCCCTGTACGAAAAACAGAAGTATAACAGTAACTTTTGTATAAGGAAATGATACCTCTGCTCCCACATCTTCTTTTCTTTTATAAATCTTATTGTGTTGTTACAACCCTTATGTCAAGAAATTGCATCATAAAGAAGATTTTCATTTGTCCGAAGGACTTCGTTAAAGGCGCATAGTCCTGGTAGTGTAGAGGGCGCTGTTGATGATACTGCCGATCGCTGTTAGCATTGATACAAAGATTGCCGAAGTTGAGCTGTCATCAAGAGTAAAGCGCATAGGTGTTCTAAGTAACGTTGCCTTTGTTGTCTTCTCTGCGCATCATGCAGTCTGTAGTAATGCCAGGGTGTGTGCATATGTGCTTCTTATTATGACATCACAAAAGAAGTTTGCTAAAGCTGTCATCCCCCTCAGCCATATCATGAGCCGAACTGTGATCGGACCACTGACTACAGTGGATCGGACTTCTTCGGACTCGAGGAAATGGGTCGCAGCATAAGCGCTAAAGAGGAGTCGATAGCGTAGGTCTCTACAGTGCACTCCCGTTATAATGAAATGCTCAGGACGGGCAGTTTTCTGTCGTTATAAAGAAATTTCGTTATAACCGAACAAATACAATATATAATGAAAACAAGGAAACCACGTATATATATATATATCATATTCTGTTTGCTGAATACTCATCATACACTGGGAAACTATGTGAAATGTGATTGGATAACTGTATTACAATAATAAACGCAAGTTCCCCTTAGAAACTGTGCGTGACACAAGGAGCAAACACACAGTGGTGTGAAGCGTTCACCCATGCAGAGATGCTATAAATGCTTGTTCCGCTACGTATTTTCGAAAGCAATTTGCATTTCGTTATAACAGAGCACATTTCTTTTGTTTTTCTTTGTCTGTGGCGCTCGGAAAAGACTTCGTTATAACGGAAATTTCGCTTTAACCTAGTTCGTTATAAGCGAATTTTGCACCATAGACTTTAATGGTGATAATTTTGGGACCAGAAGATTTACTTCATTATAACGAAATTTCGTTATAACCGTGTTCGCTTTAATGGGAGTGCACTGTATAGGAAACTTGCGCCGTGCGTCCGCGTACACATTTGACTAAACCACCGGGACCATGTGCCTTTAAAACAACAAATGTACTGTCAAATGCTCAACTGTTCGTTTCTCTATCTTGTATGTGTAAAGAACTTTGTGGAAACACAACTGCCATAAGAGTGTGTATTTCTTTTTGATATTGTGTGCTGCTGAGTCTGAGTGAAGATGTAATGAATAAATCCGTTCTGATGAAACAGAATAATTTGGTATTGAGCGGAAGAAATATAACCACAATGCCTTTGTACTTGAGTAATGCTAATGCTATAGAATTTGTGAATAGATTGTCGATTCGTCTTTCTACTCTTACTTCTTAATAATTCCAGAACTGGGATGCTTGGGGGCCTGATGTGAACTTGTTTTCCTTTGTAAGATTTCATCAGGAAAATGTGATAAGTTTTGCTAAGTAATGAGGTCACAGGTCAAGGTCAAAGTCTGAATTTTCACATGCAATTTACAAAGATTGATTGAGTGATGTGTGATATGGTGTATAGAAAATGTCTTTATTTGATGAAGGTTACATAATGAAGTTCCAGCCTTACCTTACACCCTAACGTGGGAAAAGCCCATAAAGTCAGTAATTTGTTTCATACTTTAAATCATGTAAGAGAAGTTATTGGATTAATGTGGAGCTGGGTATGCTTAAAGCACAGGGGTCAAGAATTTTTGTCATATTTCCAGATTATAAAGTCACCAGTATGAGAAACAGAGCTAACATCAAACTTACAGTCAATTTGGTACAAAGTGTATGATGATTTTTATTATATGTGTGCAAAGTATCAACAGTTTCCTTTAAAAATTTTCAGTGTTTCTGCCGAGCACAAAATTCTGCCATTTGTTTTTGAGTGTGGATGCTCTGAAATATTAGTTTTATGTCTCAACCATTTTTTTTTTTTTTTTTTTTTGGTTTCATTTGTATACTCTTAAGTGAACCAGCAAGAGAAAACTGAAATGTACAAAGATTTGTGGCTGAACCAGAAAATAACATTAAAAAGTGTCCATTGTTTTTCAAAGAACATTATGCTGTACACTATGTACTATGTTGTTGCCTTTGTGTGTGTGTGTGTGTGTGTGTGTGTGTGTGTGTGTGTGTGTGTGTGTGTGTGTGTGTGTGAGAGAGAGAGCTTGTATGAAGTAAGTCATGTTCTCTTTCTTTTTCCTGAATAGAATCTCAATGATGAATTGCTAATGAGGTTTTATCAAGGCTACCGATTGCAAAGGGTTACCTGAAATGAATTGCTTAATTCTGTCTAGAAAACCATGACCCATCTTTACAGAGCACCAACCTGGCAAAAGATTGCATGAATGTTGTTCTGTGGTGGTCCTGGGTAGGAATATTTGAGATGAGTGCAAATGTGTTATGTACATTATATGTTTCTGAGTGCTTATCTGTCATATAGCAAAAATGGAATCTTCGCCTCCTGATACCCTTTAAAAGTAAATCATACATATACTTAAAGGGAAGGTACAGTTTCGGTTGAGATGGGTTTTGAGGTTTCCAACATTTTGTGATGACGATTTTGTGAGATAATGAGAAACCTCTTGTGAAATATGAAAGAGCATGTAATTCTCAGAGGAATTCAAAGTTTATTTGCTGAAAATCGATTTTGAAATGGCCGAGATATCCAAAATAAAGTGATCCTAATATCAATGATCCCACATTTTATTAGGATTGCTTTGTTTTACTATGTTTTTTTTTTTTCTGATATCTCAGCCATTTCAAATTCAATTTTCAGCAAATAAACTTTGAATTTCTTTTAGAATTGTATGCCTTTTGTCATTTCATAAAGTGGTTTTTAACTATCATACAAAAAGGTGAAAGTTGAATTCTCACCTCAACCAATACTATACCCCATCTCTTTTAATAGTAGCTCTGGGAAGGGATCAAAATTCATCTTCAACCGTGTGGAATTTGCTTGCATTATGTCAGTAAGGTCTACCAAGAAACTTAGTCTGGATGACACCATTTGTCAGGATACTGAATCGTTTTGAAATATTTTGAAATCAAGTGTACAGTAGTTTCTATTTTAGTACACTACTTTTAGCCCTGAATGACTTAGCGCCCTCTATGTTCCATAGAGGGTAAGTAGAATGTCACATGATGATTGATCGTGCTTAGCCGTATTTCCCTACAACTCCATGCAATTCACTCTCACGATGAAGCTTGATGGAAACTGCCAGGGTCCGATTTGTGATCGATTATAAAGCATTATGTAGCAACCACGATCGGGTATGCTTCAAGATTGCAATACTGTTGGTATACCTTCTCGATTAAAGTGAAAACTAAGTTTCGGTAAGTGCTGGAGAACCCGTCTAGCACCATTTCATTTTTACTTGCAATATATCGAAAGAGTCCACTAAGAAACTTACCTGGCTGACGCGGTTTGCCGGAATGATGAGTCGATTTGGAGTATTTTGAGAAAAATAATAATAGTAGGAAAACCGACTTTTATTCCAGAAGGTTCCAGACTAACTCGGTCTCGGGAAAAATTCGACCTTACTTCAGACAATTCACACGCAGTAAGTGATCGCCACATTCTACTGGCCACTGCAAAGTACCAAATGAGGCCTAACTGAATGGACAGGAAAGTGCGTGCTAACGTAGTCCTGTACAAAACGCTTGAAACAAAAATGACAGCGCGCGGTCCTCAGTTGCTGAGACGCGGTCTTTGGAGTTTTTGTTGTTGTTTATCAAGGGCCTTTGATTGTTTTAGAGGTGCTTGATAGGCGCACACTAATTTTGCTTGCGCGCAAAAGAGGTTTTTGATGCGCGCGTTGTAGCAACTCGGACCATTACTGCGAGTAGCCAGAACACGAAGCGCTAGTTTATACAGGCCGCTCCCATAGGACAACACTGTACAATCAGAGGGACAACCATTACAACTCATCCCGCCGTCAAAGCGAAGCCGAGTTATCCCCGAGTCCGAGTTTAGCCTGACCCCGTTCGGGTAAGTTCTGAGACTGAACCTTTTTGGTTAATATTTCGCATTTTCGTCGTTACCCATCGAATATCTTGTAATAACATCGTTATCCTGCACATTTCCGAAGCATACGTTCACATTTGGGAGCGAAATTTGACAACTTTTGCAGGCCTACCAGAACTTTGTTTGGGCTTTAATATTTTGCTGCCCAACTGGAACTTTTGGATAATCTTTTGATACCCTACTGAAATTGTGATACAATTGTAAAGCATAATTTCACACATTTCTCAAGAATATGTGTCCATTTTAGAGCAATAATCTAGTTTCTGCAGGCATATGGGAACTATCTTTTACCTTTTAAGCTGCAACAGCCAGCATCTTTTGGTCTTCAAGCAATTCACACTTGAACAAATCTTCCACAATCTAGCATCAGCAACTCGGCACAATCAATTCAAACATCAATCGGCCACTCATCGCAGGTGAAATGAAAGCAACCAGAAAACTAATGCCTCCAGTGACGCTTTGTGGCAGAGGCAAAAAACAAAGGATGTTCAGGTAAGACTGATTTTCTGCAATTCATGTTCTTGAGGCTAACTAAAAAAGTTGAACCACGATGTTTGGCTTCTAGTTTGTACTGAGTATACTCTAGCTACCTCTATACTGTACTCTGTAGACATGGGAATGCTATGAACACAACTAGACATTCTATTAGCTTTCATGCATCAACACGCATCAACAATACCAATCACAATCAACCTCGATACACAAAACCAAAGATTGAATTTCATGCACAGTGGACTCCCGTTACAACAAAGTCCTCAGAACCGGCAATTTTCTTTCGTTATATCGAAATTTCGTTATAACCAAACAAATAAACAATACAATACATAGAGTGGATGATGTTGCGACCTGAATATTTACTTTGTTGTAACCGGAATTTCGTTATAACCAAATCCATTATAACGGGAGTGCACCGTATACCAGTTGAGAGGGGGTAATCACTCCATCAGAGCAGTATGTACACAAGAAATGACAGGTCATTGTCCTGTGGGTGTTTTTTTTTTTCCGTGATATTTACAATTTTATTTCATGTTGACGTATAAACTTGTGTATCTTGTTACAGGCAATGTACAGAAACAGAAAATGTACTGTATATTTCATCAGCCTATACAATATTCATTCTCCTTTGACACGTCCTGTCAAGGAAATTACACAGCTTAAATCAAATTCCTGTTGTTTTTCTTGTCTTTTAATATATATCATAAAGAGAATCCATGTCTCGAAAAAAGAGAAAGAGAGAGAGAGAGAAAATACACATCCAAAAATGATCTCTAAAGCTAACTCTTTGACTACACAAATGAAATGAAAAGTGTCATCTGTAAAAGGTTTTTTTGACAGTTGCACATTGGACCAACAAAACAATTTACACTGAACTAAACTATTCTCATAGTGAACATATACACGGAACAGAAGAAAACATATCGATGCCAGTACACAAATGAACAGGATTGATTCCACAAAATTACTTTTTTTTTTCCTTTTCCACTTTTCACTACATAAAACATATATTACATATCTGCCTGGAGTATAAACTGACACCTTCTTGTAGTACGGTTTTCCCTTCTTTACATTGAATTACACTTGTATCATCAAAAGGCATTGTTTTGTCCTCTTTTTTTCTCTCCTGGCTACATAAACGATCGTCCGTCACAGACCCTCTGTAAGCACAGATAAAGAAAACTTGAAAATGGAATCTTTAAGCCTGTTGCAACTTGGCAACCTTGAAGGACACAACCTCGTGTGCTTCTTCATCGAAGCGGATATACAGTACGTGGCACACCATTGCCACCTTCCACACTCCTGCAACTTTGCACAAGTTTTTTTCGTCATCAGAAAATGTACAACAAAAGTTTGATGAGTTCAAAATATACCAACAGAGTGTTGTTGTTGTTGTTGTTTGGATTCCTTACGTTACAGAAGACTACAGCAAGTGTTACTTCTCACAAACAAACAAAAAAGTAGAAGAAAAAAACAAAAACAGTTCACTCATCGGAATTGAAAGCACCATGACACCTTTCCCTTACACTTTACTGGAGTAAATTCATCATCAATCACATTTGTTTTCTTCTTCGTTCACGCTTTACAAAAATAGTCCTATGAACAAATTCATCTACAAACCGCCCCTCACAATCCCGTCACCTCACCGTCCTAAGCCTTGCTACCTCTTACTTCCCTCCAGTTTGTCACAACCAGTGAAAGGCAGTCTTGTTCTCATGCCCACCACACATCACCCTCTCCACATGCACAAAAGTTCCTGTTGATATGTGATTGAATTTGCTTTCCTTCCCATCTCATTCTTGTCATTTTTCAATCAGAGTGCAGCTGAAATAAATAGATATACGGGTAAATCAAGCCTCTCCGTTAAGTTATTCTGTCAATTACCTTTGTCATGATTCTATTGCTTTTCGTGCAGCAGATATTAAGTACAACTCAAACGATCGCATATCTACCATCTTCAATAACTATTATAAATACTTCATTTGCGGGGCAAGTCTCATCCCGCGAAACTAAAACATAAAAATAAAACTGATCTTGAGATGTCTGTAAACATGAAATCTTTAATAAACTGAGAACATCATCCTTTATGGTGATGAGCAGAGTTTCTTTCACATGACATTGCAAAAATTAATCTTCCCTCTAAAAATAAAATAGCTGTATCTACAAAATGCACTAGCACAATTGAGTCAGGACTAGAACCATGGCAATCCGCTCTCTCAGGATGACCACTCTATGTCCTCAAAACAAAAAACAAAAATCTTTACACATTTTGTCGCCTGTTGATGGAATCATCTTCGACATTGTCTCTTCTCGTTTTGACTAAAAATCCTCCTGAACTGACTCAACAAGCATGAAGGCAATATTTTCCCCTTCTTCTCAGATCTCCCATGGCTTTAAATGTGACATCTCTTCAAATAAAAGAATAAACCCTCTGATACATACATCAATTGATCATATTCACTCGGCTCAGAGTCTTTCTCTTCCTCTGTTGCCAACACCTCTCCCTCATTCTTGGCGAAGTATATCCCCCTATCTCAGCCACTCTGGCACCCATAACTCTCACTATGCCCCTTCCTCCATATGGGTCACCCTCCGCCAGAGCACCCAGGGCGGTGACGTACAAGACCCTCTCTTACCATAACGTCACAACCATTCTGCCCTATGTCCATCCCACTCCACATTCCGTTGCTTTTCTCGTAACTCTCGACCACCTAAACACTTCATTATCATCATACCTGGATGTCAAAACTCTCACATTGTTAGAGAGAATTTGTTTTCTTTCTTTCATTTTTTGTTTGTTTGTTACAGAGGGGATTTTTCTTCTTCTTGGCAGGCACTTGTATTATTGCAGTTCTCTAACAATCTCCACCAGGTCACATACAGAGTTGATGATAACCAAACCCATCTGTAGTTAAAGTTCATAAGAATGTATTACACTGACAACTACAAAATTGGCTTCTATGGGGAAAGGCCCTAGTTGACACGTTTCAGTGCCCATTCCCATGTTGTTTCACACACAGGGAGAGTTTCCCACATCAATTGCTACACCGTGTGAACTACTTTATTTCCCCGTTCCCTGGTGGCACCAAAAAAAAGATAGAATCACACCCCAAAAAACAATGTACATGCAAACCAAATTGGATGGAATGAAATGAAGTCCCAGCAGAGGACGTACAATCTGCACAAAGGCTCTGGCACTCAAGGTCTATTCGATAATGCAAGCACGGCATGTGAGCCTACAAAGCAGCCTGTCCTCAGTCCCTCAAGCTCTTTGGACACTCATTCGGCAGACATAACTAGTAAAACACAACAACAGAGTAACCCAGACCAAAAATTGCACTTGCTTATTCACTGAACCACGTTGGCTGGTCTATGAGCAGCACCAGTGCTTTGTCATCTACAGGACAGTCCAAACAATAATGAACTGAAAAAAAAAAACAACAACACAAAACATTGCAAATTATCATCAAATCCCAGGGAAAAAAATATGGTTTCCAATTCATCCAAGGTGTCACCAAGGAACCAAGGTCAAGTGTTCATATATTATAATGGAGGGGAAAATACATGCTGGTAAAAACCCAATGCAACAAGTTACAATCCACACAATGACTTTTGCAATGTCTGAATAAACAAGGACCAAGACTTTTGACTGGTGGTACTGGGGCACACTTTGTTCCATCTTTGATGCAATTCAAAACAGCCAGAAGAGAATGTCATTCGGAATGTTGCATTTACACAAAAAATGCCTGCTAATACGACCGACAAGGGGTTCCATGAAACATCTCTAATTACTTCCCCCTACACAAACTCCCTAATGTAACCAAACACTTGCAAAACTTCTGCATCTCTCCTTGGTGTTCCCACTTTGATCACACACAAGTTCTCCGCTGCATGTCTCTGGGAAACTTCTCTCAAGGGGCGGCATACTTGAGAGGGGGCCAAAAGGGAACAAGGATGCAACGCAAGCATTACGATAGATCAGATCCAAACAGTTTGTCAGCAGTCTTAGTTTGGTCAGAGCGATAATTCAAATAATGCACTTGCGATCCTCTCCTTCACCTCCGAATCTAGAAGCGGCGACATGGAGAGGTTGAGAAGTCTGTTCTGGTGCTGGATGAAGAGGTTCCTGTTGGCGGGAACCCTGGCCAGGCTGGCAAGGGCATCTGCAGCCCGGCGAATCATGTCCGTACTGGGCTTCTGGATGTCAGGGTTCATTACGTGCCCCGGGTTCTTCTCGCAGGACATGGCATACTCGCTATCCTCGATATAGCGGAGGAAAAATGATGTGGCCGAGTTCTTGGTAGCGATTGCCCTGCAGGCTGTGAGGTCTGATCTCGCGATGTTGCTCAACAAGACGAGGGAGAGCTCTCGCATGACTGGATCCGACCTCTCACCCAGGTACTGGATCAGCGTGCCAAAGAGCCGTTCAAGTCTGTGGAATGGAGGAGTGGCAAGGATCATGTCCACATTGTTTTCTTGGATGCTGAGCTTGGCCAAAGCCTCAATGGCCAGTCGCTGGGGGGTGAGCGGCGATTCACTAGACATAGAGGCAAAGGGGTCCAGGGCGCAGGCCGACAGGCACACAGCCCAGTGCAGAAGGCCATCCAGCATGGGGAGTGTCACGCTCTCAACATACCGAGACATGTCCAGGACACCACCCAGGTTGGTGATGGTCACCAGCGCATTCTCCCGCATGCACTCCAAGTGGTCCGACCACCACCTGTGGCTGTTGGTCACAGGGCAGTCCATGTCAAGGTCGTCGTGGTCGTCGCGGTCGTAAGTCTGCGGGAGGTCTTTCCGACGTGGATGCGTGTGATAGAGGAGGAGGATGCGACTGAGGACAGTCAAAAGGCCCGGGTGCTTGGCCATCTGGGCATCGTTTCCCGGGATGAAGGATAGACTGCGCACAATATTTGACAGGCACACACAACGCTGCCCAATGGCATTCTGGACGTCCGAGGTGGTTACAAGAGAAGGCGTGTCATTCACAAACTGCTCCTCATCCTCAAGCACCAACTCTCCACTTTTCTTCTTTGACTCCGACACATATATCACATGCTTGTCTTTCTCTGCCACACTCTGGTCCCTGATGGCTTTCAGCTCCTCACTGCAGTGTCTTAACCACTCTATGGTGGTTCCATTTTCCTCGCTACACGATTCATTATCCTCCAAAACTCGCTGGAAAACATGTAGAATGTGTTTGGTCATTTCTCCTCCTCCCTCCTGCCAATGCTGTGAGCTGGAATCAAATCCTTCGTGCACATCCCAATCCTTCAAATTGGAAAAATAGCCGCTGAGGACTCCATCCAGCTTGATCGGCTTGGTTTTGTCCACTCCGCGCAGCCGATCCAAAACCGGTGCACCAGCTGCCTCTTTGATGAATTCTGCTTCGGTTTTCTCCCTCTCCTTCTCCTTCTCCTTCTCCTTCTCCTTCTCCTCTTCCTCTTCCTCTTCCTCTTCTTCCTCCTCCTCCTCCTCCCCATCCTCCTCTTTGCTTTTCACAGGGCATAACCTCCCAAAATTGCGCTTCGTGCTATCGTTAGTCCTAATTTCGAGGTCTTCAAAGCATCCAAATACTTCTATGAGCAGCGCACGGTAATGTTCACAGACAATCTCCAGCAGTCCCTTCATCTGCTTGAGATCAAAGTACATGACGGTGCTGTTGTCGAAGAGGAGGACACTAAGGACTTCCAGAGCCCAAGTGCTTTCAGCAAGCAGACCCGACTTCAATGACATCATCAGCCGCCATGCCTCCACAGCGCCTGTACAGGGGAGGGATACGAAAATGGCTTGTTAGGATCAAACAACACAACAAGATTGAGGTAGGGCAGATTTAAAGTGACCTTTTTCCAACGTCTGTGTAAGCCAAAGAAATCTTGCCTAGAGTTATTATGGATGCATTATTATTAACTACATTCAACATTTGTTATTCTACTTTAAATTGACTATGTACTACAGGACCAGTCTATAAAAGATGTACCACGGCCGGGAAATGTCTGATATTAATCAAAGCATATCTTTAATATCACATACTCTCTATGATGTCCTTTCATTCTTTATGAACATCAAGCATAAACAAGAAATGAGAGATGTATTCTGATCAGATTATCCTGGCTACAGAGGACATTTTATACAGCTCACCTATTTCTTTGCTGGTCTTCCGCTTTGTCTTGGTGACAACAGGCTGTGTTGCTTCAACAGAGTCCGGAGGAAACACTATCTCCTTCTTTGGTTGCGCAGATCCAAGGAGCTGCTGAGGGGGCTTGTGTGCCTTCAAGCTTTGAGGGTGAGGCATGGGATGGGGGTGGGGCCCGCCCCGCGGCGGCATTCCCTGAGTGAGGACGGAGTGAAGAGTACGCGCCCCACCGTACGGCACCTGCTGGTTCATCATGCTGCCAGATGAGTAAGGTGGGCGGGGCATGTCCCTGGTCTGGACTGACCCCCAGGAAGGCGACGGGCCGAGCCCAGAGTGGGTGGTGGATGACGATGGAGGCGGAGGCATGCCCTTGCCGAACTGGTCCGGTGAGATCCCGTCTCGTTTAGCACCTTGATCAGATTGAAAGGGATAGTTAGAATCAAGCCAGCCAGGATCCCGCATGGGGCCCGGGCTGGGAAAATTGCGTGGTGCAGGGGTGGGGGCGTTGCGGTGGTACATGTCCATGAGGCCGGGACCTTCCATGCTGCTGCCGCCGTGGGGCCACGGTCGGGTGTCACTGAACAATGACGGATGGTGGAAATCCCCATAACTACCTAGGGCTGTACAATCAGGTGAGGCAAGCAAGGAAAACAAAATGGAAATAAGGGCACATTACGATCTTGAGTCTCACTTTATACACTATTCACCTACATACTATGGATAAAAAGATATTTTTCCTTGTCCTTTTTAAGCTTGATTAGTATGAATATGATTTTGGAGTGGTAAATGCCAGCTCAAAGGAGAAATAAATAGTGCCACACATAATATGTCACTGTAAGAATCAGTGCAAATAAACCATCAGTGTCTTATTGACCATAACACTGTCATATGTATAAGATGAAGCATAAGATTCAAAGTGCCGTCACTTTTGCCCAGTGTTACATTTTTTTAAGTGTCTGCATCACACTCTGGTTATTGTCTTCTATGTTTTCTTTCTTCTTTTTTTTTTTGAAGGGGGTTATGAAAGAATAACTTGACAGCTACAAGAATTATGAGGCAGATTTGCATGAAATATGTTGTTTTCCACTTCAAACTATTATAATGGCTACATGAATAGTGTGGGAGGGAAGAGATTAGTGACCATCAACCTTAATGTGCCTTTATATCCACACAAGAGAGAGAGATAGAGAGAGAGAGAAGAAATGTGCTCCAGATAGCGAAGGAAAGAGGATGACTAGTAAGCGGAGTTTCACACCAACACACATGTTAGAAGTGAGGAGAATATACCATAAGGCAGCAGTTGAATTGGCAATGCGGCACTTCTGACAGGAAGAATTGCCAAGTAGCTTTTTTATGCAGACCTTTCAGTATACTGTAAAACATATTTTCACGGCATGACATTTTTGCGAATTGGAGCCGATAGCCTCTTTCACGGCATGAAATATTTGCAAGTTGCCTCTAACACTCGATGCATATAGTGTCGACAAGAACTTTCGTGTGCATTTTAATTTCACGAATCTTGGCTCTCGCGAAATTAAAACGCAAACGAACATTCCTCGTTTTACAGTATAGCATACATTTGGCAATCTTCCTTCCGAGAAGTATCACACTGCCCTTATCTCTCATCACACCGAGGAGAGCACACTTCAAAGGAGAAAAATATACATGGATAGTGCAGAAAAATACTTCCAGAAGAGGTACTGCAACTAATTCATGTCTGCCTGCTCCGAAGACAGTGGCATCTACGGGACAGGCAATCATGAACTAATTGGTGATGTGCGATACATGAAGAGGAGGAGTAATTGAGGAGGTTAGCGTCACTCTGCTGCGGCTACATGAAGTCATGAACACTGGGCCAATGTTTGAGCTGATAGGAGGCAAATGGTGCTGGGATAGAGAAATACATGATTAGTGAATCAAGTCTGGAGGAAGGGAAATATCACACTTCAGAATGGTTAGCACAAGAATCTGGGGGGCCCCATGTTATGAGGAGTTGCAACTGACCGACAGAGCTGTGTGGCGCCCGACTCTCTGGCTATTCATGTGGGCAAGACTTGCAATCTATTGCAACTCCTCATAATACAGGGCCTAAAGTTCATTAATTACTGTAAAAGTGGATATTTTCGCACAAGTGATTTTTTGCACTCGGCTGGGTAAGATAAATGTCATGTGTTTTTTAATTCCATAGAATCAAGACATTAATTAGTGGTACATATAGCAAGCAAGAACGTTTGTATGCTTTCATTTTTGCACTAGTCTCTGGTCACACGAAATGAGCGAAAATTTCCATGCCACAAAAATTTCCACTTTTACAGTACCTGCTACCCTCATAAAACCATGGCTGACTACTGAAATTAAATGATGGTAGATAACAACTGGTATGAAGCTAAATGATTGTGTGACATTTCACCACCACACATGTTATCATATGAGTATGGGTGCAGGTATTTGCAGCTATCAACGTTTTTAGGAGCACTGACATAAACACAGGATGAAGGATTATCACTGCAAGCATTGGTAAACATGCTCTGAAATGTCAATGATTTATGTTTCTGCGCCTCCATGGCAAACGTTGCCATCGGTCATAATGCATGTGAACACTAAAGAAAACTTGTACAACTGTGGCATTGATTCAATACGTCCTACTGATCCAGAAAGTTTAAAAAAATCACCTGTATGGTATCAATAATTCTCATATTCTAATTTTACCATTTTCCCTCCCCGAGTTGTGATCTCGGCTATCAATTCATTTCTACAAATACCTACACCCATTTTATACACAAAATTTATGCATACACACTTGCTGCTAAGAAACACAATTCCATGGTTACAAAATTTACAGGCAGTAGCTCTCATTTACAAAAACAAGAACAAACATTTTAAATGCACTTAACACTACAGTTGACCCAAAGAGGAAATCAATCAGTAATATTTGCATGACTCTGCTAAAATATCCACTTATCTGTAGAGATACTTTTAAAGTCACGACCTTTTATAGCATGGCAGGTCATCAAACATGGTGTCAGCCGAGAACCTTGAAATGGTGTATCTTTGTCATTTACTGTAAACGTGGAATACTTGCAGTGTGCAAATTTTCATGAATTTTGCGCTGGAGTAACGTATTGTGGAAAAAATATACACAAGTACATCTTAAAATTGACCCTGTGATTGCTTCAACATTTACAGTAACCATGACAGTATTGACTTTAATACAAAAACATATTTTCTTGAGTCACAAAGAACCAAATTTTTCTTTTCCTTTAATATGGATGAAACAACTTCCTATTTTTTACCAAGACAGGAAATAAATCCTTGCTTACATGCAAAACAGTCTCGTGGTAGTGTATGCAAAAAGTGTGAAATCAAAAGCAAATCATCATCAAAACTAGAAATGTCGCTATGGCGACTGATGCCTCTGCCATAATGCATGATTCTCCCAATAGGCGTATAGTACAATGTCTTCACAATGTGTGATCCATGACAGTTTCACATAACTGGCAAAATATTGAAATGACAGGTTTGTTAGAAATGTCTTGAACTGGGTTTGCTATAATTTTCTAAGAGTGCAGGGACACATACATGTATTTGGGGAATTGAGAATTTTTACTTGAATTCTGACAGACCTTTTTATAAGTTTATGCATTGAGTAATTTCCAAGGTATGAAGAAAGAGTGTAATGACGGTACAAAACAGATTTTTACCCACGCCGATGAAAATCAGCAGGGGGTTATGTGAAGGGTTCCGTATGTTTGTTTGTTTGTTTGTTTGTTTGTTTGTTTGTTTGTTTGTTTGTTTGTTTGTTTGTTTGTGTACAAGATAACAAGAGAACGGGTAAACGGATTTGCACGAAATGTTATGGGGATGTTTGGATAATGGCAGGAAAGAATCAATTAGATTTTGGTGATAATCGGTTGACCCTTGCAAATTCTGTGTGACCTTGAAGTTTTGACCCCATGGTATAGTGACCACTCCGAAAATGTCCCGTTTCTCACTTTGCGATTTTCCGCTACCAAACGAAAACATAAACTCCCAAACGATCCGACTTCGCTGCTCAAATGTTCGTAAGAATTCCGAAATTTACGTTTAGGCCTATTTGAGGGACTATGTCCTTCTAGATTTATGAAAGTTCGTTCTCCGTCATCACAAACTGGCCCGTATTTTGATGATTTTTCAAATTAACATTGATTGTTTTTTTCGTTGGAGGAGCATTTGCTCGGTCGCAGTCACACTGCATGATATGCGCGCTCAATGTCAATGCGTGTGCAAGGCCGCTGAAAATGCATCGCGCTCTACACTGTTGGTGCAAAATTGCATCGGGGACGTTGCGGCGCTCGTTGGTGGCCGAATACTGGTGCAGTAGACATTTGCATTCAACCCTTGCATTGAATAATTCCCGTAGACACTAATCATAGGGGTAATTGCCTAGGGGGTACTGGTGTACGTAAATTTTGTTTTTCTTTTGCGCTTTTGTGGATACCATCAAAGATCGTACACTCATACGACCTTTGATATCATCACACTCTCGGCTTGCTATAATCAAAATATCCCGCAAGAAAACGGCGTATTTCTCGATTTTTAGCACTTTTTCGGCGACCCGTCGCGTAGACAATACTCTTAAAACTGGACTTAATTCGCGCGCGCTTGGAAAAGTTCCGATTCTGCACTTTTGACGGTGGAATTTGGGATTTTCGATGGATTTTTGGAGGAGACTTAAGGACTTTCCTGTACGTGAATGAGTGTTAATACCGTATGTGTAATGATGTGATTTGCGTGTGATGTGACTGTAGAACCAAAGATCGTACACTTCAGTGTACGATCTTTGGTAGAACTCACTGGCTGGTGATAAAGCACACTGGCAATTAAGTGGCCGAATTCTGGTAGATGACCGAATGCACATTATGTTTACCCCGACTTTGTACTTATAGGCGTGGGTCTGCCGCCTTTGATGGCCCCTCTCTAGTTTATTTTTATTTTTGAATTCTTTACTTTATTTTATTTATTTATTTATTTTTATTTTTTTTTGGGGGGGGGGACATTGAAACCTGGCCTTTGACCCTTAACCTTTGACCTTTGACCTTCTGGCTGGAAATTTCCCAGAGAATCTCCATTAGGTAATGCATGTATTAAGTTTTGAAACTAATAATGCAAGCATTGCATATACAATGTACTAGTATTAATGAGGGAAATAGTAAAATTTTGAGGAGTTGACCTTGACCTTTGACCCCTGAATATAGACCCATGACCCCTAAATTCCCTAGTCTAGATAATCCCTGCCAGTCAGTACATGCGTGTGTACCAAGTTCCACGAAGATACATTGAACCATTTGCGAGAAAAGTGATATTGCAACATTTTCATCAAACCTTTGACCTTTGACCTTATGACATGAAACTCTCTCTGGAGAATCTTTACGCAGTAGTACATGTTCACACCAAGTTTCAAGAAAATACCTTCGGGCATTGCATAGATATGGTGGAAATTGCAACATTTGTAGCATTTGACCTTGACCTTTTGACCTTTGACCTCTTGCCAATGTCACTAAAATCTACTCAACTAATTGTCCCATCATACATCATCCTTGGACCAAGTTTGGTGAAAGCTGCTTCATCCAGTTTTGAGTTATCACGTAAACAGATAAATTTTAGGATTTGACCTTGATCTTTGACCTTTGACCTCTGTCCAATTTCACTGAAAAACTAATCAAGTAATTGTCCCATCATACATCATCCTCCTACAAAGTTTGGTGAAATTTGCTCCATCCAGTTTTGAGTTATCGCGTAAACGGATACAATTTCATGATTTGACCTTGACCTTGACCTTTGACCTTCAGCTGATTTCACCCAAAATCTTATCAAATAATTGCCCTATCATACTTCATACTTGGACCAAGTTTGGTAAAATTCCAATAAATATTACTCAAGTTATCGCGTAAACGAAAGCGGACGGACGGACGGACGGACGGACGGACAACCCGAAAACATAATGCCTCCGGCACCACTTCGTGGCGGAGGCATAAAAAGTCATTTTGAGGTGCCCACCAAAAGCCATGTAAAAGGTGACCAACCAGCATTTACTTAGCTATGACTGCACACCCACGTTCACTGAAGTTTTTGCCTTACATTTCATTTTCCCTTCCTTCACAGCATATAAAGTTGACTTCTGGGTACAACACTAATGGCAGTGTGTTTCTATTGACGTCAACGCACTTCTCTCCTTTCAAAGACAACACTGGACCATGCCTAATGACATGCTACTTTTCCCAAACATACTGACTGTTTATCTGTCACAGGATACCAGAGTACTCTTTCATTCCCCCCCCCCCCCAACCCTTTGAAGGGGAATTCCAAATGATTTTCATAATTTCATATCATGTGGTGCATAAATCGATAGTGACACGAATAGATTTGTGGATCATGATCACTATAAATTCTGAAACTCTGTACCCAGTACTATCAATTTCTAGTTGTTCAATAGCTAAAGTCTAAAAAAAACATCTAGAACTCTCCTTTAATATTGAGTTTGAGTTAGGGGTATGAGTTACTCACCAGGGCCATGGGAGGGATGGGGGGGTTGTTGTCTTTCGTTGTACACGGGCGGGAACGAGCTTGGGCCCATGGGCCTGTCGCTGCTGCCGTACCCGCCCTGGTTGAAGTTTCCCTGCTGGCTGCTGTAAGGTGGCATGCCAGGGAAACCAGGACTCCCGTGACCCGGCTCACCGTGCTGGTTCATGTAGTCGGGTCTCTTCGCGGGAGGAGGAAAGACATCACTCTGCACACACCAGGGAGAGAGAGGGAGTAGAAAAAATAGCGGTGAGAGGTATGCAGTGCAGACACCCAACATCTCTCCTTCTGTCACATGTATGTATGCCACCACACGTTTTCTAACTTGGCATGCTTAAGAAAAAAAAAAAATCTTCCAGCAGTGAAGGAAATACAGACAAGTCTAATGGCGAGTTCTTACAACTCCATACTATATACGCCATATATTTAGCTAGTGTAAATTTTCGAGAATCGGGACTTCCCGACAATTTCGCGAGTAGTTAAATTCGCGATCTTGGAGTACTGTACGAAACAAAGACACATATGCATGCAGGCCACATTCATGTCCGGATCAGAGTTAACATTTTCGCGTGTGTTTAAATTTTCAAATAGCCTCCAACTACGAAATTCCAAAAAATGAAATAAAAACTCAAAGTATATATGGCATATGAAGTAACCCTTTGAATATACACACACATTATTACAGTACACTCCCGTTAAGACAAAGTCATCAGGACAGGTGGTTTTCATTCTTTATATCGAAATTTTGTTATAGCCGAACAGAGAAGTATAATACGATATATAGATGGTAATTTTGGGACCCGAGTTTTTATTTCGTTGTTACAAGAATTTTGTTACAACTGTGTTCACTGTAACAGGAGTGCACTGTCATACTCCGGGTTTGTTGTTTCCCTTTTCACAGAGTGACCTATTGTCTGGTCTCATAGAGCCCAACACTGGAGTTTTGTCTCACACACAACATTGAGGAAGAACCGGGGCAACTTACTGGTCTCTTCTGAGGAAACTGTGGCCGCATGGTATCATTGCTGAACGGCGGCTGAGGCTGATGCTGGGACGTGGGGGCCTGAGTGCCCGGCTGCTGCTGAGCCTGCGACTGGGGCGGAGGCACCTGCTGCTGTGGCTGGATGGCCTGAGGCGAGGGCTGAGGGGGCGTCTGGCCCTTGGGTGGTGTCGGAGTGGGCGTGGGGCGTGGTGGCAGCTGCTGCTGCTGCCCTGCCGTGCTCGACAGCGGGGGCTGGGACTTGGCCGGCGACGGGCCGGTGCTGGAGTAGGGGGGAGGGAGGAAGGGGGACGAGGAAGCCGAGGTGTGCGAGTCGCTGGGCGTGGTCGGCCGAGAGCTGCCCGACTGGCCAAACCGGTTTGGGAACGGGGGCTGCTGCTGGGTCTGCTGCTGCTCAGGGGTGGAGGCCGTGGAGAAAGGAGGCATCATGGCTTGACTGGAGGGTGGACCTTGGTTGGGACTTGGTGCCATATGTGTCGTCGGCGATGCACTGAACCTATACGTGACGAGGTAACATTATAGCATTACAACTTGTTGGCGGCTACTCTGCACATTCATGGATGTTCTACCCTAACAACACACTGCCCTATCCCACACCTTTGTTTAGCTCATAAGACAGAGTCATGCTTGTCTTATCATTCTGTTAACATCTTTATCTAAACAAAGTTGTTTCTTGCAAAGAAATTTTGAGCAAATCAACAGCTCATCCTTCATTAATTATGAACTCCTGAAAATTCTCAGATACCACGAGAAATAAAAGTAAGTTAACACATTGAAAAAAATATCATTAATATTTCATTTGTTATGAAATCATGAAGTAAAAGGAGAACCTAACAAAGTATACTTAAAGTGCCAACAGTCAAATCTATACCTGTTTTGGTCAAAGTTTGGGGCTCCAGGTGGATGGGAGGTGGCGGGGTATTGGCCAGCATTCGCTTGGCTCATCATGCCTGCCCCACCCCCACCCCCTCCACCGAATGGATCCATGTTGTTCCGCCGAGGGGTGTAGCTGTTCATTGCATACGGATCGTTGCAAGGCATGTTGCGATTTGCCATGGCGTAGGGATCTGACTCCCCCGGCCCTGGAGGACCAAATGGGGCATTGCCCGAGGCCCCAGTAGCTGGGCTACTCCCGGCCATATTGTTCCTGAACTGGTGATTCATGCCACCATGGCCGGTGGGGAAAGCCCCATTGATTGCATTCTGTCCCGAGTACGGTCCCTGCGAATTCTGCTGGTAGTCCACATCCGCGAACGGGTCGCACACCATCACGCTGTTGGCCGACATGTCCCCGCCAGGTCCGCTGTGCATATTGCCAGGCATGTTGCTGTTGGGCATGTTGGGCCGGGGTCCCATGGGACCCATCGGGCCCATGTTGTTGTACATGGATGGTGGACCGTACGTGTGCATCTGGCTTGGCATGGATGGGAAACCGGGCTTTGTGCCTTGCGGTCCAAACTGATTGTACGGGTCATTGGGGTGTGGATGGTGATTCACCGCAGCTGTGAACAAATAATATCAGAGATTAATGTCAGCACTGCTTCTGCTACCAAAGTCTTTGGGTCAGTTGCAGAGAACTGTTGACCTGTAAACCAAGATCCACTATCTACATGAATGAATGGAGATGCTATATGGGTTTTGGCATTCCAACAATTGATTACCAGAACTCTGTGTTTTCAAGCAATCACACTATATAAAGAGGTACTGTCTATCATTTCAAACACTTAAAATGTTGCAGAGAACTTTTGACCTGTAAACCAAGATCCACTATCTACATGAAGGAATGGATATGCTACATGGGTTTTGGCATTCCAATGACTGATTACCAGAACTCTGTGTTTTCAAGCAATCACACTACATAAAGAAGTACTGTCTATCACTTCAAACACTTCAAATGTTGCAGAGAACTGTTGATGTGTAAACCAAGCTGCACTATCTACATGAATGAATGGAGATGCTATATGGGTTTTGGCATTCCAAAGACTAATTACCAGAACTCAGCAGTTTCAAGCAATCACACTACATAAAGAGGAACTGTCAGTCAATCCATAAACTTAAAAGTGTCAGTGCATTATAACATAAGCAATATGCCTACACTTGAGTATGTCTCCTACCCACCCCACCTCTACTACACCATTTATGACAACATTATGCCAGCTCCTTTTCATACACAGTCCAGTCCTAAGACACCTTACAGAACAGAACTCTTGAGGCTTCATTTCTCAGTTTCCAGTCATGAACAGTCACTGTAAAAACAATGGCCATGATCTTCACCACACTTGGGTGGGAGACAAAACAAGGTCCATCATACAAAGAACTACACAGGAAACCGCATTTTAGACTTAAGGGTTCACTCTTGTACATCAACACACACACACAACTCTCCAATATAAGATAACAAAAAGCAAGAGCTTGGCCCTCCTTACATTGGTTGTGCTTGTCCTTCTTGTTGCTGGCTGTGTCGATCTTAGCCAGGATCTGCTGGGGGTCGATGCCGCCCAGGTCAAACAGGCACTCGTAGGCCAGGAGGTGGCGGATATAGTTCTTCTTCAGGGTGAAGGCTGCACTGTTGGAGTTGCCCACAGCAATTTCAATGGCAATCTGCTTCCACTGCTTGCTCTTTGACACCTGGAGTTGAGTAAGACACAGAGCACAAGGTTTACTATACAGAGAATGTCTGTTCTCTCTACATCTGAAGAGGCCCCAGTTTTGGATACGAGTACAATCTTCACTACGATCAGCATCAGCACCATCAAAGCATTGATCACCCCTGATCATCTTTGCAGTCTTTTATCATGTCCTTATACAGTTCACATCCCACATCAAAATACTACACTGACTTCAATGGGTTAAATCAACTAGTGCAACTAGTCTCTCTTCTACGTTTCTCCTAAAATAACAGCAAAGCATTTTAGAGCACCTTAGGAAACAAAGATCACACAAATTGAACTTATTTCTTTCTAAATTCCATCTTTATTGATACAAATGCTACAGATTAAGTATAACTTGTGTTTTTTGTCATCTTGTAGCTTTCTTGCATGCAGAATTTTGAAGAGGAGGAAAAGTTCACCTCTGATACAATAATATTTTGCATCTGGAGTAGAAGATGTGTATAGATATTCACTGGTTATGGCTGTGGTTGAGTATTTCATCAACCATACAGTTTTCATAATCCATAATCACAGTAAAGCATCTCTCTTCACCCAAACAGCACTAACGCTATAGGATCACACTGCAACAATGATGGCTATCCCACAAGTCCTAAAGCTACCGAAAAGAACCTTCTTCCCCCCCCCCCCCTCCCCTGTCCTGTCCTAGCAGCATGAAACCACACAATAAGCCCTCAACGTGACCCAACATCCTCCTATGACATTACAGAGAGAAGAGAGAAATGTTGCTTCCATAAGATTCACTTCCCCCCTTTTTACAATCTCCCCACGAATAGCTAACTGCTGGGCAAATTTGTGGCTTCTTCCAACAGACCAAGGCGATGGAGAAATGAGCTTACGTTGACGACACCCCCACGCCTCTTGACAGAGTTGTAGAGCTTGAAGAGGTCCAGGACGTGGCTGCTGATCTGGGGCATGGTACGGATCGGCTGGCCCCTGTCCTCCATCAGCTTGAAGAGGCGATCCAGGAACGGCCTTCTCTCGGGGTCTGTGCACAGCTCATATAATTTATAAAGCTGCAGGAGCAAAGATTAGAGAGAGAGACATATATATTCACCAGTGTCAAGAGCCTGCATAATTCCATAAGCTAGAAGCCACTTGAGCATGAGTAAATCGCATTGATGCTACTTTATATCTGCACTGTCCTAGCTTCGAACATCCGAAGCGTGTCATCTGCTACAAATGTTTGGCTTCACAGAATACATAGCGAAATTTCAGAAGGATGCAATTTCAGATCACATTTATTGGGGCCTTGAAGGGATACATTGAGACCTATATTACAACTGATTCCGTTAGGAACAACAGTCATCCACAAGAAATCCTACCTTTCACTCCAGCCTCAATCTCAGTCATGGATATTTTCTCTCTGAAATCATAAAATACTGATCACAAGCCACAAATGAAACAGGCTTGTCTGGCTTCTCGATATAAATGAACTTTGACAGTATAAATAGCGAACACTTGTATGTCATCCTTTCCACTGAGCATAAAACTACCGATTCACCCAGAATTTAGATCACACAGTCAATAGTGAAGCTGAAGATATTAACACTGGAGATTCAATGACGAATTCACTCAAAATAGATACTGGTAATTTGTGTCTTCTATTTCTGAATAATAACAACATAATAAGTAAAATGAACCATATGGCCGTGGAAATCTTTTGCCAGCATCTTTAACAGGACAAAGGGGTGCAACTTCGGGATTACAGTCACATAATAACACACTTTTTCTACATTTTGTGTTTGTGTGTGCGTGTGCAGGTTGTTCGCTTTTATTTTTTCGGGGGGGGGGGGGGGGGTTGTTTAATTTTTATTTCACTAATTATACAATCATACTTGATAAACATATAAATGTGCTATGCAAATGATCATACAAAACATAACATCTCATGTCAGAGAATGTAGTGATCAAAATGAAAATCAAATCTTTTATAAAACTATGACATCCTCCACAAAGAAATACACAGACTACTCAAGACTTTTCTGATCATCTAGCAATCAAATTTTCCTGTACACACACACACACACACACACACACACACACACACACACACACACTGAATCACATCATACTGCAGCCAATATCATACAAAGGAACCCCACCTTCTTGGGCAAATTGAGGTTGGTCAACTTGCTGGCCGGCTCCTGTGACTGCGACTTCTTGCTTGACTTAGAGCTGGTGGTGTTGGTGGGAGTTGGCGGCTGAGGAGGGGTCTGTTGAGGAGGGGTCTGCTGAGGCTGCTGTGGCGGATGTTGTGCTTGTGATTGAGGTGGATGATGCTGCTGCTGCTGTTGCTGCTGCTGCTGGGGTTGTTGCTGCTGGTGTTGCTGCTGGGGTTGCTGCGGGTGCTGACTGTGTGGTAGCTGCTGCTGTGGCTGTTGTTGATGGGAGTGTTGCTGATGTGGTTGCTGCTGCTGCTGCTGATGTGGTTGCTGCTGCATATGAGGTTGCTGCTGCTGCTGCTGCTGCTGCTGTTGCTGGGGATACTGATGTGGGTGAGGTGGATGCTGTGGGTGAGGATGATGCTGCTGTGGTGGTGCATGC
Organism: Diadema antillarum; assembly: GCF_040938485.1. Lineage (NCBI taxonomy): Eukaryota > Metazoa > Echinodermata > Echinoidea > Diadematoida > Diadematidae > Diadema > Diadema antillarum. Next base: position 352,652 of record NW_027271161.1, on the reverse strand, counting down.
TGCTGATGTTGATGATGCTGTTGCTGCTGGTACATCCCTGGGTAGGGTGGCGGAGGCTGGTGCTGCAGGCCCATACCAGGGCTGGGGGTGTTGGCCATGTCTTCCTGGGAGGACTTGCTCATGGCGCCTGGCGAAGCCAGCGGTGAAGGCCTGGAATGGACTGATGGAGGTCTTGATGATACACTATCCTCCTACAAAGAGATAGTGACCGAGCGAGAGAAAAGGGGAAGGGGGCAGCCATGAAAAATATGACATTGAATGGAAAAAATCAAACGAATAAGACAGAAGTTACAGTCAATACCAATCAAAATCAAGAGCCACAGGAATAAGAGAAATAAGCATTTTTTAAAGAATAGATATTTACACGATTCCCTACACTGGAGATGTTGTACCGTGTATTTATATTGATGGATGTTATGTCTCAGCAGGTTACTAATCTTGCAAATATCAGTGAACTCAAGAAATTCACATAAATCAAAGTTATCATGAAATATAATATGTCATGTCGTATCTACATACTATAACACCAATCATCATCCTTGATATTTTCTGTACGAAGGTGACTGACGTTCAGCTTACCCCAAGCAAAGCTAAACGTTAATTATCCTTCATGTATCAATCTTCACACATGGCTATTCCAACCTTCACACAGAATATGATAAGGCTGAGACAAAGCCAGTGTGAGGAGAAACTTTCCAGGGGACTCAAATAATGAAGACGGCTAACACAAATCTTAGGCACATGAACCACTGTTTCTGAAACACTGATGTGATACTGGTCATAAGCAATACTATTAAGCAAAGACACATGACATACTAAGAGAGGATTTATGGTTTTGTGCTCAAACCTCTATACCTTCAATAAGAGATAATCAGAGAATCTAGCGGGAACATTCCCTACGTCCGTTTTGTTGGAAAATTCTTTGTGTTTTCACTTACAGCTAACTTAGTGATCTACAAGTCCCCACATCATAGTCCGTCCCATTCAAAAATAGCCTGGTTGTATCAAATCAAAACTATGGTGAAATACATTTCAAGCATCTCCGTCGAAAGTCAATTCATATGAAGTCAATTACTCCAAAGTTCCACAAATCTGGCATACAACAATTTTAAAGAACTGCCATGCTGCTCTTGAGCCAAACCCGTTAAGGTGCATGTTTTCCAACTTTCAAGCTTTTCAGGCTCCTGTTGGAAGTACAGTATGATCTTGCCAACTAAGCATGCATACTGTCTGTGGCACAAATCAAGGACAGTCCTGAAGTAGACATATACAAAAGCCTTATCAAAGGATATTATGGTGAATGTTCCTTTTTGTTAGTTAGTATGTACTTTTTTTTATTAGGGGGATGTCCCCTGCTTCTCTCTACTTGGGGGATGCACCAAATTAAACAAAAGAAAAAAAAAACACACATTAATGAGTCGCAGCTTATCCCCCCACAAAAACCACAGAGACCACAAGGTTTGCGCCGCAGCAAAGCTTGTTACCACTGAAGCTAATATTCCAGTGAATCTGCGGCTAGATAAAATATCCTATAATATGCAACGTGCTTGCCACTCTGGCAACGAGTCACACATGCACTACCCTGACCAGGATGCTTGCCTTCATGGGTAGCGAGTGAGGTGTTCCCGGTGTTGGGGCATCTCGGCTGGACTCGCTGGCCGTGCTGGGGGTCAGGGAGCTAACCGAAGACGCGACAGGAGTTGTAATGCTCTGAGTGACCGTTGTGCTGTTCGTTCCTGCACAGGAAAGTGGAGAAGGGAAAAGGGCCATACATATACTGTACATCACCTTCAGAAAAGTACAGCAGTCATGGGATGGCAAGACTATAGTGATACACTTAAAAAAAAAAAATCAAATAAAGCCAGTGGCACATAGCTGTGCATCACAAGACAATTATTACACAGTTCTTTATTCACATAATGTAAAATGAACAGAATTTGATGTACCCCAAAAAAATGTGGAACACTGCAAAGGCATATGCACAACAGGTACTGCATCACATTTTATCAAATTACATCAAAATGAGCTTCATGAATACCAGTACAATTCCATTCACTTTCGTCTTATGTGTAAAGGTCATTTTTTTTTTGTTTTACCCTTGTCCAATATGACTTTTCCAGATTTATTTAGAATCAGGATCTGTAGGCTATGATCTAAGAATTCCAGGAGAGCAAGACGTAAATACAACTGATGACCAAGAATCATATGTTATAGGATTAGTCATTGATATCAACTTTATACATCACTAACTGAGGATTAAATTAAGGGCAGTGTCATGAGCAGCTTTGCCACATGTCACTTTGTACAGACAACATACCAGACAAGCTATTGGCAATTGTTGTTGCAGCAGTGTGAGGTGGCATTTGGTTCCCCGAACTGCCATGCATGTACCCATGCATGGCGTCATTGGGCACTGATGAAGGCATTTGGTTAAAGTTTGTTTGGTCTCCACTCGTCGGTACTCCTCCCGGAAACTGGGGGCCATTGCCCTGCTGATCAAAGTGATGCTGGGGCGGGTGCCCCTGCTGGTTCCACTGCTGCTGCTGCTGCTGCTGCTGCTGCTGGGGAAAGGACTGGGGATAGTGTCCCTGTTGGGAAGAGGGCTGCTGAGGGGGCTGCTGGCCTTGCATTTGCTGGTTCAGTGGGTACTGGTTCCGCTGACCAAAGGGCTTGGGTTGATGGGCAGAATTGGCTGCAGCGGCAACAGCCGCGGCGGCCGCCGCCTGCGCACCGTGTATAACACCACCTGCAGCATTGGCTACACCACCACCACCACCACCGCTACCGCCCGCACTACTGTTACCACTGGCACCACCACTACTACCACCACTGGTGGGCCCTCCAGGGGGCCCAGAGCCAATGCCATCTGTCCTTTGCATCAGGGCTTGTGCTTGTGCACCGGGTCCATAGCCATACGTGGGGCTCATTCCCGGTCCACGCCCAGCGTTTGCACTCATACTGTTGGGCCCCGCCTGGCTGGGTCCCATACTGTGGCTAGTATTGGGCATGCTGCTTGAGTTGTATCCACTATACTGCGAGTTGTGGTCCATCTTCATGGCGCCACTGCTGCTGTTGTTGCGCAATCTTTGCTCGTAGCTCATATTGCCAGGGTTGTTCGCGCCAGAGCTGGGTGTGTTTCCATGATGACTCCCATAGCCTGGCATCCCTGTTTGTCTCCCGTAATTGCCTGCACAGAACATCACAAAAATGGGATAAGATGAAGATTAAAACAAGAACAGTGGAGAAAGAGTGGTGACACTAGACTCCTTCAACATTCTCTGCTATAATTACACTTTTATCAACCCTTAATTTCACCAAACAAATACGGCATTTTGTTTATCACTCTTTAAGGCAAATCAAATACTGATGCCATTCAACAACTGCTGAAGAGCGGAAGTACACAACTTTCTTTAATGAAATAAACAAGAGGTGCAAAAGGGGGTTGTTGTTATTGAAATCCACTGCACTCTTAGTATGATGTCATTCAGTGTTATCACAAAGCCACAGTCACTGATCAGATATACTCAAGATAGCTAGGATGTTTATCAAAGCATGATGTATCAAGCACAAATTGCCTTGACATACAGCTATTTATGTCAGATATACCCTGTGGTACAACCAATCTTCATAAACACAAATTCACTCAATAATTCACTTCAAAGAAGCACAGCAAAGCCTATATCTAGATGTTCACATAAACACCAAAGAAACCAAAAGAAATGATTACTTGGGGGTATCTATGCTTTAATAGCTTGCATTCTCTTTACTAAAGCACTCCTAAGAAATCCATACAACCATCACAGCAGCGACCAAAATATGGCACTACCAATAAAATTTTATTCACACAAGCCATACCTAAGGTTGTTCTATTATCAAAAGTTTAAAAAAAAATTAAGTTTTCTTATATATTCTTCTGATTTTGTATGTCCGCATAAGTGCAATGGAGTCTGAAATAAGAAGACTACAGACAGAGGCTTTCACTTCTTGTGACCTCTGTTCACAGAGCCTGAAATCACAGGGGGTGTTTGGAGTGTAAGAGAAGTACTGTTTTGATGCCAAGTCCTTGAATAGGTCAAGACATAGGCCCTCGCCTACACTACACAATTCCCCCATGTGGGAGTTTTGACGGCAGCATTAGAAATAAATATGAGAACTCTGGTAGGAATTTACACACATACATAGTTACACGAACATTTGTTTAGTTTGCAGATTTATCAATACCATTTCATGCCGTAATTAACTAAAAGATAAGTAAAATTCTCATGGCACGTTTTGTTTTTTTATATCCAAATGCTTTTCTATACAGCCACTTTGGAATACATTGGAAGCATCATGAAAGCAAATAATTTGACTGAGAGAAGAATGTTTCAATTCAATCTAAACTGTTTTTGTTTGTTTTTTGTTTCCATTTTGAAACATTCACACTAGTTACTCTGGCAAACTGGAACCGACATTCTTCGTCCTGAGTTTTTTTTTTTTTTTTTTTTTTTTGGGGGGGGGTATGGGAGATATAAATTTGGCAGGTACTGTAAAAGTGGAAATTTTCGCGGTGTTGAAATTTTCGCGCAACCAGAAACCAGCGCAAAAATAAAAGCACACGAATATTTTTGCTTGCCATATGTTCGTGTACTTGGTGTCTTGATTCCGCGGAATTAAAAACACGCGAAACTCTTCTCACCTAGCAAAGCGCAAAAAATTAGTCACGCGAAAATATCCACTTTTACAGTACCTCAAAAAGAAAGAATAGACCCTATCTATAAATGTTCATGCCAAGTGAAGTCCCAAATCCATAGAGGGATAATTCCACACCTTTCTACTTTTTGCATCTTCAAATGTTTCAGGGATGAATGTTGTTTGACACTCAGTCAAGAAAAATAAAAACACAAACAACAGAGGCACAACAAGTATGCAGCAAGACAGGGATAACAGAAACTGTGGCAAATGAACAGTGACTGAACTCAAAGGGCCATAATGAAAAGGATGTTACCAACTAAAAATTGCAAGTCTCAACAGAAGCATTGCACACAAACTCCAGCCGAGCAAAAAAAAAAACGATATGGGCTGTGAAAGCACACGATCTGCAAACTCAAGTGCAGTATTATGTTGAATGATGTAAGGAGAACAGAAGAGTATTAAAAAATCAGGCATGACTCTGACTGATGAGGGAAAACAAAAAATCAAAGCAGCATTGATAACAGAGAGCAAAAGTTAAGTAGACAGAGAGCAGTTTTGAAAAGGGGAGTAGAGGATGGGCAACACTCATCTAGAGAGTCTCACCTTGATGGCTATAGTGGCCCACATTGTGACCGTAGTAGCCACTACTACCACCACCACCACCACCACCAGTACCGGCACCGCCCGGGTATCCCCCGTACTGATGATGGCCCCCAGACCCTCCCATCCCACCTGAGTACACGGACGACCCACCTGTCGGAGGGGAAGAACGAAACAAACTTGTGTCACGTTAACAGTCTCCCACTTGCTCCGGCGGTCCAAAGCTACTCTTTTTTTCTTCGCTTTCCTTTTGGAAGGTACATTCATTTCACCTCTTTGGGCACTTGAGAGTCTTACCAACATTTCATGGCAGACTCTACTATAGGTAGCACAAGAATCCTGTGTATCAAAGACAAACTAACTAAAAAGTACCTGGTATATGTAAACAGGACATACTTCTCGCCCATGAAGTTGGCCGAAGAACTAAGGATTTGCCATATTGAAGCACTTTGCCAGATCACCACTGTAGAATGTGTACCTTTGGCAGTATAGTCAATGTCAAGTGCCCACAAAATTAAAAATCTGGAGTTTATTCTACTGATAGATCAGAGTTGGTTCACACATTTGGAACTATTACTCTTGTAACATTTGAAACATTAAGCTATTTACAAACTGGAAGTTTTGTCGCATGACATTTCTGGCTTACATCTCCCAAATGTATGTGGCATAACACCAAGCAAATATATTTCACATCTTGTGCATATCATTTTACTGTAAAATTCTGCCCTACAAATATTAACAAAATGAAACTGAATAACATTTTTTGTTAGGTAGTATGTTTGGGACTTTTTTTATAACACTTGCAACATGGAAAGACAGAAATATGGGTGGATGATGCAAATTCACATGTTTAATGTAATTTATAACATACTGCACTAACTGTATAACATCTACACTAGCATGAATCTGTGTCAAAGAATGACGGGAAATGTCCATAATACGGTGTCTCTTGCTGTTCATAATACGAGCAATATCAGTAATCATGTCTAATAAAACAGATTTTTTTTTTTAATTGTCGAATATGGCAATAAAATTCACTTGTACCCGCCCCCTCTCACTGCTGTGCGGTGTTTCTTAGAAAATATATACTCAAAGCAATGCAAAAAGGCCACAAGGGTTGTTCAATTATTGTTGTTGTTGTTGTTGTTGCTATTTTCAAAATAAACCTTCATCTAGATTATAAACACAACAGTCTACTTCTGGATGAAGCCACTGGGCTTGTGCCAGAGACTGATCAACATTTGTGTTCAGTCATGTGCTTTTTATGTACAGCTGTTCAAGATTTTGACTGGCAACATCACAAGGGTAGGAATCGACAGTGAGTTCTACCTATGGAGAAGTACCGTAGTTCAGCCATAAACTAATTCTTTATCCGGCACAGCGCTTGCCACATTATAGGGCCTTAGCCAGTACTAGGAGCATGTTTCAGCCATTCAGCACTCAACACTTCATATTCCAAAATGCACAAACACATTGTAAATGTATTTTTTACTGTTTTTTTTAAGTGTGCAATACACACTTTGAATCATTGTAGACCCCAGATTTATCAACCTTTACCTACAGACAATGTAACTCAAATTGATAGAAGCATCTCAGTATGAACTATTAATCTTTACTAAAATATTAATCTTTCTAATCTTCGGCAAATAGTTATAAAAGTAACACAAAGAGGTAAAATTGCATAAAAAATCCAAGGTTAAATACTATCTTTCAATGGCAACACTTATTTCAGTGCATGGGACTGCATATCAAATGCTTTTTTTTTGTTGGGGGGGGGGGGGAATAACATACATTTGTATATCATGCTTCCAGTTGTTTTTGTTTTCTCAATTTTATTGTTGGGTGCTGTTTGGTACTGTGGAAATGACTCTCCTACAGGGCAGTGACATTTGCAGGTCTTATAAAGTCTTAGCCATTCAATAGTTCTAGAATGTTTCTTAACCAGTTGAGGACGAGTCCAGTGTATACTCGGGCAAGTGGCTATATCCACTTTTACAGTAACAATTTTAGTGCAGTTTATCATTCTTCAGTCCACACAACAAAAATACAGGGACTCTGCAAATCACAAGCACAACTGTAGGAAAAACTGCCTCGGATTTAGCATGAGAAATCTTGAAAGTTCATTTCACCCTCAAATGCCCAGAAGCTAATGATAACTGTCATATGATAACAATGCAATCCTCCCTCCATTACAGATCACTATGCTTATCAAGTAACTCCTTCTCAGAATGAATGCCATCATCTTTGTCCCCTATTTGTACATATACTTTTAAGGTCAAATGATAGAACCGTTCGTAGAGGAGGCAGTATACAAAAGGCCAACTTCCATTTCCGCAGGATAGCTTATATTGATATAATCATTCTACCATTTGAAAATGCTGCTTTAAAAAGAAAGTTTTCAGCCATTATGAGCATGATATAACATCAATGCTGGCCTTTGCAATCATGAGAAAATCGAACTGTGAGAAGATACTCGAAAGGGACCAAATACATCCCAGTGCTGCATTAACAACATGTTCCTGGCCGCCATGGCAGCCCCGTTTGCCTGAAACGTAATGCACCGTGGGTAGATGAGACATTGTTTTTCCCCTCTTTGTATTCAGTCTTGTTTGTTCCAGTCCTTGTCCCGGTGAACATATAGCTATCAGACGCCGTTCTCAGTTTCTGGTCAGGCTAGACATCAATACAATATTTTCCGTCACGGCCCGCTACGGACCACCTCCAAGTTTTGTTACATCCTATGAAGTGCCATTGTGTTTTGTTGCGTTCATCCCGTTTTATTACGCCATACAACGTTTCTCATTGCACTGGGACTGCCATGGCAAATTTTTTTACAATTTAAAAATCTGACACGGCAGCCAAGGCAACCATAGCCTGTCACATCTGCCTATCCCGTCCCACCGTATTGTCTCACATCCATCCCGTTTTGTCCACGGTGGCCTGAAACGTGACTGCCGTGGCCGCCAGAAATATAAAGTAAATGCAGCACAACAAAGCAACTATGTAACATAGACTATTTCACATACAACTGTATCTCATCTCCTGATGTTCCTAAGTCAGTTAAGTCTACATGCACCTAGACTACATTCATACATAAAGAAACTGTGGATAAACATAAAACACATGTATCATCTAAATCAAGTGTATATCAAATATTCATGCAAATGGAGTTCATTCTCTTTCTGTTGCGGAGTTCTGCTTTGACAAGGAATACAAGATTAACCTCGGACCGTTCAACAGGGCAACACTTAACAACTTGAGACAACTTGAAAAGATTCTATGGTCTTATAAACAAACATGAGACATCCCCTCCCTACCCCATCCCCCCCCCCAAAAAAAAAAAATAAAATAAAAATAAAAACAAATTTGTAATACTATTCATCTTTCATAGCACACATCTTCACAGGCTGTGGAAGCATAACTGAGCCAGCTTCTGGACTTTAATCTCGTTACATATAAAATATTCAGATGAATACTTTATTTCTTCAAGACATATTTATAACAAAGACAAAGAATTATGTTCATTACAGCTGGATCCAGGAGTAAGTAAGGAGTGGAGGGGATGAAAAGGGGTATTAGGTTCTGCATTGCTGGGGATTTTGAAGAAGTTTCAAGTACAATGTACAATGTACGCATTCACAGTTAATAGAAAAAAGGTTGCAGGTTTCTCAAGTACCAGGGTTGAAAGGGTTACGGGTAAAAGGGGGACGGGAGTAGAGATAGAGAAGGAGTGGGGTACTTTTTGGTGGCCAGTCTACCTGAAGCATTCTGGAATGGCATTTTGGACGAAGGTCCTTGTTGGTTATTGTAAGGAGGGGGCATTTGTGCCCCTGCACCGGCACCACTGCTATTACCACTGTTCATTCCATGCTGGTGATTGAACCCTTTAAAAAGGAACACACAAAACGAATCAAAGGAGAGTTAATGCAACAGTCTGGTATTAACCAACTGGCATTCCCTCAATAACACACTGCAGATTGATTGAACATGCAACTAACTGCCCCCCACCCTCCACACACACACACACACACACACACACACGCACACATAAACACACAACATCAGGTTTCCAATAAGGATATGCCATATTAGACACCAAAGTTACGATATACTATCCCTTGCGGCACACATGCTGGTGCTGTGAACTGGTATGATTTCTCGTTTCCTTCCTAAACTCCCCCACCCCGGTTCTCCCCGAGTCCTGTTTACCATCAAGCCAGCATCGCATTCCCTCCAGAGCTTCACTGATTGCCACTAAATGCACGCTCCACCTTGTCCGATACACTACCCATGTGATCGTGACAATTAGCGGCTATTCTTTCCACGTATGAAACATTCATTATTTCTTTCACTGCAACTTCATTATCATAATGACATAATTAATTCAACAGTGTCTTTTGCATTTTTTAAACAATGCATCTCAGTCCCTCAAGTGAAAACAATCTGTGGCTTTTATTATTAATTGATCTTTGCAAAGCCATACTTTTTTTGTCTATGACAAGCCTCATCCCATTTTCATATTCATCTCCTTTTAATTTATATTAATACTGCAATTCTGAAAAAGCATTTGTTCATGAGGGCTGATACTTCTATTTCCTATTTTTGAGGTGTCATAATATAAAACAATCAAATACTTGATTGACCAATATGAATTGAACCTTCTAGCAAAATCCTCATAGTAAGGCATTCTCAAATACATGGGACATATTTCACACGCACATTAAAAAAAAAATTATATGAAAACAAAAACTAACACTGCGTGCAAACAACAAAGGGAGAGCAAGAGATGAATGTACGAGACACATTTCCCACAAAAGAAATGTTTCTCCAGCTCTGAAAATGCCTGATTCCTTGAATTAGTTTCATACAGCTCTGCAACCAAAGTCTATCCCCTTTAAAAGCCACCTTCTCTGCCCCTCATTTTTTTTTATCAATGCCCTAAGAATTTCACATTAATTTCCCCCTAAACTTACCTTGCATATTTATGTCAATGACATACCATGAGCTGTTATAATTGCAAGTTTAGTGCCAAAAGCATCATTCAAATTGTGACTCGATAGCATTTTGCAATTATGAAGCTTCTAGTGCTACCGAGAAAAAAAAAGTTTTTCTTCCACTTACAATGAAGTACATAAGATAATGCAATCAAATGATATCAGCACCTTCAACTGCAGCTGATTTCAATCATACATTAAGTGTGCAATGTGCAAACTTTCTTTAAAAAAACTTTCCTCATGCAATGTTGTTTTTGTTACAGAAATTAAACTGTGCAACACGGCACAACTATCAAGATATCTACCATTGCAGTACTTCCCTAAACAAGATTCTCGACATTCCATTGATAAAATGACTAAAATAATGACAATAAAATCTTTTAATCACTCTGTACTTTCATATCGAGGGTAAATGTGTGCAAGGGATACAAGTTTGTTTGCTTTTGCATTTTTTTTTTTTTTTGAATGAGTGTGTAATCTTTGAATTCCAGGCATAGATCAGTGGGAAACGTGTTTATCTTTTTATCTTTTCTTTTTTTTTACTATATGTAAAGGCAATATATGTAGTAAACACATTGCAGCAGCAAAGGTAGTGAAAATACAAATGTGAACAGGGCTCCACAAAATCATTTACCCTGGTCAGAATTTCTTTCCCTTATATAAATATTCAGAGCTGCTGTACTGACATGACCAAATAATGACTTTTGTGAACCTTTTTTCTCTAATGAAATCATGTAGTTTCCACTTAGTGAAGGCTGCATTAACTTGATATTGTTAGAAACCCAAACTACTAGAATAAATATTTGTAAGTAAATAACTAAAAATAGAGTTTTTAAAAGCTTCAGCATGAGCGAATCCAACATGTCTAATAAGGCCTTAACAGAGAGAAAGAAAACAAAATCTTCCACGTAGCATGGCCATGAATTTGCTTTAACTATTGTAACATTGCATTCACATCAAATGAGGACATAACATCTTCATATCATCATGGAAAATGTAAAGATGAATATAATTATGTCTCTCCAGAAAAGTATAGGAGTAGTGCAAATTCACTGCTATAACATTTCATCTTCCATGATATGATTATTGGCCTTTAATCTGTGTGGGCTATCAGAGCCTTAGCATCAATAAACAGAACACAGTGACTCAAATTTGAAAGCGCTAGCATGTGATTTAAAATGTTCCCAGACAGCCTTTGCTGAAGGTATCCAACATGGTACGATGCGTCATTTTTGCTGTATGTGGTTGAGTGATTTGATGACCATCAAGTTTCACACATAAACCAGGGAGGAGGTACAGAAGTGACCAAAGAGAAGCAAATATAACAGCTCATATGGTACATCACACCCTTGAAAAGAGCAAATAGTAATCAACAACAATACATAGATCATGCAGATGCACCTCAGCCAAAGCCAAGTCTTACCTCAGACGAACCCATTTCTGTTTTGATTTGTTTTGTTTTCTGGAAGATTTTCGGGTGGGGTGCTTTGTGTATGCGTGTGTGTGTGTGTGTGTGTGTCTTTTCTTCTTCTTTTTTTACATTAGAAACAGCTGACAAACAAATATAATAGAGAATGAAGAGAGCTTACCCCTACTTTCAGTTGGTGTTGAAGTTGGCGTTTGCGGTGTCGAAGCATCTGACTGGTTTGGTAACGTCTGGTTCTGTGAAGGTTGCGGAGTCATAGGACCACCTACATTACACACACACACACACACACACAAACAAACACACACACATACGACAACAAAGAAGCACAAAAGTTGTAACATATTGCAAATAATTTCCCACAAGCACTGACAGCATCTACGAACCATGATCATGTACATGTTTACCAATATCATTCCATTCGTCAAGAGTGTACAGTAGTTGCCATAAGAATTGATGGAGTCACCAGGCTATTGCAGTAGGTCCTTTCCGGTCAGACATTGTTTGCACATTGGGAGATTCTTCACCAGTGAAGTCTTCATTTACTCTGGACAGGTTAGTTGTCCCACTGCTCAGCCCACAGTTCACACTTGGGGGAGTTCCCTCTTGCGTATTCTCTTACGCCCCCCTCCTCCATGCACTCCAATCTATCAACTGGTCTCGCACAGGTTTCCTTTTTTGTTTTTCCTGCAGGTCCCCGCGGTCTGTTTCGGTTACCATTCATAACCAGGTGAGCCGCTCATGGAAGTGATGAAATCACCATTCCTTGAGCATACACTCCTGTACCATGTGCTCAATAAAACTGAACTACAACTTATACACATGAAACTGCCATTACTTATAAAATGCATCCTGTGCCAACCAATATTGCTAATGAAAAGGTACACAGCAATGATGACAAAAAATCAGGAAAAAACTCTTACTGAGTTATGATCTTACTTTGTACTAGAACACATTTCCTCCATTTATTCTTGGATAATTGCCAATCCACTGTGTACACTGAATGACAAAATTCAGCTGGCAGTGGAATGCAAGCAATCAGTGTAATAAATGTGGGAGTAACAAGGGAAGTGAAAACATATCTTCCTTGGGAGGTACACACTGAATTGAAAACTGGCAGTTACAGGTTTATAGGATTTACTTGCAAGTGTTCATTTTAATATCATCAAAGATGTAAAGATTCGGCACTAGTTAACATATGCGTGCAATAATGATTACATAACAAACGGAATGGTAAATACAGCAAGCACAGGGACTTGATTTTAAAAACTTTCCATTTTTTTTTTTCCTGTCCATACTCTTCTTTCTCCTTGCAGAGAAAATGAAACTGAACTTCATGTCAGGTAGTCTGTCTGTGCCAGACTCATTCTGCTCGACTGAATATTAGACACAGTAGCTATCAGCCAAAATATTAGTTTAACTTTGGCTTCATTAATGCAGGAATATCACACTAATACTCACTGACGAATCAAACTGTTGTTTGTTTGAAAAAAACAAAAACAAACAAACAGTAACTACAGACTGTTTGACAAGGCAATATCTTAATATGATAGGTTGAGGAGATTCTATGATCACCAATCAGTTTCTACACAGGTTCTTTAAAACTAACATTTTTTTTCTAAGTGCTTTCATAGGACAGTAGAATCTGGGGAGAAAATATGGCAAAATAAGAAACATGAGGACTTGTGTTGGTGCATTGGGGGCATCATGTTTTACAGGTTGTGCTACTATTTGTCTCTGGTATATAGTTTGCAAAGGTTCACTGTATGTTGTATAGTATGAGTTTTCCAGTTGTTCCAAAAAGAAATGGGGGAGGGTATTAGAACACCAGCGAAAACTTACCATGAACACTGGCTGGAGATAGTGATGAGCGTGATATATGACTCGCTGGTGAGCCCACAGGTGAAGGGGAGGGTCTGAGGGCTGTAACTGACGGGTGGACGTGAGGGGAGTGTACTGAGGTGGCTGGGGAGAGGGGTGGAGCTGTGGAAGCTGATGAACCACTCTGGCTGTTTGAGCTGCTGGTGTTTGGGGTGGCGTGGCTACTCGAATTGCCCACAGCTCCTGCTGCGCCTGCCGTGGATGATGACTGGCTGTTGAAGTCACATCCTGTCGGAAGATCGTCTAATGATCCCGACAAGTCCTGCAGAAAGGAGGTAAAAATAGGAGAATTAGATTTGGGCAGCTATCCCTTGTATGGACATCACATCCCAATCTACAATGTACATGCACACAGACTTTTGGCATTGTATCTACATCACCCCCTCTCCCTGTAACACTCTTACTTTGCTCTGGTCTTCCTTTATCCCCAACCCTTCCACGCCTTTATCACTCGCCCATCAGAAAGCGTAACTTCTACCCTCACAGTAAGCCTACTTATCATCTTTCACACAGACATACGCACAAATGCCACTTTTGTATGGAGGTAAAAACCAATCAGTTTCGTACAGATTCAAATACAAATCCATGTGTCTCTTATAGTACCACACATTCTCATGCCGGTTTGCCTCAAGCATTCAAAACTCATTGTTTTACAAGTAGAATGTATTGGATTCCTGCCTGATTGCCAAATCAGGCAAACGGGTATAATGTTTCTCTTCAAGCCCTGATCACACTGAACATGCGTGGTCTACGAACACAGCAAAATATTTGTAAAAAGCAGTACCACAGGAAAATACCCTGGCATCGTCACCTGATAACATACAAGAAAATCAAATATCAAATAATCTTGATGATAAACAATCACCTACAATTGTTGGCATGCATCTGCAAAGTGAATCACATTCTCAAATCACACATATTTTCTTTAAAATCACATATTTCCTACCAGATACAGATTAATCTTTTCATAATCATAATCTTACAATACTGTACAGTTTGCAACAGCATGGGCACACCAACAAACAATAGTACCAGAGGAAATCGTGTGACATGACATTTGCTCTGCGACAATTGCTTTGGTCTTATTTTCTCCAAGGACTTAGGGTTAGGGTTAAGGTTGTTATACGGTTTCAGGTTTAATTTAATGTGAGGATAAAGATTAGGGTTTGAGTTATATTTTTGAGTAGAATTTATGTGTGGCTTAGCATGCAAATATTTCATGGGAGCAATTGTCGGAGGAGCAAATGTCATGAAACGAAAGAAAACATTCCACCTCCCCGTGCAAAGAGGCAATGCACAAGTTGCACCAGGTAGAAAAGCAACCAAGCTGTGCTGACAAAGTATGAATGTACATTACAGTAATAGGAAAATACACAAAATTTTTTCTTCAGCTGACATTTGCTCATCCTTGATTCATGCGAATGCTTCTATATCGAACCATATTTACAATATAGACAGAGTGCTTCTGATCACAATACACTAATTTAGGGGAAAATCACAGTTAGATAAATAAGAAACACTATGACATTAAAGTGGTTGTGAAGAAAACTTAAAGGACAAGTTCACCTTCATAAACATAAGGATTGAGAAAATGCAACAATATTAGTAGAACACATCAGTGAAAGTTTGAGGAAAATTGGACAATCGATGCAAAAGTTATGAATTTTTTAAATTTTTGTGTTGGAACCGCTGGATGAGGAGACTACTACAGCTTGTGAGTCATGTGCGTACAACAGTATAAAGAAAATATAAAAGAAAATTCAACATATTTTCACTTTTTTCACATAATAAAAGAGCAATTGACTTGCCTCTTTCTAAAGGCAGGGGGAATAATATTACCCATAACATTTATCGGTAACGAGTCAGGGGAATGTGTACTTTTTTCAAAAGATGGAATTTTGTGAAATTCTCTTTATATTTTCCTTATATTGTTGTACGCATGTGACATCTAAGTTATTCATACACTGCAGTAGTCTTCTTATCCAGCGGGTACTGCACAAAAACTTCAAAAATTCATAACTTTTGAACGGATTGTCTGATTTTCCTCAAACTTTCAATGATGTGTTCTACTAATATTGCTACATTCTCTCAATTCTTATGTTTATGAAGGTGAACTTGTCCTTTAAGCCTACTATTCTTGCCTTTTGGTTCCACAATTACAATCTTGGCAGCACTAAATAGGGGGTTTGACCTAGTACACAGTTTCAGCTGGAATTTTTGACAAATTGCTGACCTGAACTCATGGATATGTTTATAATTGAAAATGTAATTCAAACCAATGTCATTCAGTGTGTGTAAAATCCTTGCTGTAGCTTAGATAGCAAATTTTTTTCCTTTTTCATTCATTATTTTGGGGGGAGGGTGAAACTGTCTAAGACCCAGTGTACAGTGAGTGAAAGGGCCGGGCCCGGCCGCGGCTGAGCCCGACCTTTATTTCACTGTAAATGCGCAAAAGGCCAAATGCGGTACCAAAATCGGCCGCGCATTTGGCCAAGCTCTGGCGGTAGTCTCAGCCGCAGCTGAGCCCGGCCTTTTCTCACTGTAAACGCAAACTGGGCCAAATGCAGTACCAAATTTAGTCTGGCTTCCAGACCCTCTGACCATACTATTTCGCTATTCAGGATATTAACGCCCTCAACGTCGAGAACTAATATAGTTTAAGGTGGTTTTGTCCTGCAGAGGCCTTTGTCTTCGGCAAAGGCTGTGACTTCATCAAGGGGCGGCGACGCGGAGTCTAGTTGGCAAAGGGTCTGGAAACCAGACTATACCACATTGCGACCGGCGCCCTCCCTATAATAGTGTTTGCTTGCAAGTAGAGCGCCACTATGACAAAAATATTGAAAGGTTTGAATTAAAAGCCCGGGCTGAGCCCGGCACTGTAAAATTGAGGCTGGGCTCGGCCGCGGCTAGGCCTTGGCTCGGCCCAGCCCCGCACTGTAAACGGGGTCCAACAGTTACAATGCAGCTCAGAAATGGTTTACCCGGTATGCAGTAATAAAATGCATACCATCATACAGTGTGGGATGTGGCATAACATTATAATACAAATACTTTGCCTTAAGAATTTCTGGTTAAACCTATGGGCAGAGGTGACTCCAAAGTGGTACTACTGTAACACGAGGAATGTTCGCGTGCATTTTAATTTTTGCGAATTTCGCGAGCGCCAACATTCACGAAATTAAAATGCATGAGAAATTTCTTCTATATACTATATACATTGAATGGCAGTGGCAATTCACAAAAAATTTCATGCCGCGAATATATCATGTCTTACAGTATTCTCTGAAGGGTGCAGGCCCGAAGTGAAGAGGCACATAGTTTTAGCCAGTAACTAGAACTTACGCATAGTATATTTGTTTTATATTTTGGATCAAAATCTAAACAAAAGAAGGGGAAACTGAGAGGCATGAAGTCGTGTGGTGGATGCAATGTTGTGGGGGATCTTACACTGACCATACGAAGTAGCACACATGTACGATGTCAGAATTGCTTTGTGATGACACAATTGTTTTGTCAGAAATTGTTACATTTCAGTGGTTGTAGGAAGCAGTGTACAATGTTACAATTGCTTTGTGATGTCACAATTGTTATCAGAAATTGTTACATTTTACAGTACAAGTGGTGAAGTGATGTCAGAATTGCCTGTGATGTCACAACTGTTTTGTTAAAAATTGTTACATTTCAGAATGACGGTAGGAAGCAGCACATGATATCAGAATTTCTTTGTGACATCATTTCACAAAAAGTAATATAATTTGGAAAATGTCATTAAAAAGAAAAATGTCATTTTGCAAAGAGTACACCACGGAGTGTCAAGCATGCCAACATTCTGAGAGCAGAAAATACCTAAAATCATGTGAAGCTCCTTCAAACCAATCAATTAAGGATAAATTTTTGATCCAAAATATAATAACAATTAATCTAACAATGGAAACCTACAATAGCTCAGGCAACCGAATCAATGCACATGTACAATTGTTGCTGAGTTCTCAGGCGTAGCACAATTTCCATCTGTGATGCTCATTCAAGTGACTATCCGAGTATCCAATTATCAACTACACAAGGGAGGCATCAATTTCTCATCCAAACTTGTGTCTCAAATAATGCTGAAATACTTCGAGACCACATTAAAATGAAGGGGAAAAAGTTATCTACTATTTTCCTCACAGTACTGTAATGTATTAAATAGGTACCGTCCAGAGCTTGAAATCATGGTCATAAATATCACTTCAAAAAGAGTTTGTGCCAAGAAGTGAACCACAATTATACTCAGCGCATTGGTACCTTTGGTTTACAAAAGGACCCGTAGTCTGAGAGAATGCAAACATTCTTTCATGCAGATTGTAACAGAAAGACACAACAGCAGAGTTGGATACACACACTTTTCCTTGTGTGCATCGAGAGCTTTGTCTACAGTTTCATTCACCAGCTTCCTGTTCATATTATATCCAGTAAGTGGCTTACAATTGGTAGAGAGAGAGTGTAAGAGAGGGGGAAGAAAGAGAGAGAGAAGGAGAGGGATATGAAAAGAAAAGTAAAATGGCACTGGGCGTTGCAAATGAAAACAAAACATGCTTCACGCACATTGATACAGTAAAACGCCTTTGAATATATATATACATGTGTGACCATATCATTTTTCTTCTGTTGAATCAAGGGCTAGTTTCTTGTAATACAACATTAACTGCACAAGGTTGATTTCTTTCATACCAAAAAAAAGAAAAAAAAAGCATACTAAGGCATCACTACAGGTAACTATTTTACTTGCTCTAATCACTTTGATAAACATTTCAAACACCTATGAACAAAAGTATATATGCATAGTGTATTTACTAATACCAAATGTTTATTATTTGGTGCCTTAATTTTCATGAAATTCACTATTAAACTGATATATTCGAAAAATCAATTACACACAAAAACATTACCACAAAAATAGTGTATTGTATTCACGGTAAATATCATTAGTCTCACTTGTTAGAAAAAGAATGATATTGAATTTTTGTTTTTGTTTTCTTTTCAGAGTGAATTTAGCCACTTACAGAAATTTATCTTGAAAAGTTGATATTTACAAAATATGCTACATATGGTATGTACAGCATTCATAGACACCAACACACACACAAGCCCAACTCTGAATAGAAATACCGGGTACTGTAGATACAAACATTTATTTGTGTTTATGTACATGCATTATATAAATGATATATTCCTGCCTGCTTAGTTAAAGGGACTGTACAGTACTGGTTGAGGTGAAAACTTAACTTGTATAGGCCCAGTCACACTGCCCAAAAGTCGCGTAAACGCATGAATCACGCACAAAATTTGGTTATTCCTGCTTGCCCATAGAGATTTTTCGCTGATTTACGTGATGAAAATCACCGATGAATTGCGCAAGAACTACGGAAAAATCACGCAAAAATCACTAACAAACAACGCACTTTCAGAGCATAGGGACGCAAATAGGGCGAATTCGTGGTTGTGCACCATGACTGAGGTCCCCGGAAAACCACGCATAATCTGCGCATTATCACTAATGAACTGCATATGAATCGCGCATGATTCACGCATGAACGCGATAGCGGCAACATTTTCGCGAACGATCACTGATATTCCACATATATTTCACGCATTGTTCACGTAGGAGCTACGCAAAAATTATGTAAAACAGTGCAATACTGCGCAAACTTTTACGCGAAGCCGAGTTTTGCGCTGCTCAAAAGCTGGAATCGCGTAAAGCGCCGGTCCAGCGCACATTGGCAGACAACTACGAAGGTTCCACGTCAGACAAACTCATGAAATGCGCAAATCGCGAATGTATCGCGCAAGGCTCGAATTTCTTACGTGATTCATGCGTTTACGCGACTTTTGGGCAGTGTGACCTAGCCTTAACATTTTGCTAGATATTTGGAAACCACTCTATGAACCGTTAAAAAGCTTACAATTCTTAGGGAAATCAAAATTATTTGATGAAAATCGGTTTTGAAATGGCTGAGATAAAAAACAAGGTAAAACAAAGAGATCCTAATAAAAGTCGTGGCATGTCAATTTTATTATGATCGCTTTTATGGATGTCTCAACCATTTCTAGGCCAATTTCCATCAAATAAACGTTGAATCCTTTTTGAAATCATATGCTCCTTCATTTTTCATAAGAGGTTTCTTATTATCTCATCAAAAAAAAAAAATGTTATAAACCTCAATCCTCACCTCAACCAGTACTGTACAGTCCCTTTGAAATGTGAATCCTTGGTCCTGTTTCTACAGAGGTTACTGCACTCTCACATCCATGAACTTGAAATATTCAAGGTCACTAGACTAAATACATAGACTAAATATTTCATAGCAAAATAATGCCTCTGGTGCCCTTATGGGCGGAGGTATAAAAGTTAGATATTTATCCTTCTGATAAAAACATAAAAGAGTATGCATGCACGCATACATGTAAGTCCATCCATTTACATAGACACATTAACAAGGATTACAAATGTTTACAATAATGTAGTAAATACTGATTGGCAGACTGCTCCAGAAAATTGTTATACATGCCTGGTATCATATTAAAACATGACCTGATGAATTATCCAATCATGCCATATTATATGGACCAGAGGCGCTTTTGTCTAAATCCAGTACACTACTGGATGCGCCACATATTTAGCGAGTCTAAATTTTCACGAATCAGGACTTCCGGACAGTTTCGCGTGTGGTTAAATTTGTGATCGTGGAGTACTGTACTGAATGGAGAAATGTGTGTGTGTTACATTCATATCGGGATCAGAGTCATTATTTTTGCATCTTTGATTTTGCAAATAGCACCTGACTCGTGAAATTCGCGATAATAAAAACCTCGCAAAATATTCAGCGTATACAGTAGGCCTATATCATTCAGTTGACACCCTATGCAAAGTCAAGGAATAGAGCAGTACCTAAACCATCTTAGGTTTACTATTACTACAGGAGTCATGGTTGAAAATTATTGTCAACGAGCACTAAACCTGTTCCAAACTAAATTCTGAAATCCCCATAGACTTAATACACAGGTCACCCGGTTCCCATATGGAACGGGCTAAAAACATGTCATCATATCTTATTGCAAATCAATGAATGCCATGCTGTACATGCCATGATCGGGACTTACTGACAATTTCACTTGCTGTGAATTCACAAGCATGAAGTACAGCAATGGAAGGAGAAATGTGAGCGTGCACATCACATTCACGCCAGGATCCAACTTGATACATTCACGCAAAATTGCCCTACCCAAAAAATAATAATAATAATTATAATACTAAATAAATGAATACATTTTTTAAATATGACAAAATAAAAAACAAAAAAGTAAAAATACAATCTTACGAAATAAACATAAATGGCGTATCAGTATCCCTTGCATGCCTCGATGACATTACTGCAAATTCTCATACAAAAAGGCCCTGCAGGATCAACCTCGTATTCAACCATAAGGCCCACTTTCATTGGTATAGGCCCTATATACAGCGCTTGTAAAAAAAAATGCTGTTTGACCCCTTCAGCTCATACTACCACGAAAACTTGCAATCTTACCGCACTAAAATAATATGCAAGTTTTGTCCACCACGAAGCACATGCGCAATGTGTTTGCACACTGCATGCAACAACAGATTTCACACAATGATAAACAAAATAGCCTTGCTGGATAGCTGCAAGTCAGACTTTGTGTGTGGCTGTGGGGAGTGAGCCAAATAATGAGCAGAAGTCACATGAGAAAAATCACAAGTTTTCTGCACCGAGGGTTTTCATTCCTCAAACTGTCACAGCAAACTTCACATGAAGACAGAAGAGTGAAACTCCCCTGTGTAATTTTTCTTTCTGGTTACGCTTCAGCTGGCCCTTGTCTCAGTTACCAAGCAACTTGCAGCATAATGTCACAAGTTTTCTAGTGTTCATTGTCAGAGTGAATGGGCCCTTTTGTTAACCCATTGAGGACGAGTCGCAAGTATACTCGGGCAAGTGTCTATGGGAAATGTGTGTTGTAGAAAAATTAGCCCGTCCTCAACGGGTTAACCAATTTCTCAACAGACATACCAATCAAGCTGATCTCCTTTAAATATTTCATTCTCTCTGTTGGTCATCACAGGGTATCCCTTTTATTTATTTATTTTTTTTTTTGGGGGGGGGGATGCTGATAAAAATTGAAAAACCTGTGGGGTAGGCCTATATTGACAAATATCTTCTTCTTTTTTTACAATTACATCAACATAATGTAGTTCAGTGACTCTAAAGGACTTCACAATTTCCTCTGACCACATATTCCTGCCTGGCACTATTAAAGTGTTCTTATGAGTAGGCCAGCAAGAAAATATCATCTGCCTACTTTTCAGGTATAAAAATGAACTTGACAACACTTTACCCAGAGGCAATATAACATGAAAAGGTAATTTGAATTGTAGTGACTTTTATCTTTTCAATAAATTAAATCCTCTTTACCCTAATGTGGTGGAAATTGAGCTTAAAAATAAGGCCAAGCATTAATCATAAATTAACTTTGCTAGAAATTTCAGATGAAATTTCCCTTAAAAAAAGGTTAATAAGTCTAATCAATTAAAAAGAAAAATAATAATGTAGCACAACCTGCAGGATATAACCAATAAATTAGTAGCTGCCTATGACACAAAGAAATCAAATAATGCCCCTGATACCCTTACAATGTAAAGGCATTGAACATTTAATCCTGTTATGTGCTCTATTTACATTACAAAGGCTACTATTCCACTACCAGTCAACGACTGCATGAATTCTACAGAAGACCAGAGCGACTTAGTAGGCCTATACTTTATCATGCTATTATATCTTTGATATTCATGATTCCAACTCTGACTGATGTGCATTTCTTTTAAATAAAAAGGCCTTTACAGTACTTAAGAAAGCAACTACAAATCTTACACTATTTTACATCATTTTACAAACAAATTTGATATGTGAAAAAGTTTTTTTTTCACTAGTCAAAACCATTTTCTATTCAGTAACATAATCCAACTTCTCCCTACTGAGCAGCACCACATACGCCATGTGTAGCTTTACACTACTATACTGCTGTGGCTTGTGCACGCAGAATGTAATAAAAAAAAAAGCCTCCAGGTTCAATTATAGAACCCCCAGTACCACCACTAGTTTTGTGTGCCTATGGAGGTTCCACATATGACAAGCCAGCATGGCCAATTTGACTATTAATGATTAACATCTTCCGTGAAAAATATAAACTAAAGCGACCTTCTGATCAGGGGAGAAAAATACAAAGTTCACTTGAGAGACTCTCAATGTACTTTTTTACACACAACTTATAACATGGAAAATATTTGCCAATATCATCCATTTGTAGCAGTACTGGTAAATTGGCAATGCCTTTCCTGGAGGTCTTTGGGTTTGAATAAAAAATACACAGCCTTGTTATCATTCAGGCTCCATGCCATTATGCATCAGTGGATTCACAGAGCCTAACCCTTTTTACAGCCAGCACAATGCCATAGGCTGCATACATGTACCACTGCGCACTGAGCGGACTAGTCTAGTGCAGTGTAGTAGAGGCTGGTGCGGCACAGCACACACTGAAATGTGCTCCAAACACAACATACTCAGTACAACACACTCCACAGCTCTTGCTCGTTCACACATACACACACACACACACACACACACACACTCCTGACTGCAGTGTACATGTGTGCACAGGCAGTGCATGTAGAATGAGTAATGGCTTATTTATGAGGCCACAACTCATTTGCATGCGAAAGTAGTTCCAGTCTGAAGGGGCCCCATAGGAGAGAATACAGGCGCTAACTCTGTGTGTGCTGTACGGCTCGCCGCATTACACGTAGAGAATATCCATACACTGTGCATACAACTCCATTAACTGAGTGAACAAAAACCAAGTGAATCTGCACACCATGTGCAAAGTTTTTTTGTGAAGCACCTCAAATAATGAAAAAGGGGCAAAAAATGTGAATCCACCTGAATTATCTCGGGTTGAGAGAAGCTAAAAAAGTAGCCAAGCAAACGGCCAAGCTTCGCATGTGATCCCTTTGACCCCTAGCGTTTCCCATGCATGACACACTTCTAGGAGGTCAACATTGGCAAGGTTGGGGATAGCAACAAAGAGCAGGATGAATATATTCAAAATCCCATCATCCAGACTGTCATATTAGGCAGAGTACACATGAAAAGGCAAGGAAGGGGAAAAAAATAAGGGGAGAAATCATGGTCTCCCCAAGTTGCATCCCGCGAGTTCTGCGCCTTCGTCAAACTTTGTCTCGTGCACAGCAGCCGGTATTGATTATTTTCAGGCGATCCCTAATGTCATTTTTCCACCAAGCAGGCTCTGTACATTACAGTTCCTTCAGGGATTTCTCCATCAAAAAGTTTGGCACCTTGACTGAAACTGAATTGTGGGTGGCATCAAAGTTATCCCTAGCACTTTTGATAATGATCATAAGAGTGGATCTCAGTGGTTTTATGAATGAATGAGTTGTTTTTTACCCCTTCTCACAGGTGCTGTCATATAGTAAAACGTGTAACATTTAACACTTGACTTGGCAATCATTAGATAACAATCAAATTAGGATCCAAGTATGATGATCCAGAAAGCAGATTTTTGACCCAAGTTTGCTGGCCAAAGTTCTATCTGAATTCACTCTTCGATTTCTAATTACCTAAAATTTTCTTCATCTCACACACAATTTCAGGGACCATCTCAACATTTCTTACTGTCTGAAAGCCTATATTTGCAGATTTTTCATGACTGACCATTCTTAACTTTTTTCTATGACATACACAGACCCTTGCACTGCTTAAATGCTCGCAATTTACCACTGTACCCAACTAGACGGTGGATTTTGTTTAAATTCTACAGTATTTCCAATATAATTACAAAGGATACAAGGAGACTGTTGGCCTTATAGCAGTGCGTGAACACATGTACCACACACTACTATGTGCATGCATTCTGAACAATGGAGGGAAGAGTGTGTACAACTAGCTTGCTATATGCTGCATCGCTGGCTGGCCACTCCTTACTGTAGTTCTGGTGTGTGTATTGGCTATATGGTGCTAACATGTGGGTTGTAATCTACTTCTGTTTTTATATTCTTTTTATTCCTTCTCCTTTCTTGGGTGGTGGTCTACTGGTGCTATACTGTGTACCAGGAGAAGAGACAATACTTCAATGTTGTGTGATGCACTTCGCAAATTGTGTGTTCTTTTCTACGCTCTCTGAGAAAATGTTTCAAAATCATGCAAACTATGCAAATGTGGTTGTGTTTTCTTTTTCCGCAGACAAACAAGGCATCACAATGGTTCGCTTCTCGCTAGACAAGATGCACCATACTAGGCAAAAAGGCATACATATCAAACATTCAAAATTAACAGATAACAGTCATGCACTACTCCACAGGTTCATCTCTGCTGGTCACATGATCATATCGGCAATGATAAAAGCTGCCCACATCTCTCACACATATCCCATACTTCAGTCTCCTCCACTGGCGTAAACAGAAATATATTCTTGTTTACTACCACTGCCTGCTTATAGGGAAGCCCAATCAGATCAAAGAGATCTATGCTCTGCCCTGTTGAAGTCGCTTTGAAATGAGAAGCCACACGACTGCATTGTCTAAGATAGGAAGATCTTCCATATATCTATCTACAAACGTATATGAATACACATCTGTAGATTATATTCCCGACATCTTTCTACATGTGAACTTTCGCCATAATATTGCACAAGTGTTCAACAACAAAAAATTCTGTTTCTGAAAGTTTCACATTTTTGCAGCTCTAGCACTTCAATTTGTCAAAATACTGGGATGCCAAGAACTCAGTAAAAATGTTCTTCAACGGTAATATGTTATAGAAATAATGTGTCTTGATTTTAATGAACACTAATTATTTAATAAGATAAAAAATTAACTGAAATGTTACAGCTGACGATCATGTTTTCTACATGCAAACTGCACAATGATATGAGCATGTCAGAGCCACGGTCCCCCCCCCCCCCCCCCCCCAGGAAAACTTGTAAAATCACTCATAAGTCAACATTTTGCAATCCTTTACCAATATCTCCAAACACACATTTTGGGATTTCTTACTACAAGTTATTGTGCATAAAAATTAAGGAATGCATGCATGAAGACTACTGTCATGGTGTTGACTTACAAATACCGCTGGCGCTTAACTCTCAACTGAAAGTATTAATACCCTTTCACCTAAATGCGCGGCTGGCAGCAATTGCAAAGACACATTGTACGGGATGAATGGCAGAGTCATCACGATATTGGGTACACAAAGATTTACCTACTTCACTCCTACCTGCTACCCATGGACCACAAAAAAAAGGGCTTTTGTTATGACATGTGACCACATGGCTCAAATGACAGGTCAATGGCCTTGGTCATGTGACCGTGGGGATTACTGAGCTAATAATAGGTGACCTTAAATGAAAGTACAAACATTGCCGGCTGACAAAAGCCGACTCTGGAATGCGGACTGGCATGCCTCCATGGCCTTTATCAAGGAGTAATTAAGTGGAGTTCTTTCGTAGGGATGGCATAAATCAATACAAGTATACGTGGTGATACACTGGCCAAGGGGGGAAAAAAAAGAAGGGCACTTAGGAAGAGGCCATGACTTTCCTAAAGTCATACATATACAATTGAAAGCGCCGATCCACTTCTTGTCATACATGATTTGACAATTCATGAGACGATTGCTCAGAACTTTAACAAGACCTTTATTTCTTAGGAGCTGCTTTTTGTTGTTTTTAAGTTACTGCAGAACAGATGTGGAAACTGCCTTTGAGCGCTTATTCGGTCTGTGTTTCAGATACATTTGTATGCAATTTTAACTCAGAATACCTCAACCCAAAAGGCATACTGAAATTAACAAACCTTTTCATTACTCTAGCAGGACTGCACACTACCCATTTTTTCTGTGTAGGTACCCAGATTTTCCATCTATTACTGGTCTAAAGTATTCCTGAAAAAGTTACTGGTCCAACAGTGATTTTTACTGGTCAGGGACCCTTGGAACAGTGCCATTGTGCAGCGTTGTCTTATGACAATTTGTCCCCTTTTTTTTTCTTTTTCTTTTTCTTTTTTTTTCTTTTTTTTTTTTGGCTATTGCCAGGAGTGTTGCCATGCCAATTTCTGCTCGAAATCTAACATTCATCACTTTGTCAAGGCCAATGACAAGTTACTTATCCAGCATATGTTTGATTCTTATATCAAATTGAGGTAGCTCCCATACGTATCGTATCAAATTCATACAACTCAAAAACCCCAAACACATTGTAATGAGGAATATTTCAACTGCAACAGGATGTCCAGGCCTTCTGTTTCAATGATTTGCAAAACATGCTGGGCTGCAAATGTTATTTGATTTTTCGTTCTTTTTTTTTTTGTTCAATCCCCATATATATTTTACTTAAAATGATACCACATTTCTATCACATACTTATAGCATCTTCTCATTAAGATGGTAGTTCTCTCACTTCTTCCTCAATAGATACACATTTACCTGCTTAGGATTCACCAGAACACATTTTCACATCACTACAATTTTGTTTGTATGTTTGTTTCACAAATATCCCTTCATGGATGCACATGCATGGTCTCTCTCTCTCTCTTTTTTTTAATTCCAGTTAAACAAAAACTTTGAAACAACCCAGAACAATCTTCCATGCAACTTTTCAAGCAACACAATCATTATCATCATCCCTTTTCTGAGCAAATGAGTATGAGATATAATAGTACATTTTTCATGTCAAGTTGTAAAGTTCAGCATGCAATGCACATCATTTATTATCAAGTTAAACATGCAGAAAATGCCAAGGATGATGAAATTTTGAGAGACAATAATGTAACTTGACTATATTTGGAACATTCTGGCTTTTGTTTTCACTTGATAATTTATATTCGCATACATATTATGCTTATTATGGAGCTACATGTACAGTTATGCTGGGCTCACAAATATAGTTGGATTTTAAACTTTCTTTCTTTCTTTTAATCCCAAGAAATAAATTGGATCATTATCTAACCAAAGTCTCTAATTTGAAAACAATAAAATATTTTTTTTTTGCCTTTTCCTGTCTTACTTTGTTGCATCTTTCTATTTTGTCTAGGTCAATACTGCACAAGTTGTAATTCTCCACACAGTAGAAGGTTGAATGAATTATGGGACATAGATGAGCATTCAGTATACAGGGAAATCTACATTGGCAAGAAACCTAGGTTTTTTTCACACTGCATTTTTTTTTTAACTGCCTACACACTTTTTGGAGATTCAAGCACACTCACACAGAGAGTGCATTTACAGCAAACTTTTCTGGGTCGAAGTATGGTCTTGAAATCGTGTTGTGTGCTATAGACAGTAGTTTGTGATTACAACACAGATTTGAAACATGGTTTTGAAACGCACTGTGGAGGGGTGTTAAAAATGGTGTTTCACTAGAAACAAGGTTTTGAAAGTAATATAAACACAAACGTGATTTGAAACATGCTTTATAGGACATCCTAGGCTGCATTTATCATCTTTCCCCCGTTTAAACGGCTTTCAAAAGCCGTTTCCAAAGTTCTTTCCAAAGCCGTTTCCAAAGCCCTTTAGAAACGGCTTCAAAAATAGTTGCATTTATAAATTCTTCGCGAACACGCTAACTGGCCTGTCACTGCACAGCTGCATTGCGCAATTCGACCCGAGGAGAAGAGGTCATATAAGGCGTGCATGGTTTGTAACTGCAGGACAAAGCTGTTTCAAAACAGCTTTGCGTTTATCTCGCTTCAAAAGGCTTCTAGAAACAGCTTTCTGGAAACCTGTTAAGGAAACCTGTTTCGGAAAGCACAAATTTGCGGCTTTCGAAAAGGCTTTCCGAAAAGGCTTTCAAAACAGCTTTGCGTTTATCATCTCGTAAAAATTCCCTGAAAGTCGTTTGGAAAATCTGTTTCTGCCGAGAAAAAGAGTTGATAAACGCACCCATGGTCGCACCTTCGCTATTTGACCAATCTAACTGTCAAGGGACAAGCTACGCATAATGAGATGCACAATGGCACAGTCTGAGCATGCCAGAAACACAATCTCCACTGTCAAACCATGTTTCAAAACCATGTATCAAAACCATGTTTCAAAACTGTGTTTCTTGGTAAACAAAACCTTATAAACGCAGCCACAGACACACATCTAAACTGCCAATGCTTTTTTGTGTGTGTGTGTCAGTCATGTACATGTGTACACTCTAGCCCACTGCTAATCAGTAAAAATTCTGGGTTTATGTGTTTTTCTTTTATTTTCTTCTTTTTATGGGGGGGGGGCATTTGATGACCCAAGGTGCATTTTTGGGTCAAGAATCCATTGTTACCTCCATTCACATCGTATGGATATATAATGCAACCTACCACATAATCCAATCATAAGTCGCTAGTGCGAATCACGGGGGGGGGGGGGGGGGGGGGGGACAAGAACATAAAATAAGA
This sequence comes from Diadema antillarum, assembly GCF_040938485.1. Lineage (NCBI taxonomy): Eukaryota > Metazoa > Echinodermata > Echinoidea > Diadematoida > Diadematidae > Diadema > Diadema antillarum. Next base: position 323,578 of record NW_027271161.1, on the reverse strand, counting down.
TGATGGAGAGCTAGCTCACAAGTTTCTGCCAGTGTCAACAGTTGATTTCCTCTTTTTTTTGGGGGGGGGGGGGGGGGAAAGAAACTTCAGGCTTTCTCAAAGTGGATTTTTGCCAATGTAAATGGGTCTTGCCTCTCTCCCATTAATTTTCATCCCAGATATGATATCTTATGTCACCAGTCTCATGGAATCCACTAATCAAGGATAATGTGGAAAAACATTTTTTTTTCCAGATTCCCCTTGAATAATACCAAAACTGTCTATTAAAGAATGGGATAGAGACTGTAAACTTTTGCTTGCATATTATATGTGCCGTGCACATTGATGCACACGTTTGATACAAGTGGTATGTGTACTGTAGGTACATGCAGTGCATTGTTGGTATCTGAGCATACAATGTGTATGTGTGAATGTGTGTACATACGATGTTGTGTGTGTGCATCTTCATGTGATACACTCAGAGCCACAGCAATCCTTGTACAGTGCGCAAAGTCTCAGAGCACTAAAAGGCAATCAGTCGAATTCAGTGTTACATGTAATCTGTTTGGAGGGCCATGTTCTAGAAAGAAGACCCCAGTGCAGATCATTGGCAGTGTGCATATGTGTGTACAAAGCCGTTCTAAAACAGGTAACAGTAAGAGGTCAGTGGTTGTCAGGCATGATGAAGTACTGTAACAAGTGTATATTAAAAAGCATGGTATCTCATTATAAAAAGTTGATGAAAATCATTATACAGTATTGCTTGTATGTTAGTGGAATGAATAAATTAACCAAAACTAGATATATCTAAATGGCTCTAGTTGTGGGGGGCATCAGGTCACACCATCTTTTTTTTTTCTAGCCTTTGTGCAAGCTTATGTAGAGGAAAATAAAGAACACTAAATGTACAATTTAGCTTATTGATAGAATAAATTATCCAGACTAAAAACAGTGTTTTTTTAACACTGTTCACCATTTTTAAGTATATCAGGAGCTCTCACAGTGCAGAATGCATGGACACAGGTTCCTTGCTTTAAAAATTGATATACTATGATTATAAATACTTCCACTGATGTAAAGAGTTGAAATCAAACAATCACTGTACCCAAAAAAGGAAATCAAAGAAGATTGAATGCAAAGACTTTTATGCCAACTAATATGCCATTTCTTCATTGTCTGTTATGGAACATATCCTAGATATTTTCGCTAGCATTACTGTAAAACGAGGAATGTTCGCGTGCATTTCAATTTCGCGAATTTCGCGATCGCCAAGATTTGCAAAATTAAAATGCACGCGAAATGTCTTATCTACACTATATGCATTGAACGCAAGTGGCAATTTGCGAAAATTTCTTGCCAAGAAAAAGGCTGTCGGCTCCAATTTGCGAAAATTTCATGCCGCGAATATATCATGTTTTACAGTACATTTCATTGATATACTGTAGAACCACAAATTTTCACATGTATTTTAATTTTGCGACAGCAAAGATTGGCAAAATCAAAATGCACATGAAAGTTCTTGTCTACACTTTATAAATGGTATGCCAGTGGTAATTTGCAACAATTTCATGCCACAAATATTTCTTGCTTTACAGTAGGTGGTTGTTATAATGGTGTCTGGGTGTGCAAATAAGTGTAATTGGCTCTGTTTTCCTTCATGTCTCAAAATGTTCTGAGCAGCCAATTTGGTTGTCAGTAATTGTTACCATCTATACACAAAAGAAAATATGAAATAAAAAAAAATGCCAAGTAAAAGAATGATGACTTAGGCACATTGGCACATCAAACATCAAATTAAAAAAAAAATAACAAAAATAAGTAACGACAGAACGTTACCTTCACATAATACCAATGTACAAAAACTTGAATGACATTTTCTCCAAGGATGTACACTGTATATTATACTGATTTCATTTTACAGGTATGCATTTTTACCTACAAACATGAAATGTCACATACCACAAATTGCAAAGATGTCAAGCAAGCTAAATCAAAAATGTAAAAAAGGATAATAATAAAGATAAAATATAAGAGGTTCCACAAAAATGACCTTGATGACTAGTCAACAAGAATGCTATAAAACCAAGCAAATGTCTGGTAGGTGTTAGCTAAAATAAATGCACAGGATGCTGGACTATGTATACATTGAAATATTTCAATGCACTGTTGGCAGTGCAGCACGACTGGCCATCTTTTTTTCTCTCTCTCTCTTTTGGAGACTTTTTCATGGAAATATGAATTTATTTCTTTTGAAGCACTAAAAAGAAGACAAAATATCACAACGTTTCCTTCCTCTCTTCAAGCTCGATACATACACATCAGCTCAATATTATGTGTCAGGCACGACTATAAGGGGGGAGGGGAATCAATTACTTGACACAAAACCATGCCACCAGGGGTCATTAAAACCATTTGAGCACAGCAGATTGACTCAGCAGGTACCCTATAAATAGCACAGCAAGAAAACAGGGGCTTTCCCCCCCACTCAGGTGACTCATACCCCATCAAGTGTGCCACATATGTAAATGAGATTTTGATTCAATGACATTATCTATCATGTGATCGCGGTGGATTGACGTCACTGCAGGAGCATGTCTTCCAGCCCGCTTGACATAGGATATTATGGAGACACAAAAGCTCCCGGAGTCTGGGGATTGACTTTGCAATAAGACGGCGGCAGAAGGTCAATGACATTGCCCTAGTGGCATGGATTTCTATGTCACTCGATCAGATCTGATCGCGAGTGGGCAGAATGTAAACATTTGCCACCAGGGCCAGGCCGCTGCCAAGTGTCCTGTCGCTGCTGTCTTTGCCGGGAAGATTAATTAATAAGCCCCCTATCGCCGTCAGCTGACAGCTACCTGTAATAGCCACTCAATCTCTTGCTCCTCACTAAAGACACAGGGAAAAAGACATAAATGACAGTAATGTGCCCATGCAAACACCATTCCCCCTCCCCTTATCCCTGGCCATTCCTTGTGAAAGAAGTAAAACCCATCACCCATCCTTTGCGCCCCCAGCCACTCTCCTCACAAATGCCATGGTGCACTGGCACATGCATTCAGCCCTGTTTTAACAGACCTTACTGCGGCAACATCGCAATAACGTCCGAAGAACAAAATTCCTCACCTCGAACAATAAACTTCGCAGGAGATTACCGAAGCAAAGAGCAAAAGTTACCGCGACAACGTCCGAGCAACAACCATTTTAACAGGCAAGGTGAAAAGAGATTACCTGGCTGTTGCCACGGTAACTCTAGTTGAAAGGGTTTGTTAAAACGGGGCTTTCTTACATTGATGTACTTAGCTTATCTCACTTTTTGCATTTGAAGCTTTACTTATTTACTGTATGCACAACATACAGTTGTATTTCGTGGGGTTTTTAATTTTGGGGAATTTCGCAAGTTAGGTTGTATTTGCAAATGTAAAAGCATGCAAAAATATTAACTCAGATCCCGACACGAACACAATACGGATTATATTTTCTGTCTTGCTATACTATGCCATGTACAGTACCTAAGATTTTAAAGAAGATGAACTTCTTCTGCCTATTGACAGATTGTGCAGTGCTGCTGGAGATAGCCTACAAGCTGAATATTGTGATTAATCTCAATTCAAAAATTAGAAGTACTGTGCAGATGTTGCTATTTTTGATAGTACCAAGCTAACTTCTTGTTCTTTTCTCTCTTTTTTTTTTCTGAGACACAATATAACCTGATTTACAAAAATTTGACACTGAGAATGGGACAAAAATGTCATGGTTGCTCTTTGTAACACCTTTCAGCAGAACTCTTTGAAGTACTACATTGGTACCTGCTTACCTACGGTAAGCACACACCCTGTTTGAGTATATATTCATACTTCTGAACAAGTAAACAAATATACCATGTACTGAGAGGATACAGTAATAGTAAAGACCTTTTAAATAAAAGATATTTGCATATTAAAACACAGAGGATCAGTGTACCCCAGGAGAAATCATTTTCACAGCAGTCTATGAGGCCAATACTGACAGCCCTTTACAAACGCTCTTTGAATAAACACTGATTAATTACGGTAACGGACATGTTACCTGTCTCAATACCTTCTAGTTCATCTTCCCATCTTGCCAAATAATGCCTGGCAATTATTTCATACAAATGTGAAAAAATATGAGGATGTCTTTCATCTTATCTGATTTTTCCTTCTAACATGTTCAATAGATCCTCATGTATTAAAGCATTTAATGCTTTTCAACATATCACAGGGAAACTGTTCTATTAAAGATCTGAAGCTGTCTCTTTCATTTTACTGTAGAAGCTGTTATTTTCACAAGGGTTTTTAATGCAAATTTCACAAATTACTCTTGGACCGCGAATTTAAACACACACACACACACACACACACACACACACACACACACACACAGACACACACAAATATCTCAAACCGAGAGCCCATTAGTGCATTTATGATAGCCTCGGTGTCAAAATTGCGAACACAACTCGTGAATACGTCTATGACCCCCTCATTCACAAAAATATCTGCATGCAAAAATAATAGCTTACAACAAATATAGTACTCACGGCTTGGATTCCAAACAACTGTGCCTCTGTTTGGTACCTCATTTCCTTGCTCATTAATTGCAGATGAATTGAGAGTATAAACTGAAAGTGATTCCTGAAATAATTAACTACCGTGCAGAAGGGGATAAGTTCATATATTTAGCCCATAACCAAAACACCTTCCCTCTACAATGGGCTCCCAGTGCCAGTTACTACAGCTATGTTAAACTTACGTCTAGATTCCATGAACACAAGGTGGAGTGAATACTTTCAGTGCAAGGTACAGAGCTTCACCCAGTCACAGTTTTTTTTTTCTCATCCTTGGGCTACCTCAATTTATGCATCCTCTGCTGAGTGGCTTACACAAAAAGGAAGTAAGTACCTCATGTGTCCCTTGTACAAAAATCTTGCCCACAAGAAAACACCATTGGCGGACTTGTTCACATATCCGTAAATATCATGACAGATACAAAGATTTGGAGTGCATCACGTAACTAGAATACCGTATGAATTACCGGTATATTTATGCTGGTGCTGTTGTCATGTCAAGACCAATGGGTCTGATATACATGCATCCTATCCAAAATATAAATTTGCAATGCATCAGGATGGACACAATTTATTTGAGAAAGAAGAGCAAAACAATAATAAAACATTCTTTTGACGTACGATGCTGCACATTAATATTCCTAAAAATAGCAAGACAATAAATTATTGGTACAACAAGTAAATGGCTGAAAAGCACTTTGCGATATATCTGTTCTCATTCCTTGACTCATCACACACAATACCACCGTAGTAGCTTGCTACCTTCACGTCTTGTTTTTGGACCGTCATTCTTTTACCCAACCGATTCTGTCAAGGCCTCGATAGTCCAGGGTGAACGATAGCAAATGAAACCATGCGCAATTTTTCTTCACCCTGGTTGCCTCAATAGTATGGTATTAAATATGCAAGTGAGAAAAGGGGCTAAGGATACTGTATACGCTATAATTTTCGCGTACATAAATTTTTGCGAATTGCCGCTGTCACACATTTTCGCGAGTGGTTAAATTCGCGATTGGGGGACCAGAGAAAATATGAAGTGGCAAAGAAAGTGTGAATTTTCGACTTACTAGCAAATAAGAATGATACTAGTTATACACTGCATGAAAAAGACTTGCCAAACTCTGCGAACTAGTAAGTTAGAATTCAACATTTTTGAAGTGGTTAAGTCCATCGCGCTAGATTTCTGACGAGTGGTCCCCTTGCGATAATGGATTGGCTCTCTTCAGTATTCGTAAGTAGACGTGGACGTGCGTAAACAAGCTTAGCCAGTATGGTCTGTTCGGTAAGCCGTGACATGGTATACTGGTACTGAAATGTTCGTATCATCAAGGCAAGGGATTCATTTTGGAAGGTAATATTTTCACGTATTGTTAATTTCGCGAATAGCTCCCGACTCGCGAAATTCGCGAAAATAAAACCCCCGCGAAATATATAGCGTATACAGTAGTCCGGGGCTAAGGAAAGTCCGGGGATAAGAACAGTACGGGGCTACAGATGGTGCAGGGTTAAGAAAACCAAGTGAGAAAAGGGTTTCATAGTGTTAATTTGTAAACGTATCTGTCATATTCACATCCCTGGCAAGACATACACCACACCACAGCATTGCAAAATTTGAGGTGTTGTCTTCATGGCTCACAGTCAGTTGCCCTGAGCAACCAGGCAACAACTGATTTTGAGCCAAGAGTTTGATCTGTAATCTAAACAGAAGTTTAACTGTTCTGCTGAAAGCTGGAAGAAACTTCACAGTGAGATGTACATGTATCAACGATCCACTTTCAGCACGCTGGGAAATCCATTTGCTGCAACCAAGACATCTTCAAGTTACCTATTAGCTGCATTCACATGTACAAAATAGCGGGATGGCGAGTGTGGTCCAAATCTCGAGGTTTTTTTGCAAACGTTCTCACGCTCAGCACCGTCACCGCGAGGCAAAGTAACACACTAACTCAGAAATAAGCACAGGATTTCTTGGGTTTAGCATCACGCTGCTGATCACGCTAGTTTGTGGGGTTTTTTGTGTCCACACATGCAAAAAATTGCGATCAGTGACAAGTTGCAATAGTTGATAAGCTACTGAAATCCTTGCATCTGATTGGCTAGGAGCAAATTTGTCAGAGAAATGTGGCAGTTGTCACTGATAACAAGTTTTATGAAACAGGACCCTGGTCTGCCACGGGAGTGGCAAAGGCAGCACAAGATAACATCCTAACATGCTCACCACCTGATCACATACTGTAAAAGTGGAAATTTTTGCAGTGTTGAAATTTTCCCGCATTTCGCGCAAACCAAAATCCAGCGCGAAAACAAAAGCGTGCAAATAACTTTGTATGCTATATGTTCAAGTAGTTCATGTCTTTGTTCCGCAAAATTTAAAACACACGAAACTCATCTTACCTGGCCGAGTGGGAAAAATTACTCATGCAAAAATATCCACTTTTACAGTAATTTGTAAGAAAAAATAAAGAAAAAAAAAGTAATTGAAATTACACAACAGTCGGTAATAGTGGTTTCCTATAACTACTAGCAGCACCCGTGGAAATCCACGGGTCTGAGGGGTTTTACTCTTTTTTTCCCTCTCATAAATACGATTTTACACATTTTTATTGATGAAATAAAAAGAACAGTTACTTGTGCTCTCTTCTACTCATGACCACCATCCCCTCACACACATTTTCACCCTCGCAGAACAAACAAACAAACAAACATTCAGGGAAAAATCACCAAAAAACGCTTGATGAGATTCTCCGAAAGTTTTGCCCACAGATTCTTCCCGTCTGAACGGGGAGATGCTATTGACACTGTATGACTTTGATATTAATTATACCCCCTGTTCTTGCATCCATGCAGGCACCCGAGCGAATCCGCGGCTGGTCTCAAGGCATCGCATTTTTTTCTTCCATTCCTATTTCTTTTCCCACGTTATGAGAGAAAAATATAATATTTTCGTCTCCAATCGCTCCCTCATTTTTGTTTTTAATCACCAAAACTTGGTTCGATGTATCAGAGAACCATCCGTTTATATACTTCAGACTAAACATCATCATTATTATTATCACATTGTTATCATTATTATGCTCCTACTGTTAATAATTATTATTGTGATCATATAGTCATTAGGCTTTATAAGTATAAGAAACCCGTGGAAATCTACGGGTCTCAGGGCTTCGTATTCTTTCTTTAATATTTCTTCAACCACGTTATGACAGAAGAAATACACAAAGATTACTTTCGTCTTCATTTGCTCCCTCATTTGTTTTCATAATCAAAACTTGGGTTGATGGATCTAGAACCGCCTGTTTATCTCATCGATACTGTTTATTGTTATAATCATTGATTATGATTATGATTATGATTATTACCATTATTATTATTTTCAGGGAGGGGAGATCATAGTCATTCGGTTTCATTGCTATTTTATACAAGGAAAAGTAGAAATTACGCGGTGCGTAATATATGTCCCCGCCGGAAGTAGCATTTAGTAGCAAAATGTACAATATAGGTAAAAAGATGAAGGTCAAAGGTCAAAGAAGTCAAAGGTCAAAATTCTATGTAGAAGTTTTGAAGCCCTCACCTAGTGCCATCACATAGGCCTAAAGCAAACGGAATCGAAATCGGGTTAGAAATGGCGAAGGAGTAGCATTTTGTAGCCAATGTACAATATAGGTAAAAAAATCAAGGTCAAAGGTCAAAGAAGTCAAAGGTCAAAATTCTGTGTAGAAGTTTTGAAGCCCTCACCTAGTGCCATCACATAAAGCAAACGGAATCGAAATCGGGTTAGAAATGGCGAAGGAGTAGCATTTGGTAGCAAAATGTACAATACAGGTCAAAAATCAAGGTCAAAGGTCAAAGAAGTCAAAGGTCAAAATTCTGTGTAGAAGTTTTGAAGCCCTCACCTAGTGCCATCACTTAAAGCAAACGGAATTGAAATCGGGTTACAAATGGCGAAGGAGTAGCATTTTGTAGCAAAATGTACAATATAGGTCAAAAATCAAGGTCAAAGGTCAAAGAAGTCAAAGGTCAAAATTCTGTGTAGAAGTTTTGAAGCCCTCACCTAGTGCCATCACATAAAGCAAACGGAATCAAAATCGGGTAAGAAATGGCGAAGGAGTAGCATTTTGTAGGCAATGTACAATGTAGGTCAAAAATCAAGGTCAAAGGTCAAAGAAGTCAAAGGTCAAAATTCTGTGTAGAAGTTTTGAAGCCCTCACCTAGTGCCATCATATAAAGCAAACGGAATCAAAATCGGGTTAGAAATGGCGAAGGAGTAGCATTTTGAAGCAAAATGTACAATATAGGTCAAAGGTCGAGGTCAAAGGTCACAACTGAAATTCTGTATAGAAGTTTCAAAGCTCCCATGTAGTGCTATCATATAAAGCAAACAGAATCAAAATCGGGTTAGAAATGGCGAAGGAGTAGCATTTTGAACATTTTGATCACACACGGACGCACACACGGACGGACACACGGACGGACACACGGACGGACGGACGGACGGACACACGGACACACGGACACACACACGTACGGAGCCCGTTTCATAGTCCCCTGCTCGAACTCGTTCGGCGGGGACAAATAATTCATTGACATGGGGATGACTCAAGGGAATTCAGAAAAAAAGTTTATCGGTCAAGGATAGTGAATCTTTTTGTCCGTCATGTCAAGGTTACTCTCAAGGTTACTTATTTCAAATAGCTTCGTTATCATTGATATTTATTTTTAAACATTAAAACAATCCAGTACCTATCTCCTCCGCCCACTCTTAGTAATGGATTATAGCACCCCTCCCCATTAATTTGTATTGGCCTATTCTCTTATTATCATTATTACAGTGTAATATTGTTATTGTTATTATCATTTTTATTATTACTAACATTTTTATAATAATTATTATTTTTTTTAATCATGTTCCAAATTTCACATTTCATATTCAGGTTACATATTCCATTTGATTTTGAAGTAAAATATGTTTAACACAACAGTCAATTTTAGACATAATTTCACAAATGTATAAGGACATGTAATACAATGATGTGTAAATATGAGGAACCTACTAAAAAGCAATGCTTGTAGGATGTAGGTTCCAAAGAAATAATGTAAGCGTTTAGTGCAACATGCTAATTACGAAAGATGACGAAACACATGCGAAATTCAGTAAGTCGAGATTATAATAAAATCTACGGAATGAACAAAATAGTTTATAATTTTCAAGGTAAAAACTCAAGGATTTAATGCTACATAAAATTGCAATATTGGTCAAACATATGTAGTCAAATGTAGTCACCCGAGCGAGGCATCATTAGGGGAGAGGAGAGAGTAGAGTCATAATATAGGGATGATCAACATAGGGAGGCAGAAATGTTAATTTGTTAAGAATTGTGAAAATCTCTTTTCCCCATTTTTCTGCTCTTGATAAAAAGCTTTTTTGAAGACAGTCCTGCGCAAACTGTCCAAAACTGCTTCACTGCACTAACATACTCAATCTTGTGCTGAGCAGGACTACCCCAGTTGTGTTTTTGTTGCTATTGTGCTGAGAGAAATACAATATTTTCGTCTTCACTATACTGCTCTCTTCTTTTAGTTTTTATCACCAAACCTTGGTTTGATAGATCGTAGAACCACCCGTTTATCTGCTTCAGACACAGGTACATTTTATCATCATTATTATCATTATTGTTATTATTATTATTATTATTATTATTATTATCGTTATTATATTACCACTATAATCTCCACTATTATTTGTGGAGGGGGAGATCATATATTATAGTCATTAGGTTTAATAAGTAGGCACCTGTTGGAATCCTTGCATCTCAGGGCCTCGTATTTTTTCTTTAACTCTTTTCCCTCGTTATGGGAGAAAGAAGAATATTTTTGTCTTCATTTGCTCCCTCTTTTTTATTTTTATCAACAAAACTTGGTGTGATGGACCATAGAATTACCCATTTTATTTCCACTTGGAAATTCAAAAAAAAAAAAAAGCGGTCGGCAAAGCGAGGGTTTCCTCTACGTCCGCTCATCTTATGAATATTCATGTTTACAGCAGCCCTACAGTAAATGAATGGACAGCGGCGCGTGTACAGTAATCTGATACGGAAGGATACGATCGGCAAGGACAAAATTTAAGTGGATATTTAGCCGTCCTAAACAGTCTGAGTACAATGATACCCGCTTGAGAGTAAACTAAATGACGTACCTGAGCTGCATATGTATAGTATCCTGCAGTTGTGCAAAATACAATAAAATAACAGCATTCGTTGTTTTCATTAGACCAATGGCGAACGTCACTGTACGTAAATGCCCTTGTATGATCGCGCGCGCCGTGTATTATACGATATGCGAGTCCATCACGCGAAAGCAGATAGTGTTTCATGTAACCATCGTCAATACATACACACAGGCGCAGGCCACACACTGGCGTACCGTGCCCACCCGAGAGTACATTGTGTGCGTGCCTGCGTGTCCGCCGGAAGATGTCAAAGATTTCGCTGCACCCATCATCTTTAGTATCCCACTGTCTCTGCCAGATAAATGATGCACTATCGAGAAAGCAGGAGTCCAGCGCAGGATTGGTGAATATTAAAACGCTTGGCTCTTTCGTCACGCACAAAAATGCATTATGCATATTGCTAATTAATTTTTCTTTTTCGTCCTCGACGTCGACACGGAGGCGGAGAGGGGACGAAACCCGCGCCATTCGATGCAGGATACTCTCCTGCGGCCGACGGCACCGGTCGCAGCTGCCCGGAGCCCACGGCTCGGGAGGAGATAGACAAACCAGCAACGCCGAAATAAAACAGGAAATACATAAGGCCGCGACAACAACAACAACTTCGAGTATTATAGTATAGGAAAACCACATTAGCTGAGAAAACGTATGTTTGACTGGATCACTGTAAATAAAGTACAACTGGGCTGTAAGCCTTAGAATTAACACACAAGACAACACATTACACAATCACACTGTAATTGTAACACTTGAATGGCAGCAAACGCCAAACTCTTCCTCACGATCTTCCAAGATCTGTTCCTACGGAACTTCCTCCATGAAAACATTGACCGATGATTCTAGTGGAACAAGTAAGATATTTGTGCTGCAATTTTTGGAATCATGACCTCCGCAGGAAATATGCAGCAGCTAACGAAAGAACCAGAAAGCAGAAACACATGTCAAATGAAAGGCAAGAGGCCCACGAGTATGTACATTAGAATCTCAAAGGGAATGCGAGAGGTGGCGTTAGGCGATGGAAAGAAAAGAGCTGTGAAGCAGTCATCTCCTGACAGTCTGTTTTTGCATCTGTTCCTGTCACCACATATTGTAATATTCCTCATTTGTTTCTCCATCTGAATCCCTAAGAGGAATCTCTATACCCATTTTTGCATTACACATCGTAAGTATACAGGAAGGCAGTGATATCGATGTGTTGGCTCAGTGAGTAGAGCGGCTGCCCTCACAATCGGAAGGTCGTGGGTTCAAACTCCGGCCACGTCATACCAAAAGACTGTCAAAAGATGGGAGTTGCTGCTACCTTGTTTGCCGTTCAACAGTTGAAAAGGTTAGAGCAACGTCGATCTGGCGCTGCTCAGTGGCTGCCGGGCCCACGATCAATTGGGCAAAATGAATTTCCATTCTTGGACAATAAGATTTGGAGTTTATATCCAACACAATTATTATTATTGTTATTATTATTATTATTATTATTATTATTATTATTATTATTATCATTATTATAATGATGATGTTTGATGATGATGATGATGATGATGATGATGATGATGATGGTGATGGTGGTGGTGGTGGTGGTGGTAATTGTAATACAAATAAAAACAGAAGAGCTCAACCACATTTACAGAAAGGCTTAAACATACCAAAGTATATGCACACACACGAGACACACACACAGACACATGCAGAAAGATTTGTACATTTTGTTTTCATTTGTGAGACCGGGAATATACCTTTTCCTCGCTGGCTGTCTGGCACTATTTACACAATTTTTACAAGATCATCAACAACTTTCATTTTCTATGATATGTCTGGGTCTGGGGTTTTGTTCTATTGTTGTGGTGTTCTTTGTAATTGAAAGGAGGAAGAAAATTATCAGCCTTACAATTACTCAAAATATTTTTGAAATAGTCTCTATTAAGTTTTCATCACAATTTCACAGATGCTCATGGGTATCCCACATTAATGATATAACATTAAACAACACATAATACTTGATCCCTTCATACTTGTGCAAGATTATTAGAATTCCAGAGTTTTCATGTAAAAAGCATATTTGAATTTTAGCATAAAGTCTATGATGGTCTGATCACCAAGATTTCAATTAAGCGGTACCGGTACCAAGAAGTTGCTATGTTACATAATTTTCCTTCAATTGAATACCGTCTTAAATTCAGCCCACTTTGCTCAGCCTTTCCCTGATCTGGAACTGTGTCTTCATGGATTTCATCAAATATCTCTTTGAATCAATCCAAAGTCTCTTTCAAAAGATAAAAGTCCTAAATTGACAAAGATGGGAAAGGGGGATAGGTTCCTAGCAAAGAACAAGCTCAGTCACACTCAAAATAACAAGTTATTAAGTCACCATATTCCAATTTGAAGAATACAGTAAATATAAGTCATGTGATATAAAGGTCCCGAAGGCGAGTGGTACACATAAAAAGGGAAAGGAGAAAAACTCGAGTTTTGATTCCACTCCTCATTTCATATGATTAATGCAGTTTGATCAAATAATCATATGGCCAATTTTCTTTTTCAAATAAAATCTGTGGAACTGGAGAGGGTTGCCATCACATTCCTAACCACTCCCATCCAATATCTGGATTCTGACAGATCATTTTACTGTGAATTAACGATGTACTGAAATCTTTGCTTTAAAATTAGTTTGACCTAATGTACCTTTTGCTATGGGTTTCATGTTTTGTTTTTGTTTGTTTTGTTTTTTGTTTGTTTGTTTGTTTGTTTGTTTGTTGTTTTTTTTTTGGGGGGGGGGAGGGGAGTGGGGTGGAAGATCACCTGAACTTTACAGTAAACAATGCCTCTATCTTGAGTGACAAAGCTTCCAAATGAAAAAGAAAAATAGACAGGTTCAAAACAAGCCAGAAATCACCTACAGGTAACTGAAAGGTGTATATCTCTAACACACAAATTGTCAGCTGAAAACAAGAATGTTCAGTTAATTCAATGAAATTTGCCGTTTTGCTTCTGGACCTTTGAATGTTGATAACCGAAACCCAAGCACATTTCATCCCTCATATTCTCATGCACTCGCACGTTCATGGTGTACATGCACATTATCGATATTGGACACAGCAGTTTAAAACCATACATTCATGTACACACACATTCATACTGGCAAATACCATCACACAGGAACATGCCTTTTCCATTTTGTATGTATGATGTTGTTGATTTTTTGTTGTCGGTTGGTTGGTTTAGTTCTTACTTTCTGGGGGCAGAAGGGGCTATCTGTAAAATGGGTACTCAAGGGCAAGATATTTTCCAAGAGACTATGAGCCTCATACGCTTAGTCCATGATTCTTGCACTCGCATGCGTAGCCCTAAAATGGACCCACCTCAAATACATCCAGGTGTGCTTCATGGCATAGTCCACATCAGATGAAATGCGTGCCCATACCCATACACACATACAGCTGTACACACACACAGAGTCATGTACACATACAGAAATGCACTTACTGGCAAACTGGGCGGTCTATTCATGGATCCATCCTGTTGCTGTGAAGCAGATTTGCTGGATGAATTTGGAGCCCCAGCTGCCTGTTGGCTGCCACTTCTGCCACCAGAGAAGTTTTGCTGTTGCTGTTGTTGCTGCTGCTGCTGAGTTTGCGGCTGCTGCTGTTGCTGGGTCGATGGTGGCTGGTTCTGGTTCTGCTGTGGCTGAGTTTGAGCTTGAGCTTGAGAAGATTGCTGTTGCTGCTGCTGCTGCTGCTGTTGCTGCTGCTGTTGCTGCTGTTGCTGCTGTTGTTGCTGCTGTTGTTGCTGCTGCTGCTGCACAGGTGGAGTTTGCTGGGGCTGAGCAGGTCCAGATGCAGAATGTGGTGGTTGGCTGCCCTGGGAAGGTTGTGACTGTGGGGTGCCATGTGGCTGTTGTTGTGGATGAGGTGAATGACCCATGCCTGCTTGTTGCTGATGCTGCATCACAATAGAAGTGGTGATTGAACAAGTCAGTAGCATGGTACAATGGCATTTATCAAAATGATTTCATCAACTTCTGTTGCATCATCTCTGCTACGCAACTACCTTACTATGCTGTAGGGGACATTCATTCATTTTAGTTAGTTTAATCAAGACTTCTTAGAAGGTATTAGTCATCAACTACATTCCTACGAAAACAAGAAACTTTAAGAGAAAGAGTTACAATAAAAATAAAATCAATAAAGGCATTTAAACAGTAAATATTTGGGCAATGTCAAGTGACGAGAAAGCTTAAAACAGGAATTCAATGACTATCGCCACATCCTTGTTAATACAGAAATTTGAAATTAATCAAGGCTACTATACATTGTAAATGCACATGGTATGACAACGCAAATTTTGGTAGGATGCGTTCATACCATGAGTGGTGAGGCATATTACAGGCACAGAACATTGGAAACGGCATGTTGCCACTGGCAGCACCACAGGTCTCAAAACAGAGACACTGGTTGCAAAACAGCTGTGCACATGGTTGCAACTGCCGGCAAAAGACAGATCCAATGTTGGCACGTAACAGGCTGCCACTTGCTACATCATGGCCGTAGCCGCACACAACTCTTTAGATATACACGTAGCATGAGTCATAATGGTTTCTCCTGTTCTTGATATCAATGTTTAACATTTCTCTGACATTTAAATCCGTACACATCCAAAATTTTACACACATGCCTCACCAAAACACATTATTTGGCTCTTATTGAATCATCAACGACCAGGTTCAGCAGCTCAAATATGAAGGAATAAGCTATCAATTGCATTAATAGAAAATGATTCTAATAAGTCATACGGAGCTCTCAAGGGCATGAAAAGGGAGGGCTCGGTATACGTTCAGAAAATAATTTGTCTGCAGTGCCACACATATTGAACATGGTTGCATAAATGCACTGCTTGAGAGATAGGAAATTATCAAGATGAAGAAAGACACAATACTAAGAATATTACTGCATATTGTGATCTGTGCTAGAAACTGATTTTTGCAACTGGAAGTTTATCCAGTTCATCAAAGAGATATATCTCAATGTTCATAATATAAAATTCTATAACAAATACCTACGAAATAGAATGAAATAGGAACCTGCTCTCATCAAAATGAACAACAAAAAAGTGTACATTATCTAACATATGGTCTACCACAAAGATGTGATTGTTGTTACAATGTCTTCAACTCTTTCACGCTTTGAATGCTTATCAACTGTTCTCTAAGGTATGTAAAAGCTTGGTCTAGACATGCCTGCTCTGCCTAAAAAAAAAAAAAAAAAAAAAAAAAAAAAAATATCCAGCTTCAGTAATTATCAGCAAAGATACTGCATGAAGCATGGACACCATATCATTTACCATGCATTACAACCACAAATGGGCACGAAATGAATTTGCAAAAATTGCAATGCTTACATCCATCCATTACTTCATCACATTCATATTTTACATGAATGTGACTGATATGATGTGAAGCTAAATATTAAGTTTATTTCCTGGTTGCTCACTGGAGTAATGCATTACCATTTCGCATGTCCTGGCTGCCCAAAATCAACCTTCAGTTCCACAGGTAAAAAAAAAAAAAAAGTAAAGTAATGATCTGCATTGTATGCACGCATGCATATAAAGTCATCTACTATTCTATGTGTATGGCTCATGGCTACTAAATTATTATGTGATTCCCTTTCATTCCTATACATTTTCCCCAAAAAAAATTAGCACATTTACTGTGCTGCATACAAGTTGTTGTTGTTGTTGTTTTTTCATTTAAATCTGCAATGTTCTGCTGAATAACCATACATAGACAATTGTGCTGTATAAGAAAGATTTGGACAAATTCAAAATACATTTGAATACATTGAAAACACATGCGAACTTGTTCCTAGTTTCACACTGCAATCTTCTTGAATCTAAAATTCATTGAGACTGAAATAGCTGTAGAGAGATGGGAGGGAAGACGTTAGTTTTGACTACCAATTGATTAGCTCACCCAGTAATACTGCACCTACAATGTACTTCTGCATTCTACTGATGTTCCATCATTTTGAGTGTAAAAAAAAAAAAAAATCATGCCCTCATATATGTTAATGTACCAAAGAGCAACAAAACATTCCTGCTCTTTACCTGCTGATTCCACATTTGTGACTGTGGCCCTTGGTGCGGTTGCATGGACTGGGATGGCGGCCCCCCAGCACTGTTGGCGCTGCCTCCCTGTGGCATGAAGCCTGACGGAGGGCCGTAGTTCATGCCTTGCGACTGGCCTGTCTGACCATAGTGGGGGGACATCTACATCAGGATACAATATTCAGAATGATTCAACTCACGGGCCATACAGAGTCTTTACTATCTTGACTGATATACACCATACAAGCAATGAAATTTACTCTCCACGAAGCACTCGGACCACATAACTGGATGAAGTAGCAAGCTACTATACGAGGCATGATTTGCTGTTACGAACTCATCCACTCTTAAACTTGTCTTTCAAGTCCAAATTTGCAAAATATAATACTGGTACTCACAAAAAAATACGGCGCATACAGTGATGCATAACTTTTGCCGACAAATTTACAATTGTAGATTTTTTTTTTGGGGGGGGGGGACAAAATACTGAATGTCCATAGCAACATACATAAAAATTGATGACCATATTATTAAACATCATAACTCAAATCAAAATTCCTGCTTCAAAGATTTCATAATACTGCTAATAATAATAATAATAATACTCGTAAAGTTCCGTGTATAAGACGCACATGTGTATAAGACGCATCCCTACTTTCGGACCTAAAATTTAAAAAAAAATCTTTAAAACACGCAAATTTCCCACGCACATATTGTGTGTGTTATACATATTATTTCAGCTCAAAATTTCCCTAGAATGCAGTATGTATTTGCTTTTTTTTTCGAGTTTTTTTAAACTTTCTTTTCACGGTATTCATCGGACATCGGCAAACAATGAAAGACGCAAAATGCGAGACTTGTATCGGTACTCACTTGCTACTGTTTCGCCTTTCAATCGTGGTACATGTATCATCAAAGATCATACTCATGACTGTACGACGGTACAATCTTTGCATGCTATCATACATTGATACTATCGTAGACGTGTTGCGAATATTGGCGCGTGTCAGAAGAAAAATGTTCAATCATTATGAAAAACATTCACAAGTGTAGCAAAGGGATCGTACGCCGAGACTACGGTGCGTACGGTGCTTAAACTCACTGTTGTTTCGGCCGGAGGGATTACCAGTAACACATGTGTCTCTTGTACCATGCTTGTACGTGTATGTACAGTGCTAGCCTTTTGCAAAAGCCACGACACGCACACAGAGAGCAATGGACTTCCACACACAGTGCGCAACGGGCAAGCTCGCTCCGTTCCGATCGCTGTAACTGTACATGTACTGTGCATGCTATGCGAGTCCATTGCGAGAGCCTCTGCCTTTGCAAAAGGCTAGTGAAGAGCAAATGAACGCCACAGAATACCCACGGATATGAATGCTCGACACATCGTTCACATCACGATGACATAGGGTCGATCCTACTCCGTATTTTACAGCTTTTGTCTATGGCCAGATTGATACTAATACCAGTATATCGATAAGTTTTACGGTATCGGTAATTTAGTAATGATACAGAGTACATCGCGTATTTACAGCTACTAGGTTGGCTGTTGGTAGCTTGGTAGACTGGGGTGATAGTGATATACATCGGTAGGTACATCGCGTATTTACAGCTGTTGTCTATGGCCAGATTGATATACAATGTACACTGTACATCGTTACTACACTAGGCCGATGTAAATTTATCTCGTATTTACAGCTGATGTGTGTGTCCAGATTGATACGTCATTCGTTTATCGGTAAGTTTAATGATTGCTTACCCTTCGGACGTGGATGGGCGTACATGGCCTCAAGTTGACCATATAAAATTGGGTGTACGTGACAGATTTTTTTCTGTGATTCGACTGTACCCATGTATAAGACGCACCCCCGATTTTTCATATTTTCCGACGAAAAAAAGTGCGTCTTATACACGGAACTTTACGGTAATAATAATAATAATAATGTGCCAACTCCACTATGAACATTGCTCAAGCAGCTGACATCATATTCAAATAAGTATAAAAGTAAAACAGACACAAAATAAATCAAACTGATAAGAAATCTTTACAATTGGGGTGCTCTAATAATGTTTCATGCAAGCCCACAAGAAATGCAATAATGGTCCTGGAATCATTAAGTTATTTGTATTCATGACTGAACTTCTGAACACATTTTCACCTTCAAGATTTCATATAGCAATGTTCGTCAACTGTTTACATAACTTAGCAATTTATCATGCATTTATGACTCTGAAATCAATGATTTCATAGCTTTGTCATTCGGAAGTATGATCTTCGAATCAGTGTTACACTGTTGTGTAACAGTACACACCATGTATAATTACATTTGCACATACACTGTACATTGTATGGTCATGTCCGTGCATAAACATACATGTATCATGTCGTACTAATGAAGAAATGCAGCATACAGCTGCATTTATAATACATGTAGACTGAACATAACACAATCATCCTACATTTTTTCAACACATGCAGGCATGTGAAGAAGAGCTGTTTACAACATGCAACCACTTTTACGTACATGGGATATCCATCAGCTCATCATTCATACAATTTGTGTAAGATCAAGGCTGCATACAGCAGTTTATGAATGAGAGACATATGAATTACATAATAAAGTTGAAATATTCCAGCTGCCAAGGTGAATGACCTATCTCTTTGAAAATAAAAAATAAAAATCATGGATATTCTAGATAGTCATTGGACCCTGTTCACGTCTAGGACTTAAATCACTGACCAACTGCATAATGTAGTTCCACTGAAATGCAAACTAGATAACAGCAAAAAGAGTAAACGATGTTTGAATCAACCACATCTCAAACCTAGCATATCTAATGTCTGAACCTCCTTTCGCCAATATCATCAGTGGAACTATGAAATATGCACAAGATGTACTATTTCTACCTGAATAAAGAATAGGAAATTTTACTTGTTTGATACGGCTATATGGAGAAAGTGGATTTCAATACAGCATTGGCAGCCATTTGTTTGCAGAGCCAAGTTATGCCGGTTCCATGACATTTGCTCCTGCGACAATTGCTCACATGAAATATCTGCACGCTAAGCCAAAATGTAAATTCTACCCGCAAACATAACCCTAATCCTAATCCTAATCCTCACATCAAACTAAACCTAAAACCCTATCACAACCCTAACCCTAACCCTAACCCTAAGTCCTTGGAGAAAATAAGAAGGGAGCAAGAGGCATAAAAAAAGAAGGAATCACTGCTAGCATAAATATCTTCCTTCACTGTGTCTAGTAATGATTTGAAAATGGCACACACTTACAGAAACCAAATATAATGCAGTAAATTTGTCAATTACACTCTGTATGTATTATTTCTTTTCAATGATTCTGATGAATGCGCACACTCAAACATACATAATAGATACACTCTAATGGACACAAAAAGCAAAAACAAAAAGGTAAACAATCCACATTATCACAGGCCAATAACCTCTCCATACAGAATTATACAGGGAGACCCTGATACCTCTCAAAGGTCAATGTACAAGTGTAGTTCATTCTCAGAAAAGTTCTCTTGCTTTTTAACACCATTTTTGTTGTTGTTTTCTTCTGAACCAAGTCAAAAATACATGAAGTATGTGAACAGTGCTGTTGCAAGCTAAGTAAGTGTGAAACAAAGAATCAAACACATCCTAGCCCTCAATTGGCCAGACTAATTGTGGGGCAAATGTTCCAAAACATGTCAATTTGAAGTCAGTTACATTTGTGCATCTAGTACAGTTTGTCTGGTGATATTCTTAAAACAGAAATAAAATCTTGCATACAACTGTACTGACATCTGACTGAAATTAAATAAATCTGAGCTAAGAGGAACGTTTCCATGAAAATTATATTTTCTTTGATTGCTATCAAAAGAACTATGTAATATTATACAGCACCAACTGCACTTTAAGTACAAACAGCTCCTTTTGATCAATACTGTATTCGCGAGCAATAAGTTTGTAGGCTGCATCCCAGCTTGATAAAGTAGAAAAAAAAAGGTAGTGGGATTTATTATGAAAAATTCAGCATTTTCCTAGATTTTGATAACAAACTTTATTTGTATTCCTGCATGTTGTTGCATGTTTCCCAAAAAAAAAAGTGTTGTGTTCAGTTCAAAGCCTTCCTACATGACACAAGCTGCATGTTGGGATTGTGAGGACGAACATATAACACGTAATGTGAAGAATAATTGAGAGTGTGCACAGGGCTATATGTGAAATGTTGATGTATGAAACTTGAGAATATAGCATGAAAAAGAGTGTGCATATTTGTGTTTTCATTAAATTCTCAATATTATATTCAAAGGTTGTCATTCACACATGCCATGTAGCTTGCTATAAAATAGTATGCAGATATACTGTAGCTCTACAACCGCTAATGTGTGATGCGTGCAGGGCAGGTTACAAGTATTGTACAATTTTTGTATTGCAATCGCTGCAATGACTCTGTGAACTTGGGCCAAGTAAAAAAATACGAAATTAGTTTCTTGTCCTCGCGCGCATCTGATTTTGGCACTGGATTATTATTTTTTTTTACTATTTACTTTTTTATTTTGAAAATCCTTTTTTCAAAATTTTTCAAATGCTTTAACTATTTTCAAAATTCCTATTTTCATTTTCAAAATTTAATTTTCAAAATTCTGATGAAAATATTTTTAACAATTTTGTTTAAAGTCCCCATTCATATCTTTCTTTTTTTTTTGAGTTGCCACATCAACTTTTTTTATATTTACTACTTTTGGGTGGCAGAAAAAAAGCATTGGAAATTCACCTACCGATCTAATTTCATGCACACATAGCATTAGAATCTCTGATTGTGCGTATTTACTGTCATACCACGGCCACTAGCCAAGAATCCTACAAACTAGCCACTGTGTAATACTGTGGGCTTGAACAGCACATTGTTGAGAACATTAGATAAACATAGGCCTACATCATGAATGGATTAAGTCTCCACACATGCTCATACTCATTGTACTCATGTACGTTGTACATATGGCCATCGTTTAGTCTTAAACTGCGGTTATGTATAGTACTCTCGAACTGCTGCTATTATGCTAGGATTGCCAGTGCCATTTCACACTGCAAATGATTTTTACACATGTACCAACCCACCATTGATATTTCATAACCTGAACACACTTGTATTTCAGTCTCCAAAGTCTAGCAGAAGATACTTTGAGACAACTCACATCATAGAATAAACTGATCGCTTGAAATGAAGCTCTCAGGCCACCCTGTAACTCAAGCTTGTCAACCAGATCTGTCCATACCTACTTGGTCATAATACGATACGTGCAGTACACAGTAGTGCAGCTTTTAATACGTACATAAACTGATGTATGCACACACCATGCTGTAAAGTCATTTCGAAATGTGAAGAAAGTGTCAAAATTAACAGTAAATGTTCAAATTTTACACTATATTGGAGACTCAAACACAGGTACTTTAGGTTGTAAAATATTTAGGGTTAGTTAAATGCATGTTTACAAATCATTACACCACATGGTGCAAAACAATGTGAGTGCCTTGCGCTGTGCAGCAGCTTCAGACCAAAAATATTAAGTTATCAAATACAGTCAACTTCGGATACCTCGACGTCAGATAAGCCGAATATCACTTATCTCGGGGGGCAAAATGAAAGTCCCGATTGTTCCTATGGAGTTTCCGTGTATCAAAATTCGCGTAGCTCGAAAAAAATAACTTGAAGTTCGGTTACCTCGAAGGGAAATCTAATGTCCCGATCTTAATTAACTTATTGTTTTTCCCAGCATGTTGTTCGAATTGAAATTGCAAACATCACCCAGCATCTCCGATTAAGCGCGCGTGGACAGCGAAGACATGTCTCAAATCTTTTCACACTCGATTGTAAATATTCTGAGACCAGAACAATCGCGCGCCCAAAGAAATACCCGGTACACAGCTGACAAGAAAAATCCCCAACACCTACCT
This sequence comes from Diadema antillarum, assembly GCF_040938485.1. Lineage (NCBI taxonomy): Eukaryota > Metazoa > Echinodermata > Echinoidea > Diadematoida > Diadematidae > Diadema > Diadema antillarum. Next base: position 300,718 of record NW_027271161.1, on the reverse strand, counting down.
ACACACGTACACGGTATGCACATAGCCCCCGTGCCAATGGAGTGCTTACGATAGCACTACGCTTTGCCCCATCATCTTCTTTTCTTTAACCACTGAGTTCTGATTTTTGATCGTGATAGTCATACTGTGCGCGTAGATTTAACCGTCATGGCGCACCTGCCTAGATGTTGATAGTTATATCTTTGACATTAATCACGGTCCACTGTCCAAACATCAATCTCCTGCTAGTGCTTTTTAAACTTTTTTTCCTTTCACGAAGTTTGTTTCATTTATTCTCCCCGAGAACGCAAGCACTGAATACTTTTTTATTTATTTTTTTTTGGAGCAATGCCATTATGAAAATAAGTGTGGTATATGATCTGGAAGTATAGGCCGAGCATAATAAAGAATAGAATAGACTGTGGGCTCCACAATAACTTTTATCGGGCCACCAAAATCATTGATTTTTATTTTTTGGTGGTCGAAAGTAAAATCTGGTGACACAAAAAAAAATCAAGAAAAACATAAGAAAAACTAAATCGGTCCTACTAAACATAGAAAAATCAATATTAAGCATTATTGAAGTGATACAGATGCCCATGTCTAAAACAAATGAATAGAAAATTCAATCACCTTATTCTGTGTTATAAGATTTAGCAAATAGGCGTAGAGATTATTACAGAAGTTGATGCCTATATATTTAGGAGGTCAAAACTTACGTTTGACATGAGAAAGTGGGAGCATTTGCTGACATTTGTTAGCATCCGACATTTGTTTTAGCATTGTAAAGAGCCGAAAGTTACCGTTATTCATTTCTTATTGTAAAAGCAATCATCCAACATTTATTAGTATGTTAGCACCTTATGGAGCCGAATATTACCGTTTATCATTTTTAAATGTAAAAGTAAACTACCGACATTCATTTTAGCTTCTTCTGGAGCTAAAATGAATAAACATCCACTATTTGTTTTACATGTAGCATCTCACTGAGCTGATTACTACCGTTAATAATTTCCAAATGTAAAAGCAACAATCTGTTATTTATTTTTGCATCGTTCGGAGCAGAATATTACCGTCATTTCAAACATTCAACATTTATTTTATTATCGTACGGAGCCGAATGTTACTGCTGTCCACTTCCGAAAGTTAAATGAATCATCGGACAATTATTTTATCATCGTACGGAGCCGAATGTTACTGTTTTTCATTTTTGAACGTCAAGGCAGACATCAGACATTTATTTTACCATCAAACGTAGCTGAATGTTACTGTTATTCATTTCGAAATGTAATAGCAAATATCCAATATTTTTTTAGCATCGTACATGTATGGGGCAGAATGTTACCGCTATTCACTTCCAAATATGCCAAACGTAAAAGCAATCATTCGACATGTATTTTAGCATCTTCCGGAGCTGAATGTTATTGCCATTTACTTTCGAACGTTATTCATTTCAGAACATCAAAGCAAACATTCGACATTTATTTTAGCATCTTCCGGAGCTAAATGTTATTGCAATTTACTTTCAAACGTAAAAGCAAACATCCAGCATTTATTTTATCCTTGTAAGGAGTTGAATATTATTGTTACTCATTTCCGAACATCAAAGCAAACATCAAACATTAATTTTACCATTGAACGCAGCTGAATGTTACTGTTATTCATTTCGAAATTTAAAAGCAAACATCAGACAGTTATTTTAGCATCGTATGGAGCAGAATATTACTGTTGTTCACTTCCGTACATAAAAGCGATCATCTGACATCTATTTCAGCACCTTCCGGAGCCGAATGTTATTGCAATTTCCTTTCGAAAGTATAAGGAAACATCCGATGTTTATTCAACCATCGTACGGAGTTGAATATTATTGTTTTTCATTTCCGAACATCAAAGCAAATATTCAACATTTATTTCAGCGTCTTCCGGAGCCGAATGTTATCCTTATTCATTTCCGAACACAAAATCAAATATCTGACATTAGTTTTAGCACCATATGGAGCTGAGTCTTATCGTTATTCATTTCCAAAAGTATGAGCAAACATCTGACATTTATTTTAGTATCATACCGAGTCGAATATTACCGTTATTCATTTTCAAAATTAAAAGCAAACATCTGACATTTATTTTAGCATCTTACGGAGCAGATTGTTACCGCTGTTCATTTTCAAAAGTAAAGGCAAACATCCGACTTTTTTTGGGTGGCGCGATCGGGCCACCAAAATCTTTATTTCTGAAATTTTGATTTCAATTCCGATTTTCATTCAATTCATTCATTCATATAAAAGTCAATTCAATTCCAGTTGACAAGCATGCAAACAATCAGTAGGCACTATAACAGATACCATGTTGAACATCGATAAACGTCGGATAAGTCGAAGAAAATTCGACGTACGCGTACCTCGAAGTTCGCGTACATCGAACCATTTTCTTCAGTCCCGACGAATTTGAGGTATCCGAAGTTGACTGTAGTAAGGACCTCCCACGTCGCCCCCCTCTCTAAAAATCAAGACGATAAACTTTCATCTCTTACTTGGCCTTTACATTTACAACAGTGCTTTAGTGATCAGTGACATTAAAAAAAAAGTTGTCACTTAAATGCAGAATGCAGCGATGTCTGAACTGTAAATTCATAGGACAATATCAAGTTGCTAAATACATTGTAGCCCATTGCACAGTCCCATACATGATTATCTACAATGTACATGTGTGTTTGTTGAGCAGGTTGATTTGCTGGGTTGGACAGTCCATAATTGTGCTGGTGTATACATTTAGGCCATAAACTAAGATTACTACTTTTCAGTTCAAAATAGTGCAGCTATCGCCTACATTAATACAGTTACGGTATTTGAGCTGCAATACCAACTCCCCAAGGGACAAAAAAACAGAAAAATGCCAACATGGTCACACAGGAACTAATTCATGCAAGGAAATGCTAATGAGAATTCAGCCCCCGTAGAAACTTGTGCTGAATTCTAGCAATAAAACAAAAGAAGCAGATTAATGATTTCTAAAACAAATCTGACGTGTATTAAAACAAATTTGGCAAGTGAACAAACGTGTAATCTGGCACAGTGGCATACATGTATGGGCACTAGAAATGGATGGTCTTAGCCACATGACTATCACATGACCAGTCTGGGATACTCCTTGCTTTCATTCAATCAAAATGTTAATAAATTTATTCTTCCCGGATATAAATCAAAGGAGGTAATGGGTATATTCTTTTGGTTCACTAAAACTAGAAAAAGAAAAGCTGAATATTGTATGCACCTCTACTTCAGGAAAATCAATGCTTTTGCCAATCTGAGCACAATAAATAAATTTAGTATGAGACATCAATGATGCAAGGCCTTTGCAGATAAGCACATAGGCCTACTCAGTAGCCAACAGGACGGCACATCAAATGGTCTTATACTGACACACCCCCCCCCCCCCAAAGGTCACTATTTTTCTTTTTCTTTTTATCCATCAAATGTTGGTAAAACTTTAACCTGTTGCTTAACCTTCTTTTTCCTTAAAAAGGATGGTTTGTTTCAGGATATTTTTCCACTTAACTACTGCTTTTTCAAAGTAATCTCGGGAGCTTTTTTTTTTCTTTGAATGGCAGATATTCAAAATTAGCTAATTACTATCATTTGAACATTCATCTTTACGGCTGACATACATTGTATGAATAAACAGTGCCCCAGCACCCCTAAGGGGGAGGGGGGAGCATGTAACAAGAAAAACAAGAGCTGGAGAAGCTGCTCATGGACTCCCTTACCTGTTGGGGATATTGGCCACCACCACCAGGCCCACTGTAGGGCCTGTTTCCATACATCTGGTTTGGGTATATCTGAGGTGACATGCCCGAGTACTGGCGTCCTCCGTATTGGTTCTGGTACGGGCCCGGTGGGGCACCTGGGTATGGTCGTTTTTGCATGGGGCTCTGGCTTTCAGGTATCATACCCATCTACATGAAAATAAACAAATAAATGAATAAATACACATATAAATAAAATGTAAAAAATCATATCAATAGAAGTATCAATACACGTTTGTTCGGGTGTTTTCGTTTTTTTGCAATTCCATTAATTTCAAAGTTCTGCACTCAGCCAGCAAACAATCAAAAGAGCACACCCATTCCATCCCAATAATGAGCAATTAAGACAGAACACACACTGTCACAGGGTACGTGCAGCATCGTATCTTATTAGTCATGTTTTCATGAATGCTTCTCTTACATAATATCATATGGGGGGGGGGAGGTATCTTTTAAATAAAATAGGAAACCAGTGAAGATTCAATAACATACACTAACCAAAACATACCTGGAGGAAAACATGCATTTCTACTCAAACATGCATGGTCTCTCTTCCATCATAGCACAAAGAATAATGAATACCTGTCGCTTTTTAAAATGAAAGGCAGCAGAGACTTGTGTCAGTGCACATTCATGTGCAAGATGAAAAGACATTTTCAACTGAGGATGGTACAAAAAACAAAAACTAAAAAACAAACAAATTTAAAAAAGAACTACAAACTAATAATCCCCTCCCTTTTCTCCACCAATCAACTTATGCCTTGTTATAGATGCAACATACATTTTTAACATTTAAATACAAACTATGTGAATCGTTTACACATGCTATACATGTAGTTATTACTTTCAGACATTTGAAATTGAGCCATTATTTCAATGATTCCCCCTACACAGGCAATGAAGGGCTAACAAACAATTTCACGCGCCCCCCCCCCCCCCAAAAAAAAAAAAATAAATAAATAAATAAATAAATAAATAAATAAATAAAATTGAAGGAGCAGAGGAAATCTTGAAATGGCCACTTAACAACTATATATGAAAGCCATAAAACTGACAGCAAAACATTTAAGAATATTAATTCCTTCATTCAGGCAAAAGAAACAGTAAGGACAAAACATCACAGTAAACACTTTGACTGCATCTAAATGAAAAAAAGAAAAAAAAATCATGAGAAAAGAAAGCCATGGCACAGAGGCATAAAACTGGCTCCATGCAACCATGTCATTTTCCAATCAAATATGTGCCATTTTGCGAGCACTGCACTCAGCAGGTGGCCCTACTCAGCTGTTTCTGTGATCTTCATAAATATTGGCTGGTCTTCAAAGAACCTGCATCACTTGCTTAATGTGGGGGCTTCCCCTTTTTTCCTCAGGTGGCGGTATTGGAGGAGTCATGCTGCACTCCTGAGGGGATTACTCCTGGAATGGCCACTATGATTCATTTCTACTATGCATGCCTATCGCATTGTTTACATCATGCTGGCTGTTGTAGCTGGTATTGAATACCTTTTGTAATCTGGAGCTCAGGCACACAATAGGACTGATCTTTACCCCAAGTCGACACATGCCATGCTCAGTCTAATACATAACAACATGACCTTATGTGATATTATTCATCAATTTAAGGAGATGGTATGCACTGTATGGGATATCAGTTTTCTCTGTTAGTTAAAGACAAAACTTTTACAAAATCATATACAGAACAAATGTTTTCCTAGTAATCAATAATGAAGAAAGGTCTACAAATGTGAACAAAAGTGAAGCCACCTTTCAAATTGCTTGTTTGTATTCTTCACAAAGATTAGCTTGCTAACAAGGACTCTGGTGCCCTTTTCAGCAGAGAAATAAAAGGGAGGGACTAATGAAAGCATGAGCCATCCTTAAACTGGACCATGTCTGCTAACAGGACTTTAAAGCTCCCTTCACATTACAATTTCAGATTAAATTCTATGTGTGATATCATAAACTTCAAAAATTCCACACAACTGTCTCATTATCTACAATGTAAATCTTTTTTTTTTCTAATAAACTCAATGCAATACAGTGAGTTTGTCTTTCATTTGCCTCACTTGAAATGTAATTTCAACTCAATAGCAAAGCCAACGACTCATGACCCATTGGCTCATTTTCTTATCTAAAATACAAAATCACATTGAATTTATCATCTTACCAAGGTAGATTGAGATGAAAGCTCACTTACACTTGTATTATTTATGTTGGAGGCAATTAAGGATAAAAATGCGAAGTACACAAGATACTGTCATAAATCCCCCAAAGGTGGTATAAAATGACAATGTCTTGAAGTGTGAAGTAAGATATTACAAAGTAATTATTTGCCACAATCAACATTTGGGCAAGGGTCCCACTCAGAGAAGAAGCAGGAGTGCCCATTTCATATTACTCACCCTACAGTGAATCTTTGATGCCCTATTTGTAAAGCAGATACCTTGCACTGAATATAAATTGTCTTGAAATCATTCTTATTCATGCATCTCTCTTAAATCTCCATCCCCCCCCCCCCTCTCTCTCTCTCTCTCTCTCTCCAGAAATTAACATTCATCCAACTGAACTGCCATGCAAACTTGACAAGTTACATTGTATGCTACAGGTGACAATCTTGTTTTTTGTGTTTGTTTTTTTTTTTTTTTGCATTGTTTGTTTTTTTGGCATTAGCCTGCTGCACTTGATAAATGATCATTCCATTTCCAGTTCAATAACCAAAGGGTTCATGGCATCCAATCATTCTCAACACCAAAAGACTCAAATCCATAAAACATGTGATTTACAAAACCAAAAGTTATACAAAATGCTTGGGAAACCATTTACCATTACTGATTGAACAAAACTGCATATCAGCAATAACAAAACAAAACAAACTCACTTTTCAAGTTTGATTCTGTGGAAGCCATACACAATGTACAATCCATCAAACTACAGTTCACGCTCATGCATTTCTAACTAGATATTTGACTTTTAGGAAAGACATTAGTCAAATCTCACGTACCTTTCACAGACCTGTATTATTGCTGCAATAACTACTAACATTACTAGTACACAAGCTTCACATGTTTATCAGCAACACCACACACTGGCAAATAGTGTTGGCTTGAGAGTGTTTTTTTTTTTTTTTTTGAGGGGGGGGGGGGGGGGGGAGGGGCATAGAACACCAACATACCATACGTGTCCATAGGGGGATACTTACTTGCCCAACATGGCTTCGTGAGGTACCATCTGTATTTAGACCATTCAAAGCTTTTTCGAATATGCAAGGGCATGCTATTTGCAAGTTCTACCCTCTTTTAAACTAGTGATGTAACGTCTTTGGCACACACTCATGCAACTACTTTATCATCATTCAACAGATTTGGAGCTAGACGCACACGGATCACACACACCGACATAATCACTCCAAAATGAAAATCAAGGTAAAATTTAGTTGTTTCTTACATAGACCATCTACATAACAGTCCGCAGAACAGCACATCTTGTTTCTACACACTCTCTAACCAGCATGCACAAAGACAGACATATGAAGAGCAATAGTTTGTACACATTCTACAATTATTCATACAGAATCAAAATCAGAAGTACAACTAGTGACAGTAGTGTATCGTTTATAGATTAGAATACCTGATTACGCTGACCATAGGAACCCATTGGGTGCTGAAGATGGCCACGTCCCGGCCACTGTGATTGATACGGACCTTGCCCCATCATTCCCATACCCCCATCTGGTCCTTTCCCTACAGTTACATCTCCTTGTCCAGGATAATTCCCAGAGTAACTGTGACTGGGATGCTTTTGTCCTTGCAGTAATTGAGAGAGTGTTGGTGCAGTGCTCGAAATTCGCTCTCCACCAGGACCAGGACCAGGTCCATATGTTCGGGGGTTGTGTGCCCCGTAATTAGAAGCACTGCCTGGTCCCATTGGTGAGCCCATGCCACTTCGGGCCCCCATGTTCATGTTCGACATTGGGTAGCCAGGCCTTGAATTCATAGTGCCTTCATATTGGCTGTATGAGCTCGTTATTTGGTTGGGCCCTCCACCACTGGGAGTTGAGTTTGAGTTTCCTGACGCTGGAGGTCCACCATGTTGATTCATCACGTAGCCGCCATTGTTGCGACTTCCAAAATAAGAAGTTCCGAATCCATCTTGACCATAGTTTGCTTGCTTATTACCACCAGTGTTTTCCATATATTGGGGTATACCTCCACCTGAAAATGGATCAACGTTCGGATTTGGTCCGCCAAAGGAGCCTGCGTTAGGGCGACCAGGTTGCGGAAGCACGCCGTCTGCCTGGCCTGTCGAGTTGCAGTTAGGCGTCTTTGTCATATTCCCATCCTTCGACATACTCATAGATTGTTGACCATGAGAATCAAGAGAATTGTTCATTCTTACTCCTCCTTGCCCGTCAGCTATTGGACCCGGTACTCCTCCGTGTCCTCCACCACTGCTGGGGTCATGGGGTTGCGTTCCCTTCCCTGTTGTGCTGAATTCAGAAGACCTGTCTGTATTTTCCATTGTGTCGTCTCTCGCTTGTTGGACACGGCCCAGTGCTGTAATTTCTTCATCACAATTGACATTTGCGGCAACCTCTGTTGCCATGCTGTTCTACGGAACACAGGGCTTGAATGTACGTCCCATTGGGCGCCAAGCTCAATGTTTCATTTCTAACAAGAAAACATAGATATCAGTTTGTGCGCTTCTTCGATCCGCACACGTGTTTTCTAAGTGCGATTTAGAGAATAACATAGAAAACTTAGTCTACCATCGGGAAGTCCTTATCACGCGCTATTCCCCTATTATAGGCGCTCTATGGAACTGTATTAGGCGAATTTGCAAAAATTTTGTAACGAAAATTCATGCGCCGTCGGGTGAAAATATCCCTAAATATGATGTGTTTCTCATTTTTTGTGGTTCATAGTTTCTTCTTAGTCAATTAAGAAAATCATTAAAAGTCACACAGGTGACAATGGGTGCGTAAGATCGGACTGTTCTCCAATTATTTGAGAACTAATTCCTTTTGCCTCGCTAGGACACTGCATTCCTCGGCGGTAGACAGTCCCAGGCATTCTTTTCATCCTGCTTTAGATGAGCTGTTCCGTTCACTCCCTCTGGAAATACAATGTATCATGCGTTTGAACGCATCCGTCCACTGTTCTTCTAGTTTCGTTACATAACGTATGTCATTTAATTTAACAAAAATGGTCAATGATCAATTAATAACAAATCTAAGGTGTTGACCGTGAAATTTAAACTTTTGTAACAATGGGGAGAGAAGGGTAGAGGGAGTGTGAGCGGTGCCCTCAGCTATCGGATTACCAGCGAGTAATTGAACACTGACGTCAGCAAGGCCGCATTTCTATTCGGTCTTTTGTTTGTAGTCGCTGTGCACCCCAGTACCGTGTTTCACAGATGAATTATTTGCGATTTTTTTTTTTTCATTTATCCCGCCGTTTCCTCGGGCCGACCTCTGAAGCAATCTCATGCTCTCGTATCCCGATAACCACCAATGAGATGTGAGAGCCACTATCACTTTGAAGTTTACGATGGGGAGCCAATGTACAATAGCGCATACACATGAACAACTCTGAGAAGTAATTAACGACAATGTTCACTGCGGGATGTTGGTATATTACTTTTTATTGCTCATATCTATGTAAACTAGGCGGACTCCCGCTCTCGCAAGCCACAGTTTATACAGCAGCAAAATACATTCGAACAGTGACTAATGTGCTGACTGGCATACAGACGTATTTTTCACTGCAGTTATTTTCATATCTATCGTACACCATACATCGAGCGCACACACAAGCACACACACTCATATATATATATATATATATATATATATGCATATTCATCTCAATAACTGATATAAAACTGTGTATGTAAGTGTATATGTGCTTAAATATCATGTTGATATTTACAGAGAGATAGATATATCATGTATGATGACCATGTGTGCGTGTGTATACGTGCATAATGAATGACTGAAAGCAGGGATCGAGGTGGGGACCCCCCGCTGAAAGTATGAGCAACTTGCTAAACTTTATGTGCCAATCGTAGATGGAAAAACAAACAAACAAACAACCAAACAAAAAATTTTCATCTATAGGCATCTATATTTCTGTCTCTAGCATTCATTTTTTTAGAAATATGCGATCACTCTTCGATAGCAGTAGCCAATCAGCTTTGAGCTGGGGTCATCACCACGCCGGTAACTGTGATTACTGTAAGTTCAAATAACTACAAAACAGAGGTTCCATCAGGCCATTGTTAACATCCTCCATCAAAGATCACGCAGTCTCTGTTATTATACACCATTCATACATCTATGCCAAGAACCTGGAGTTACACATTTCCATAGTATGTCAACAAATCGCTTTGTATCTCATCCACTTTCTTTCGTTCTTTTAAATTCAGAACTATATAATCGTATATAATCGAAGTAACTGAGCTATAAAGTGAGATTATAACTAATCATTCAAAACTTTGTTTTATTTCTTGATAACTTTTCGATCTGAAAAAGCATGAAAGAAACTCGAAATTTTGTTGATGTCTAAATTACTCTAAATTAGTTTTATGTACTATATTCAAATCAACATACTCATATAACATGCATAAGCGCAAGCCCAATTTTATGATCATTGTGTTATGCTCCGAGAGAAATACTGCACATTCGAGCCGATTTCAATGCATGGTAGATCCTACCGTTGAACATCTTAAGCTTAAAAAAAGGAAGAAGAAAGAAGAAGAAGAAGTTTCATAAATCGTATATGACCCCAAAAGATCGTATAAGTAATGTAGGCCTATACCTCACAACGTATGTTTAAATATGGAAACATTTACAGGAAGGGTGTCATTGTTTAATATGCAAAGATCTATACATTTGTTCCATATTGATCAAACATCGTAGTCTGATTTCATTCTACATTATGATCACATGACAGGTAACTATGACAACTAAACAGAAATAAAATATATTTTTGAAGTTTTATTTTAAAAGCATATCGATTTTGTGCAGCCGTAACAAAAAGGGATATTGTCAGACAATGATGCCATTACCCACTTGAGTTTGCATAATGCTTGTAACTAATATCCATTTAACATTTAGGCCTAATTATCAAGTAAAGACATTTATTTTGTTTTTATTTTTTTTAGATCTCACAACCCGTCGTATCATTGCTTGCCCGAATTTCATGCAACTCTTACTATTTGTTTTTGGTCATAATCTTAACTGAAATGCAAAGTCATATTTTACCTCGCTAAAAAATTTCACTCCATCAATATGTTTTTTTGTAAACGATAAGTGCCATTTGCACGCTGAATAAGCACGCTTTCGTTTTCTTCATTTCCGCCTGAGCTGTTCGGTGCTTCCCTCTTGCCGACTCCAGCCTCTGCCCAGTGTTATCTGCGTTGCACGTAATAATCATAATTAAAGGCGGACACGATCATCTCAACATTTCCGTGATGCTCCCTAAAATGCGACATGTATAGGCCGACTGTTTGAATCGCTGAAAACAGACTATATTAAATCAAATCAAAGCCTTTTCACTGTAAAATTGCAGGGTCTTTAAATCATCTTTTTCTCTTTAATTCGAAATGACAAGAGATCATTGAGAAGGAGAAACGATACACACATGAGAAGCAAAAGTTAATGCACTAAAACGGAATCTATGATGTTGTTGATTGTTAATTTTGCTGATTTTTTTAGCAACAAAAGTTGCAGCGTTTCTGTCGTCTCGGCTGTTGAGTATGCGAGAACAAGAGGGGTCTATGGCAGAGCATTTGTTGTTACAAATAGCCCTGTCTCATTCATCAGCAGCAAAAAGAATCGAAAACATTGGACGTCAAGCGATAAATGAATCATACATTATTAAAGCACAACACTTGCAAGTTATAAGAAAGAGCAGACATGAACATAGTCACATCGACGCAGCTTCAAACATAGATTTAATGCGATGAGATGGTGAGGCAAGTCAAAATATATTGATAAATGTCAACAATTACAGTCCCCCTTAGGTTTTTCCTTGTTTTGATTCAGAATATTGCATGCGTAAAATCCACTCTTCACGCCTCAGCAATGTCACGAAATGACTATTGTTGTTGCATAATTTCCTCTCCTCGGTCATGGTTGTTTGCTCTAATATTCACGTGCCATTTGCGATAACAACAATGATAATAATGAGAATTAGGTACGCTCTCCGTAGTATATAATGACAGCTTTAACACAAAATAATAAAACAACAATAATGATTAGTAAATAAGCGTAGAAAAGATACACCAATAATATAACTATCTGGGAAAGAGATATGTTTTCAGAAATTTTATAATGCATTAGATCATTATACTTCAATCCTCGCGTCTTATTGTTTTTCTTCCCCTCCCCCTCAATTAAACAATGAACCAAGATCGAACTATCATGCATCAATGGATCATCAAGCATGACCCTTGCCATGGAATTATATCTGTTATTATTATTCAAAACGTTATAAATTTCAATACTCCGTTTATTCCGCTTCCTTGTGAATCAAGGTTTGCTTCTTCTTTTTTCATTGTAGAGGGCGCTAGTGCAGTTCCTTGCGAGCCCAATAATTGTGGAGAATAACCAGGAACGCGTTACGCGAATGTGATGTTGCAATGAGAATGTATATAATGAAGATTATATATTCATCATAAAACAAAAATAAGTAGAAGATGAAAGTGTTGTGAGGCTTTTTGTATTATCAAGTCACAGAATTTGAAGCTGATGTTTTCCTCTCTATCTTAGCGTGTGAGAACAGTGTTGTCTGAATTGATTTATACTAATTGCACATTCCTACAATTAATTCCCTCATCTGTATTGCTATAGATGTAAGGTGTAGGAAATCGTACTAAGATTAGCTATAAAGGAAAGTGCTATGATTAGACTGGTCGGTTGCAATATCGTGGGGTTCTTGTCCTTTTTGGTAGCTGGTTGCCTCAAGGTAAGCTTGATGAAATATTTATGACCCCTTACCACATCGTGGAAGGATGAATTCTCGTTTTCGGGCTTTCTCCAGCATCATAGAAACCTAATTAAACAATACTAATTTTGCATTGTTTATTTAGATTGGTATATATACAAGCTGGACCCTAAGATGTCATCTAAACGTGTAAGAGTATAATAATACAATGTCGGGTAATAATAATTATATTAATTGCATTTTGACTTGAAATGAAATAAAGTTATCAATTCAAATGAGATGACATAATCAGTAGGAAAATTGGACAACGAACAAGCAGACATCGTCTGAAATATAATTGTGAGATATTACACTTGGTTTCCTTATTTTCTAACCTTATAATTTACCACGACAAAGTGTTGCTCTCGTCAGGTATACATCACGTGATAAAACTGCTTCAAACAGCACAGGGAAGTGATGATTGTGGTTGAGTGCATGAATTGAAAAACACTAAAATCTTCTATGGATCGAATCCTGGCCGGCGTAGACACCGTTTGAACACAGAAATAAAATCGCACAAAACAAGCAAGACAAACAAACAAACAAAACAATCACCCATGATGCCCGTCTTGCCCAACGGGGTCGCGTGGTACCTGGCATTTGTGGGATAACGATAAAACCTCCTGGGAGAGCAGTTAAAGTAAAACTTAACCTGATAATCTTCCACCACTAAATAGAGACCGACATGACTTGTAAAGACTTTGCAGCATTTTAATGAATTAAACTCTAACACGTTAATTCTATTACGAATTTCAAAACTGACAGCCTTACGAAGAAGTGTCTCTGCAGGGTATACACACTTATTTCATGATCTGTGTATTTCATATCCTGTATAAACCGTTTGTTTATTAAATCGAAAATATTATGCATTTGCAAACGTAATGAACTGTCAGTATACACGTATTACGATTATTGTGTTTACACTTCTGTAAGCTTACTCTGATTGGACAGTTTATGTATATTACGATAGCAGCATTATACGCATAAACTGCTAATAACAAGAAATGGCACTATGTATCAATGTCGAAACCTCGTCAATATTTATACTTCAACGAAGTATCTATTTGAGATAAGCGTGACAATCCATTAAATTGTCTTAAAATAATTATAGGTTAAATCATCCTCCTCCGCTATCTACGGACAAGTACCAAATTTTACCGGGAAAAAAAAAATTACTGGAGTCAAAAGGGGCCTTTGTAGTGAAGCTTTCGATCCTAGCAGAATCTTAGTCAGAGGTAAAATGACAAACAGGCAGGGAAAGCAATCACATTTAAGGACTTCACACAAAAAGAACAGTCAAAGACGGGCTAGGGACACAGAACAAAGAAAACAAAAGGGGAGGGTAAGGTCATGGGGAAGGAGCCCAACAAGTAAGCTGGGAGGGGATTAGAGCAGGAGGGTGGACAGAAAAGGCAGAGGAGGGTCAGTGAGATGATCCCGAGGACCATGGGGGTCATAGGCGCCGGAAGTGGGGGGGCAGGGGGGGCGGCCGCCCCCCCAATCCAAAAAGTGGGGGGGCAAAACGCATTTTTGCCCCCCCAAAAAGCCCCCCCCCCAAAAAAAAAAAAAAAAAATGATAATAATAAAAATAAATGAATAAACAGAGAAAATAAAATAAATATGTATATATATGAATAAAAGGGGAATAATATGGCTACAAACGGCAGCTTTTGGACTGTAAAATGTCAAAATTTCCAAGCTCGCTCGCTTCGCTCGCTCGCATCCAGCAGTTGAGCCCGGTGCGATTACCCCTTAATTTCTAAAGCGAAAAATATAGCTACGACGGCAGTTGTTGGACTCTAGAATGTCAAAATTTTCAAGCTCGCTCGCTTCGCTCGCTCGCATTGAATCGTTATGCCATTCTCCTAATGTTGCTGCCAGTAATTGCCAGCAGTTGCGCCCGATGCGCCGCCCCATTAATTTCCAAAGTGAAAGATGTAGCTACAAACCGCAGTTTTGGGACTGTAGAATGTCAAAATTTTCAAGCTTGCTCGCTTCGCTCGCTCTCATTGAATCGTTATGCAATTCTCCTAAGGGTGGGATTTCACGGAGCGCGCGAACGATTTGCGAAGGACGCGTATGACAAAATCCAACATTCGGAAAAGTTTTTCTCCGAATGTGTTCCGACAATGAAGCCGAAAACTATTCTTGCGCAATTTGTGCGAAGTTCCCACGACGTATGTGCGATTGTCGTGTGTATCATTGCTAAAGTACAGCATGTTACGTACACGAAAAACACGCGACGGAAATGCGAACAACGAACAATTTTCTATAATCATGGGAGAAAATGTAGCAAGGAGAGGTGGAAGCAATAAAAAAAAATCAACTCAAATCAGCTTTCTTGAGTTGATTTTTTTTTCTTTCCTCTATTTCTCTTTTCGTTTTCTCTCATTTCTCTATCGTGTGTTTGCCTACATTTTTCCCCCTAGGACGTATCTCCACTAGTAAAGCATTTGATTTTTTTTTTTGCGAGTTCCTCCAACACATAATCTCTATAGTTCAAATGAAATTTACATACTTAAGATTGATTTTAAGTATATTCTGCGATTTTCTTTTTGTATATCAAATATGCTTTCTCTTTGCTAGTCTATAATTTCTTTTGTTACTATAGTTGTTAAAGGGACTGTACAGTACTGGTTGAGGTGGGGATTCATGTTTTGAACATTCCTAAGTGAGATAATGAAAAGCCTCTTATGAAATATGGAAGAGCATGCAATTTTAAGAAGGATTCAACGTTTATTTGACGAAAATTGGTTTTCAAATGGCTGAGATATCCAAAAAGTGCTAATAATAAAAGGCGACATGCCACAACTTTATTAGGATCTCTTTGTT
This sequence comes from Diadema antillarum, assembly GCF_040938485.1. Lineage (NCBI taxonomy): Eukaryota > Metazoa > Echinodermata > Echinoidea > Diadematoida > Diadematidae > Diadema > Diadema antillarum. The sequence goes on along the minus strand of NW_027271161.1, from coordinate 285,119 downwards.
TCACCTTGTTTTTGGATATCTCAGCCATTTCAAAACCAATTTTCATCGAATTAACTTTTGATACCCCTTAGAACTGCATGCTCTTTGACATCTCATAGAGTGGTTTCTGAATATCTCGCAAAACGTTAAAAGCTAAATCCTCACCTCGACCAGAACTGTACACACCCTTTAATAACTGTTTGATGTTTAGATGTATGCTACGATTTCTATTTGCAGAAAACGTACAGGGCATACATCCCCCAAACGTGCGCTAAACGTTCGCGAGAATGTCTCAAAAGGTACGCGAACAGTTTGCGATTACGTCGTAAAATGATCGGAAAAACTTCGCAGATTTCGCGTAACATACGCGAGACATTCTCAGAAGTTTCGGAGTCTGTTTGGGGTTTCACGAACATTTTGCGAACATCGCGCGTGTCTTGCGAAGGTCTTGCGCATATGACGAAGCTTTAAAGACACTTTCGAGAACAATTCACGAGCAAATCCCGACTAAGTGTGCGGAAAAGGTTCGCGAAAAATTTCAAACTTTTTTGAAATTCTCGCCGAAGTAAAAACGACATTCGCGAACGATTTACGACGCTTCCGAACCCTCACGTTTGTTTGGCGATCTTTTGCAGACTAAAATGCGAATGCTGGATTTTGCCATTCGCGTCATTCGCAAATCGTTCGCGTGCTCCGTGAAATCCCACCCTTATGTTGCTGCCAATAATTGCCAGCAGTTGCGCCCGATGGGCCCCCATTTATTTCCAAAGCGAAATATATTATAGCTACAATTAAAACTCCAGTTTTGGAACTGTAGAATATCAAAATTTTCAAGCTCGCTCGCTTCGCTCGCTCGCAATTTTATTGTTATGCCATTCACCTTATGTTGCTGACAGTATATAATTTGTCGATCGTTTCACACCGTCATTCCATAATCCATGTAAGGAAAACTTACAATGTTCCTCAATGACTGCGTTGTTGAATGTATCACATTCAGTAATGTATTGTAGTCCCATTATTGCTTACGCACACACGCACAAGCATATACAGACCGTCAAAATTACTTTATGGTTCCCCCATGTTTCGACCCACCGTACGCCACTTTACATATATATATATATATATATATATATATATATATATATATATATATATATATATATAATAGATGTGTGTTCGTGTGTGTGTGTGTGTGTGTGTGTGTGTGTGTGTGTGTGTGTATTGTGTAACATATGCATGGTCTAATCTTGAGCCCCCTCCAATGTTTGCCCCCCCAATCCAAAACTGCTTCCGGCGCGCCTGATGGGGGTAACCTTTGAAGAATAAGGATGAATACAAGGAAGGCAACATCAAACAAGATAAGGAACAACAGAGGGATAAAGAAAGGAAAATAGCTAAATAGCAACAGCATGGGGAAGGGGGGGGGGGGTGGGCTGAGCAAGCAGCGAACCCTAATTAGATATACCAAGAGGAGGCAACAAAATGAAAAGTGAGAGTCAACCACAAACGCATGTTATCAAATATAATACACAATAATAATAAGAACAATAATGATATTGGTGATAGTAATGAAAATGATAACAAAAAAAAAATGAAAATAAACAAAATATGAAAAAGGGGGAGGGGAAGGGGGGGGGCCAATATTTTACTCCATTGGCTCGCCACTATTGGATTAGTAGTTTTCAGCAGCTTTTTTTTTTTTTTTTTTTTTGCTAGAAAAAGATTTTAGATGGACGAAGACATTGACATTGTATCAACCTTCTCTGTACACCAGGGACTTTTGACAGTGTATTTGATACTTTGGGGATTTCTGTGCCAAACTGCACTCAAGGCATACATTGGGTTCACATAATATCACTGGACTAAAAGAGTTAAACCCATCTAAATGGCATCTGAGAGAATACCTTGGCATATGAATCTAATGTATTTTCAGTCAACAACAAGGCGCTACGCTCTGGAACGGTCAAGACAGTAGGGATAGCCAAACTGTAGATGGCGCTATACAGGATAGCGACCATGTGCAATATTGCCTCATTGCCATTTTATTTAAATTCTATGATTTTTTCCTTATGAGTCATCTCCTGACGATCGTACCAGCAATTTGTCATTGTTTTTGTCGTTTTTTTTTTTAATTTTCAAATAATGCACTATTTGTGAAATGACGTCACAAAGCAATCGGGAAATCACAAGGTAAGTCTGACAATTCTGACATGCTGGTCACTTAGTGAAGTGTCACAAAGAGCTATCACTTCTACTTTCTCCTAATGTTGCTTTTATCTTTACAGTAAATACCACAAAATAAGGTTTCAGCAACGGCTACCACTAATATGTTTCTCTTTATAACAACAACAACAACAACAACAACAACAACTATATTTACTACTACTACTACTACTACTGCTACTGCTACAACTACTTCTACTACTACTACTACCACCACCACTACTACTACTACTACTTCTACTACTACTACTACCACCACTGCTACTACTACTACTACTACTACTACTACTACTACTACTACTATTACTAGGTATACTATACTACTGACTGCTACTACTACTTCTAGATATCACGTGCTCATACTATAACTGATTCACTGCTGCTACTGCTGCCGCTACTACTACTTCTGCTACCACTATTTACAGCAGTATATGATCAAGTAATAAATCAGGATATGATCATAATCATTATAGCTACTTCTTTGAACAAACCCGACAACTACGCCAAAGAACAGTACTGATTACAGTATTACTGAGCTAAACCGCGAGCAAAAGTAAAATCATTTCGTTCATCAGTGATTAAGAGCAATACAAAATGATGAGTATTATAGTATACTACGCGTAGTTTGGTGGTGTTAATCAGGGGCGGATCCAGGAATTCAAGGGGAGGCGCCTTTACAAAAAGTAAAGGGGGCGCATGCACCCCATTATGTTTCTTTCTATTTCTTTTGTTTTAACCAAAAAAAAAATGTTTTTTAAAAAATTTTGTTTTAACAAAAAAAAATGAAGAGGGGTGCGTGTCCGATGCGCTCCCCTCTCGATCCGCCACTGTTAATGATGAGCATGGTGATCATGATCATTGTAGCTTGAATCACACAAGCAATACACTGATGTTTATAATTGCTGTTGTTGTTACAACCATCACGATTGTAATATCCACCTCTTTTTTTGTTTTTGTTTTTTTATTTTGTTATTCGTGGCATCACATCCCTGCATTTCGTCAGTCCACTTGGGGAAAGTATCATGATAAACCGTTATATGATGTGTATATTTCACGTGTGTGTGTGTGTGTGTGTGTGTGTGTGTGTGTGTGTGTGTGTGTGTGTGTGTGAGTGTTTGTTTGTTTGTTTACGTGAGTGAGTGTGTGTTCACTAACCGGAACAGAGGGAGGGAGATATATGATATCGTTCAAGCATGCATGCGTAAACAATGCACCATACACTGTATCAACAAATTAATTATTGTGGCTTTTAAGAGTGGTTTGATGCCGTGATGCCGACACGTCACTTTAAAAAACAACAACAATAACAACAACACAAAGACGACGCGTTTGACAGTTGATTGTGTATACAGACAGCCCTTCAAATGCGGACGAAGTGATATTACTATCATGATGCCCCAGTGTGTGTGTGTTTGTGTTTGTGTGTGTGTGTGTGTGAAGTACCCAGCGACAATGCGCGTGCCTGATGAATAAAGTACGAACAGGGGAGCGGGAGAGCAGTAATTACAGTTTTATAACCGTGCTTGATAAGTTCGGCGTTGCCATGGTTGCTGATCGTGCTTGGGATGTTGACAGGCAGTGCAGAGCTGGCGAGAAGAGCTATATTCTGCCGTCAAATGCTCTCAATGATCACTTCATGGGCTTCTTCTCTCACATCCCTTTAGTTCTCCCTTGACACAAAATGCCCTCAGATGCGCATTGTTCGAAGGGTAAACTCATCCATGTTTGCGGATAGGATGATGCCTGCTCACTTCACCGACGTAGAATAAAAGAAGTTGCAGCTCTTATGGGGTTTAGGACAGAGTGGATTCTGATGAACGCTGATGTGAACTCGAACAGTGGCATGTTTGACTTTTCAATCTTGTTTGTCCGAGAAGAATTAGGCCGCCCTAGAGACAGGGCTTAGCAATGAGAAGTGGAGACTCAGGAAGCACGATTTGTACCCGACCCCACTGTTTACAAGACCCTGTTGGTTCGGGAATACGCCACGTTTTTTAAGTATGCAAAGATGCAACGAGTTTCAGCAAGAATAACCATTGATATGCTTATGATTTTGTGACTGAATGATAAACAACGGCGATTGGATAGTTGTCATTTGTATCTGAAATGGAGCGATGCTGAAATGCGGATCATTAACTAACGGAATATCAGTCGGTGGACCAGAGGAACGATTGAGACAGTTGAATTGGCACCGGTACACTGCGGATGTTATTATGAAACGTATGTGACTCACCAGTTATGAGTCCCTGCTTTTGCATCGATGTAAATGCAGCTGGGATAACTGCACTGTAGTATGTTTGGTGGATCTAGTGTTTCTTTTCAATTAAGTTTGTGCTATTGATCTGGAAAAGAATTTTCTGCCCTTTTTTTTTTTTTTTGCATGTTAGTCTCATCGCAATGGCTACCATCACGAGTGAACCGTCAGTGACTGGTGACCTTCCGCGCACTCCAACGAGAAGTTTGGAGAAGGCCACCTTGAAATCGGAAGGAAGCAAGGGCGGCAGTGACGGCGGATCCGTGGTTGCCGGTGGAGCTGCGAGTGAGGCAAACAGTGAAATAAGCAAACCTAAGCCCATGCCGGTCCGGAAAATCTCTCAGTGGAGTCTGGTGAAGAAGAAGCTCAACATCCGCGGAGATGCCGCAGGTCCTACGAAGGGCTCCATGTCAACCGGTAACCCCATCCTCATCCGCACGGCCTCCAAGCGCTCACTCTCCACCGTCAACACGAGCATCAACAACCAGAGCAACAACGGCAACAGCCAAGCCGAGTCGGTGCGAGTAGAGAACACATACCAGCTGGGACCGCAGAGCGAGTGCACCTTCCGCCCGCTGCGCGTCCGTCGCGAGGTCGAGAGCCTGGTCGAGACGATTCTGGCTGACGAGCGGTACGATGCATCGCGATGTGGCTTCATCACCGTGCGCATCACCGAGGCCGTCAAGGACAGGGTGAAGACGCTGGGGTTTTCGCGCCATAAGCTCGTCGTGCAGACGATGCTGAGCTCGGCTAGCGGACAGAGCTTCGAGATCGCCAGTCGGTGCCTGTGGAACGCAGAGACGGATAACTATACGACCGTTGTTTACCAAAATCCTTCTCTCTTCGCCGTGGTGTCTGTCTATGGTCTCTACTATGAATAAGGGAAGCTGAGATGGACCAAAGATGATTGCGTTGTTTTGTCTACTTTATCAAATCAGCGTGTCTCTGTGGCTGTTGCATAACTGGTTCGAAAAACAAGTACCATAACAAAGCGAAAGACACACGCACACGACAGATATGAAACATTGATGTATTTTCGCGATGAACTGTGAGAGTCGCATGAAACAGTGTATGCCATGAAATGAGTAAACGCAACAGATTTGCTAATAGTTTTTGTATTAGTAATGAGAGAAAAAATTATAAATTTGTCACTTAAGTTATAAATAGTCCTTGGTCACCAGGCTCTAAAAAGAGAACGACAGTTGAGAATCTAACGTTTGAGGAGTAGTTTGCATTTGTAATGAATTCAAAATACATTAGGAGGCATTTATTGACACTCAAATTGAGTGCTGCCACAGATATAGCTTTATCGTACATACAATATTTTGCTACGGAGACCAGCATGCGTTATCATGAAATCATCTTTTGAGAGGTAATTGTCATCTCTACATTTGATAAGCCTTCCGAATTGCTAACGATTTGATGTGTATTTGTCTTTCCATCAGGAATTGATAATATCCAATACCCTTTAAATCGCAAGAATTAGACAAAAATAGCTCCCACTTCGTAAAGACACGTAAGTGGAAAGTGAATACTTTACTTCGAATACTTAACAACACTTTCGGTGAGACGAGCTTTCCAACCGCGCTTAAACCCACCAGATTTATTCAGTCAGCTGACGGTAGATGTTTTTTATGCACTTGTTTGTTGTATAGTGATGGCATGTGAATATAGTAGTAATAGCCACCAATGCAAATCGTCAGCGGAAAAACAGAAAGGCGCTATTGCGTTCTTAAGATTCGAGCGAAAATAAAAACGAAACACTCAATTTTCATGAAATAAAAAAGCTTATTTAATCAAAAGTGCATGGATATATTAATAAACTTTGCCCTAAACATCAGGTAAAATAGCACCCTTGTGGTTTTTTTTTAATTTTTAAATCTAAAATAAACGCCATAAAGTTTATAGAGGAGATCGAGCTCTATACCAACGTGATACAAAAATTCGATGTCCCCCCAAAATTGTGATAGCGCCCTTCCGACAAAATGGCATAGTGGTGGTATGTTTATTATTACAAAAGCATTATTGTAACAAAACAGTGGTATAAGCAGAAGTTGCAGTAGCAGCTGCATTGTATACCATCCTTGTGCACACTCTGAAGACAGACGCCAAGAGGTGTTAATGTGATCCACCTTTATATCTACCATGAATTGAATGGTGGATTTGATGTCATGGAGACCGTGTGTTTTCCCATGCACTGTATAAGTGACAGGTGTTGGGTGTTCGTTGTGTGATGATTATTGCGTAGTCATGTCGCAATTTATGATGAATTATCGTAGAGTAAATAATATTTTGCAATCAAACTTTCTCACTATTGTTCATCAGCATTTATCATTCTTAAATGCAATCTTGAAGTCAATAAGTGTCCTTATTTATGGGAAAAAATGCATGACGCACGCTTTCATTGAAATTAAGTGTTCTCATCTTTTGATTTTGTTCTTACCACGACTAGGCCTCAGAAAAGGTCTGGTAAGGCCGCCCTCAAAAACCAATCGGAAATCATAACGGGATACAGTAACTTAAATGAAAATCAGCTCTGTGGTCATGGTGGTCAAAAAAAAAAAATGTGTAGTGCATGTAGTAACTTGAATTTCAAAGATGTATTCAGCATAGCTGCGGTTTTCAATTTACATTGTGTCTCCAGTTTTGATTACCGATGTATTGTATGTTTGTCTGTACAAGTGTGCTTGCCTGTTAATCAATGCAAAACTCATGGGTATACGCATGTGTCCTCCAACGCATCAGACTTGTATGACTCGTTTCACAACATTTTTATACAACAGAAGCAGTAAATCACTTTAATTGCCATTACCATGGTAACCGCCAGAATTCCCCATAAACGCTGTTCTGATGCATGCAAAATTCAGTGATTTCAACCAGGATGTGAAAGATGATGTGTATGGCCCACCGTCTGCATTATAGTCTCCATTAAGTCACTTTCAATTTAGATCTATAGGAGCACACGTTTCAATAGACTGCAGGGACACATAGTCTCGTCACACAAGCCATAAGCTGGTAAGGACAACGCAGTCTTGATAAAGAGACTATGCATCAGAGAAATAATTCATAACATTTGCTGCGGTAAACTAGACTATACATCGGGGAAATTATTCATAATGCGGCGGCACTGTGCAGCGAATAAATTTGTTTTCACTGTGAATACGCATTGCACCTGCTGCATATAACCATCCGTTCGATACAGGTTTCCTGTTTTAAATGTGGCCACAAAACATGTACCACCATCGACAATAAATCATAAGCTATGACATTAGAAAGATGTATTGTCAGGACACTTTGACGTTGACACGTTAGCACCATGATGGAGGACTGTGTATTAAACAGAAGCTAAACTCGTCATTTCATACACCTGCGCCGTTGTGATGATGAATGTTATTTTCTTGCAATCTTTTACTGTCAAAAGCAGGGTACCACTAAAAATATCTACATGTATATATCGGAGTGTTATTTTTCGCTACAATTATTAAGACTTCGTCACCTGGCAAAGTCAACTCGAATTCTTACCGAGCAATACGTAAACGGCCACCTGCAAGAAATCAATATTGGACGGTCCTTTTAACCTATATAGAATACTCGTGTACATTATGGAGCACGGGAGAAAGTCGATACAAAGTTTGAAAATAATTTAAGTGCACAAATTTACTCCCTATTTGATAAAGTGCACGTTTATAAGGTTTTATGAAATGATTGCTTAACTTTCTCTGTTCACTTTGTGTCTATTTGAAGCAAAGGTTGCATTTATTACATGCACATCATAGTGCGGATAATGAAATTATGAGAACTCATCGGTTTCCATAAAGTGTGTGTGTGTGTGTTTGCTTACTCGTAAAGTTTGTTGAACATTAACATTTTTATCCCAAAATATTTACTTCACACGTGATTGTGTCTTACTTGCCCCACTTAATTTCTCGTGTGTGTGTGTGTGTGTGTGCGTGTGTGAGTGTGTGTTTTTTTTTTAATTTATTCTCATAATATACATTTACCGTTTTGACTTAAATACTTTTGTGTCTAATCATGATAATGGATGTTGGATGTCTACCGTGCCCCTTGTTTGCTTCGCGCGAAATACCCTTTTTAGTTTTACATATACCGTGCTTCGATATGGCCCTGGCTGTATTTACGTAATTGATTTTCTTTCTTTTCCTGTTATTCATTAATGTTCTAAACGATTGTGAATGAAAGAGAACGATTGAATTCGAAATGATTAACGAAAATACAACAACAAGAATGTTAATGACAGAATGTGCTACATTTTATTTAAGACTCTTTTCAAGGTATGCAACCAACCAGCTTGCTGTGTCCATGGCCAATCGTTAAACCCCCATTCCACATAGGTCAAGGCCTGTTAAAGACCAATGATCAAAAGACCGTAAAAATTAGCAGATCTCTCAATGATCTTTCAGTGAATTTTCCATGATCTCCGAGTCCTTCATGATTCCTAAGTGATCTTTTGGTGAATTTCATGCTCTCCATAGTCTCCAAACAACTTTAAAATGCATGCTTCATAACAGTCTTTAGGCAGTCTTTCATGAAAATGGTCTTTCAATGGTCTTTCAGGGTTTCAGCAGTCTTTCAGCGATCTCTCAGTGAACTCTCAAGGGTCTTACTGTAGTCTTTCAATTATCTTTGGACAGTCTCAAGAATTGCCACTTTTTGAGGAAAATCATTGAAATGATTATTGAGAGATCATTGAGGGATCATCGAAAGACTAGTCTCTTAAAGATCTTTCCTGATTTCTCAAAGATCTCAGGGAGTATTAATTCTAGTGATCTTTCAGTGATATCTCAACAATAAGTCTCTTCAACGTTGGCCTGTCTAAGGTCCAACAGAGATCTCTGAGAAATTTGCTGGAAAATTTCTGTTTGGACTTTCAATGATCTTTCAAGGTATTTTTTAAGCCAGTCCACATTGACACAGTATTTTAATCTCTTCTTGGAGACTGCTGAATTTGGGGCCTCTCATTGTTTTCTCAATTGGAATGAAGGCCGTAACAGAGTCCGGTTCGGTGTGTAGCACGGAAGGCGAGGCAGGCTCATTGCTCTCTGGTATCTGTCAGCTGTGTGTGTGCGACGTAAATAACTTTCATCAAGTTTCATTTCATTTCAATTAATTCGTCTATTGATTGGTTCTCGTAGACATTGTAGAACACATGTAGATACGTGTAATTAAGGCAGAAAGAAAACCCATGATTGAAAACGTCAAACGGAATTTATCAAAGATAGCTCATTCTTTTTCTTTTCTCTTTCAGTTTTTTGGCTTGTGAATCTATTATTATAATTATCATTTTTGTCTTATAATGCATTGCTATGTCTGATTAAGATTTGTAAATTCTGTACAGCTGCGTTATTTATTGTAAATTTTATAATTGTCACGGGTTGGCCTAGTTGCTGGTCGGCCTAGTCAGGATAATTATCTTTTTTGTTTTTGTTTGGCTGTTCCCCTCTGTATTTTTTTACGCATATCCACATTCACAATACTTTGCATTTACATGTATATTCATTTGTCATGACTTTCGTGCTGAGCAAATAAACTGAATTGAATTGAATTATTGTCCCCTTTTTAACCCCCAAATGATTTCGTCACAAACACTCCCACACATACACATTTCTATACGAATGTAATTTTGTATGTTAGTACTATGTACCTACGTACGTATGTGAATCACACACACACACACACACACACACACACATTATATACATGTTTTATGTATATATATATACACGTATATATATCATAAGAGCTACAGACAGACTACTTTTCTGCATCTAACTGCGCCCTCTTACAAGTTGTACAAACGACAAACAGTTTTTGTTTTGGTAGATACACGTAATTTAATAGTGTATGTAACCAAAGTCTCTCTCACAGACAGCACCAACATGCAGACATTATACAAATACAGCTGTATCAACATTATACATGTATTAAAATAGCACAAGTCAAGTGTGGTGATGGAGAGTGAGAGAGAAGAGCAACATACACTATACAGGTGTACATTGTGCATGGACTCACAATTACATGGCACTTCAGTCTGTTTTAAGGAGAACGAAACCCAAATACACACATGGACTGTGTGAATGCAGGAATATCAACAGAGCACATTGGTTGATGTTCGAGAAAAATTGGACAATCCGTTTTCTCAAGTTATGAATTTTCAAAGTTTTGATGCTGCTATCACTGGATGTGAAGACTGCAGCAGTTTGTGCCATTAATGCAGGACAATATACGTTATAAAGAAAATATAAAGAGAACTCCACAAAATGTTTTTTTTTTTAAATTTGAAGTACACAATCATCCCCTAAACTTATTAGATGTAAGACTACGTCAAGGTTAATATTCCCCTCTGCTTTCGGAAAGAGGCACGTTAAGTGCTCTTCCATTATGCTGAAAAAGTGAAAACATGTTGCATTTTCTTTATATAGTATTTATGTTATATTGTTGTCCTGCATGACATCATGGACGAGATGTAGCCTTCTCATCCAGAATGGAAGCTACAAGACTTTTAATTCCCAACATTTGAACAAATTGTCATATTTGTTTCCTTCAATTTCAATGACGTGTTCTACTAATATTGCTGCAGTCACTCAAGTCACATACATTGTATATACAATGTATTTGGGTTTCATTCTCTTCCTTTGTGGTAAAGTATGTGCTACACGGCCTAGCATCCACCAGACACACACATCCTCACACACAACTGGTATGCGTGCTGTTACTGTTGTGCACATGGTAGCCTTTCAATGGCACTTTCTCAACTGATGTGTGTAATAACATCCTTCTTGGGGCATATAGGACTTCTTCCTTGTTGGGACTTGACACTACAGAAAATTTGCCATCCCCGCACACTCTTCCTACTCCATTTTCAGTTAGTTATACCCTTACACAAATTCACCCGAGTGTATACAGTACATGTACTTCGACATCGCCACTAAAACTCTGTACATGTACATGTATGTACATGTACTCAAATTCATAGCAAGTAAATAGTACTTACACTTGGCTTCAAAGAAACTTATGGCTCTTTACCATCAGCACATGCAAAGTAATGTGGGTTAGAACAGATGTATATACAATATCAGGTTGTTGTAAGGAAGACATAAACTCAAAAGATCACAAGTAGTCCAATTTCAGATTTGTTTTTCCTTCACATGCAAAATTTTACTTCAGCTGCCATGTGAATGACATATAAATCATAATACAATTACAAACTTGCAATATAACAAACTCTTTTGGACCATAAAATCACGTTACTTTATAAAAATACTGTTACAAAGGGCTCTAGAAAGCAACAAAAAAAAAAATCAAAACTTGGCAAGGTGAGAATTTTGTTGCTGTTGTTTGAACTAGAGTGTCTTACATCAGTGTTCTACAGTGAAGGGTCAACAGTAGTGTGACATGCTGGTTAATCAGAAGAGATGTATCAATGAAGACCTTTGTCTAACTTTCACTGACGAATTCAAAAAGCTATTTAGTGAGTGACCTCTCCTAACATTACAGGTGTACATGCTGTTCTACAAGGAAGTTGCTCAGGCAACGAAGACTTCACAGCCAAAGGTTTGGGGCTGATGTCGTGCTATGTTTAATTTAATGCTCAAATGTTGTCCCCTCCATCACATGAAATGTCTAGCCACTACAATTCAAATTCAACTTGGAATCTGCATGTATTGGCAGCATGCTGACTTTGTCTCTACAGACGAGCATTTTACAAGGATGTAATGCCATGACAATATACAAGCATATATCTTCTCTCACAACCGAGTGAAACTCGTCACAACATGCTATATAACACGGTGCTAAGGTCTGTGCTAAGAATACTAGTAGTGATATGAACTCGGTCAACATATTGCACTCACAAAGCTCAGATGGCTTACTTCTGGAAATCTTCATTGTTACTTTCCCCCCTACAGTAGTGCGTAAGATTAATAAAAGAAAAACAAAACAAAACAACAAGCTTACAGACCATGGTCGATACAGGGAGTTCCTGTTACAATAAGTAAGGTCATAACAAATCTTTGCTACAGTGAAGTAAAAATTATCTTTATATATCTTTTTGTCTGGCTGTAACGAAAGAAAACTGCTGGTCACATGGACTTTGTTTAACAGGAGTCACCAGTATTAACAAACAAGCATGACATCTTTTTGAGGAGGATCAATGCCTCTCTCTTAACCCTTTACACGCCAGGCTGTCAAACTCACACGCACCAGAGTACCATCTTCATGCTTACTAGCTTCTGGATAAGTGTTGCGTGTCTGTTTTCACACAGCTTGCATACAGTCCTCGTCTTTGCCTATTAATGGCAACTGATTGTATTCTACGCAAGACCGACTAAATACTTCCAACAAAGAGGAAACTTCTTGATTTGTCAAAACGAGGACCAAATAACCATGACCATGACCTCATTTTATATCAGGTTTTTCACTATATCACAGTGCAAAACAAAGAAATGTACATAGCTGGGACCTACAAAATTACCATGTTATATTGTTGGAGGGCTCTGTTATATCCAACCTCTTTATAACAAGTTCTACTGTAATAGCATAGCAACCCAGTTTCATTTTTTCATTGGTGTCAACTATTTGTAGTTGATCCTCCGCCCTCAATAAATCTAGCATGGGAGGATGACTACCTTGGCACTGGCTGATAACTCATGCGTATGGGCATATTAATGAGTTTATGCAAAGCTAAAGATTTTAAGGAATTATCCAAACACATGTCATTAAGGAAAATATACAAGTATCACAATTACCCGAACAGTAGTTGCAAAAGACTACTACTAAGAATTGAGTCTTGTGTTAAATATGCTAATCAATTTCTCACTAAAATTATGAAACTTGGGACAATTGACAGTACAATATCTTTCAGCTTTATATAACTTTTCATTGGGCTTTGTAAGCTGACTTAACTAACATCATCACATGGCCCTGCCACAAAAAGAAATAATCACCTTGTATTCTTGCATTGACGACATCATACTTACAAGAGAATGAATGCCAAAATAACTGTATGATGAAGCAAAAATGCTGAATTATACCATTCTACCATTGGTAGAACTCTGTTCTACCACACACTCTACCACACATTGTAAAAAATCTATTCCTAAATCAAAGGATTAGTTATCTTTTTGTTGGTGATAAAACTATAAGAGAGATGTCTCTTACTCCAGTAGATGCAGGTATGTCAGCATTCACATATCAATATCAGAAATGTTCCAAAGCGCCATCCACAAAATGCCTCTGTATTACATGCATCTTGACAACCAACCATAATTCTCAAATCACAACCATTATTATCTTCTGTTGTCTACAAAATATAGAGAATTTGTTTATTTCCCAGCAAGCTTCTAGAAGAATCAGATATAGCTGGCAGCTCTGTAGACCTCTTTTCACGCTAAACACAAAGCCCTCCACAGGTGACTTGCACATAGATGGTTCCTTTGTGATGGGCGGGGCCAGTGAGGTCCCGCTTGCACCATCTATCCTGCATGAATTACTGAAAACGAGGGTAGAACATACACAGTCCATGTTAATCTCAGAGGGTTAATGTCTCCAGTATTGCTACTTATCAATACAAGCTACTTGGGTCTACGGACTTGTTACCTTCAACAGGGTGGATAATACTGTTCTAACACATGCCAAAACAAGATTTCAACACTAAACATTTAATTAACCAATATGACCACAAATTCACTATTTGTACAATTTCCTACTCTTGGCTGCACTGTATAAAAGCTTGATTTTGCTCATGCAAACAGAAATAAGGAAGAATAACCATCTCAACAGTAAACTATTAATAACTTGATCTTCTCCCATTTTACAAGCATATGTGTCTAGTTCTTTGCAATACTCCCCACAAACAATTAAATCACCCCCAGTATTTGCCATAAACTAATCCCCTTCCTATCTAAAAAAAAAAAAAAATCCTGACTTACTGCTCTATACTCCATGACACACTGAAGTCTCCCAGTTCTTCTGTATGTCTGCAGCACGGTCTCTTCTTCCTCAGCCAGCCTCCAGCAGACTTGCAGCCATTACTTAGTCCACATCACAGTATCTGTTGAATTTCAATGACAATGACAGCAAAATTCATCATCAATACTCATTTGGATATTCGGCTAAACATCATGCATTTGTCCCATACCTGAAAAGTGAACGGCAAGTTTGAAAGGCAGCATAATCTGAAGTTATGCCAGCATGTTACTTTATAAAAGGAGACGTTTTGGCTGATACCACCATGGCAGGAATCCACATAAGTTCAAAAAGAAATGTTTCCAGTGACAGGGAGCAGCAAACAATTGATATGTATACACAATTCAGAGAATGGATCAGTTCAGTTCCCCCCCCCCCCCCCCCTTATTGTCATACAAAACTGCCAACAATTCCAACAATTATGCCAAACTGCAGTAAACTAGAAATGTCGCTACAGCGACTGGTTATACCCCCGCCAAACAACATTTCATAAGCTTTGGTCAAAACAACATTTCATAAGCTTTGGTCAAAACAACATTTCATAAGCTTTGGTCAAAAAACTGAGGAAGAAGTTAAATCCGCAAGATCTTTCCTTGATCTTCTGCCATTAATATGACGTTACCATGGCAACATACTTTCGGGTACTGTCGAAAAATGCGTCTTGCACATCTACAACCAAAGGCACACATCTGTACCAAGTTTCATGGAAATTGGGCAAAAAACTGAGGAAGTAGTTTGCAACACAAAATTTTCCATCATTTTGGCTCATAATATGTGAGCTGTTACCATGGCAACATACTTTTTGTCACTGTCAAGAAATGTGTCATGCTGACCTATATCCTAAGACAAACATTCAATATGAATTCCATGAGAATTGGAAGAACACTGATGAAGCAGTTTTGCCATGAAGCATTTTGCCCTATATTTTACCAATAACATGCCGTTACCATGGCAACGCACTTTTTGCCACTGCGGAAATATGTGTCTTGCACATTAACATATTCAGATGAACATCTGTACCTAATTTCATAAAAATTGATCAAAAACTGTGGGAGGAGTTCGCGACGCAAGATTTGTACCCATTTTTGCCCATAATATGCCATTACCATGGCAACGTACTTTTGGGTACTGTCAAAAAATACGTCTTGCACATCTACAACCCAAGGCACACATCTGTGCCAAGTTTTATGGGAATCGGTTGAAAACTGAGGAAGTAGTTCGCGACGCAAGATTTGCAACGGACCGACCGCCCGACCGCCCGACCGCCCGCCCGCCCGCCCGACCGCCCGACCGACCGCTGATTCCTATATACCCCCTTCAAACTTCGTTTGGCGGGGGTATAATGAACAATCACTGGAATGGGGAAAGGGAAAAGAGCAAACCCTTGGCAGGAGAAGTAAATCAAGAAAAGAAAATCTGCAAAAATAGTGAAGGAAGAGTACAACTAGTGAGAGTCAATTCTCCTGATGTAAACTCACCTCCGTGGTTTATTCACTATCAAATTGGGAAGAACGGGTCAGCCAATCTCCAGCACGACATACTGGGTCCACATCTGTCCACAAGTGATACCTGCAAATAAAAGTGAGCCGATTCACTCCCGTAAATGGATAGTAGTACTTCACTCAATCACATTGTGCACCTTACTCAGAGGGACATCACAGGAGGATAATGGTCTACTAACAGACTAAAGTCTGAGTAGGTGTTTATACTCTATGTATAGGATTCTGTTTGAAAAGATTTCCTTAGAAATACTACTCTGAAGTTGAAATAACTTCAAGAATTAATATCTTCCTGCCACTTTGCCGATCCTCCACTGCAGTGAATTTCAAGAAAAATGTGCTTTTAGGTGGTATCTGTGCATTTTAACGAAATCTAAGGACTGTTCCCTACAAGATGCAAAACACAATCTCCAAGACATAAGACAATGCGTTTCTACAGTCTCTTACTACATTCTCAATTTGAACACATGCATACTTGCACACATGTCCGAACTTTCAATGAAAACAGTTCATCTGCATCAACCTACAACTGTACGTCCCATTCGGACTCTTTATGGCAGGCAAGACACTTCAAAAAGATCTGTCTTTAGTCATTTCCATGACTTTTAATACTTCAGCTTCTTGTTTTAACAAGGTTCCCCAGTATCTGCGACAGAACTCCTCTAACCAATCCTGCTCCTTACTCCCATCTTGCATGCTACCCAATTTCTGTGCAATGATACAATCATCTACTACTCCTGACCCCTATATCTAGGCTACTTTTTTCCTTCTGTAATACTAGTACACCATAGCTCTGGCTGATTTGATTCCAAGCAGAGATGGTCTGGTCTCCCCAATTCTACAGAAGGATCCCTGGACACTCCAATATTCCTCCATATTCTGATAAAATGAATATACATGTCTCCCTGATTTGGAGATAATATACTACAGCCTATGGATGTCAACATTTAGCCATCAATATGAGGCAGATTCCACAGAGCAATCGGGAAGATACTTGTGTCTAACGTGCACCTCAATGGGAAAATATAATTTCCAAATCGGGATGATTTCTATATTGTTATCCACCCGTAAAGATATATCACAATTTTCTGGAAGCCTCCTGCAGTGTTAAGGGGACTTGGCAGCTCTGATAGCCCATTATGGTATACTAGCAGCACCCGTGGAAATCCACGGGTCTGAGGGGTTTTATTTTTTTTTTTCTCATAATACGATTTTGCACATTTTTATTGAAGAAATAAAAAGAAAAGTCTTCTCATTCTTTCGTTAATTGTGCTGTCTTCTAAATGACCACCCTTCCCAGAAATTTTATAATACATTTTTGTAGTATATGCCAGGCGATCCGGTCCATTGGTAGGGATCATTCCCGCCACTACTTGCTTTTATTATAGAACTTGAGTTTCGAGGGGTTATTTGCACCCGTTGAAGTCCAACAGTTGTCTTGTTGCCCCTCACCCCTCCCCCCCTCACGCACACACACATTTCCACCTCCGCAGGGCAAAAAACAAAAACATTCAGGGAAAAATTACCAAAAACGCAAATGAGATTCCCCGAAAGTTCTGCCCACAGGTTGTTCCCGTCGAAACGGGAAGATATTAACACTATGACTTTGATTACCCCCTGCTCTTGCATCCACGCGGGCACCGGCGCGGGAATCCACGGCTGGTCTCAAGGCCTCGGTTTGTTGTGTATTTTTTTTTTCATGTTTCTTTTCCCCACGTTATGAGAGAAAAATAAGATATTTTCGTCTTCATAATTTTGCTCCCTCCTTGTTGTTTTTAATCACCAAAACTTGGCTTGATATATCATATTAATATAGAACTACATCTGCTTCAGATTGTATATTATCATAATTAATATTAGGCCTACAATTATTGCTCCTATTATTGTTATTATTATATCATTATTATCATTATCCTTATCATTATTATTATTATCATTATTATTATTATTATCATCATCATCATTGTTATTATTTGGGGAGGGGGAGATCATAGTCATCAGGTTTAATAGGCACCCGTGGGAGTAGGTTCTCACGACCTCGTATTTTTTTCTTTAATATTGTTCCCATGTTATGGAAGGAAGAAGAATATATACATCACTGCATTCGTCTTCATTTGCTCCCTCTTTTTTTTTGTCACCAAAACTTGGTTTGATAGACCATAGAACCACACATTCTATTTCCACTTGCAATTTTAAAAATAGGCGGTCGGCAAAGCGAGGTTTTCCTCTACGTCCGCTCATCTTATGAATATGTATGATTACAGCAGCTCTGCAGTAAACGAATGGACACAGCTGCGCGTGTAATCTGATATGTAAGGGTACGATCGGCAAATATATTTAGCAGCGTCCTAAACAGTCTGCGTACAATGACACCGGACTTGAGAGCAAACGGCGAGCAAACTAAATGACGTACCTGAGCTGCATATAGTATTCTGCAGTTGTGCAAAATACAATTACATAACCAACGTTCGTTGTTTTCATTTGGGGACGCCAATAATGGCGAACTGTACGTAAATGCCCTTGTAGTCCATATCACGCACACACAGATTCGTGTAACCATCGTCAACACATTCAGTACACGTAACAGGCGGAGGCAAAGGTACATCACAGAACTATATACACACAGTGTAGAGTGTGTATAGAGTTCTGCGAGGTACATTGTGTGTGTGCGTGCGCGTCCGCCGGAAGATGTCAGAGATTTCGCTGCACCATCATCTTTAGTATCCCCCAGTGTCTCTGCAAGCTAAAAGATGGAAGATCGAGAAAGCAGGAGGCCAGCGCAGGTTCCGTGAATATTGAAAAGCTCGGCTCTTTCGTCACGCACAAAAATGCATTATGCATTTTGCTAATTAATTTTTCTTTTTCGTCCTCGACGTCGACACGGAGGCGGAGAGGGGACGAAACCCACGCCATTCGATGTAGGATACTCTCCTGCGGCCGACGGCACCGGTCGCAACTGCCCGGAGCCGACGGCTCGGGAGGAGATAGAGAAACCAGCAACGCCGAAATAAAACAGGAAATACATAAGGCCGCGACAACAACAACTTCGAGTATTATAGTATAGGATGTAGTACACAAGTATCTTCCTGGTTCCTCTTTGGAACCTCCCTAGTTTGATGTGTTGAATGGTGGCAACCCTGTGCAAGGGGTCTAATGATACGTTTACATCATGTTCCCGGCGACACGGCAGTCCCGTTTGCCCAAAATGCAGTGCACCGTGAGTAGATGAGATATTATCATGTTGTTTCCCCTTCATATTCTAGTCTTGTTCGTTCCAGTCCTCGCTCCGGTGAACATGTAGTCATCAAATGCCATTCTCACTGCGTCTGGTTAAGCTAGACTACACAATATTTTACGTTGCATCTCACAACAGACCGCCTCAAAGTTTTGTTACTGTCTATTATGTGATGTCACGCTTTGTTGCGTTCACCCCGTTTTATTACAGTCTACAAGATTTCTCATTAGCACCAGGACTGCCGTGGCAAATTTTGACAGTTTAAAAATCTGACATGGCATCAACGGCAATTACAGTCTGTCCATCCCATCCCATTTTCTCACATCCATCCCGATTTGTCCACAGTGGCCTGAAATGGGACTGCTGTGACTGCCGGGAACATGGTGTAATTGCAGCATAACTTGTGTTTAGGTCGTACCTTCAGAGCTCACAGCTGTATGCCATTCAAAGAACACCCTCAGGATGAAACCAGAATGAGGGAAGGCTGAGGGAGGGAAGAATAATAGAACAAAATTAACACAAAACCAACCACAAAACCACGCCAAAATAATGGCATGTAAATTGATGATACACAACCTTGTAAATATGCAGGATCAGAACAAAACAAAAATAAGACAAACTAGATAAAAAATAACACAATACTCACATTCACAAATATAACATCTTTTACTGCAATTTCATATCAATGTAAGGCAAAGTTTGTCATGATATTATGCAAACAAGAGACCCGCGGGTCTAGCGCTCACCTGAGTATCGCAAGTTCACCTTTCACGCAGTCACTAATCTAAATTATTCACAGCTCTACCAAAATTTGACCAGGCATTCTCAAGTAGAAGATGAAAATGTACAATAAGGGCCCAATTTTTTTAAGATTCCTTAATTTGGGGGGATTGGGGCCCCCTGGGGCCCTCTGGGTGGGGCATGGTGCCCATTTTGATAAATTGAGATCCTGACCCCCTAGGGATGCTACCTGCCAAGTTTGACAAAAATCCATCATGAGGTTTTCAGGAAGAAGATGAAAATGTACAATTCAGGCCCCCATTTGGACCCTTCCAACCACCACCCCCCCCCCCCCCCCCCTACCCAAGAGGGGCACCCCTGGATCTCCTATGAACAAACTTGAAACTACAGTCATTAATGTACTCACTCATAGTATTATCTCAGCTCTATATATAACTTCTGATTCTAGAGAAGATTTATAAAGATTCCTTCATTTGGGGGATTTGGGACCCCTGGGGGCCCCCTGGGTGGGGCATGGTGCCCATTTTAACAAATTGAGATCCTAATCCCCTAGGGATGCTACCTGCCAAGTTTGGTGAAAATAGGTCATGGGGTTCTCAAGAAGAAGATAAAAATGTACAATTTAGGCCCCATTAGGACCCCTCCTCACCCCCTCCCCTGGGTCCCAAGGGGGGCACCCCTAATTCTGCCATGAACAAACTTGAAACTACAGTCATCAATGTACTAACTCATAGTATTAACTTAGCTCTATCACTTCTGGTTCTAGAGAAGAAGATTTTTGCAGATATTCCTTAATTTTGGGGGGTTTGGGCCCCCTGGGGGCCCCCTGGGTGGGGCATGGTGCCCATTTTCACAAATTGATTTCCTAACTCCCTAGGGATGCTACCTGCCAAGTTTGGTGAAAATGGGTCATGGGGTTCTCAAGAAGACGATGAAAATGTACAATTTAGGCCCCATTAGAACCCTTCCCCACCCCCCTCCCCTGGGTCCCAAGGGGGGCACCCCTGATTCTGCCATGAACAAACTTGAAACTACAGTCATCAATGTACTAACTCATAGTATTAACTTAGCTCTATCACTTCTGGTTCTAGAGAAGAAGATTTTTACAGATTCCTTAATTTTGGGGGGTTTGGGCCCCCCTGGGGGCCCCCTGGGTGGGGCATGGTGCCCATTTTAACAAATTGAGTTCCTAACCCCCTAGGGATGCTACCTGCCAAGTTTGATGAAAATCGGTCTTGGGGTTTTCAAGAAGAAGATGAAAATGTAAAAAGTTTACGCACGACGCACGACGGACGACGGACGACGCACGACGCACGACGCACGACGCACGACGCACGACGGACGCCGGACGAAGGGCGATCGCAATAGCTCACTTGAGCCTTTGGCTCAGGTGAGCTAATTAAAATAATGCAGTCTAATGGGGAAGAAAGTTCATGATGTCAACTGAATAACCGTCTTCTAAACCAGAGTATGAAAGCAATTGAAACAGCTGCAATTGGAAACCACTAAGCATGAGACATTGTTTCAAGACTGGATCAGAGTAGTGGGCAAATTCAACTGGAGAAAACTGCCCATATCGCAGAACAAATTACACTGTATGTCGGGTTCTGAAGCTATGCATGGTCTTAATTTTCACACGAAAAAAAAATCACTTGTCACTTGCTGTATTTTTCAATAAATGTTACTCTTCTTTTACATGCACTATGTTTGAATCAGCCTTAAATCATTTTGGTTAACTGAGCAGCCGTCTCTGTAGAAGCCTGGTTGAGTTACGGTTGAGAGTACAGAAAAAGACACTAGAGGTAAAGTCTGGAGATTTATACAGCAGATCTCTGTTGAATGGTTGGTCATTTGCTACTCTTGGTACACTTCTGCGCATCAATTCTGTCTTAGCAATACACAATATGAGTCTCAATCAGCTCTGCACAACCTTTCTTTTTAATTCGTATCACCTCTTCTGGTGTATGTTATTTTGCAGCCAATTAATGAATGATGTATCGACATACAACTATCGAAGTATAGATCGCTTTGAATGGTAGTGATGCCTAGTAGTCCATTACATTTCACTCTAGACCACAAAGGAGCAAATGCTATTGCGGAAACTATCGGTACAATTTCCTATCTGTGCATCACTTTGACAGAAGATGCCATTATTAGGAGAACAGACTTCACTAAACGGCTATGCAAGCACTAGTGAGTGTTGGAGAATTGCAGACAAAACCACTTCCTGAGTGAGTTTGTGATGAAAACAAAGTCTCCATCTAGATTCACACAGAAGAAGTCGCGTCTTTCTCATGTCTTATTTTTCTGTGCACATTTTTGAAGAGCAGTACACAAATGTACTGATAAAGAAAAAAAAAATGTCATCTCAAAGCAATATGCTGCATGTTAAGGAAAAGCGAAAGAAGGCCAACTTTTAATATCAATGATTCTAGAAACTTGCAATTACTTCTGTTTGAAACTAACCGAGATGAATTATCGGTAATCATATAATTGACACCGACATACAAAGGTTGTAGGTGCAATTACACATTTGTTGTTCCTTTAATGTGTTCATCTAGTGTATGAGAACATGCAGGATGTCAAATAAATATGATGATTCCACAATAATTATTTTATCCTCAAATGACTATCTACTCTACTCACTCGATCCATTTACGCAATACTGTAGCCAATAGACACACAGGGCATCCGAAAGTACAGAGGATCCCGAGGCACAGAGTAAACCCACCATGCCAACGAGAAAGGCATTTGGAACCCAGTTCCTTTTGTGCTTGCATGATCTACAGGCTATCACATTCTTGGAGTTACCACATCTTAGTTTGTAGAGCATTGCTTGGGGGTTTGTGATGAAATCTTTTGGAAGTAGCTCACAAAAATCATGCTTATTATGGATCCAAACTCTAACCAAGCTCCAGTGACACCAAGTGGCATCAGCGGATGAGGTGAAAATAGGAACTTGTGAGCAGCTGAACGAGATATTTCGGTTCATTCATCTGTTACGTGACTCGTTTCATGCCACCTACAGATATTGTGGCATGATAAACAGCCATTATACATGTGTGTGCTGGTCTAGTCATGACCATTTTCAGAGAGCACTACTGATATTACTAGAGCAGATGAAATTTAAGAACAAGTGGACTTTCGGACCACAGTAGCTGCACGCTTGCAATAAGCAAAGAATACATGTAGACACAGTGTATGTTGTACATGCCGAGTGTCAAAATCAAGATTGTCTTCTGAGAGATAAAAAAATATATTTCCCCAACCATCCCCTCCCCCCCAAGAAAAAGTCTCCAGAGGTTATAAGTGGTGGACATGATAAAACAACGGTAACACAAGTGAATTGTATACTGACAAAAACTGGTATAAAAGAAGGCAATACAGTCATATATTGTACATGAATACCTGGACTCCTGCTGGCGTATATGAAGACTTGGTGAATACAAACCACTCTGGTGAACTTGTCTTCGTTTTTTCTCTTCCTCATCTCCACTCATGAAACTCTGCTGGTGAGCACAGACAAAGGTTGCCTGGCTCATCTTTAACGGTAAGCACAATCCTACAGAGGCTCAAGAGAGAATCAATGCTCGGCGACTGTGTTGGCGAAACTGTGAACAATGCCGGAGTTACATGTAAAAAGACACAGGGTAATTCTGGAGAGACAAAGAGTCGGTATAGAAGGTGCCCCCCCCCCCCCCCCATAGCATCACAGGATTTATCTCCATTCTATTAAATCTGATGGCTTAAACTCAAGAGACTACTATATTGATGGCTGGATAGAACTGCCAAATAGTGAGAGAAAAAAAAAAACCCCAAAACAAAACAAACTAAAAACAAGTCACATGTAATTTTTGTTGAAAGTTTATTTAATCTGCTCCATTTTAAAGGTTGAACAGTCAATTTCATTGGAGCAATTTTTCTTCCCCCCCCCCAGCATCCACTAAAAAAAAAAAGAGGAGAGCATTTTTTTTTTTTTTTTGGGTCTTCACATTTTGCAATTTTGATTTAATTTACTAAAGCAGATGGACAGCTACATTTACAAAATAAGATATCAATATCAGCAAAGAAAGATTAAAAAAAAACTAACATTAATTGAAAAGCTTCAAAGCTTGTGATGGCGTTTGGAAAGTTCTCCAAGATTTATGGTTCGGAATTGCCTCTAGAGACTTTTCTAACTCTAGCTCTTGAATATTACCACTCAGAGCCTAAAGATATTTGTGACAGGTTGAGGACATCGGAATAAACACACATAAATTCACCTTGCTACAAAAATGGCATAATCTATTCCATTTGATTTAATTTTCTTGATCCCAAATTTATGATCCACAGATTGCACCTGTGACAAGGATGATGAAACACTTTTGTTCAGAATATCCCATTCTATTCTTAAAACTTACATTCTCAGCTAAGAAGTCAACCAAAAAAGAAAAAAAAAAGAAGAAGAAAAAACTAGTAGAAAAGGAATACATTACAAATTTCAGTGCTCTATTCTATGAAATAAATCAGAATGTAGTACATCTTAATCATTTGAAATTGAAGCCTTGATCTTACCCACGGCAGTGGATTTACAACCCCCCCCCCCCCCCCGAAAAAAGGCAAAATTAAGAATATCGTAAGTTACATCTGCCCCAATGCACATGATGTACCCTGCTATAAAATGGTAACATCAAGTAAGATTTGCAAGTTTGAGAGATAGCAGAAATAGAACTATAGAAACAACATAGTTGAAATTTAGAGTCATCTGATCTATTATCACACTAGAAATATGGACTTAACATCCTCTCTCAGACAGTGAACAATTCAATAAATATACCAATGTCCAAACTACTAGTATTTTCTTGACTTGAATAATGAGTACATACACTACATGCTGCCTATCACTTTTGATATGGTACCAGCAGAATGCTGACATCACTCGCATTTTGGCCATATGGGTCTTAATTTTAAGTAGTATATGCCCACTCATCTTCAAACAACGATCCAATTACGTGTTGTTTGTTCCAATAGTCTTGATTTAGAAAAAAAAAAAAAAAAAAAAAATAAGAATATTTTTCCGGAATCATGCACACATCACCTTGTTAGACCACTGTAACAAACTAGAGGTTTCTCATGCAACCTTTTCACTAGTACAGGTGTGCAAAACATTGTTATAACCATGTTAACACCCAAGTAATTTGTTATTACCATCAATGTATCCAGAGGTGTGTAAGAGATTCCTCATAGCACCTTTTCTTTTATTTAATACAGCCCACAAGTCTTTCTTTCATATGACATTTAGTTCAGCATTTGAAAGGATTTCAATATTTTGCTCAAATCAGAGCTTTTGGAATTTTGACTTTACATTTCTGAGCACAATGTTATTAAAAAGTTGTATAAAAAGTTTTAAAAAACCCTGTTCATTAGGAACCAAATACACAAATCCTTCTTCTTTATTTCCCTTAAAATGCAGGCTGCATATTGTATATTTACCATTAAATGATAGCATCAATACCATTTTCTTTTCCTGATTTATCTGGACCTTGGTTACATTAAAGTGTTGAAGGGTCATTACTGTACAACTTGCTTTTAAAGCCAGCTAAATTATTCTTTGAAAAAATTTTGCAACTGTTGGTCAAGTGAAAATAACTATAAAAAGGTGACAGAACAGGGGGGTGTTTCATAAAGCTGTTTATAAAGTTACGAACAACTTACGAGCTACTGGTGATCAGTTCTGACATGCTATACTTATCAGAATTTCCATAATTCAGCACAAGAACTGATCACCAGTCACTCGTAAGTCGTTCGTAACTTTACGAACAGCTTTATGAAACACCCCCCAGAGTATTTTTTTTTCCTTTGTGCTAAATTACAAACAATTACTAGTCATGTTCAGGTCTGACCTCAGTATAAACTCTGAAGCATCACTACAATCACATACATCCCCCTACACTTTCCCTCCCCCCCCCCCCCCCCTTGAATAAAGACAACAACAAATGGCATATTTGTGGAAAACTAGTTAGTGCAGGACTAGAAAACTTTACAGGTTTTGAAATCATAAGAAGACATGAAATGACGGTTTCGAGGAAAGAAGGGGCTTGGACAGACAAGAAAAAGGACAGAAATGAACAAGAGCAGAGAAACAAAGACAAGAATTTAGGAACATTCACATAATTATGACGAATGGGAACCATGAGCAACTTACACTCCTTTGCAAAGAAGCAGCTAGGCTTCAAACATGCATAGTCCACAAACACAGACTCGGCTTATAAATTATGTATTTAAAATCACAGATGTTTGGTTTGGCTTTTATTTTCAACTTGAGGACCCTGTAGCCAGCTATTCAAACCACCTGTGCGTGCTTGATGTCTTTCAAGTTTAGAACACTTTGCATTTATCATTTCTTGTTGTGTTGGGCATGTCTCAAGCAAGCCTTTGGGAAAGTTTTCTACTTGGCAGGAAGTTTTTGTCATAAAGGCATGCCTAAATCAAAATGTGCTATAAAATCATTCGGGTTCTGAAGCACAACAAATCGGATGCCTTCAATGTGAAGTCTCTCTCAGTGGCACTCTCCTTCCAAGAGAAATTTTGGAGATGAAGAAAAAGATTCACATTTCATTGAACTACAAACTGTATTTCTATGCAAATTTTGAATCTAGAAATTATTTAGGAAAGTTTAAGAAAAAATTGAGTAATCAATAATGAAATTGTATTTGTAGATTCCTTGTAATGCGCAAATCAAAAGTATTAGGTCCTCTTAAAAAAATCAATATTTCTCCATGATGCCCACATTTGCACATGCTAGTTTTCAATTGTTTAATATGGCATGTGATCTTTCAAATAAAGCACTCCACCCAAGCATGGTCTCATACATTTTTCTATTTCTTTTTTTTTTCCAGTGCATTTTGATTTGCTGCTCCATTTCAAAGCACATACATCCTGCCAGCACATTGAAAGAGAGCAAACTGCTGCGAGAGCACGTTAGTCCCGATTATAAAATGGGTTCAAGAATGTAGCCAATTGGAAGCGCTGAAATGAGTCACGTGTGCGTGCATTAATTTCTCACTAACATGCACGGCCTGACGTCACAATGTTTACACTAGCAGTGCGCACTCAATCAGTTGTTACAAGTGTGTCGCGAGCTACTATACGCACTGTCAATCCTGTAAACAACTTCTAGTTCGGGCTGCCGGCCGGCCTTTCTTGTGTGCATAACATGTGTGGCGTACGTATACTCTTATACGTACAGTACTTATATGTGCGGGATTTCCGAGTGCGACGTGCGTAAATGTTTGGGATGAACATCTTCGGACATCTTGACTCTTGAGGGAGTGCTACATGTAGCTGACTGGTATTGACCCACAAAGGTACGTGAAAAATGCTGTTAGTTTTCGGCCCATTTTATAAAACAAATGATGCACAGGATAATTTTGTGGCGTTAGTGGAGATGCAGCTCACTCTTGGGTATTTACAATGTAGTGCAACATGCACTCGGCTATATCTCCACTAACGCACTCTATTCTGTGCATCATTTGTATATCATAAAATGGGTTCAAGAATGTAGCCAATAGGAAGCGCTGAAATGAGTCATGTGTGCTTTGGTTATTCTAGTCTCATTGCACTGCGTGTTAAATCCTATTGCCGATCGTCTGTGCGTGCGGCGGCTCCTTTGAATTGCATGCATACAGTACGCGCTGTCAATCCAGTAAACAACTTCTAGTTCGGGCTGCCGGCCGGCCGGCCTTTCTTCCCTTGTGCATAACATGTGTGGCGTACGTATACCTGCAGTACTCTTATACATACACTTTGTACAGTACAGTAGACCAAGCGTTGTGGGACCGGACGCGTACATGGAGTCACTTTGAAGGGCAAATCCAACGATTTAGCAGGTTAATTCTCACGCCGTTTTCATGTTGTCTAGTAGGCCTATATGAGGAGTCTATATCAAGTCTTTAAGGTAAAGGGTGCATATTCTATGTAAAATAAGTAAGTTTTCATGCGGGAACTTCAGTGTCCGGAAACCCAACCCCCCATCATACTTATACTGTATGTGCCGGATTTCCGAGTGCGACGTGCGTAAATGTTTGGGACGAACATCTTCGGACGTCTTGACCCACAAAGGTACGTGAAAAACGCTGAAAAATGCTGTTAGTTTTCGAATTTTCGACCCATTTTATAAAACAAATGATGCACAGGATTATTTCGTGGCGTTAGTGGAGGCGTAGCTCACTCTCGGGTATTTACAATGCCTCGTGCATGTGTCACAATTGTAAATACCCTCGAGTGCGCTATACGCCTCCACTAACGCACTCTATCCTGTGCATCATTTGTATATTACTGAATGCTCTCTTTTGTCAAAGCACCTGGGGTACCCCATGTAGTTAAGCAAAGAGCTTATGACCTCTGCCCTGAGCAGTCATTATTTCTCCATCTTTAACACCTCCCTGGTTTGATATTTAAGTATCAACATCATCTTTCTATTTCCCCTATAAAATGGGTCGAGACAATTTTGCAATTTCATTGGTAGAGAGCTGCGCATCAATTTGAGCGGCGGCATATTAAAAAAGTGTCTTTGCGATCACTGACAATAGACATCATTAGCATGCTATCCCGCACTTGACAATCATTAGCGCATTTTATAGCAAAAGATGGCTAGCCCTGCATCCAGTAGTAACAAGATTAGCACAATTAGTAAGTGCTTGCGAACTTTACAAGAGATGGCTCAGCCATGCATCCAGTAATTACTGACGCATGGCTTGCATCTATTGCAAGCTGTAAGGAAATGCACCCAGTAAATTTGCCAAGTGTAGGTAATAATCAGAAATATGATTATATCAATGGATTTCTGGCAAAAGTTTGTCCATTGGTCCATAAAACAAAATATGATGCAAATGGATTTTCATGATGTCGGTAATAATAGTATGCATGCGGCAGTTATAGAACCTTGTCTAGCGCCGAGTGGGTTTAACAATTCCACAGCTATCTTAGGCAAACAACTCCTACAGATGCACTCGGGCCTGTGCATCATTTGCATAGTCGCAGTTATTGGCGCTATAAAAAGCTTTATCACTCTTGCTAGCATATACTTCCATGGAGTCATTATACTGTAATCTTACTGTATGCTTCAATTACTTGCACATGGAATGAGTGTGGAGTTCTATCTTTGAAAATGGTCAATTTGAATCCTTTTTTATTCAATTTCTGAATTTCCACAAGGGAAGTGAAGATAATAATAATCGAACAAATTCCAATGTCTAAGGCCATATCAAGGTCACACTTAAGTGATATCACTTGACTTTCAACTTCTTCCAACAGCTGAATGAAATTTGGTAAAAGCATAGAGAAATTCAAGTTACATGCAAATTCTTTCCACAACTATTCCACTAGTTCCAACACAATGCAGGGCATTACGAAAGATATTTCACCCACTTACCCTTTTAAGATTTTGAGCAAGTACCCCATACTTTTAATCAGGCTAGTATTCATTCATTCTCATCTGCCCAACAGTACATTTTAAATGCCCTGGTCTAATGGGCAAGTGGGTTTGTAGTGCCCTGCAGTTTGACATGACTTGATATCTTCAGACAGGAGAAATTTGTATTTTATGACCTCAATGTCACAATGACGCATCTGATGTAAAGTGCAGAAACTTTTGAAATGAAATTTGTTTTCTTTATCTATTCTTTTCTCATTAATTCATCTTTTATTCCATCTTTTTATCTATTCATTTTCTTTAATGTCTTCATTGACCAACTAGAGTTTGCGATTATCACAAAGTAGGTTTAGCATTACAAATACAATTTTTTTTCCTATGCCATATTTGATAAATTTTGTTACCATCAAAGCCAATTATTTTGTTTTTATCGAGGTGATACAAGTGGCAGGGAAGGCTTATGGAATATTTTTCTACATATTTTGTTTTCCCCTGGGTACAATCATTAAAATGGCAGGAATGTAACAACCCATCCAGTGCAAGGAAACCCATTAGATATATCAGAATGCCTATGAATCATTTGTTCAATAAATCATTAAAGAAAAAAAAATTATAATTAAATAACTGTTCACAGTATCAGTGTCAACACAGTGTTGAGTGCTGCTTCATATATTAATGTAGGCCATCCAATAGCTGATTTACAATTTGACAAAGCAATATAACCAACTCATTGCATTTCATTCAGTCATCTTTTCTTATTTTGGACCTCCCCCATTCCCTTCCAGTTATGGCAGACACAACTAAATGTTTGCTTCTTTTTAAAAAAAAAATCAATGTTTATTGAACATTGGCATTGCATTCATGTTGTGGATTATCAGTAATGGTATACAATTTTGCCACTGATCGGTTGGTTCTCAGGAAAAACATAGAGCTTCTTATTCATAACCACTATTTCAGCTTCTTTATGACTGCCCAGCATTCCTGTCAATAATCATAAAGTTTTCATATTGATTCTTCTTTTCCCTGCTACAGGGCTGCAGCACCTGTGGAAAGAAATGCTGTGAATAAAATGTCATCAATACAAGTGAAATGTTCAAAATGGATGTTGAAAAAAGAAAAAGAAAAACGGAAAATCACTGAAGTTTATTCAAAGAGCTGTCGGCTGGTCCAACATGTGTCAGGATCTTTTCAAAAACACAAAGCATGTTGTAGTTGCAATTTCCATGACTCACGTAGGCAACTCCCTGCCCCAAAGCGCAGCAGTAAACACACTAAGGGTTAATTTTCTTCAAGTACTCGGCTTTGCCCATTTTTGGCAGGAAAAAAGGTGATTTAGCTTCACACTGAATATGTTATGAGTGTAACATTCCCACGGTTAACTCGATAAGAGTACTACATGTAGCACACTCTTTAGTGTAATTCTACAGATCTATGAATAAAGAAGGTTTATAATTGGGAAGATCACTACATGCAGGGGAAGCAGTGCATTCTTTCACTGTCTCAATGACTTTACAAACAGAAATTCTGCTGCTGAGATAACAAATGTACACAATGAAATATCAAAGCAATACAGATTGCTCTCATTAACTGTCAAAGTATTATGTTGCAGTTAATGTGTACATTCTCTTCAACGTTTTTACCAGCTTCATCTGGTACCTATATCTGCTTCTCCGAGGATATTTCACTGCAATCACATCATCTGGGGATCCTCAGGCAGGTCGCAGTTCTTGGCAGTCAGGATTACATAGAGTATTTCTTTTTTCAGTATTTCCAGTTCCTGACATGACTACTGAAAAAGTAGATATTTTGCTGTGTTGAAATGAGCGTACCACAAGCTAGCGCGAAAATACAAGCAGGCGAATATTTTTGCTTGCTATATAATGTATCACTATTAAATATCTTGGATTCCGCGCAATTAAAAACACAAGAAATTCATCTTATCAGCCCAGCATAAAAAATTAACAAACTCGACAGAAATAACTACTTTTACAGTATGCCAATTCATTTAAGCTCCACATGAACATTGGCTAAAAGTCAGCCTTGTTCCATTACTTTAGGTACATTTGTATGACAGCAAAATGGAAGCCCAACATATTATTTTCTTGGCCCCCATATTTTTTCTCGTGAAGACTGAGGCTTAAAGATATATTCTTGTTCAAACATGTTTTCCAATCTTTACTTGCCTCACTAAGGCCAGTGTTATGAACTACAATCTCATGTCTCAGCCAGTGCCAAAAAACTCACTGGTTGCAGTTGTATTTCCATGGTAGTGGTACTCCAATAACATCCAAGGCCCATGTAATACCTGATACAATGTTATTTCCAGCACAACTCTTTAGAAAGTCATGTTCGGATGACCATGAAGAGGCAAATCATTTCACGGCATGCTAAAAGAAATACATAACAAACAGAGAACAAAAATACAAACTTCCCCCTCCCACCAAAATCATCTTTGTGTTAAAAGTCAGCATATATTTTTTTCCACATCTTTGAAAAGTCTTTCAAGGGTTCAACATTGGCATTAGCCTGAAGCCACTAGATATTGAGGTCGAGTCCCCAAATTTCCAAAAGGGTTATGTTTTGGTGGCCCAATTGTGCAACTAAGACTTACATGGATTGTGATGCCTCCTTTTATTTCTGGCTGATCATATCTTTTTCGGGCCACCAAAATTTCAAATTTAAACATTGAAGTGTCAAACCCTGTCTTTTTCAGAGGTATAGAAAAGAAATTATTTGAACTTCAATATGCAGCTCACGGATTAGAAAAATCTAATACATTTCCCTTTTGACAGGTATCACTTCAAATTTCAGGGTTTCTCATTATCCATGAAGAGCCATTTAACTCCTGTGAAAAGAAAGAAAAAAAAAATGTTTCTCTGTTGTGATAAAACAGAAGCACACCTGTATAAAGGCAAGGCACATTATCATTTGAAAGCATTAACACAGTAATACAGAACCTTCAGTGACAGCAACACTAATATAATTTACAATAAGATGAATGCAATATTGCAATGCAAAGTATCTGCCAACGACAGTGTGCATTACAATGTACATACAGCCAGTGCACATGTTGGACTGTGATCCTTTTGCAATTCTTTCAATATGTCCCGGCATTCAGTCACTTAAAGTGCTTTTCAAATATCATATGACGCAGAATGTGACAGCATGCACGTAGCACTTCTATTGTTAACTTGAGACTATGACAATTCCAGCATTATGGACACTCCTGTACACAGTCGTCACACTGACTCGAGGAAGCCTGGGGTATCTCTTTTTAAAGCAAGCAGTGCTGTTGTGTCCATCAAATGACAAGCTCCCTACATCAGTTGATGAAGATCAGTTGTATGTAAACCAGGAGATAACAGAGTCAAATCTTTCCTATTATTTATTATTGATGATATTTAAGAAGACCAGTCTAAAGAATGCAACAAAATAAGAAACATGTGGGTGAAGGATATGCAAGTTTTCATGTGGGCTTTTTGCCCTCTTTATAGTTAGACTTGCCCATTACAATACACATCAAAAAAAATTGATCTTCGAGACGTAAAAGTGGCACTGGCACCCTTTGGGGTGGAGGCATAAAAAAGGCAGTTTACATCCATAGTAAGTAAGAAGGGGTTAATTGATGGGCCTTTGTATAGCTCTGCTAAACAAAACACCAATGTGCACCACCATTAAACATGAAAGTCTCAGTGACCTTCCCTCAGCTGAAGAACATAAACTTACACTGTCACTGGATTCACACACTGACTTCTCATGACTTACATCCCCTTTGCTTTCCTCAGAGCTTTTTGCTCATCAGTCACTCGTCTCGGAAGCAAAGTTTTTTTCCTTTTTTTTTTTGTCTTCTTCCGGTCACCCATTGAAGCATATCGGATCACAATCCCATGAATCTGATTTGTGATGGTCAACTATCATATCTGTGTGAGCCATGTCGGGTGCAATCCAATGAGGCAAGGTCGTCCAATGAAGGAACTAAGCCAGAGATTTGACCATACTGTGCCATTTCAGATAAATATTGAGTCAGTCCAATAAGTGCCGAGTCAGTGTCATATGAGAGTCAAGTCAGTTTCAGATGAGTGTCAAGTCAGCGTCGGATAAGAGTCCGACATATTGTGTCAGATTTGTGTTGAGCGGCTATCGGGCATATCCTGCAGACATCTCATGACAGCATGTTGAGTGTCTTGACAGTCGTGCGACAGATTGTAGCTCAGGTCTAGGTTTTAGGGCTTTCCTGGCATTGGTGAGCCTTGGTGCGAGTCTCTGGATCTTGTCAGCTCAGTTTCGTGGAACTCATTGGAACGCTGGTAATTTTTTTTTCAGTTTGGGAATCAGATAAGCCTCTTTCTCCAATGGTCAGTCAAAGGGAGCTTTACCATGTGGTCACTTATTCAGAAGATGTTCGGAGTAGATTGTTCCCTCTGTTCATCCTTTCCCTTCACTGTCATTTTATCAACACATTAACTTCTTTCAATATTCAGTTAATTTTACTGACAGATGACAGTACTTCGTAGCTGCTCAAGCAAACTATACATTTTCTTTGTTGCGCAACCAAGTCAGGTGGAAAGCAAGGTCCAGGCTTGGTAACAAGCAGATTGTTCCTACAGTCAAGCTTCATCTGTGGGCAACTACAATTTGTAGTTTTCTAAATATCAGGGAAAAGATTACAAACACCTCATATGGTCACTTTGCTGACCACATGGAAGTCCTAATTCTCCCATCACTGTAGAAATGAAAGTTAGGCAATAAATGACTCTCTCAAGTTGATAGTAATATGTGAAATGTTCCCATTTCTCATTGGCTATTTTGTTAGTTCGGGCTGACCATTGGCATGTGCTACAATGTCATTAAAAAGCATCTCCTGATGACAATTGTAGGTCTTGCAGGAGAAAGCAACCTTTCTTTGAAACATATCTGAAAAAAAATATCCTCTCTTGGCAGACCTTCTGTAAGCACCTGGAGTGCTCAGTAACAGCAGACACATATCTCACTTGGGACTTTGCGAAGTAGTTGCGAAGAAGTGAAACAATCATAAATTTTGAGAATGTTCACTGTAAGGTGCTGTACACAAGTTATCATGCTGGGATCCAGCCCTGAAAGCAGACTATCAATTTACGTGCAGCTCCTCCGGTGGACAGGTGGATGTCAGCTACTTGCAGCAATCAGTTAAAATACATGTACCTGTAGTTCAACATTCTTATTGGGATATAAAAAAGGAACATCAAAAATTAAACAGACAAGACACATGCACCTACTCACGCTCACACACAACAACTCACATACATGAGAAAAAAAATGTACACATGCAAATACTGGATAACTTTTAGTTTCCACAAGATTAATTTTTTTGAGTGGAATAAAATCTGAGCAGCAATGAGCCAATTCAGACAGATTCTTTTTCTGCCTACTTCTTACAAACCACACAGGAAAGCGCATGTACTGGACTAAGCAATACATGAACTTGCAATGCCCATTCTTTGCCATAACATGACTTTCTAATGAGCTGTAATGATATTTATTGGGGTATTTCCATCACAGAATAATATCAAGTATGTAGAAATATTTTGCTTTCACTGAGAATAGGCCATTTATTAACCCAATTCAAAATTCGTGCAAATTTAGCAGCAGCTAGCAGCAGCTAGCAGCAGCTAGCAATACAATCAGTGAGAGTAAAGGAAAAAAAAAAAAACCAAACTCATACAAAGGCAGTTCAGACAAAGGTAGTCCTTTACAATAACTCTACTTGTCTATTGTTTTGCATCAATAAAATTGTGTTTTATTCCAAATTTATTTTATTCTAAATTGCTGCATCAAAAAATTCAAACATTTTGTCCAGAGAGGGAGAATAGTCATGTTTTTT
Source organism: Diadema antillarum (assembly GCF_040938485.1). Lineage (NCBI taxonomy): Eukaryota > Metazoa > Echinodermata > Echinoidea > Diadematoida > Diadematidae > Diadema > Diadema antillarum. Next base: position 249,932 of record NW_027271161.1, on the reverse strand, counting down.
AAACAAGTGAGAATTTTGTTTCAAAAACACACATTCTTTACTTCAGATGTCATTGCAAGGGGGAAAAAAAAGAAGAAAAAACAAAAAGCATGACTGCACTTAAAAAGCAAAGTGATTGTCATGCTTATAAATTGAGACCCATGACACAATGCAAAAGAAAAAGAATGTTGATCCAACCACTGGTGTATGTCATACAAATCAAATGATCAACAGCTTGAATTTAATCCACCATTACTTTTAAAAAGATCATTTGATAATGAAGAAATGCTATTTCAGCTTATGAACATCTGTGTCTATGAATGTATAATCAGCATTTTAGTATAAAATGTACTGGAAAACCGCAATTTACTTGGATTAAGTCATTCTTACTTCACCTTTAATAATCTTGTTGACGTACTGGTAAGCATGGTATCACTTACATCCAGTGACAAATTAATCCCAAAGACAGGACTTCACCATATTCTTTCCATGGATGAGGTTATAAGAAAATTCGAGTAAGCATAGTTCCAGTGTCAAGCACATCACAGACTGTCAAATAATTATCACCATCTGCACATCTGATACATACACTTATGCATGCAGAGTCAGCTCAACTGATAAGAATTCCAGTTTGGTAGAGCACATTAATCCCTGTTGAAGAACAGTAGACTCTTATTTGAAGAAATTAATTGCTGCCAGTAAAGACTTATACCATGGTTTGAAAAACTAGATACAAAACTAAGCATGATCTCCGGAGGAAAAAACAATAACTTTGTTATGTAGAGTTAATCGCATCAGTGTTCATGGTCACAAGAGTCCACTGTATGATGCAAGTTATTTATTTATTGGAGAGTGAAACAGGTGGATTCACACTCAATCTCTGTTTAGGTAAATAAGCTGCTCTATCAGTAATGAGTTGGGATCACAGAAAAACTGTGATTTCTCTGTCCACACAAGCAAAGATAAAAATGATGTTCAAATATATTCCAGGGCAAAAGTTCAGCTATGAAGACAGTATTCACTTGAAGACACCTGCAACACACTATTGCCATTAAGCTGGAGGTGTATCATTGAGGCCTCATTTTCAGCATACTTACCATCAAGAAGAGCTGACAAAAAATAACTTATCTTAACAATATCTCCATGGTGAAAGTATCGAGGAAATGGATTGTCCAGGAAAAAAAAAGAAAATCTGCCAAAACTCCAGCAAGAAATGACCTGGTGAAAGAAAATCTGGTTAGGAACAGGTAGATATCTATTTCTAACTGAAAACCTACATAAATAAGGCCTGCCAAAGGCACCTGCTTTTCATCAGCATGGTTGGACAGGCTTTGAGTAGAATACTACAACAGTGTTTTCAACTTGTCTTGGGCTAGATCTTTTCAGCTTTCTAAAAATTGCTATTATTCAAGGTGAAAACACTCTAGATATCATGTTCAGAAGTCATGCTAAGATGTCAAATTGCTCCTGCTTCTGCCCATGTAGAAAACTGAATATAATGAATTGAGTTTCCAACTTTGATCAACCTTTGAGCCTGAAATTTGAAGTGTCTAAACCCTATCTTTATAAGTAATGATTTGGTATAACATGGTTTATTCTGAGTGAGATTTGCTATGCAATTCATACGTCAGCACCTACATTGTATAACTCTTCCAAAGACCATGTCCACAAAATGCTACGAATATGGTACTCAGGGCAATATATACTGGGATTTTTTTTTTTTAATTATAGCAAAAAGTGTCAATAAACAAATAATTGAATGAATACACATTGTAACCATTTGCTCATTACTACTATTTCCAACAAAGCTTTCCCCCTTATGAACTTAAAGCTCATTATCAATTAGCAAAAACACATCCCTTGTAGAACACTGAAACGTTCAAAAGGTGCAAGGCTTGCACCTTGATTTTATACTATAATGAAGACTACAACAGAATTTGGCAGTTGTAATAGCCGACGTTTTGACCATTTCACTGTCTGCTCTACGACAAACTTTATTTCAGGGGCTAATATCTAGATGTATCAATGTTGCATACAGGGTCAATTTCCATAAATGCCTCCAACCCTCCTTATATCCTGTAAAATAGCTTTATATCTGCTGCCAGTCTTTCTATTCTTTTTTTTTTAACTGCTTCCCAACGCTAATTGTACATAATGTAGCATCTTTGTAGGGTCTTTTTGAGCTCTTGCAAAATATCTTACATTTAAATATAGAAAAAAACATCCTTCAAAGTATCAAATGGCTATTTTGATTCAGGCAGACAAAAGCTACATCACAATTTTGATGCCACCTTCATTTGAACTTACTTGTAGTAAGTTTTGACAGAGTCAATGCATTAGCATGTTCTACAAAATCTGAATTGTGGTATCAAAATATTCCAGATTTTGCCTGTCATCATTAACGAAATTGGGGTAGGGGTGGGGGAAACCTCCCACCCAATATGTAAAACATCCACATTTCACTGTGCACGCTTATTGGGAGAATTAATGTCAAGGGATCTCCTGCCCCCAAATACTACATTTTAACATTTAACCATATATCCATACTTTTTAGGAACGAGCAATCAATGTGAAGGTACCTCCTAGTCCCAGCAAATTCTATATCAGTTTTACAGTTCATGCATGTCAAATGCTCAACAATGAAAAAAAATCAAAACAAAAACAAAACTGGTCTTTAAAAGGCCCATAACTTCTAATAAATCAGATGCATCTTTTTTTTTTTGCAACATTAACAAGCTTTCTCTTTATAAGGTTTTTTATAATCATTAAAAGAGAAGTTGACCACAGATATCTTCCCTATTCCCCTTTACCCAAATCTAACAAAGTAAAAAATATATATATATAATAACAATAATTAAGACAAAAAAAAGAAAGAAAGAAAGAAAGAAAGAAAGAAAGAAAAGGAAACATAAGTTATAACCCCTCCCTCTGTCATAATTTCCAGACACTGGAAAAAACATGGACCTTTTTTTTTTTTTAATTTCATTATTTCTTTCTCTCTTTTATTCTTCATTACATGAAGATACAGGAAATGGCAAAGAAGCTAGCATTGAATGCCAAAAGAAAATGGACCATCTTTACTTTAAGCAAAAATTGATAAGATCTTTTCTACCAGGCATACTAAAAACACCCTCGGATTCATTTCAAATTTCTGAATGCCTAAAAATTTTCCAGTACGTGTACTGTGAGGAAGTCAGCATTTATACTTAAAAAGTATTCATCAGAACAGCTTAATATTAAAGAAGAAGTCCAAAAAGAGAGGGAAAAAAAAGAAGAAAAGAAAAACATTCAGATCAAATCATCCTGCATCCAACAAAATGTTTCTACAAGTTTATCTTTCATACACTGCAAACAAAAGACAAATTCAGACAGTTCACAATGCTCATCTTGCCTCAGAACCGCATTTTCTTTCATTCAGGGGTCAATCTTACTCTTCCTCTCGCTTTACTGGTTCCTTCATTAATAAGCCAGTTCGTAATTAGCTCATGTACACATTGGTACAAATGACCTTTCTTTTCTCATTTGGTTAGGCACTTCACTGTTTTCAAAGCGACATAATGCATAAGCTTGCGCGACGTAACAATTTATGGAATTCATGTTCAAACAAAGAAAGAACTTGCGTGTAGATCAGGTGATTGGAATACCCCATCAGTTGACAATTTAGCAGGCATCCATTTCATTGTTTTTTATTGAATGCAATAACGGCATATTTCTTTTTATATTGCGAAATATCATTCTTGCTGTCAGGTGGATGTGCTGGCAAGCACCATTTAGATAAGGATCACATGAATAATCATCGCGTTACAGATGCTTATCTCAGTGAATTTACAAACCAAAATGCTTGTTGGTACAAAATGACCCTTTTCTACTCATGCGCACAGTAGAATTACGAACTGGTCTATTCCCTCAAAACTTGTAGAAACAGCCTGCGCATGTCATAGTATCACCTGATTTGTGTATACATTTTGTGTTTGTGTGTGTGTGTGTGCGTGTGTGTTTGTGAATATATGTGAGTGCATAAACATTCTTATGCTTACAATATCCTGTGTTTCATACAAAAAGCCAAATGGTATCACATCCAGAGCTATGCAATATTTTCTTGAGAAACTTTTGCTGAGAAAACTCAAACTTTGCAGCAGTTCTAACCATAGGTAATAAACAGCCAATAATTGCAAGTACACTGATTGAGGAGCTTGTTGGATGCATGCAATCAAAGCCTGTCAAGTATTAGCCTTACACACACTCAAATACTGTAAAATATCAATGCTCACCAATGATGTCACTAGTGGTCACAATAATGAAATAGATGACTTTACATCAAGTTGTCTATGCTCAAGTGTGCACACATTCAAGACACCCACTCAGCACTCACAACACCTACATGTATTCTGCCGCTCACAGGCCCAAATCACCACTTTTCTTTCACTTCTGCATGCAAAATACTACTTGTACTAACCCTGGTCTTGAATATTGTATTAAACAGAAGGGCAATCTCACTCAGGCAAGGTCTATGTACCGTATGGTTGTAATGAGCCATTAGCAAGAGCTCCGTTAAATAAAGGATCCATACTAGAGCTCTAAACCTGTGGCAAATTTTGAGGAAAATGCTTCCACGGTAGTTTGAGAAACAAATTGTGCAATATTGACGATCACCCACGTCTTGTCCCGGCTTTCTCCAAGGAATAATGTATCCAGTGCAGATTTTAACAGAACTCCCAAGCGCAACTTCTACACATGTTAAACGCTCTTCAATACTGCGCCACATTTATTTATATATTAGCAATAAAACTCCAGCAAAAATTCACAGGTGTAAATTGCCGAAATAGATGTTAGAAGGTGTGGATTGCAAATACGCACAAGTTACTTTGGTTAGTAGAGCATGCCATACTGGGAAGGACACGTCAAGAAAAATCTGAATGCTGAAGACGAGTTGATTTCCTGATTCACAATTATCGAGCGATACAGGCTACTATTGCTAGCAATTATCTAACAATAGGAACTTCTATCAAAACACTGAGGAGAGAATTCTGTTCATCAACCGATTTTACAGGAGAGGTGAACACAGCTGAGTGAAGGAGTTCTACATAATGGGGAAAACGTTCAAACGTTCAACTGACACAAGCTAAACTTTTTTCCTTTAAAATGTTCAATTCAATAGTCCATTGTCTGTTCTCAAATATAGCAAACTTATTAAAAATGCTGGAAAAAAAGTCTACTATCTGATAATGTCATCAAACACATGAAATTTGCCTGGTATTATCCACACAGACTCCCAGAATCTGAAAAGAAAGCATTGAGAGAGCAAGGAGTTACAGACCGATTATCACCAGAATTAAGTTCCCATGCAGAATGGAGAAACTACATGATTTCACCTAGCTTCTGGTATATTGATGGCAGGAGCAAATTTGGACGTTATTTCTCTCTCTCTCTCTTACAACAGAGGGAAAAATATGCACCTAATGTCAGACGAATGGGAGCTGCAGTTTCCTGCAATAGACTATTCAAATGGCAAAAAAATGTTTTCTGTTTAGGACAAAAGGGTGCTTTGCCACACATAGCTGCAACTTGCTGTATGCGATGACAAACTGTGTAAAACACAAGTATTATGGCATCCAAGATCCCTTTGCCAAGAATGTTGTGCGATACTGTGCAATTATTTGTCCTTCTTCCAGTATACATCAGCATACCCTCACCTCACTCTGTCATTATACCCCCTCCACCCCCCCCCCCCCCCCCCCCCCCCCCCTTCGGCTTTAAGATTAGCCAGCAAAGCAGTCCACGGATTTTTCAAGTCTTACTCAACTCAACTCCAGCAGGTTTAAGAGCAAATGATACAAAGGAAAGGAATATGGATACTACTGCAGAGGAAATGATAAAAGCAAATACACTCAGATACTGTTTTTCTCTAATAACAAACACGATTCACCATTTTAATGACATTTTTTCTTCCACAAGTCACATCACAATTCTTTTTGATACTGCCCTATGTTCTAATCCTTTATCACTACAAGCAACCTTGTGATATAAAATGTTACAGACTTTGTTTTCAATTATGGGTAAAAGGAAAGCTAAGTATTTTTTTAAATTTTTGTCTTTAATTAAATAAAACATAACGCTCAGTAACTTCCAAGTCAACGGTTCAAAAACATTCAACATACACAAGAATGCATGCTCTCTGTCTCAAGAGCTATTTGGCTATTCTGAATTAAGGAGTGCTTAAAATTCTTGAGTATGCTGCTGTTAACGTGGAAAGATTAGTAACAAGATCCATCCCTCCCCCTCCCCCCCCCCCCCAGCAAACTTGCTATTATACAACAGATATATATATATACAGCGCCTTGAATATGATTATAGTTAAATTGTGTATTAAACAAAGCTTTTTCACAGCGAGAATTCAGGCTTGCAAGTGACCTGGCTTTCACTATTATCCTCTAAAGCCGATAGTATCTCAAATATCAACACATCCTGACAAACAAACCTAAACCTACAATGTATACACATATTTAGTAAGAATGTCTAAGTAAACGGATCATAGATGAACACATGATTACAATTTAAATGAATCAATACTATGTACAATTTTTCAAAGAGTGCTTCAACATTTCCAAAAATAAAACAATGAACGTGAATGAACCCCAGTAACTACAAATACTGAATGCCAAGTAAAGCATCAAACATTAAAAGCACATCATCCCTTTTGTCTACCCATGGACTTCTGTTATTGACACTTTCCATACACAGCTTCTTGGCAGGTAAAAACAACCTCTGCTACAGAAAACGGCTTGGGAAGAAACAACAAACAGCTGTGCGAGATAAAACTGAAGAGCAGAAAATGACCCCCCCCCCCCCCAACTGCAAAGCAAAATGCCTGTGGTGGCATTGAAGAAGACACATTTGTGTAAGTTCTCACATGTGCGAATATTTGCAATGCTACTATAACGCCTCTCAAGGTTTGGTAATCTTCTTGTGGCTGGTGAGAATTTAGAAACGGCGCATGCGCTTGTTCATGTAGTCATCCCGACGGTCCATCCTGCCTCGCTCCACGCGGTCGATGTCTCTGCGTTCCACAGGCATTCGGCCTCCTCTGGCATCATCCATCTGAGGTCGGTTTGGTCCCCTGCTGCCGTAGGTAGCCGGTCCTCCCATGTTGGGGCCTGGGCCCTGATTGGGGCCTCCTGGGCCGCGCTGGTTTGGGCCACGTCCCCCCTGAGGGCCGCGACCTCCCTGACTGACTGGGGTGCCTTGCTGGCTCCCTGGGGCGCTGCCGAGTACTCCAGCTCCAGATCCAGGACCCCCCTGGCCGCCAGCACCTCCCCCTCCCATGGGGCCTCCCTGGTTTGGCCCGCGATTCTGACCATTGTTGAATCCACCGCCTGGTGGCTGATCAAATCTACTCTGGCGCTGTAAGTTGTATATTCATTCCAGCAGTCAATAGAGTTTTTTGTTTTTTGTTTTTTTAAAATCATTTTCATCATTAATTGTGTGCATGATATTGTTGGACAGAATATGCAGTTTGTGTTTGAATTCACGCAAGCAACGTAGTAGAATAAACCCATGGTAAGTTACACGTTACATAGATATGATACGCAAGGCACGTTCCATCGTCAAACAGGAGTCAAAGGATTGTGTACAAATAGGGGCATCAGATCAATTCAGTGTTGTTCCATTGCAGGCATCAAATGAGTCATCGGCATAACAGTGAGGACACATGGGAAAGAGACAAAGGTAAGGCAATCATTAGCATACACATCAACACCTATCAGGTTCGAATCTTGATTTATAGGGGTAAGAAAGTGGCACTTGATGATACGTTTGTGGCATGTATGCTTTCTTGCACTTGGCTGTCCAGTCTAGCACATTTCATAGTCTCATATGAGTGGGACTCAAGACAGACCACAAGAGATAGTAGTAGATGCCAGCAAACCAGTGAATACCACCACAAAGTGAGCCCTCCGACAACTATTTGCAACGACAAATGCTTATTTCACGCTATTCTGACATAGCAACCCTTTGATAGGCAATATCAAATCCAATTTGTTTCCACCAGAGTTTACTTCATACTAACAAAACAGACAGAAGAAAAAGAGAAACCCTACCAATAATACGGCAGTTTTGTTGAATAGCGAGATTTTTTTAGCAGTTACCACGTTTAAACCTACTTCATTAGACCAAAATCTGGGAAAGGGGGGGGGGGGGAGGGGTAGACACTCCATGAAAAAATGGGATCTATCATCACCATGAAGTTCACCTTTCCAATGACATGCATATTGCAACACTCGCCTATGATCATCAACTGTGTCTACATGTCAAGAAATCTATGAGCAAAGCAAAGAGATTGTCTGAAATTTTCCTTCTTATTACTCTGACTACCAATGGTGACTCAAACATATTTAGCATTATTCCTGTAATCATACGGTTTACTGAACTTTAACTTTAACTCACACCTAATTCATTCTTTACTTTCCCTTTTCTATTAGGCAGGAACCTGCAAATTCTATGGTTGTAGATCCTTATCGTCATGAAGTGACTTTGTAAGTTCAATTCTCTGATCAGTCCAATGACGTAAGTAAACCATTGGATACTGTCAGAAATACAGGGCCTACATTCTACAATAAAGACAGAGTGTGTATTGTGAGATGACATTTCTTATTTAAAAAAAAAAATGAAAAAAAAAATAGTTTTTGCTAGACAGGATCTCCCTCCTTGCATTTGGCTTTCAAAAAGGTACACACTGGTCTAAAAACAGAGCACAGCCAGAACAGTAGTTTTAATGGCTTTCAAATCCACATTCATGGACCAACTACATGTAGTACACAATTTTTCTCCCTCCCAACCCCCCCCCCCCAAAAAAAAAAACATTTAAAAAGAAAACACCAATTAACAATAGTGTTATCACATCATGTCACCAAAACACAAATCTCATGCCTGCCTGAATAAACATTTGGGCATGGGCTTCATACTTTAAAACATGGAACTACAAAGTCATTTTACTTGCCAAATAGTAAATTCTAGCTGCCCTAAAGGTCAAGCAGCACAAGATTTTTTACAACTTGTACAGGCAAATAACCCCATGAATGCAATGTAACAGAAAGCATATTCACTCGGGTACCCTTGGGCATTGTAGGAATACAAAAAAAAAAAGAGAAAGAAATGTCACGAACATCCACTTCCCACGTGGTTCATCAGTAAATGTTTCAATTCCCTGTGATCCCAGTAGGACCAGTAAGAGACCCTACGCAACTGCAAGAGGTCTGGCATTAGATTCAATTATGACCACTCTTCCTTCACAGCAACATGCCCTATATATTTTTAATCAAACCAACACCTCATAATTGTAATCTGGCAGATCATACGCAGACAAAGGGACAGCATCCCAAAATTCACTTGAAAGGACAAATATTTTATTTGTAAGAATATTTCTGGAAGTTTCAAGACACAAGGGGAAAAAAAATCACAGTGAAGCAAGCCTGTCAGAAGGAACAACTATTTGTGACTTGGTGCATCTCAACATAAACTTACAGGAACAGGCCAAGTGTGAAGCATTTTGAGAAACAAAATACATCCTATTCCTGGAAAGTGCCACTTTCAGAGTTTTAAGGAGAAATCACAAAAATATGTCAAAATATGTCAAAATACCCCTGCACTATATAAATATACACTGATGAGGTCAAAGAACTACAGCGCTGCAGGCAATCATGGTTGGAACGTGGTATTACAGCGCAGCACACATGTAGGATACAAAAGCAAAATGAACAAGCAGCACAAATCTGCCATGGCAGATACTCCAGAGGCATGAGCCCACACATTTACTTTGCACATTACTGCGTATACAAAAGTAATGTACAAGCACATGTGTATGTAATGCTACTAATAGTTCCATAAGGTTTTTACCTATGACCAACCAGAGCTGGCCACAAGTTTTGAATTGTCACACATATCTTACAATCAGATAAACAGGATTACAATTCATGTTTTTGTTTTAGGTTTTTTAGTGTTTTTTTGTTTTTTTGGAAATAGCAGCAGTAAGTATGATTTCCATCTGAGAAAGACGGCAAAGGCTGGCTATCCAGTCCTTTCACATTTTCTCTTAACACCCATCTATCATTTTTTAATATAAAACAACAAAATCAAACCTATATCAATGAGTTTCAACATTTAGGAATGAGGGGGAAAAAAAGATGGTTTGAACTCAATACGTTTCTTTCATGAATGCAAGACATTCATTCACTCAAAACTTCAATGAAAATACAATGATCACCAGCAGACCAAGAAATATGCTCTGAATTACACCAATTGACACAGTAAAACAGATGCATATCTCTAGCAATTGAGATGCAGAAAGGTGAACTTTCCTAAACTTTAGTTTATAAACATGATTCTACACTGAAATCTGAGAGCACGATCATGTAGATGGTAAAATCCATGTACACGAGCACCATGCATTCATATCAGCTCTAACGTAGTACATGGAAATGGTATGTCATGGTTTAATAAAACTGTTGATATGCAAAACATCTTTCAAAACTGATGCATACCATTTCAGTGAAGCTCCATTTGCCTATAAGAGAGGATTATGCCATCTCAGAAAGCAGAAAACTGCACAAAGGCAGGCACATGAGTAGAGAGTTTGTGGTAAGGATGATAGCATATGATTTCATAAAAAGAAAAGTGATAGAGATGAAAGTTACCTGTTCTTTCATACGTTCCTTTGCTATCTCTCACCACTAACATTTTCTCTCTCTGTTCTATCTTTTTCACTTTTTCCATTCGTCTCTCTATCTCTTTCTCTCTTACACACTCATACACCCACAGAGAAGCTATGCATACATACACGTAAAGCGCACAATGTCTCACAGCTCCATAGACGATACTTACCCCAGGAGTGCCTTGCATTTGCTGGGTCATCAAGTCTTGACTACCACCTCCCTGGGGGCCACCACTTGAACCCCCTCCACCCATGAGGGGCTGAGGCCCACCTCCCTGCATAGGGCGTCTAGAGCCCTAGGAAGAACATGTACACAGTGCGCTAGCTCCAACATCCCATGGCAAACATTTAATTTAGGCAACAAGAGGTACTAAGATCACTGAGAATAGTTTTGAGGAAAAAAACTCCCCGAAACAAGAAAAATATTTTGAGCGATAATCATAGCAAAGATTTCTACTTTCAACAATCACACATCTACTGACTGGCTTGCCAATTTAATGCTACTTCCATTTGGTAAGAATGTATCTGTAACACAGTACTGAACACTGCCAGTTTCGCTGCCATGAATGGGGTATCACTAACTGGTTCATAAACTATAACAAAATACTGATTGTTCTTCAAATTCCACATTGTTGAAGAATCCTGCAACACATCAGGGCCAAAACGAAGAAATTTTGCCAGTAGTCCACAGTTGATTGTGTGCCTCCATCTTCTCTTACAATCAGTGCAGGATTAGAATTTTACTTAAATATGGATGAAGTTCATTGATCTTGCACACTGAAATGTTTTATATTGATTTTTTTTTTTTTTTTAATCAAATCATATAACCGCTGGACATTCTGAGCTAAAGGTCATGGGCAGGACTGAATTCTTTTAGTCAGAGTGTAATGACCTTCAGACTTCCACTACTCTCACTGCATGCAAATATTGACCTCTATGCTTTCTAATAATATTACCACTGTACAGTCCTGTTTGAACTTATGGCGAGAAACTGTCATCATTTAGATTACTGTGACCTTCAAACTTTTACCGGTGTTTGTATCATTTCTATTCTTCATCACAAATTACATCATCAATGGAGTTTCTAAGCATAAGATATGGTTGGAAACAATATATTTGGAGACAATGTTGCGTGATCTTGAGCCTTCACAGGATTTCACCCTAAATCTAATCCAATGCATTTATACCTCAAGCACATCTGCACCATGTACAATGAAAATCCATCACAGGAGATTCCTTAATACAAGTACTCCTTTTGAGAGCTTGAGTGATCCGATAAAACATGACCTTCTAAATCGATTAGACAGATGCCAAGAATCTTTTCTAGTCCTGCATAATTTACATTATTTTTAATTGCATCAATCCAAACAGAACTGTCATTGGACTATATCCCAATGCTTTGTATTTACGTCTTGTACAACAAATCATGTTTAATAATGGAAGTTGCCATAATTAAAAGAAGAAAAAAATTTTAAACGCTAAGGAGGAAAAAATCTACACAGACACAGGCATACTTTCACCCTGAATGAAAAAATGAAGTATTCACTTCACAGCATTCAATGTATTTACGTTTCTTGATAAATCTCACTCATCTTTAGATGACCAGAATTTACCAACATTTTCACTGGAATATCAAAGGAATCTAAAAAGTGCCATACTGTTTTTCATCAAGTAATGATTTGAAACATGCAATTTATAATATGATTATTACGAAGGGAATTGGGAGTATACACAAAAGAAAACTTTAATCCTCTAGTAGTCTGGAATATTTCAACACCCATACAGAAGAGAATATCTACCAAATAACACTCAATTCCATGCAATTTTCTTTGTGAGTGTGTGTGTGTACACCACAGGACCAGAAGAAACATCAGGAACTAAAAACTTCATACAATACATACTGCCTGAAATGGAATGGTCAATGCTACGTGGAAAGAACTTTCACTAGTGAAAGAATGCAGAAGTCAAATATCACCATTCCAGCATTCATTATTAATATTAGAAGCATAGTTTTACTAACAACATTCTTTGTGAATATTTCTGAGATGGAAAATTTTCAAAGTAAGAAGTGGAGATATGTGAAATTATAAGAATGATTAAAATTCTACCATAGCGTTGACTTTGATTAAAATTCTACCATAGCGTTGACTTATGTTTAATATATTCTATGATGAAAAGAGTGGTTCAGAAAAAAAAAAGATGAAAAACAAACGCAATTCAAGAATTGCAGCTGGAAGTATAGAAATACTACACATCAATTTACCCCCCCCCCCCAAAAAAAAAAAAAAAAAAAAAAAAAACTTTGACAGATTTTTTCCTGTCGGACATTACGGAAAAATTCTACAAGAATTTGTTGGAGCCATGCCAGTTGTCCAAGATAGCACAAAAATGCTGCAAGGAGTAGTCAATTTTCCTAAAATTTAAAAAAAGGATAAAAATTGAAGTAATTCAGTGAAAAACACTTCTTTCCTGTGACATAGCTAAATATATGGAGTATGAAGACCAAAAGGACACCAGCCGTGCAACATCGACTCCTCAAGAATACAAGAGCAACAAACAGTTGGAGGAAAGAAATTCTCAGAAAAAGGAAGAGCATCCCAAGCCAATAAGCTTAGATGAATTGCTATCAATGAAGAAGTACAAGAAATCTCACATTATTCTAGCTTAACAGCATGCTATACTCTCACTATTCACTCTCTCTGCTTCTCTCACTTCAGAGTAAGGCACATTGAAATCCAAAGGTCTCATGCTTTGATCTCTTCAACTTCCATCACAATTGCTGGATTGCTGTACGAGCTCTTCAAGGGCTTTACTATATATGGGGATCTCAAGATTTCAGCAATATTTCATAGGTTGCAGGGGCATTTATTTCAATGAACACCATGGAGAATCAAAGCTGGAGAAAATGCTTCTCAATTCATCCAAGCATCCATTTTTCCTGGTGCCCTCATTATATCCACCATTGAAGTATCTTACGAGGTTAGAATAGTAAACGTGATGCGAAATCCCTCTAGCACTTCACAGCGAAGTATACTTGCAAGCCTCTCAAGCCAAAAGAGAATTCTGGCTCAGCTCTCGGATGGGACTTTCTCCAGTTTGGATCCCCCAGGGACTTGCAAGGACAGCTTTCACCTACCTGATCCATCTGCATCATCTCTTCCTGGCGTCGGATCATGTCTTGCTGGAGCCTCATCTCGTCCTGTTGCCGGCGGCGAAGTGCCTCCTCCTGCTGGTGCCTCAGGAGAGTCTCTTCCTGGCGACGCGCATCTCTCTCGTTACGTCTAATTGTACATAGATAGAGTAATAACGGAGTATCATTAAGAGGTCAGATATAGCAAGGTAGCCAACATTTGCAAGTCACATTTGATATATTGTCCCTGGTAATAACAAGATACCTGATGTAGCTCATTAGAACAAGGTTCCCTTCTACCACAATTTGGCACCTCAGCTCTGAACAATCTACTCCTCATGGCAAAAATTTGCTTTGAGCTAAAAGCAGTCCTCTTTGTGTTTCCTTGGTCATTGCATACAGACCTTAATGGGTCAGCTTAAATTACAATTGGGTTGGATGCTTCAAACACATGCCATTTCGATAGAATCAAGGATTAAATGCATGACGACCTTTTTGCACTGAGCCAATTTTAATGTATTTGCTTTATTCTGTAATAATAAAGCAAGCATTTTTGGTACATCATTTCAAATCAAACATTTTATTGTGTTAAATATTTGCGATAGTACTGTGAAGCATGAAACTTATGAAAAAGGGATGCCAGTTAGAATGAAAGAGAGGGCCTAAGATACATCTAAATGTTGCTACTTTCTACATAAAGGGGCCTGAACCTTGATACTGCCAGAGCCAGAATTCAGGCTTTTGCCCGAAAACTGGCATCTCTGATGAAAACTTTCATCATGCAAAAGATATCCATCCTCATTTTGCGCACCTCATCTCAAACTCCCTGCGTTGGTCCTCCAAACGCTGCAATTCTTCCTGCCGTCTGATGAGTTCTGATGGGGGAGACGAAAAAGAAAAAAAGAATAAGAAAAAAATTGCATATACATGTAATAGGCAGCACAATGGGAACAACTGAATTAAAACATTATCTGCAAGCCTCAATGAACATATGCTGCTATACACCATAATGCCATTACATTCACCCACATTATCTCTGTGGAATACAAGAGTCACTGTAACTTTAAAGATTCCATTTAATCATGAAATTGAGTTAAAAACTGACAAAACTCTGAAGTGGCATCCTCAACACTATCCAAACAGCATATTTGCAAATCAATTGCAATTGGACTGATAAAATGTCAATAAGCCAAGAAGGGAGGGCTTTGTTATTATCTTTCTTACATTTTCTCAATTATATCTTTATACAGGATGGTCGAGTACTAAATGAATACTCAGTCAGCACATGCTTTATGACAGGCAGGAGGCAAGGTTACCTTGTCGCATCACCATTGTCTGATGCTCAGTCTTGGCAATCTCCATCTCGTCCAACATCTTCAGCCTGGAGTCTTCAATGTTCTTCTCCAGCTGCTCCCGCTTGAGCTTCTCCTCCTCCTCCAGGGCCTTCATCCTCTGCCCCCATTCGTACTCGAAGCTCCCGGGCTGAGCGAATCTGGGTGGCTGCTCCCTCTCCCGCTGGTACTCGCGGTTCTTCTGCATGTAGCGCTCGGGATTTCCATCTTCTTCATCCTTCTGTTCCAGTGGTTCCACAGTAATTGGGAATGGTGACCTGGAAAGCACATGGGTCCGAGATCATTAGTTCATCTTTGTAGGAGGTATACACATAAATGTGTTGAATGCAAATACAGCTCTCAAAATTATTCTACAATATCTATTTACCACTTTGAACACATCACATCATTTTGTACAAACATCAAATGAATGAAAAGATCCTTGACGGACAAACTTACGTTGTGAGCAGGAACACCCCTGTCCTTATCCTGTTCAGGGCATTCTGTGCACCAGGTTTGCGGGCAAATTCGACGATGCCATTTTTTGTTGGTCGCCCTCTGTCATCAACTATCACTACTGCCCTCTCTACCTCTCCGAACATGGAAAACGCTTGCTCCAAAAGCTCATTTGATGTGCTCGGGGGGATGTTCTTTACTCGCAGCGCAGCACCATGTGTTGCAAATCTGACTCGGATAGTGCGGTTCTTCTGGCTTGTACCATCTAGAGCAGCTTTTGCTGCCTCAGCGTTCAACCGTGTGTCCTGGGTAATAGAAAATAACATGAATTAGTCACAAAAGGGAAAAAAAAACATGCATGTGTTTAAATTAGCAGTCGGTAATGATAGCGTTGTAACAAGCGACAAGTTCAAAACATTTTGTCTGCATGCTCACTCGTCCGCCGATGTTGGCTGGGCCGGGATGCATGCGCTACGTATTCATTCACAACGCTGAGCGCTGTGTATGTACGTATACACACAGCACACACAAAGTATGACTACACGAGGGGGAGTGACTTCTGCGCTGGTTACACGTTCTAGCAAACCGCTGTACGCTCATTAACTGGTCGCTGGAGATCCGCACGCGAATGCTGCTTATCGGTGTTGTTTGCAAACATGATTTGGACACATTTTCGTGCATGCTCGTCAAAAAAAGGTGCAATATTGCAGTGATTTGAAAGTTAAATTTCTCTCGATAGAATAATCATTTCGCCTTGAAATTTGAAATATATGTTAGTGACATAATTCTCTTTCATATGAAATAGTTAGTAATTAGTAAGTAGTTAGTAATCCACTTTGTAGAATTTCAAAAGTTGCAAAAATGCTCCAGACACCCTAATACAAGCTTAAATTTGCCGACCTAGGGCCATGAATTTAAGACGCAATCGAGAAGGGTGAGGTACCTCACCCGATTTTCCATAGAGACAGTGGTTAAGAACATTCACACAGCAATGGGTACTCATTACTACGACTAGCAGCCCCATACGCATAGCGTAATGGGGCTGCGCATTGTAGCATTCACGATCATGACAAGCGAATATCGCGGATAAATATCAACTTAAAATCGAAAAAAATTTTCAATTTGAAGACTTACCAGTAAAGTTGAATCATTGACAACAGGCTTTGGGTAACGTTTGATTCTGCCAATGGTCCCTTTCTGTTCGAATTGATGACTTTATGTGACTCGGTCGAGACGAACCTGGGAGAAATGTGCTGAATTGACGGCCAGTGCATGCGCACACATCACATGAAATCCATGACCGGATTAAGATGTTTGTGTGCGCATGCTCTGGCCGTCAATTCAGTGTAGCTCTCCCAGGTTCCTATCGACCGAGTCACATTAAGAGTGAAAGACATCAATTCGAACAGAAAGGGACTAGCCTTCCTCTGGATGCTGTCAAATGCACCTCTCTAGATCTATTCAAAAAGAGGGTGCAGGACTTACCACTGTGTTAACAACCAGGGGTGTTTTTAGCTGCACATAGCGACTTTGTAGACATTTTAATGACACTGTATATGCCTGCACCACACCTGCCCACACACTAGTACGCTGATACACATTTTGTGGACTGTACTACACGGAAGAAGAAGAAGAAGACTATTAGCAGAATCAAACGTTGCCTGAAGCCTGTTGTCAATACTTCAACTTTACTGGTGAGTCTTCAAATTGAAAGAATTTTTCGATTTTAAGTTAACATTTATCCGCGATACTCGCTTGTCATGATCGTGAATGCTACAATTACATTGTAGGATGCGCAGCCCCATTACGCTATGCGTATGGGGCCAACTAGTCGGATCAGGCCGCTAGGTGCGGCAGTCTTGCATTGTGTGAACACGCTGGCGCCCGTGTTTCGATGGGCGCTCTGCATCGGTTGATTAAAACCGCTCTGCATCGGTTGATTAAAACTCGATTTTTGAAGAAAAGAAAAACAGACAGGATTTTTTTCTTCTTTTCATCATGGATAGTGGACATGTGTAACAAAAAATCACTGTGCAAAGTTGCGACAATTTATACGTCAGATGTGAGATGAATAAGAAGTGAATAGGGGGCCTCATGAGGCGTGGGGGCGGTCCTCATAAGGCAGGGCAGTCCTCGTACGCGGGAGCGGTCCTCATGAGCGGGTTTCCCGGACTGATGTAGGGTTGGGGCACCACGTATCGTCACCCTAAGGATCTGTAGCTTGTTTATTCTAAAAATATAACACAAACCCGCCTAATTCCTACCTCAAATATGCCATAAATACTGCAGTTTTGAATGTCGTGACCGTCTCGTTGATTATGAATCTCCGTTTTAAAATAGCGCAATTTTAGTTCGTGCGTTCCGTTTTCTTCGCGCAGCAGCTAAAAAGGGAACCTTGCGATCGGCACCCCCTCCCCTCCATAGGTATACACGTGAATTTCACAGGCCATAGGTAATACACCTGAATTTCACAGCCATGCGTCGTTACTGAGCGGATGTGTAATTTTTAGCTTGGTTTGTTTGAGTTTGATTTTCGTTTCTTCGTTTTTATTGTCTTTATAGCTGACACTTAATCCCGCGCGTACCTTTTCGTTCTATACGCAAACAGCCATGATACGCAGGGTGCCGATGGGAAGGTGCCCTGCCGATAGGTGGTGTCCCAACCAAGACCCACTGTCGACCCGTGGTGCCTGATAGGTACTCGAATTCGCACACACTGCTCGATTAGGGTAAAATCTCGCACCAATAATAAACATTTATATCGGGCCGTAAAGTGCACAATTGCCGAAAATACATGTAGATCCACTAACGCTAGTAGGGCCTAGAGCTAGCTTATTTCTACTAATAGGTCCACATTATAAAATTTATAATTTGCATATAAATTTATTCCAGAGTGAAGAGAGATTGTGAGAAGTGAGAAAGTGGTTGTTTGGTTTGACGTTTCTCACAGTCACAGTAACGAACATGATGAATTAACGGTCTGGTGAGAGGTGTAACGTTACTAAGATTGAAGGAATGTAAAAGCATTTGTTGGAACCGTACCAGCCTAATGAATCCAAAGCCTTTTTGACTGTTGAGGAATGATTCTGAGACCTCTCCAAACTTTTCAAACATCTGTTTGAAATCTCCTTCTGTGACATCATTTGCTAGATTACCGACGAACAGGCGGCACCGTCCAGTAAATTTCTTCTCAGGCTTTGGTCCAGCGTCTAGTTCAGGCAGTGGGTTTAGGGTATCATTGCCTTTTTGGTGGTCTCTTCGGGACCCTTGTCCACCATGGAACGGAGGTTTGTTGCGGCGATCGCCTTGTCCACCACCACCTCTGCTAGGAGTTGTGTTTGCCGTCTGGCCTTCACCACCACCTTTCTCGTCTTTGCCACGGTTACCACCCTGTGGATTTGATCGCCTTGGTCCCTGATTACCTCTTTGCTCGTTCCTATTAGGCATGATGAATATTTAAGAAAAGAAAAGTTGTATTTCTATTTCAATTCTTCACGACACACGCTGTCTGATGCTTCTCAGTGCAAGAACAATGGCTGCTGTGAAAAACGAGGACGATCGCAAGTGCGTCGACGCGCTCTTCGGAGAGAATCGGAAGCTTCCGTCAAAGAATGGGGACTATAATACTGGTGTCAATTTCGTTAAAATAAAATAATTAGTATTTTTCTACTAAATCGAAATACATGGTATTTATTCAATTAAATTATTAACTCTTATTTTATATTTTTTGTTTTTGTTATGATAATACTGGCTTTTTTATTTGATAGTGCGGTAACTTCCAGCTATTCGGAATAACCGAAGTAATCCGAACTTTACTACCGACTGCCAATTTCGGAGGTGGCTGCTGGATGGAGCGAGGATAACGTCATAATATAGGGAGCGCAGAGCGTGGCTTGACTAGCGTGGCAGGACCTATGGCGTGCCTAGCCTGCATGCACGACTCCGCCATGCACGCAGTACAAGTCGTGATTTTGCTTGGGCGTGCGGCGCATACAACAGTATGCAATTTATTAGACCACGACATGGGGCATCATCATCATGCTGTCAGAGGGGTACTGAGTAATTTCGTAGAAAAGCTTTTCCGCCACACCGTGGGCATACATGGCTATGCTACCTTTCATTATATATCCAAAATTGTTTAAGATATTTCAAAAATCAAGTCAAAGGGGATTGAGAATGGTTACAACACTGAATGTCTTAGGCAATATTCCAGAAGACATATAGTGATTTCCTTCTTGACGTTCGTGCACATTTCAAGAACCTGTCTTTTGATCTCTTCCAGACTCCCCGTTTGGTCATTACATGTATTACTTTGGCAAGCAAAGACAGGCAGTGGTGGGGCTTCATGACTTCTATGCCACTCGTACTTTTGTAAGTTGTGCAACCCTTTCCTCATGTGAATCACACAGGTTTTGGGTGTTTGGTTCCAATCTACTGACTCATGTTTATGAAATCAATCTCAAAGACAAATACCTGTTTCTTGTTTTGGCCTTAGTCTTTTCTCATTTCATGCATTTGTATCAATAGGCCTATTGGACATACAAATACAATTAGTGGGGTGGCTTAGTGACAAATATACTGATAATCGTGACACGCCGGACAAAAGTGTCATTTTTTCCTCAGACATTTGTATATATATGAGGATCAAAATTAGGGGGTGCTCCAAGAAATCCGCTAACAGAAAAGATGAGAAAATGCCCTTAATTTGTACATAACAATAGTGTCTGAATTCAAAGACTATACACAGGGCATTCGCCAGGTTTCTGTACAATGCAATGCAATGTACATGGTTGCTAGTCTTAAAATTCAGACCCATAATACGACATATTGTGTGCATGTTTACAGTAATACACCATTTTTACTGGTTTTCCTATGGTAACAGGTGGTTAGTCTGTGTTGCAGACCTGAGGGAGGTGTGTTGGAATAGTCCAGTTTTCTTAAGCACCTTTTCATTAAATAATTTCCTATAATTTCTGGTAAAGGATTTTTTTAGTACTGTCTACCTCCTGTAGAGAAATGGCAAAGAGTGACATGTGACTCTGGCTCAGATACTTTAAATCTTGGGCAATGACTGAGCCAGGTGTAGGACTATGTCACAGTTCATTTTTTCTCCCAGAACTACTAGTTTACCAGTAGAAGAGCTGCATATTCCATTGAGAACTTAAGGTTTTGGGTATTGACCTACATATTTCCTAACAAATTTAACCCGTTTCCTCCAAGATTGTGTGAATTCCATAGGTTTAGCGCAGGGATTACCTGGTTCCCGTAAGCAATTTTTATAGTCCGCACCTCCCCTCTTTATATGTTTCTTATTTCTTGTGGGGGTTATTCAAATGTTTAAAAAGGTTAAAAGTCTATTTTCATAGATGAAGTTGAATTTAGACAATTTGAATATTTTTAAAAATATATTGATATTTGTAATTTCACTCATAAAGACTTAAAGCGGTTTGAATATTTTTGGTCTGATAGCTATGTATAGACATGTTATTAAAAAGTAAAAGCAATGTTTGATTGGTTCACATTATCCAAAGAGGGTGGGATGTAGTTGGCTGGTGAACAAAGTCTATGGGGAAGTTTAAAAAGTTGATAGAAATAAAACAAAATCGGCATAGAGCAGAATCTAAATCACAATATGATATGACAAAATTCCCGACCCCAAAGGCGGTTGATTCTATGATGCTTTATGTCAAAATACATTCCACCCAAAATACATGTGATTGATAGGAGGAAAAAGTATAGTACATTAAAAACAATATAGTTCAACTAACCCCATTAGTCGAGCAGCATAATGAAATGATTGTTAAGTTTTATCGCCTTGTCAATTGAAGATGATGTTACATAATGACAATTATCAAAGTCAGCTAGATCTACGAGTATATCAAGAAACCAAAAAGAAGGGGTGGGGTGGGGTGGGGAGAGAAGAATGAAGTAAGTTATTAGTATTTGTAGTTTTGGTTTTCAGTATATTCATTTTAATTTCCTTAATTTCCGTTAGGTCATCATGGATTGGAGCATTTGTGTACTAGTAATCTGCCAGGAACAAACACAAGAAAAACTTAAAGGTCCTATATTATACACTTTTGGGAGAGTGACTTGAAAAAAAAAAATGTTCAGGATATCACATTTTATGCATAATATGTGTAGGTCTGGGGGCATTTCATGAAGCATTTTGTCCGACAAGTTGTCGGACAAATTTGCTCTCTGCCAATCAGATGCAAGGATTTCTGTAGTTTGTAACAGTTTGTCAGAAAAATATCTGACCAAACTGCTTCATGAAATGCCCCCCTGGGGGGCATTTCATGAAGCATTTTTGTCCGACAACTTGTCGGACAAAAATGCTCTCAGCCAATCAGATGCAAGGATTTCAGTAGCTTTTAACATTTTGTCAGACGAAATATCTGACAAAACGCTTCATGAAATGCCCCCCAGTTGTATCACAAGACATCCTACCATATACAGTTTTTGCAATCAAAGCAAACATATAAAGAGATATCAGTATTTTTCTCATTAAAGCATAAATGCGGACGGTTTAGTCTGGAAACATGTTATCATAGAAATATTGTTCACATTTTGTGTTATTAACAATACTTAACATTGATTATACAGATTCATTTTTTACAGAGGTTCTTTGTATCCGTAACTTACACTTAAGAATAATTTTCAAGCACTAATTTTGGGTTTTTGCCTTTAATTATCCACAAAAAGGAGGACTCAGTGCATAAAAGGTGTATGCTTTATTTTTGGAAAATGTTGAGGAGATCAGGAAAATAATATATATTGATGTAGATTTTGGACCTGAAGGAGCAGTTGAAGCATTTTTAAGAAACAATGCCTTGTGGCATCGTTCTTATCATCAAAAATTAATAATGGCAAACTCAAATGAAAATTGGAGGGGGGAAGAAAAGATGAACATAATGACATGAGACAGCTTGGTAAAGATTAAACGCTAAAATAGACAATGCAGCCTCTTTTCTCAGTTCATACTTATCCAGAGTGTGTGCTTTCTTTCCAGTACCGGTATTATTATTTAGATAGGTTAGGGGAATCCCTTTGAATTGTGTGATACATCATTTTAAAGCTTACAGTCTGCTCTTTCAGAATCTGTCCTTAAAGGACAAGTCCACTTTCATGCGCACGTGGATTCAGTGAATACAACAATATTAGTAGGACACATCACAGAAAGCTTGGAAAAAATCGTACAATCCGTTCAAAAGTTATGATTTTTTAAGGTATCTGCACAGTCGCGGCTGGATGAAAAGACTACCACAGTGTATGATGTCACATGCACACATTCTAAGGAAAATGAAATGAGAATTTCACAAAACCATACTTTTTGAATAAAGTTCACATAGTTTCTTTGACTTGCTACTTACGTATGTCAAGGGTAAAATTATTCCCCCTGCCTTCTGAAAGAGAAGTCGAGTATCCTTTTGTAAGCGAAAATAATTTATGTTGAATTTTCTTTATTCATTCTTTATATCGTTGTACACATGTGACATTACAAGGTATAGTAGTCTTCTCATCCAGCCTCGACTGCATGAGCAGAAACTTCAAAAATTCATAACTTTAGAACGGATTGTCCAATTTTCCTCAAACTCTCACTGATGTGTTCTACTATTGTTGCTGCATTCACTCAACCCACATGCTATAAAGGTGACAAATCTTTGTCTGGCGACTTTTTTGTTGATCAATTATACCAACCCTGATGGAAATCTCTTCAAATTCATAAGTTCTGAAGTCTCCTTTAAGTTTAACCAAAATCTATATATGTAGTTGCCATGGCAACATACCACTTAACACTAATGAAAAGTATTTCAAACCTCTATACATCCCGTTGATCAGTTGTACCTATTCAAATGGAATCTCTTCCAAACTGGAAAATAGCCTCCTGTAACTAACTTCAATCAAAAACCCTCGTTTTGGGTTGCCATGGCAACGCACAAATCAACAATTATATTTGACCCCTGGTTTATACTCTTGGTACCTTCTATATAACGTTCATATCAAATTTTGTGAAAATTGAATCTTCCTACCTGGAGAAATAAACAAAAACATGATTTTTAGAAAAAGTTCATTGACCTTTGACCTTTGACCTTTGGAAAATTCACCCCAAATTCAATCAAAATATTTTACTTGTTCTCAATATTCTTCCTGCCAAGTTTTATCCAGATTGGATATTCCTGACCTGAGAAATAGCCAAAAAACCTATTTCACAAATAAAGGTCATTGACCTTTGACCTCTGACCTCCTTCCCAGCATCAATTTTCTTGGAGCACCCTATTTTTTGAGAAGGTACATCATGAAGTACCTTTGGTGAAAAAATCATGCTTTTGTCCGCCGTGTCACGATAATTTCACTAAGCCACCCCACTAAATTGAGTTTATCGATCAAAATTCAAAGCCAGTGATAACGTAGGCCCTGACATCGCGATCCTTACTCTTTTAATTCTGAAAAAAAAAACTGTATTATATACCTATACATATATGTTTTAATTCTGAAAATTCATGTGGGAGGAGCGGGATAGGCCTATGATAGGAGTAGCAGTAAGTGGAGACACTGGACACCTATAATGATTTATAGAGGCATGCATTCATTGATTGCATCTGAATCAAGTTTTCTTTTTTTCTTTTTTTTAATCTAAAATATGGCAACATAAAGGCAAACTTACATTCCACCCCGCACTGTTTGACCTGCATGTACACGGTCAGATCGCTGAAGTTCAACTAGTTCTAAAAATGTGAAACCTCCCTCGTGATGGAATGGCGTCGATCGCCGCACCTTCCGTCCACCTCCATAATAAGCCTGAGGAAATAGTAAAAAGACGCATGAATACGATATCACACGTCATGCCAAAAAACGCAATTTATCAGAGACATTAAAATTGTCCCTGAATACCCGCTTTTCTTATTCATGGGAGAAAATACCATTCCACCAAAAATGTGCACCAGGTCGTTCAATTTCAATTCTAAAAACGTGAAAGTTCCTTGGTGGAATCGGAGGGGACACCCCCCCCCCCCCCCCGGGGGGGGGGGGGGGGGGAGGGTGGGAGGCTCGATCAGTCCATCTCCATATTAGAAATGTCAGATGCATTGACACCAATTAGCGGATCAATAAATGAAAATAACGTTTATTTTTAATACTATTTGATTGAAAAGCTAGTATGCAATACTTTGTCTTGCGTGGGCAGACGTGACTCCAAAAGAGCTATTCACTTCGGGGCTGCGCCCTCAGTGAATAATTCTTTTGGAGGCACTGAGGCCTATTTAACCAAAAACTAGAAATTAAGCAAAGTATATTTGTTCTTATATTTTGGATCAAAATTTTAAACAAAAGAAGGGGAAATGGGAAAAATGCGAGGCGTGAAGTCGTGTGATGGATGCAAGCGATAGTGTGAATTATATTTTAGATTAAAAAATGTGTCCTCCGGTGATTGGTTGAAAGAGCTTCACGTGATTATAGGTATTTTCAGCTACGTCAGAAAGCTGACACTCCGTAAAGTACTATTTGCAAACTGACGTCACAAAGCAATTCTGAAATTGTACTCAGCTTTGTACCAATCACTCTTTTCACAAACAATATTGTGCAAAGCAATTCTGACATTGCGCACTGCTCGTACCGTCACTCTGTGAAATGTATCAATTTCAACAAAAAGATTGTGACGTCATAAAACTATTCTGACATTGCGCATTGTTTCGCACCGTGCGTCGTGCTTGTCAAATGGTAACTGTAACATTTTAACAAACATCACAAAGCACCAGGGGCCCGTTGCATAAAACTTACCGTTGAATTTCAATGGTAACTACCGTCAAAATTAGGCATCACAGCCAATCAGCATCAAGGATTATAAAATTTACCGCTAATTTGAAGACTTACCGCTAGAAAGGAGCGGTAAGTCCAGCGGTAAGGGTTTTATGAAACAGGGCCCAGGTATAGTTCTGACATCGTGCGCTGTTGCAATGTTCTTATGTGGTCAATCGCCCCTTCACAACATCGCATCCACCATACGACTTCTCACTTTGCATTTTCCCCCATTTCCCCCTTTCTTTTGTTTAAATTTTTGATCCAAAATATAAAACAAATATGCTTTGCCTAATTTTTAGTTTCTTGTTCAAACTATATAGGCCTCGGTGCCTCTAAAAGAACTATTCACTTCGAGGCTGCGTCCCTCAGTCACGTCAGTGAATACTAGTAGTTCATTTGGCGTCAACTCTGCCCATAGCAGGGGCGGATCCAGGAATTCTGTAAAGGGGGGGGGCGTGACTATCATTTTTGGTGCCACTTCCGGGTTTCATTTCATTTTTTTCTTTTTTTATTTCTTTTGTTTTTAACGATAAATAAAGGGGGGGGTGGCGTGCGCCTCTTGCGCCCCCCTCTGGATCCGCCACTGCATAGTTTTAACAAGAAACTCTCAAGGCAATTATGGTACACTAGTAAAATGGACCCAGCGCACGATGGCAGAACAGCTTTGTGACGTCACAATTGGTTTTGGTAAGATACTGTTACATTTCACCCGAAGCAGTGCGCAATGTCAAAATTGCTTTGTGGCGTCACAATTGTTTTGTTAGAAATATAAATTGTTAAGTAGTACTGCGTACATTTTCACAGAGAGCTGGCACGGCGCAGTGCGCGATGTCAGAATTACTTTGTGATGTCACAATTGTTTTTTTAAATAATTATTGTTACATTATTTTCATAGCGTGATGGCACAAAGCTGTGCACAATTATTTTAGAATTGATTTGTGACATCATTTTGCAAATAGCATACTATTTGCAAAATGTCATCATAGGAGTGACGTCATTTTGCAAATACAGTAGCAGGCCTACTTCATGGAGTGTCAAACATGCCAACACTATGACATACAGTGTAGTTGAAATATTATACCTGTAATCACGTGAAGCTATTTCAATCAATCACTGCAGGACAAATTTTTTATCCAAAAACAGGGCTACACACTTACCCATTTTTTTTCCACTGGTCTAATCTGTTTGTTGGACCATAGGAACCCAGTTTTTTTTTTCTATTTTTCCTGGTCCATTCCTGAAAAGGTTACTGGTCCGACAGTGATTTTTACTGTACTGGGACCGTCAGACCAGTGGTAGTGTGCAGCATTGCCAAAATATAATTGCACATAATCCGCTAACGGTGTGCACCATGCAGATCGCTCTTCAGTTACAAAGGGTCTACATATTAAAAAAAAAAATCCCTTGTGTGAGAGTGGGACACCCCGGTCTCCCCCACTCCCCCCCCCCCCCCCCCCCCGCCTTAGGTCCACCTTTTTTTTTTCATTATGATGCATAGGGAATTTGGGGTGAACTGGGACGCGGGAGAAGTGGGACACCTCCCATATCTCAAAAAGTTTTGAACTATTCAGCTTTCAGTTCTTATCCCCTATTTAGGCATTTGGCATCAGAGTACAAGCACATGGTAACATCTTTCCAGCAACTCTGCTCGAAAGTTTAATTTTGAATTATTTGTTCGGACACTTTTTTTGTAGTTTTTTCATTTAGTGTGAAGTGCTTTCTGAATTCATCGTATAGCTTTATAGGGGCACTTAGCGCGCTGTATGTAGGCCTTACAAATTAAATCTATGACATGAGGGGTGCTGTTCGTTATTCCGAAGGTTCGCTATTCCGAAGGTTCGTTATTCCGAAAGGTCGTTAATCCGAAACACGCAAATTCCCTATACCTACAGGTTCGTTAATCCGAAAATGAAAAAGGGTTCGTTAATCCGAAAATTAGTGGCGTTATTCCGAAGGTTCGTTATTCCGAAGATTGGTCAATCCGAAAATGAAATTCGGAACAACGAACCTTCGGAATAACAAATCTTAGGAATAAAGAGCCTTCGGAATATCGAACCTTCGGAATAACGAGCTGTAACCGACATGAGTGCCCCATTCTGAAAATCAGAAAAGTTATACGAGGTATCAACAATAAATCACAGTTCAAGTTCAAGTTCAAGTTGATTTATTTCATTTCCAACAAACAAAATAATTAGAAATACAATGAAACACTCGAATACACAGATGTCAGGAAATCAGTACCACAATGCGATGAACAGAATAACATTGTAAAAGAGATACAGGTAAGTTATCAACAGAGATACAAACTAGAAAAGCACTCTGAGAGCGCAGACCTCCGCCAAGCATGCAACTCATTTCCACCACTGATCTTCTTCTTCTTCCATAGAGATATCAGTGATTTCTACCCGTTGTGTGCTGAAAGTCGCCCAATTTCCCAATATAGAAGCCTTTGTTACGTCATAAACCCTCAGCTGCACGGCGCGCCTCGCCCTAGCAGAAATTATACAACACATGTATGGAATCTTGCCATCTGATTGGATGAATGTGGGTCACATGACATTCAGAGGAATCAACTATCCAACGCTCACTCTCAATAGCAGTGCAACAGTCGACTATTGAACGGTACAAGCGAGCCGGCACCCTAACAAAAAAGTCCTGTGGTACTCCCTGTGGTACTTGTCGGTACCACACAATGTACCACACACTTGTAATGTTACCACAGGAACTGTGTGGTACTGTACCACAGGCTTGTAGGGTACTCCCTGTAGTACTTGTCAGTACCACACAATGTACCACATAAATAAATGTTACCACAGGAACTGTGTGGTACTGTTTTACAGGCTCATGTGGTACTCCCTGTGGTACTGGTTGGTACCACACAATGTACCACACAAATATATGTTAACACAGGAACTGTGTGGTACTGTGTCACAGGCTCGTGTGGTACTCTGGGATGTACGACAGGGCAGTACCACAGGACATTACCACAGGAAAGTACCACAGGACAGTACCACAAGACAGTATACACACAAATTGTCCTGTGGTATTTTGGGACGTATACCACAGACAGTACCACATGAATTGTCCTGTGTTATTTTGGGACGTACCACAGGAGAGTACAACAGGAAAGTACCACAGGACAGTACCACAGGAAAGTACCACAGGTTAGTACCACAGGACAGTACCACAGGAATTGTCCTGTGGTATTTTGGGACATACTACAGGACAGTACCACAGGATAGTACCACAGGACAGTACCTCACGACTTGTCCTGTAGTATTTTGGGACGTACCACAGGACAGTACCACAGGGCAGTACCACAGGGCAGTACCACAGAGCAGTACCACAGGACAGTACCACAGGAAAGTACCACAGGATAGTACCACAGGACAGTACCACAGGACTTGTCCTGTGGTATTTTGGGACGTACCACAGGATAGTACCA
This sequence comes from Diadema antillarum, assembly GCF_040938485.1. Classification (NCBI taxonomy): domain Eukaryota; kingdom Metazoa; phylum Echinodermata; class Echinoidea; order Diadematoida; family Diadematidae; genus Diadema; species Diadema antillarum. Next base: position 221,085 of record NW_027271161.1, on the reverse strand, counting down.
CAGGACAGTACCACACGACTTGTCCTGTGGTATTTTGGGACGTACCACAGGATAGTACCACAGGACAATACCACAGGGCAGTACCACAGGATAGTACCACAGGACAGTACCACACGACTTGTCCTATGGTATTTTGGGACGTACCACAGGGCAGTACCACAGGACAGTATCACAGGATAGTACCACAGGACAGTACCACTGGGCAGTACCACAGGACAGTACCACAGAGCAGTACCACAGGACAGTACCACAGGAAAGTACCACAGGATAGTACCACAGGACAGTACCACACGACTTGTCCTGTGGTATTTTGGGACGTACCACAGGACAGTACCACAGGAGAGTAAGATAGGATAGTACCACAGGACAGTACCACACGACTTGTCCTGTGGTATTTTGGGACGTACCACAGGATAGTACCACAGGGCAGTACCACATGAAAATACCACAGGGCAGTACCACAGGATAGTACCACAGGACAGTACCACACGACTTGTCCTGTGGTATTTTGGGATGTACCACAGGGCAGTACCACAGGAAAGTACCACAGGATAGTACCACAGGACAGTACCACACGACTTATCCTGTGGTATTTTGGGACGTACCACAGGATAGTACCACAGGGCAGTACCACAGGACAATACCACAGGGCAGTACCACAGGATAGTACCACAGGACAGTACCACACGACTTGTCCTGTGGTATTTTGGGACGTACCACAGGGCAGTACCACAGGACAGTACCACGTGCACGACTTGTCCTGTGGTATTTTGGGACGTACCACAGGACAGTACCACAGGGCAGTGCCATAGGACAGTACCACAGGAAAGTACCACAGGATTGTACCACAGGACAGTACCACATGACTTGTCCTGTGGTATTTTGGGACGTACCACAGGACAGTACCACACGAATTGTCCTGTGGAATTTTGGGACGTACCACAGGACAGTACGACAGGAATTCCTGTGGTAATTTTCGATGTATACCACAAGAGAGTACCACAGGAACTGTCCAAAATCCCACAGGAAAATCATAATATGTGCTATTCCACACAGAAGTACCACACAGCAAATTAAATTCGTAAGTACCACAGAAAAATGCTACAGGATATTATTTTTTTTCTTAACATTTTATACCAGAGGACTATCACATCAGGAGAATATCAAACAGCAGTACCACACAGGAAAATTGTAAGGCAGAATCAACTGAAATTTATAACAAAAATACAAACAGAAAGGCACATATTAATATTCCTCAATTAATTGATAGATGAGTTATGCTGTGAATTATAGCAATTGATTTGCCATTACTTATCCTGTCCTATACTCCTACAGTATTACCTATTTAGTGAAAGTGCTGATGTAAAGCATGAGAAATTTCATAAGGACTTCTGTGGTACTCCTGTGGTACTCCTGTGGTACTCCTGTGGTACAAATTTTTACATAGCTCATGAATATTCATAAAAAGCACTCTAGATTTTAGAAAATACATATATGACTTAAAAAGTCAAAGTATTAATGATGGTACTTACTTTGAACTTTATGAAAGATTGTCTAATTATGGTATGTTATTCCCAATATCATAGATATTGTTATGAAAGTGTAATTTCATATCTTGATAATAAAGTATAATCGAGTTAGTAACCATGCCTTAATGCTTTACGGATAGACGGCCATATATATATATGTACTGAAACGGTCGATGGCTACCTAGGAATAGAATATGACTATATAGATCTATTATAGGACTAGATTGGCACTTGGCCATTAGACTCTCGTTTGAGGTTATGTTAGGAGTAGGACAGGTTATTAAGTAGGGCCATGTTTGTCCAGAAATCCATCACTCACCTATCACGAATATTCCTTGATATGTGGCTAAAATTCTCCCAGATTTTTTTTTTTCGATCTATCCTGTGTGGTACTCTCCTGTGGTACCATGGAAATGCTGTGTGGTACTGTCCTGTGGTAATGCTGTGTGGTAATGATCGACCTGTGGTACTGTCCTGTGGTACTGTCCCAAAATACCACAGGACAGTTCCTGTGGTACTGTTCTGTGGTACTAGTCCTGTGGTACTGCCCTGTGGTACGTCCCAAAATACCACAGGAATTCCTGTGGTACTGTCCTGTGGTACTGTTCTGTGGTACCGGTCCTGTGGTACTTTCCTGTGGTAGGTCCTACTGTCCTGTGGTACGTCCCAAAATACCACAGAAATTTCTGTGGTACTGTCCTGTGGTATGTCCCAAAATACCACAGGACAATTCCTGTGGTACTGTCCTGTGGTACTTTCCTGTGGTACTGTCCTGTGGTACTGTCCTGTGGTACCGTCCTGTGGTAATTACCACAGGAGTACCACAGGACTTTTTCGTAAGGGTAGACCCTATCTAGGACACACTGAACTTGTGTATCGTACACTAGCTAGCTGGCATTGTATACGCGCACCTGTAGGGTTTGCGCTGCGCCAGCCCAGCACGCAACCGGTTCACCACCACGGCGACCACCATGCGTACTCACGTACGGCCATGCCACTACGTTATCATGGCTACGTAAACCTACCTCCTCTTACCCGAGCTTTGTTCTCGTCTCTGATGAGGATCTCAGCGCATTGCTAATCATGAGTGAAGTGCAGCAGCAAATACTAAGAAAGTGGTCTAATACAGTATGCTTTAAATAGTGGTAAGCAAACTCTCTAGCCCTATATATATATATATATATATATATATATATAGGGTTTAGTAAGACCTTTTTTCAAGACATACCACAGATCGAGCCAGTGGCAGTACCGTACATTACGTAGCTACTATAGTAGGCATAACGTTAGGCGTAGGCTTTCGCATAGTTCTCGACCTACGTATTTAGGGTTAAAGCATATCTATTTTGGTGCACTAGACCATGCCTAAATATTTCGATATCATGTGTTGTATAAAACAAATATTCAATGTTTATCATTCGTGCGACGGTACCGAATATTACATTCGGTGCAAGTTTAACCGTTCTATTCAACTCCGCTTCGCGTCGTTGAATAGAACGGTTAAACTTGCACGCTCATGTAATAATTATTCGGAACCATCGCACTCATAAACATTGAATATTTGTATATTATAAAATGGGTTCAAGAATGTAGCCAATTGGAAGCGCTGAAATGAGTCACGTGTGCGTGCATTATTTTCTTCAGGTAAGCACTAAGAAGAGTCTCTCTTCCACCTCCCTGGCCTGACGTACGTCACAATAGCCGGGTTCACACGTACACCAATTAGCGGGATACAAATCTCGAGATTGGCATCGCGATCGTCATCCCGAGTTTTTTGCACGTGTGGACAGAAAAAACCCGAAAATTAGCGGGATAAGCATCGCGATGCTAATCCCAAGAAATCTTGCGCTGGTTCGCCAATTAGCGGGATAATTGGCCCCACGCTGGTACGTGTGAACGGTCGGGATTACAATCTCGAGTTTTTACATCCCATCATGCAATGCGCACATCACAACAGCGAGGCCTCTGCGAAGAGGTCCTTCACCTCTTTGGAGAACAATAACAACAGCGCGCGAACCACACCACTGACGCGTAAAAGACAATGGACAAAGGTAAGTGCGCGCAGGCAGTGATAGAGAAGGGCGCTGTGTGACCCAGTTTGCAGGCTTTGCTGTTGTCTCTATCGGCAATTAGCGGGATAATTCGGTACGTATGGACGCTCGCCAAATTAGCGGGATACCGATCGCGATCGCTATCTCGCTAATTTGGTACGTGTGGACGCTCGCAAAAAAACTCGGGATGAGCATCGCGATCGTCATCCCGCTAATTTGTACGTGTGAACCCGGCTATTGTTTTACACTAGCAGTGCGCACTCAATCAGTTGTTACAAGTGCGTCACGCGCTACTATACGCGCTGTCAATCCTGTAAACAACTTCTAGTTCGGGCCGCGGGCTGCCACAACAGCCGGCGGCCTTTCTTGTGCATAACAGTACGTGGCGTACGTATACTCTTATACGTACGTACAGTAGTGCGGGATTTCCGAGTGCGACGTGCGTAAATGTTTGGGACGAACATCTTCGGACATCTTGACTTTTGAGCGAGTGCTACATGTAGCTGACTGGTATTGACCCACAAAGGTACGTGAATAATGCTGTTAGTTTTCGACCCATTTTATAAAACTAATGATGCACAGGATTATTTCGTGGCGTTAGTAAAGGTGCGGCTCACTCTCGAGTATTGACAACGGTTGCAAACATGCACTCGGCTGCGCCTCGTGCATGTCGCACCATTGTCAATACTCTCGAGCGCGCCGCACCTTCACTTACACACTCTATCCTGTGCATCATTAGTATACTAGAGCACGCACTTTAGTGCGCGCATGCAAACCTCAAATACGCGCATGCAAACCTCAAATACGCGCAGCCTGAACTCTCAAGTTCATTGACCCTACCAACCAAAATGTCAAAAATCCTTCATAAATTCCCCCAAAATTCTCGGATCACTACCAAAAGTTAATCGTTTGGTGCTTGTGTCATTCTCAACCTTTCCTGCGAGTTTCATCCCAATCCGTTAACTACTTTTTGAGTTATTTTGCGCACGGACGAACGAACGAACGAACTCAACGAACAAACCAACGGTAACGAAAACATAACCTCCTCCCTTGGCGGAGGTAATAACTGTTACGTCACTGTGGTGAATGCATAAACAATATTGCTGGAAATGGAGGGGACTGCTAAAAAGCAGGGCTTGTAGAATGCAGTCCCCTCGTACAGGAAAAAAAATATAATAAAAAAAAAAACAACCTCAACAATTTCCCTGAACGGTAGTAAAAAAAAGACAGACAGAGTAATACACACATACATGCACACACACTGGCGTAGCCAGGGGGGGGCGATGGGGGCGGTCGCCCCCCCTAAGATTTGGACCGGGGATTTGGGAGGCGGAAAAAAAAATGCGTGTATACTGTATGCATGCACATACATTTCACTCAAAGTGTGCACCAGATCGTTGAATTTCAATTCAAAATATGCAAAATCTCTCGTGCTTGGGAGGGGGTATCCCCCTCCCAAACCCTCCCCCTCTGTGCCTCTTTCCCTAGCTAAGTACACTTTTTAGATTTACAAAAAATTCTGAATAATTCTGAGTGCACAAGACTTATCACTTATATTCCGAAAACTGAAGGTTCCCTCATGTATAAGGGGAATTTCCCCTTTTAATCGACCCTTTCCTCCCTCAGCCCCCCCCCCCCAATCAGGTGTTTTCTTTTTTTTTTGGTGATTTCCCAAATGTTGATTCCATCAAATATGCGTATACGAGATATCTCAATTTCAACCTTAAAAAGATAAAAGCTCCATGGGAAGGGAAGGGTGGAGTTAACACTCGCCCACGCCTTCTCCTGTGGCTATACCCAGATCGCTTTATTTCAATTCTAAAAACGCAAAAGCTCCGCGAGCGGGAAGAGGAATCCCCCTTCCCCTAAGCTCTACCTCACTAGACTTTATACATACGCACAGATGGTGCACATTCGGAATAAGAGCTAAATTCCGTGATTTTAACACTTCGATGAAAAAGTATCGCACCAAAAATTTGCACCAGATCGCTGAATTTCAGGTCTGAAAACGCAAAATCACCTTCGTGTGGGAGGGGATATGCCCCTATCTACACCCTCGTGTGCATGCTTTTTCTGTTTGATTGCTGAACAGACAGCGTTCATGATATTCAGTGTAAGAATTAGTACAAGAAGACTAGTGTATTCATATTATACCATTTTATAGGCAAATTGTTCAATAATAATCTACACTAAAATATACTGCAACCTTAAACAAGTAGGACTGTTTCAACTCGTTAAAACACGCAAAAACATGCATCAAATTGCACCATTTGCAACATCAAAATGCAAAAAGTTCTCACCGTGGGAGGGGGGACACCCCCCTCCCACACCCTCCCCTACCCCCTCGCTCGCTCCGCTCGCTCGGGTTTAGTCGCGTTCATGATATTCAGTGAAAAGAATTGATACAAGAAGTGTATCTAAATTATACCATTTTATAGGCAAATTGTTCAATAATACTCTACACTAAAATATACTGCAACCTTAAACAAGTGGGACTGTTTCAACTCGTTAAAACACGCAAAAACATGCATCAAATTGCACCATTTGCAACATCAAAATGCAAAAAGTTCTCACCGTGGGAGGGGGGACACCCCCCTTCCACACCCTCCCCTACCCCCTCGCTCGGGTTCAGTCGTGTTCATGATATTCAAAAAAAAGAATTGATACAAGAAGTGTATTTGAATTATACCATTTTATAGGCAAATTGTTCAATAATAATCTACACTAAAATATACTGCTACCTTAAACAAGTGGGACTGTTTCACGTCGATAAAACGCGCAAAAACATGCATCAAATTGCACCATTTGCAACATCAAAATGCAAAAAGTTCCTACCGTGGGAGGGGGGACACCCCCCTCCCACACCCTCCCCTCCCCCCTCGCTCGCTCCGCTCGCTCGGGTTCAGTCGTGTTCATGATATTCAATGAAAAGAATTGATACAAGAAGTGTATTTGAATTATACCATTTTATAGGCAAATTGTTCAATAATAATCTACACTAAAATATACTGCTACCTTAAACAAGTGGGACTGTTTCACGTCGATAAAACGCGCAAAAACATGCATCAAATTGCACCATTTGCAACATCAAAATGCAAAAAGTTCCTACCGTGGGAGGGGGGACACCCCCCTCCCACACCCTCCCCTCCCCCCTCGCTCGCTCCGCTCGCTCGGGTTCAGTCGTGTTCATGATATTCAATGAAAAGAATTGATACAAGAAGTGTATTTGAATTATACCATTTTATAGGCAAATTGTTCAATAATAATCTACACTAAAATATACTGCTACCTTAAACAAGTGGGACTGTTTCACGTCGATAAAACGCGCAAAAACATGCATCAAATTGCACCATTTGCAACATCAAAATGCAAAAAGTTCCTACCGTGGGAGGGGGGACACCCCCCTCCCACACCCTCCCCTCCCCCCTCGCTCGCTCCGCTCGCTCGGGTTCAGTCGTGTTCATGATATTCAATGAAAAGAATTGATACAAGAAGTGTATTTGAATTATACCATTTTATAGGCAAATTGTTCAATAATAATCTACATCAAAATAAACTGCTACCATAAACAAGTGGGACTGTTTCACGTCGATAAAACGCGCAAAATCATGCATCAAACTGCACCATTTGCAACATCAAAATGCAAAAAGTTCTTACTGTGGGAGGGGGGACACCCCCCTCCCACACCCTCCCCTACCCCCTCGCTCGCTCCGCTCGCTCGGGTTCAGTCGCGTTCATGATATTCAGTAAAAAGAATTAATATAAGAAGTGAATCTAAAATATATACCATTTTATAGGCAAATTGTTCAATAATAATCTACATCAAAATGAACTGCCACCATAAACAAGTGGGACTGTTTCACGTCGATAAAACGCGCAAAAACATACATCAAATTGCACCATTTACAACATCCAAATGCAAAAAGTTCTTACCGTGGGAGGGGGGACACCCCCCTCCCACACCCTCCCCCCCCCTCGCTCGCTCCGCTCGCTCGGGCTCGGTCGCTTCGCTCCCTCGCAGACTAACCGCCCCCCCTAAGATGAAATCCTGGCTACGCCGTTGTGCACACATACCAACGCACATTAACAAACACAATGCGGCTCTCCTGTAAGGAAAGAAATTGATGAGAGGATAGAAAGATAGTAAGGAAGGTAGGAAGTCCGAGGTGGACGGGGGGGGGGGGGGGGGGTGGGGAAAGGAGAGGGAAATGGTGGGTCATAACCAGGGCACTGGAGGCACAGAAGCACGAGGTCGCTGATAAACAAAGAGTAGTGAGGTTGCCGACGCCACAACGACTATGAATATCAAAAGTAAAAAAAAAAAGAAGAATGAATTACTTTGCTGCATACGAAGTTTTTAAATAATTCTTTAACTTTAAAGAAAATGTATTTTTTAAAACTTAAAGCTTCTTTTATATTATTATCAAGAGAATTCCAGAATTTTGATCCAGAAAAGGAGAATAAAGATTTTGCAAAAACCGTCCTATAGTCAAAGGCAAATGATGTTCATGGGATTGACGGGTTGGATACGCATGAACAATTTCATTCTTTAAAGACATGGAATCAAACACAAGGGGGAGAGAATGGTTGGTGAGTTTATACATGAATTGTCCTAATTGCAAACGATAAAGGTCATAAATTTTCAAAATGTTATTTTCGTGAAATAAATTATTAGTATGACTTCTCCACGATTCGTGACAAATGATTCGTGACAAATGATACAGATTGTGTCCAACTCCTCCCCACTCTCCCCTACCCGGATCGGGCGGATCAACAGGTGAAAATGATATGATTTAGCCATTCACATTGTCTCAGAATATTTATTTCTCTCTTATGTTTCTGTACTGTAAGTTGAAGAAATACAAATGTTCCACATGTTGAGTGCACCAGATTGCTCATATTTTGATAATAATAATACTCAATAATGATGATAATAATAATAATAATAACAATAATGATAATAATTACGGGATAATAATAATAATAATGATAACAATGATAAAGACAGGGTCAGCGCTACGTTTTTGAAAGTGAGGACCCAGTTTATGGGAACGGCGGGGACGTCGATTTATTTTGAGGATGAAGGGAGGCAGCCAAAAATCGGCTAAGAAGCAAAAGAAATAAATGGGCCTTAACATTATCTTGCTCCTCTTCCGGGGTTAGTCCGGCGGCTGACAAGCAAGAAAGCAAAATAAAACAAAGTAAGAAACAAAAAAGGTGCAAAATTTTTAAATGTTAAAAAAATGCACAACAAAGCAAAACAAAAATGTTTTCACACTTTTGGATGGCATTTCCCTCCCAAATCAAAAGCTTCACAGTTTTTGATGTCACTGGCTCCTCTGACAACATCAGCTGCTGGCAAGCAAAGATTAAAAAAAATAAAAGTCAAACCCTTTATTGTCTCCCTTCCCCCCTCCCCCCAAAAAAGTGTGTGTGTGTGTGTGTGGGGGGGGGGAGGCAAGTAGAAAGACCAGTATAGTATAGGTTTTCCCATCCATTTACGCACTTTTGTCATTCAATTTCAAAGATTTATTGTTCAATTTCGTCCCGAGAAGCAGGTGGAACGTAAATCCTAACGTCAATTTCGTCAATTGTCATTGCTATTCGTTTTTCGTCAAACATTTTCGAAGACATAGCATTCAGAATCGTGAATTGTCATTCAAATTCGTCCCTCCCGCTGACGGATCGCAGAATGTGAAGATCAAATTCGTCTTTGTTCACACAATTTCATGAATTTTTCATTTAAATTAGTCAGATGTTGTCGATTCTTTATTTTGATGGTGAACCAACTTTAAGCCGACATATTTTCAGTTTCTCTCGTAAACTGTATCGTTACACATTATTCCCTAAGCATTTGCTTTAACAATACACAAAAAACAAGACTACCAACGAAAATGATTGAAAGATAAACGACAGTCAAAAGTCATAACCCAGAACAGTATGTCAGGTCACATTTTGAACTTTAACTCGTAATGTTCAGGTTTTCGCATCATAATGCATGAAGCAAAGTTTAAATTTTTGTACCCTGGAAAGCAGCAAACATAATTATGTTATCCATTTTTTGACATTAAACAGGCGACAATTCTACACTTAAATTTTGTCTTAATCATGTTTGCCTAGAAATCGTTTGTCATTGTTTTCGTTTGCGAGACGGTATGTTTGTATCAGTGTACTCGGATTGCTTGTCATGCTTGTGTGTGTGTGTGTCTGTATCTGTGGTTCTGTGTGTGTGTGTGGGGGGGGGGCACTTGTGTGTATGTTAACTCCTGGATGTAAAATGTGAACGGTTAGGCCCTACAGAAAAAAAAAAAAACCAATACATGAATGACTGGAAAATCACACCGGGTAGGTCAAATGACTAAACTGAATGGACTTTATTTGAAAATGAACCGTTAAAGACGAATTTGAAAGTAAGATTGGCCTACTCCCGACATTCCGCGACAAAATTGAAGTAAACATTTGTGAAATTGAATGAAAAAAGTTTGAAAATGAATGGGAAAACCTATAGAAAGTGTGGGGGCCGTGCCCCCCCCCCCCCCACACTTTTTGAATAATACATAGGAATACATAGGGTCTATACTTGAGGCCCCCACGTCTTTTTTTTTCCTTTTACCACGGAAGTTTTGAGTGGCACGAGAAAAATGTGACTATATAAGTTATCGTTGATGTTTAGTTTTTTTCCTGTCGCAGACCATTAACCCCGGAAGCCGGAAATTGTTCCAGAAAATTGCCCGCCCTCTCTGTGAAGACATCTTTTTCTTTCTCTCTCTCTTTCTTTCTTTCTTTCTTTCTTTCTTTCTTTCTTTCTTTCTTTCTTCTTTTTTTGCTTGTTAGCTGATGAAACCCGAAAGTGCCACCAGCAGTATAGATTTGGCCCCTCCTTTTAAAAGCGTGGATGCCGCAGATCAACAATATGCGACAGATAACAAGATTTAGCCATTTACATTGTCTCTCAATTATTCATTTTCTTTTTTCTTTTTTTTTTTTTTTTTGGTGAAAATTTTCCATCAAGTGTGGGAGCAACCATCGCTCTTCCGAGTCCACACCCTCGAGTCCCCCTTCCATCGGGCCGCAGTGATCATAAGTCCGATTTCTTGACTTACGGCAATCTCCCCTGAAAAATCCTGACCACAAACCCGTCATTGAATAGCATCAAAATATTATACGATCAGTCTGGCTTAGATATTAGGATTTGAGATTGGGGCATACTATGTAGCGTTTGAGTGAAAAAAAAATGGACATTTCAAAATCATTATGTAGGCCTGCAAATTGTATATGGAAAAATCGTCGTAGGGTAGGATATCACTTCACTATATTTCCATATTCATGTAGACAGTTCAAGAATTGTTTAGGGAAAATTATCAAAACTTCATTATTTGATAACTTCCTTATTTTTTTCATCCAAATTTTTTACATTTGTCATTATTGTGCTTAGAAAATTGTGCCCTTTCTTGTCAGACTTTATAGTTGGTGACGCACTGGAATTCCTCTTTACGAACTGCGCGCAAGGAGAGCGAGGGCACATGCATTGCCTCTACTCAGTACTCCCTTACATTTTATATTATGATGCACTCTCCGTCTGTGGCATGTGTACTGTTACGCACAAACCACGTTAGTAGGGCAGATATGTGAAAAAGATGCTCACATCCGGCGGCAAGTATGAAATTTTACATACATAGGGGTATATTGGGGCGCTGATTTAAAAAGATTGCCGGATCCAAGAGATCTGGCCACGGGGTCGGCCGCCATTTTGAATTTCAATATGGCCTCCGTCGATCGTCAAAGATCTCTTCAGTTTTGAATGACATAAGCCATTGAAATTTGCTATAATGAGCATGGTGGTATGATGACGTCAATAACAGACTTTTTTGATATGTCTGACACTAGATTAAGCTGCACAGCAGCCAGTTTGAATTTTATTCCTATATGTTGCCACGTTGGAGCAGTTGGAAGTGTCGACCGTGAGTGTCGGGTTCAAATTAGGGTATCCGATCAGCCCGTTTGTAACTGATTGAGCGTGCGCTGCGCTGTATTTACATTAATTGTGATGTCAGTGACAGTAGTTGCATTATGAATCAATTTTGGTGCACTTTTTGGCATGCCCGTGAATGAGAATGCTAGTCTTGATGTTCAATCTTCGCAGCCATATTGGAATGCAAAATAGTAGTTATTGCCTTTGTCAGACACATCACATATATTTAATCCATTTTTTAACCAAGTATGTTAAAATACTTGTTTGCACCTAATTTCATCGTCAGTCACAACTTTTTTAAACATACATTTCCAGAGACTCCAACCCCAATTAAAGCACCTTCTGATCTGGAGATTCTCCGCCCGAAACCCCCAGCAAACGGGAGACTCCAAGTTGATGTGTGCGAAGTACGAAGTTCCTATAGGGCTCACACGGGTAAATAATTCCCCATAGAGACGTGTGTTAAAATTCAAATTTCAAAAAATTCTGTAAAATAGCTGGGAGAAATAAGGTGTTTCATCTTCACTTAATAAGTGAGATATTACCTTTCATCCATCAGATTGCCAGGGTGGGTTGTTCTGCTCTAATTCTGTCCAGGGGTCCGCAAAGCCAGACTACGAGTTCTTGTCACTCAAAAAATCACCTATTTTCCGTACACGTACCCAATGAAATATAGTCCCCTCAAATTCCATCAGAAAAGCTTTCATCTTCCAACCAAAATGCAGTTTGTAGAGGAATTCATACTCAATAGCTACAGCTATTCAGTTTTTTGCCAAACTATATCATTGATTTTTAATTAATTTTTTTCTTCATTTATTTTGGTATCTTTGGTACGAATTTGTGAAGGGGTCTGGGACAGTCCATTTTATTTACAGGTGTGAGCCCTATAGGGTTCTAGATGTTCTCTGGTGCTATCTAAGGCTATGTTTTCAACATACGATAGCAATAAGTAAGAAATCCTTTCCACCGGGAGATATACAGAGCCAGGGCGGGAGAAATCAAATCTCCAGCGGGAGAACGGGAGATTTTGCAAGAATGGGTTTTCAGCGGGAGATATCCCGTCGAAAACGGGAGAGTTGGAGTCTCTGCATTTCGTCGAGACACTACGGCGGCCATGTTGGAATTCAAAATGGCGGCTGTTCGACGTGATATTTTTGCTCTTTGTGTACCAAATTTTGGTGCCACAGGTCATTCAGAACTGAAGATCTGTAAATTTGTTTTGTGATGACGGCCAAATTGGAATTCACAATGGCGGTCAATCCCATGATCAGATCTCTTGGATCCGGCAATTTTTGAAATAAGCGCCCCAAAATACCCCAACATATTATATACAAATATTTCATACTTTCCGCCGGATATGAGTATCTGACCAATTTTTGCTACACACGAGTATGCATCTGCCCTACTACGTAGCTTACAGTACGCACGCACGTCCCTTAGGCCCACTCAGGCAAATCAGCGTCCCTTTTTTGTATGCGAGTACACCACCGTATTGCATTGCATGCTGTTGTGTGTCTGGACCTGCTGATCGAGGGAGAAGTGTGCGTGCCGCGCTCAGGCTTTGTTCGTCTATGGGGCATTTTTGTTTCACGTAAAGGTGCGTGTGTGGCGTACAGAAAAGATTCAAGACTACAAAGAACGGAAGATAGAGAAATATTCTTTATTTTCACAGAGTTGCAGCGCAACGTGAGCAACCCCTGAGCTGAGCTCTTACTGAATTGTTGCCAGAGTTGGAAACGATTGCGCACACACCACACACAGTCCCAGACCATTGGAATGGCGTGAGTGCAGTGGACGCAGTGAAACCCGATCGATCGTCAGAAACTGACACTAACAGGAAAAACGCTTCGGCTTTTCGCTCTCGTTGTCTGAATGGGACGTTAGTTGTGTGCAACGCGTATACAGGTAAGTCAACGCGATATTATCATTTTATCCAACAATATATTGTCAGTTTTTTTGGTTGATGACATGACATGCTGTGTCCTGTGCTGTTCGACGGTGCGTGCGTGGGGCCATAATAGCCGTAGCGTAGGCTAGCGCCATAGCTGAATGTACGATGCGCGTCAAAGCAAGACAAGGACAAAGTTTCGCTACAGGGCTAGGGCTAGGCTACACGTGATATCTGCGCGACCAGCAAGCCCGAACGCCCGAAGTGCGTGAAGGAGCGCCCTCGGGCCGCGTGTTTTTTTTTAGACGGCGCAGATTGGGGACCCTATCCCTAAACCTAACCCTAATCCTAATCCTAACCCTAACCATCAAACCCTAACCCTAACCCTAACTTACATAACCCTAACCCTAACCAAAAACCCTAACCCAACGTTTTTCCCATAGGTTTAACACGCGCCATGCCCCAATCTGTGCCGTCTTAAAAAAAAACGCCCCCGGGCCCAGGGTTAGGGCTGGGCCTAGCTATAGGCTAGACAGCTCCATCGCTCTACAGCTCAGAAGTCACGGCGTCTAGTCGGGATCTATTAACTCTGGTTAGGTTAGCGCGCCAGATTATCTGTTTGGTTAGGCCTTTAACGGTTAAATTTACATGTTACTCTCAACTTAAGATTATTAAAGAAGTTAGTGACGAAATGAAAAATTGCTATTTTAGTTTTTACTAAGTGTGTAGACTAGAGACATTGAGGCAAGTGTAGTTGTATATTTATTACTGTATGTACATGTACTAAAGTATTAAAATTGGATGACTTGCACTTGGACTTTGTAAATTATTGAGGTTGGTTTGTTTGTGTTTCGTGTGTGTGTATCCATCAACTTGACCATAGGTAACCTACATACCATCTTTCTATCTGAAAGATCAACAAAAAACAAAGCTAGAATTTTTGAATTGTAAAATATCAAGAATAGTTCCCGTGGCAGTGTTCAGAAATCTGCGAAGCTCTGTTTTTTTGAGTGGGGATATAAAGAGCGCTGATCATCGTAATTCATTTGATGTGAAACTCGGATGACTGAAAAGGTTTTGTGGTCTGACAGTGCCCTACATCAGTTGAGTGTAAAAATAAGAATATATACCTGACTGTCAAACACAAATTACGGCTGATAATTCAAGGTGACGACTTGCATTCGAAACCAAGAGCATTTGACCGAAGGATCGATCTGTATCTTGTCATCATGCAGGGATATGTTCCGCGGAGATTGTACGTCTCGTCAAAATGAAAAAATGATTTTACAAAATCCATCTGGACAGAAAATTTTTTCTGTCAACAAGTCTACAAGCTTGAACAGCACTCTGAATATTGAAGTGGAATGACTTGAGTGTTGAAGAGTTCTGTGAAACTTGCTTATTTATGAAAATTTATTTTTCTGTCGTCTATAATCATTGATGTATTTATGTAATTGCAAAAATGTGTTTTATAGACAGAATACTTTAAAATTTTAGCAGTGTTGATATTTTCATTTGTTTCATGTGTCTCATGACTTTTATATACCAACTTGTATGTTGTCTCCAACAAATTCATATCTTTCAAAGAGGCATACCAATGAATAACACATATTTCTCATTCCGTCACTGTGGTACTTGATAGTAAATTCACGCACACATAAAATTGTCTTAAAAGTCTCGGTTTGCATTATTTTGAACTTGTGAAATATATGGCATTGTTTATATGGAGAATTGGGTATAATTATATTATAAAATCTGAACACTGACTGCCATTGGTTGATTTTCTTCCAAATATGTGCTCCCCTGAATTATCCAATGTACAGGCCTAGGACCCTTTTTCTGCATCAAGAAAGGATGTTTCAAAACCAACAACAGCACAAAAGCAAACTACAATGAAAGATCTTATGACTTAATTGATGTTTACAGGAACATGGAGGGACAGTCCACCAGTGGAGGACAGCAGGCAGTGCTAGAGGAAAGCATTGATGAAGCTCAGTCATCTGCGACATCATTACGTAATGATGGGAATGGCTGTCCTACAGACACAGAGGAAGGAGAGAAAAAAGAGGATAGTGTTTTGGAGGAGGAGGGGAAGACAGTTGAAGTTGATAACGAAGATGACTTACTAAAGACTGATGGCGAGTCAGCAGCAGAGGAAGATGCTGATTTGGAGGAGGACATGATGGGATCACAAGATGATGCTTCTCCTGATGAGGAGCCAATACAAACCAACCCAGTTGAGGAAGTTGGCAATGAGGACAACTTGTTAAAGACTGATGAGGAGGCAGCAGCGGTTGAAGATGCTGTTGTGGAGAAGGACACAATGGGATCACAAGATGGTGCTTCCGTTGATAATGAGCCAAGACAAAGCAACCCATTTGAGGAAGTTGGCAATGAAGATGACTTGCTTAAGACTGATGAGGAGGCAGCAGTGGAGGAAGGTTATGCTGTTATGGAGAAGGACACAATGGGGTCTCAAGATGGTGCTTCTGTTGATGAGGGGCCAAGACAAAGCAACCCAACTGAGGAGACATCAGAGATGTCGGGAGGAGAATGGTTGGAAGATCTCCAAGATGAGACGAGCACAGCCGGAAATCAAGACAGTGGTGGTCAGCCAGATGCCTACACTGAGCCTGAATCGACATATGAGGGATTTAGAGAAGAAGCTCCAGAGACTGGTGAGGCCCCAGCTGCAATGTCCTCCATGAATCAAGGTTCTGATGAAGGTGAGTGGATGGAGTGTGATACTGCAAATGACTCTGCTGTAGACTCTTTGCAGGCCCAGCAGGGGGAGGGGAATGTTGAGGAGGAGGTGGAGAGACAGCCTGCAGAGCACTCCCAAGATGATGATATGATTGGAAACAGATCCTTTGGATCAGATGGACAACATTCTGATGAACCTATCACTGAGCCCATTACTGAGCCCATCACTGAGCCCATGAATTCAGAACTTGTTGACAAGCAGCCATGGAGTGAGACAGCTGAGGACTTCGAGGAATTGGGTAACTTGGAAGCAGCAGCAGTAACAACAGTATCAGAGATTGAAAGTGTTCAGGATCAAACTACACATGATGAGGGGGTACATTCTAGTGTTGAGCACTCTTATGGGAGTGTTGTTATGCAGGAGGCCACCTCGGAAACAGAAGGAACCACTCTTTCAGCTGGAGTCCCATACAGTAACAACATCAAGAAGGCTCAAGGGGTATTAGATAGTTTAGAAACGCAAGAAAGAAATGTGGGTGAAAGCCAAAATACTCTGCCAGAAGGGGTAGAATATATGCACACTGAAGAATGTGGCTCGGACAGTGAATATTTTGTCCCCCAAATTCAAGAAGTGGTTTCACTAGGCAATCTTCCAATGGATGAAAGCAATTCAGGAGATGTAGAAGACACCCCCTGTAATTATGGCTTTGAAAACTCAGAGATGGACACAGGTGGTCCTGAAATTATCGCTGTTGAAGGTGGTGCTCTTCAAAATTCCACTGATGTTGCTGAAGGGATGGAAACATCCACATGCAGCATCACAGATGAGCAGAACATGGAAACACCCGTTTTACAGCAGGGAGGAGAGAGAGGGGATGATGTGTCGGTGCATTTGCAATCTGACATATCAGTCAATGACCTAAAAGCACCAGAGCAGGACGTTGTGGCTGAGCCCATCACAATTTCTCTTGGAGAGGTGGAGACAGTAGATGCTCCAACTGTGCAATCCAATTCAGGTGCCTCTGATTCTGGTGTTGAAAGAGCTGCAGGCACTGAAGAAACTCATGGTGACCTAGCTGGAAATAATGGCATTACACCTGAACTCACTGTCCTGGCAGAGTATTCTTCTTCTGCTTCTCATGACGCTGCCATGTCTCAAACAGGGGATGCTCCAAGTGATCCCTCTGCACGTGATTCTGCTGCTGTTGACCCATCAGCTGCTGAAAGTCTGGTTTCAAGCATCCAGTCCGACGATCTTGCAATCAAGAGGGAGATGTTAGATGATGTGCTGGGAGACTCATCAGGTACAGATACGCCTCGTCCCACCTCAGTGCATACTGATACACCCCATCCCGACCATGAAGTAGATGTGAAACCCAATCTAGAAGAGCTAGACAAGGTAGTACAGGAGGCAAGTAGCAAGGATTCCCCTGTGGATGGACCCGAGGCTGTGGCAATGCAGGGAAAACAGGCAGAGAGTCGACGTAACAAAGGGAGCAGTATTACCAGTATAGTTGGCAGGCTCTTCAAGACAAAACAGGAGGAAGAGGCGAGAAAGAAAATGGAGGTAAGAATTTTTCAGCAATGCATTGGTCATCGTTTGATATTCATAAAGCAGAAATACCTGGAATTTTCTCATTGGTTTTTCCCATTTCCTTTCTTTTCAATGCCTTGTTAAAAATCAAATTGCAAGAACTCTTCTGCAAGTCTTTTATAATCATACTTGACATGCTTTGTCAGCTCTGCATACAGAGAAGTTTCATAAAAAGTCATATCAAAAAGTTCAGTGTAAATTCTCTAACCCAAATATGAAAAATGTGTAGCAATTATATTATCTGCATAGAATACTGCCAAAGGCAGCCTGTTCACCAGTCCTGATATATAGTTTAAATGATATGTATTGAAAAACTGGCCCAGAGGGCAAGCGGTTCATTAGTATAAAGCAAGCCTGCATTCCATACAACCTGTTCTCATCCCATGGTGAAATTATTCATTGTCCATGAAACTGTGGCAAACAAGCCATATTCACATGTCACAATTTTCAACTTTTCTGTCCTTCCTTAGTGTCCTCCAGAGGAAAGCCATGACCAGCCTGGGAGCGACCAAATTGCGAATGTTCCCATCAAGATCTCAGGCGTCAAGTCTCTTGCGCCCACTAGTTTGGCGTCAGCCCGGCAACAGAGGCAGGAGAAGCGACAGGCGTCGATGGACTTCATCATTTCTAACGTCACATCGCTGGCGACCGGGGTACGTTGGATACAAGTGGGGATTCCCACCATGAAGAGCAATCCCAAACCATCAATATTCTCCTTCGGTAGTTTTTGAGCAAGAGTCCTTCCAAGCAGAACATTCTTCAATTGTACATTCTCCCTTCTACAGTGGACTCCCATTATAACAAAGTCCTCGGGACTTGCAATTTTCTTTCATTAATAGTGAAATTTTCTTGTAACTGAACAAATAAACCATAAAGAACAAAGAGCAGATAATGCTGCTGCCTGAATTTTTATTTTGTTGTAACAGAAATTTCGTTGTAACCGTGTTCTTTATAACAGGATTGCACTGTATTCTCGCAGCTCTCTCTTCATTCACTCTCATCCTTCAACACTCCCCTCATTGTATAGTCCTCCCTCTCAACTGTGCCTTGCCTGACCCTCTGTCACTCTGCCACCCTGCCACATTATTATTCTGGCACTCTATCACTCCTTTTAGATAGTGCTCTTCTACAAGCGTCTGTGGGGTTTTTTTTTCCAGAAACACACCATGAACAACTAACATAAGTAGAAACAGAAATAGAACTTGCAACAAAAGTAGATTTAATTTCACAGTGAGCAGATAAAATAATGCCACTTCTGTTCAAGGGAAAATCCATTTCTGTTTGATAATCCTCACATGCCCATTATTATTACTACACTAATGATTCTCATATACCTATTCCCTCGTACAATTCATCTTTACTGTATGTGTGTGAATGTTATTGCAACAACAACCTATCTCAGGTCGAAAAGTGCAGCAAGTGTGAGAAGGAGATCAAGTCCGATGAGATTTCCTATACGTGGCAGAGCGAGAAGTTCTGCTGCTTCCCTTGCCTGGAGGAGAAGCGAGAGGTGTCCTCCAAGACGATCGACTGCGACTCGTGCTCCGCCGTGATCCACCCCAGGGCCCGCCACGCCTTCTTCCGCAAGGGTGACAGGGAGCTGCGGGAGTTCTGCTCGGCCGACTGCATGGAGAAGTCAGAGAAGACGCCCAAAATGTGCCCAGGATGCGGCAAGGATGTGGCCAACCAGGCCAACTCCATCCTCGCTCAGGTACAGGCACCTCCTCTGCTTGCTGACTTTCTTTTCATATTGCCTTGTCTTACATGAAAAATCAACCAAACACAGAGGGAGAGAGAGAGAAAAAAAAAATCCTTAGACCAGTTTTGTAATTGCAGTGATCACCATAACAAAGACCCATGTAACAATAACACGTAAATAGAAATAGAAATGGAAAAAATGGAATGAGACATTTCTTTTCCAATATTACATGGTGAGGTGAAATAACATATGCACAAAATGTTTGTTGTCTACCCTCATTTGCGTTTGATTTGATGTGTTCTTTCATATAGTTGGCTTTAAGATGCATGAATAGTGAGATTTGTTTGTTTGTTGAGATTGTAGGGATTTATTGAAAGAAGTGCTACATGACTTTGCACCAATGGAGATATGAATTTGAATCATGCAGAAATTAAGAGGGGTTGTCAAGGTGCTTGCTGGAGATGATAGTCCTCCAATTATCTTCAAACACTTTGCTAAGCAAAGCAATTAATTCTAAATAACAAAGTAGGGGCTGAATGAGGAGTGAGAATTTGAAGAGAATTGCTGTGTCCATCCCACTCTTTCAAGAAACAACAGTGCGAATCTTGTGCAGAGTAATATTGTTGTGGAGGATATTGCAAACACAGTTTTATGTCGGCAGTTAATAAAGCTGTCAGCCTCTGTTCTTATTCTGTGTGTGTATGTGCAGGTCGGGCCAGAGGGAGAATTCTTTGAGTTCTGCAAGCAGGAATGCGTGAACAGCTACGAGGAAAGCATCATCAATGATGAGAACAAGGAGCCAGAGATTTCCTTCGTCAAAAGGTTTTCGAAAGCAAGCTGCTCGGAGTGCGGCCTCGTCGAGATGGTGAGTGGGTTGGTCATTCAAGTTCTACTTTGCAAAGATTACTGTACTGTAAGTTTACAGCATAACTGCCTCTTTTGACCCATCTGCCCTACAGCATAACCCCCCCCCCCCCCCAAAGAAAAATAAAAATAAAAAAATAAAAAAATAAAAAATAAATAAATAAGAAATAAATGAATAAAAAAATAAATAGTAATCAAACAAATTTTGTCAAGTAACTGTTCAGCCTTAATAGCTTTAGACTTTTGCTCTTTACCATTTAATGTAAGTATATGAATCAAGTTCTTTGCCGTTTTGAAGTGTGCATGTCTCTTTTTGCAGCCCTGAATGATTAGATTCCTTTCATAAAAACTGATACAGTCAATCTTGCTGAAGTTGACCTTGCAGAAGTCGAATAGTCACCTAAGTCGGAGTCTTTTCAGGTCCTCTTCTCTTTGTATTCTATTGATTTAAATCCCTCTTAACCCTAAAAAGACTGGGGGGGGCCTTCGCGCGCGATTACTCAGCAACACGCAATGCTCTCGCCGCGATGCTCTATGACTTTTTTCTTTCGAGTTTCCCGCACATTTTGACACCAAATTTGTGACGCCCGGGGTTACAGTTCTGAAGTTACATAACTTTTTGTACATGCATGTGAGACCGAAAATGGCTCAAAAATGTGATTTTGTGTACAAAGTCAATACAAATTGAGTTTTATCACATGGTTCATATAAATATGCTTATTTTTACTCTCAATGGCTAAAATCAATTTGTTTTAGTAGTATTATGCTTCAAAAAGGGTCTGCCACAAATTTTGCTGAAAAAAACAACAAAAACAAAAGGTCGAAAAAACAGTGAAATACATAAGAAATTCATAAAACAATAAAATAAATAAGAAATTAATTTTGATACCGAATTTTTTTTTAAGTACATTTGCTCAGATTGCTACAAAGAATATCTAGACCAAAAATGAGCACTTTTGGAGCTTTATTTACTGATTTAGATAAAAAAGTCTGATTTCTCGCATAAATTAGCATAATTAATCAAAATAAAATAAAAGAAGACTATTTCGGAAAATTTAAATATACAATCTTGTAGATTACATCGCACACTACCATTGTGCAAATTTCCGCGGCGATCGCGCGATCCACGGCCGAGATCTTAAGGGGGGGCCCTTTAGGCCCCCCCCCAGTCTTTCGAGCTACCAAAATAGCCCAGTCTTTTTAGGGTTAAGTTGAATTTGTTCTAAGATGAAGCTATTTCTTCAGTCCAAATAGATTCCACTTAGGCAAGGTTGACTGTATAACCACTGTAGAGGTAGGTAATTCGAACCTTTACTCAGAATGATTAAAGTATCAAACCTATTTTATGATGGAGGAGGAATAAGTGCTCTAGATTTCCTTGAATATATTCAGATCCTGAAATATGTCCAACCATTATTCTTGATGCAAAAGGGGTAGTGTACTCTTGAATGACATGGTGTCTGTTTTTATTTTGTTTTTAAAAACTCTGTGATGTATTTTCATAAGATGCCATTCACGATATGTAGAGACATTATTCTTCAACCATGCAAAATTTGGGGACGTTTGGAAAAGGATATGACCTTTCATACTTTAGGGAACATAGACCTCTTCTCATGGCAGCCTCTGTCCTTAGAAGCCCCATAGTCTGGATGTATCTCTCTGTCTGTCTTTCTCATGCGCTCTTTTTTTATTAGTTTCTTCTTCTTTTTTAGTTTTCTTGCTGACATTGTTTGGCTCTTTCCCCATGAAGGTCCGCTATGAATTCTGCTACCGGGAGAAGACCCGGTCCTACTGCTCAGAGGCTTGCTTCGACGCATTCCGGATGAAGCACAACATTAAGATCCGGCGCTGCGCCGAGTGCAACTGCATGTGCTTCAGTGACACAAGCAATGGGCTGGTTGTTGCTACTGGCAAACAGACTCGCTACTTCTGCACCCAGAAGTGAGTTTCTCTTTCTCCCATGCATCATTTGTATTATATTGCATGGCAATGAATCATGGGATACAAGGAAATGTTGCCCACGTTAATGCCAGTACTGCACAAATCAAAGATGAGTGCAATATTATTATTTATTCGACCAGGTAAAGAGTAAAGGATATGTATTATACGCATTCACACAAATGCTCCAATATTGCCACAGTTTACTTTTATAGTATGAATGTTATTCACAAAAGATACAGCATATTAAGTACAGTACAACCTGGGCTATAAGGCCATCACTTTACAAATCTCTCTCTTCCCCAGACATGGACTGGCGCACTAATATATTGGCATTTCCACTGCAAACTTTAAATACCAAGAGTGATTCTCTTACAGTTACTAAGAAATTAGTTGACCGCTGTGGTAAAAGGTATACTTGTAACAGCCAAAATGCTCTTGCTAGAAGGAACAAAGACTAAAAGGAAAGTGCATTACCACTCATATTCCATTTTGTTCCTACATTATTTGAAGTATGAAACATCAAAACATCATTCTTTTGTATATCTTCAATACAGTGACACAACATCTGCTCCTGTAGAAATTACTGCGGTTTTATTTTGTCCAGGGATTTGGGTTAGGGTTAGGGCTGTGAAAGGGTTTTAGGTTTGTGTTGATATGAGGATTAGGATTATGGTTAGGGTTATGTTTGTTGGTAAATTTATGTTGGCTGAGCATGCAGATATTTCATAGGAGTAACTGTCGCAGGAGCAAATGTCATGGAACACAACTTGCTTAGAATTGTCTTGCTGAGCATCTCACAGCGATATCACGTGGGGTTTGCCGCTGATCCAGTGACTTGAGTAAGTGAGTGATAATGAGAAGGTAGATTCATGAGCAGTGAGCTGAGGACTGCTTGACCTTAAATCCACTGACCACTGACAAACTTCACCTCTCACCCCCCCCCCCCCCCCCCCCCCCCCCCCCACCAGGTGTAAAACAGCCGGACTGAAGCCATGCTCAAACTGCACTGTCTTGCAGCCTTGGAAGGACATGCTGCGGAGGGAGCCCAACTCTTGGGAGTTCTTATGTTCTCAATCCTGCCTGGACCAGCGTAAGAAGAAAAGAGGTGTGGACCGGTATCATTGTGCCCCTTTCAGGAATCAATGTGTTCATAAGTCCATTAAATGCCTGAAAACACATTTCTTTTGATTGGAACTCTTTCTTTCTATTTAACTTGTCACTATCTGTTGTTTTGTGTTTCATTTGGTGGAGTAAAAATTAGTTTCATTTGAGCCCCTCGTAGTTCGTGTTATTTTTTTTTTTTTTTTGTTCCTTTTGAGAATGTTCAAAATCTTTGTACTTGTGTGGAAGATGTTCATCATTGTGGTAGTTGTTGAAGGAATAAGATTAATCGCTTGTCACACAAAGTGAGGTAAAATGGAAAGGACTTGCAGTATTTGGGCTGCAAGATCTGCTGGCCTTCGTCTGGCAAAGCAGACAACCGATAGAATCTTATTGGACAATCCATTCAAAAGTTAGGAATTGTTTCAAGTTTTGGTGCAGGCATTGCTGGATGAGAAGACTACAACATTTTCTGACCTCATGTATGGGTATTGATGTAAATGAAATATAAAGAAAATTCAAGACATTTTAACTTTTGTAGCGTAATGACAGAGCATTTGACCTATCTATTCAGTCGACAGGGGAATAATATTTCCCTTAGTACACATGCCAGTACCAAGTCCATGGAATGTGTACTCTGTATAGAAACAGAAATCTTATGAATTCTCTAAAACTATGTTTATGTGCAATTGCCCAGACATTCCACCGATGCAGCCACTGCAGCCCATGACACAAGTAAGTTCCAATACCAACTCCAGCCGCCCAAGGTCTCCACCGAACCTTCGCTCGCGTACAGCAACCACTGCTTCCTCTACAGACACGTCCACACCGCAGCAGAAGATGTCCCAACTCCAGTCACAGGGCAAGAAGGTCCAGTGTGACCACTGCGGCAGGCACCAGAAGCCACTTTACCACCTGACGATGAGTGACCACACCCTGCGCAACTTCTGCTGCTACAACTGCGTCATCAGCTACCAGGGCAAGTTCAACGTGCCGCCGGTCACACTCCCCCAGGAGACCCTGCTCCTGCGATGCCACCAGTGCCAGCGTGGATTCAACTCACGTCCATTCGTTCTCGATTACGAAGACAAGACCTCGCTGTTTTGTGGGAAGAAGTGCATAGAAGACTTCAAGAGGGTAAGCAGAGATGCAGGCTGTTACTTTTTTGCAGTATTTTGAAGTTATATTTTGTTGTGTTTTGTTTTGCAGTATTTTGTAGTTTTGTTCTGTTGTGTTGTTGTTGTTTTTTTGTGTTGGCCCAAAATGATGCAGGTTTTTGGGAAAGTAGTTGTGAGCAGTAATTTACTACACATGTCTAAAGCAGGTGTAAAATACTGTTTGTCCACCAAAAATCCACCTTTTCAGCCCTCATGAATACTGCAATGTTGTAACAAGTTTGGTATTCCTTGATGAGGGAGCATACACTGCTTCTATAGCTCTCTCTTCATAACATCCAAATCACATGCCAGCAGTATTGTTCTATTTTTAGCTCAAGTGAGCTATTGCGATCCATCGCCCTTCGTCCGTCGTGCGTCGTGCGTCGTGCGTCGTGCGTCGTGCATCGTGCGTAAACTTTTTACATTTTCATCTTCTTCTTGAAAACCCCAAGACCGATTTTCATCAAACTTGGCAGGTAGCATCCCTAGGGGGTTAGGAACTCAATTTGATAAAATGGGCACCATACCCCACCCAGGGGGCCCCCAGGGGGGCCCAAACCCCCAAAAATTAAGGAATCTGTAAAAATCTTCTTCTCTAGAACCAGAAGTGATAGAGCTAAGTTAATACTATGAGTTAGTACATTGATGACTGTAGTTTCAAGTTTGTTCATGGCAGAATCAGGGGTGCCCCCCTTGGGACCCAGGGGAGGGGGGTGGGGAAGGGTTCTAATGGGGCCTAAATTGTACATTTTCATCTTCTTCTTGAGAACCCCATGACCCATTTTCACCAAACTTGGCAGGTAGCATCCCTAGGGGGTTAGGATCTCAATTTGTTAAAATGGGCACCATGCCCACCCAGGGGGCCCCCAGGGGTCCCAAACCCCCCAAATGAAGGAATCTTTATAAATCTTCTCTAGAATCAGAAGTTATAGAGCTGAGATAATACTATGAGTGAGTACATTAATGACTGTAGTTTCAAGTTTGTTCATAGGCAGAATCAGGGGTGCCCCCTTGGGACCCAGGGGGGGGGTGAGGAGGGGTCCTAATGGGGCCTAAATTGTACATTTTTATCTTCTTCTTGAGAACCCCATGACCCATTTTCACCAAACTTGGCAGGTAGTATCCCTAGGGGGTTAGGATCTCAATTTTGCGATACTCAGGTGAGCGCTAGACCCGCGGGTCTCTTGTTCCTTTCCTGAGTCGTTTTCAATTCAGATTGAAATTGAAAATTTACTGGCACTGCAATATCAAGATTAGATTATGTGTAGTGTTCCAACAAAAAGTTATTATTTTTCTTTCGTTTTTGAAAGACTTTCTTGCTTAGCAAAGGTCACCAGCAAAAACACAAAAGCAATACTCCTGAAAGCTCCACCCATCAGCATATCTTTTTGAAGTTGTAAGACATTCCTATCTCCACACAAAACATGGCCCTCAACATGAAGACAATTAAGGGGGGGGGGGGGGGTAAAAGACTTAATCTGTGAATATTTGAGGCATCCATTCTCCTGTCCTTTGTCTTCTCACTACTGTGTTATATATTACTGAGAATTGAGAGGCATTATATGTTTTATATATGTTTCAGATGTTTTCCTTTTCATATATATCCTTCATTTTCATGTGCAGACAAAGTGTGTGTCTATGATATGTGACCAGTGCCACCAGGACAAGATCCTGTATGAGGAGACATACTTTTGTGGTCGAAGCGAGATCCTTCTGTAGTGAAGGTATGGGAAACTATTCTTCAAACTCTCTATTTGCTTGACATTGAAGCATATGGATATATACTGTAAACATGGATTGTATTTCATGGTGTGAGATGTTTTTGAAAGATTAGGGTTTGATTTAGCTATGCATGTGAAAATACCAAGCAAATATGTATTTTTAAAACATTAAAATATGTACAAAAATACTCTCGTCGGTGCAAAAATAAACAAGTCGTGGCAAAGTTTGGTGAAAACTGGCCCAGCACAAAATATCAAATGTTTGAAGGTTTCTACTTTTACTGAATGTATCTTGCTTTACAATATCCCCAAAACTGCTTCTTACTTATGCATGAGCTGAATGAGTGTACAGTAGATGCTGGACCTGTGTCATGTTGGCAACTATTTATGTGGTATCACTGATCTGAATGCTGCCACCTTCTGTCTTTACCTTTACCATACAGGTGACTCTTGCTACAACAAAGTCCTCAGGACTGACAGCTTTTGTTTGTTATATCCAAACTTTATTGCAATTGAACAGCAAAGGATTATAATGATAGATAAATGATAATTTCGGGACCTGAATTTGTACTTGGTTGTAATTGCATAATAACTATGTTCCTTAAATGGAAGTGTACATTATATGATTTTTTATTGATGAAACAAAAGATGTTCGTATTGTGATTCTATTTTTCTGTTGCTTTGATTGTGTGGTTGCTATGGTTACCTCCTCAGGATGCAAGCTCCTCTTCAAGCAGGAGATAGTGGAGAAGCTTGGCCTGCAATGCATTGTGTGCGACTACTGCGCCCAGATGTGTCAACAGAGCAGCCAGGAGCGTTTCGATGGAAACCTCTGCTATTTCTGCAGCCCAGCGTGCAAGGAGAAATACGGGCTGTGGTTCTTCAAAGCGGCCAAGTGAGAAGGAACAAGGAGATTTTGATCCTTTCCCCCTTTTCTTTTATGTTTACCCTCACAGTTGATATTGTTACTGTAAGAGGGCATTCGAAATGCTTGCAAAGCAAATTGACTAAATCAAACTTTTAATCATGAAATATGTATGACTGCAATTTTATATTACGCAAGCCATTTCCAGCTACTTATCATTTCTTCTTTTTTTTATATGAAAAGAAGTGTTTGTTTGTTACATATTCATGTATATGCTCATTTTTTGTATTTTTTCATTCATTAATTAATTTGATGATTCATTCTATCATTTATTCAGCTTTTCATTATTCGCTTATAGAAATACAATTTTATTTCTTAATGTTTTTATTGCAGGTGCGACGGTTGCAAAAAGATGGGGACGGACCTGACGGAGTCGTTCAAGTGGCGTGGGGAGATGAAGCGGGTGTGTAATCAGCAGTGTCTTCTCCTCTTCTACACCCAGCAGGACACTCCGAACGTATCCACCCAGCTGCCAGAGTCCATACCGACGTCCACCGCAGGTAGGATGCCGCAGAGCTTGAACATGAGTGGTAGCTTGAATACTGTAAAAGTGGATATTTTCGCGCAACTAATTTTTCGCGCTTGGCTGGGCAAGAAGAGTTTCGGCTGTTTTTAATTCCGTGGAATCAAGACATCACGCACAGGAACATATGGGGAGCAAAAACAAGCTTTTATTTTCACGCTAGTTTCTGGTTGCGCGAAATGCGCAAAAATTTCAACACCGCGAAAATTTCCACTTTTACAGTAAATACGGAATTGAATGTGAGCCAATGAAATGTGCTGATCATTGTTGTATCAAACTGTGGTTGGGAGTTCGTGCAAGAATTGAAAAGTGTCTGAATTTTAAATTTGGCTTTGAAGAATACTTGATGTCTGTCTGTCCTTAAAATGACCTACGTATGTGCTTGAGTTTTGACATAAAGTCTTGAAAATATATACATAAGATTTTCATGAGATTTCAGAGATATCAGTCTCAGAATTTTGATAGAAATTCAAATTTTCTTTCCTGTTGTGGCAAATGTTCTCTAATTTTTCTTCCCAAAGAATTGTGTGAAATGAAACCCAAAACCAAAATTTACTTTAAATGGTTCTTGGAAAGTCCATTAATTTCAGTTTGTGAAATGAGCCCTGTAGGGTTGTTTGTTGCCTTGCAGTTTTACCATATTGTATCAGAGGTTCTTTGTGTATATTAGAGAAGAGGTTTGGTCTCCCCTTGGATATGGAGTGAATTTGATCTCCTTTAAACAGAGAGAGAGAGAGAGAGAGGGAGGGAGTGAGTTTATGGGCTGAGTCTTCATTGGATCAATCTTTCCTCTGTTGCATATTTTGCTGTATGATCTCCATGTTGTTCATTGTTCCCATGCTCAGACCATGCCACTCCAACCATTGCCAAGGTGATGTCGTATACTCCCGTTGAGAAGCTGGGTCCTGGTAAGTTTAATCAATAATATACAAAGTTTCAATATGAGTGTGATGGTTCCGAATATTACACGAGCGTGCAAGATTAACCGTTCTATTCAACAACGCGAAGCGGTAATGGAACCGTTAAACTTGCCCCGAATATAGTATTTAAACCATGTCACGAATGCATATTTGTTATATACAACACACGATATATGCCTGGTCTAGACGTCTATTTTGAGCGTGGGACAGCTGATTCTTCTGAGTGTCATGTGACCCACATTCATCCAATCAGATGGCAAGGATCTATACATTTGTTGTATACTACAAGCATAATTTCTTCTTGTTTAGGGGGGGGGGGGGGGGGACTTGCATTCAGCACCACAGGTATC
Organism: Diadema antillarum; assembly: GCF_040938485.1. Taxonomy (NCBI): domain Eukaryota; kingdom Metazoa; phylum Echinodermata; class Echinoidea; order Diadematoida; family Diadematidae; genus Diadema; species Diadema antillarum. The sequence goes on along the minus strand of NW_027271161.1, from coordinate 192,147 downwards.
ACTTCTTGGGGTCATATGCCTGATAGAGATTATATTTGTCATTGCAACATCAGGCTCTCAATATTCCACTGCGGGGTAGAATGTGGAAGTGTGCATAAAAGCTAAAACTTAATTCTCAGAAGGGCTCAAAATTTAATTCTCAACCATATAGTATTTGCTTGCTGTACATTGAAAGGGTCTGCCCAAAAACTTGTCTGGCTGACACAATTTGCTAAAATGATGAGTTGCTCTTGAATATATTGAGATCAAGTGTAAAGTAATTCCAGTGGTAAATCACAAAGTTTATTCCTTATGCACCTTCTTGGATAATATTCAATGTTTTGATCTTTACCCAACTGAAATTGTGTTATAACAATGTTATTTCACAGATTTTCTCTCATGTCTCCGATTTAGAGTAAAATTTGGCAGTTTCTGTAGGCGTATGAGAACATTAAGCAGTTCATCACATATCTGCACACTTGCTTTGTGGTTGACATGTCAAGACAAAAATGTCTTTATTCTTATAGTTATCTCATCCGATTTGCACCTAATTGATCCTGACTGATATCATTGTAGATAAATTAATTGTATGAATTTGGAACTGTCTCTTTGTGTTTGTGTGATTATAATGAAACCTAACAGTTTTGTCTGTACATCTGTACTCTCTTCTTGAGAGCCAATGTATATAACATGTGGAGTATTGTTTTTCTTTAGTACTGAAGCTCTCTCAGAGCAATAACAAATAATCTGCATTACAAAATATCTGTGATTGCAATGGCTATTGCAATCAGGCAGAGTGATAAAGAAGAACAAAATTATATAGGTCAGCCATTGTAGATTATGTTGATTTTAAAAATATGATGTTACTCCAGGCATTTCTTACTGGTCTCACCTTCTTTCCAGCCCGGACGTATATCACTGAGCCAAAGAAGCCAAGCTCTGACAAACAGACCCAGATAACCACAAACACGGTGTACATCAAGCCGCCACCTCCCCCTCCCTCTCTCCTCCCTCCCGGCCCGAAGATGGTGCGCAACAAGATTACGAGCTGCAAACCCATCAACATCACCAAAGCAACCATGTGCCGACCGTTCGTGAAGGACATGTGCGTCGGAACAGGTGAGGACTTCCCCCATTTGTCCAAATGCAGTGCAGTGGTGGTTAGGTTCCTAGTCCACCTCTAATGGGAAAAAATGGAATACTGTAAATGTAATTATTTTATCATGATTAATTTTTCACACTTCATGGCGCAAAAACATATTCACTGGTTCATGAATGTGCGCTTCACAATTGCGTTGTACTTTAATGTTTTCATCCACTTCACTGAGAATGTGTGAATATTGATGTGCTGCCTGATTCATTTGAATGTACAGTCTGCACAGAAACTACTGTGTACACACATGTGCTTAAATAAATACCTGTATTGCTAATAGTAATAGGGCACATGTACAATCACACACACACACACACACACACATACATGCACACTAGTACCAGGGAGGCATTGCTAACGATGGGTACGATTTAACCCGTTCAAAATGTGCGGAGAAAATCACTGAGATATTTTGTGCAGATTATAGAATTTGTGCAAGTCACAAGAAGCCCAAAACATGTAAAAATTGATGTACCACAAATATTTCAGTTTTTACAGTAGCCTTCATTTGGCGGCCATCATAGAGTATCAGTGTGGGAAATGAGGAGAAAGAAGCATGGGAATTGCGCTTTCAAGAAGGATATCTTCATTGCATAAACTGTACACATTTCATCAGTTTATATCTGAGAAAGGCAATGAGTACAGCAGCAGGACATACTGTAAATTCCCTATAATATTTTGCGAGTATACCATTTCATGAATTGGAACTTGCAGGGCAATTTTGCAAGTGGTTGAATTTATGATTGAAAATAACATTGGCGTGATGAGAAAGAAGTTTTATCCCCTTTTAAGAGAAAAAGGTTGTAATTTCCCATCTTCCGGACAAGAAACAATGCATTTGTATCACAGGAGGCAATATTGTCACAAATTGTAAATTTTGTTGAGATTAGTCCATGTGTGAAATTAACAAAAAATTAAACACCACAAAGTATACTGTATATTCCATGGTATCGTATCTGTGTAAAGTTAATCTCAATACTGTAAAACAAGATATTTTCACAGCATAAAATTTTCTTGAATTGGAGCAGGCAGCCTTTCTCACGGCATGAAATTTTTTCAAAATTGCCACTGGTATGCAATACATAGAGAGTAGACTGGAACATTCATTAATCAATTCATTATTCATTTGTTCATCTTGGCTCTCACAAAATTGGCGAAAATAAAATGCACATGACTATTTCTAGTTTTACAGTAGTGTTATTGCTCTATGTCTTTATTGCATTTTACTCAGAAGCCCATCGTTGCATTTTATCCCCAACTTTTCCATTACCCATTGTTCCATCTCATTCCAGACTTCCCCAAGGTACCTGCCATGGTACCCATTCCCGTGCCCATCTTTGTTCCCGTGCCGATGCAGATGTACAAGATGCCCGTCCCGCACCCGGTGTGCGTCCCTGTACCCGTTCCCACGCCCGTCTTCATCCCCGTCGCGGCCCGGGACTGTGACCGCCTCATGTCTACCCTGGAGCAGATCAAGGCGCGCGTCCCGTCTGACCCGCTGGAGGCAGAGCTATTCATGATGGCGGCGGCGGCGGCTGGCGAATCAGAGTCCGGGCCAGATTCCCGGGAAGAGGACATTGGAAGGGATGGCCACAGGGGCAGCAGCAGGGAGCCACCCAAGATGTCCCTGGTTGACCAGGCTGTAAAGGAGTGTGGCTTGCTTGATGAAGTTATGGATGGTGAGATGACCGTGTGTTGAGTAGTCTTCCAGTAAATCTTGATGGCAATGATAATTAAAGCTGATGATTTAGATGATGGTTGTGGTGATGGCAAAGATGATGATAATGGTGATTGAAGAGAATACAGTGATTAGGTCAATGGAGGTGAGAAAAATGATGATGAAATCATTGAAGGGATAACGAAAGTGTTTGTGTGATTTTTGCCATCAATTGAAGGAGTACTTTGCATGTGAGTCCAGCTAAATAAAGATTGAATTCTTTTTTTTTAAAATTTGATTTAACCCTAAAAAGACTGGGCTATTTTGGTAGCTAGAAAGCCTGGGGGGGCCTAAAGGGCCCCCCCCCTTAAGATCTCGGCCGTGGATCACGCGATCGCAGCGGAAATTTGCACAATGGTAGTGTGCGATGTAATCTACAAGATGGTATATTCAAATTTTCCAAAATAGCCTTTTTTAATTTTATTTTGATTAGTTATGCTAATTTATGCAAGAAATCAGACTCTTTGATCTAAATCAGTAAATAAAGCTCCAAAAGTGCTCATTTTTGGTGTAATTATTCTTTGTGGCATTCTTAGCAAATGTACTTGAAAAAAAATCGGTATCAAAATTAATTTCTTATTCATTTTATTGTTTCATAAATTTCTTATGTATTTCTTTGTTTTTTCGACCTTTTGTTTTTGTTGGTTTTTATTACAAAATTTGTGGCAGACACTTTTTGAAGCATGATACTCCTAAAACAAATTAATTTTAGCCATTGAGAGTAGAAATAAGCGTATTCATATGAACCATGTGAAAAAACTCAATTTGCATTGACTTTGTACACGAAACACATTTTTGAGCCATTTTCGGCCTCACGTGCATGTATTAAAAGTTATGTAACTTCAGAACTGTACCCTCAGGCGTCACAAATTGGGTGTCAAAATGTGCGGGAAACTCGAAAGAAAAAAGTCATAGAGCATCGTGGCAAGAGCATTGCGTGTTGCAGAGTAATCGCGCGAAATGTTGTCAGTCTTTTTAGGGTTAAAATGATCTTATTGTCACCTTCTATTTCATATGAAATACAATTTGAAATATCAGTATTAAGCACTGTATAGGTGCTACTTGTTATACTAGTGTAATGATGATGATGATTATGATGATGATGTTGATTCTGATGATGATTGTATCATTATTGTCATTGCTATTGTAAGTGTTATTTTCATCACCATCATTATGAGTATGATCATGACTATGATTATGATTATGATACATGTTGGATCATGCAGATGTTGGTGTTGATGAGCTCCTGGCCAGCCTCTCCTCCCCGGACGTTGCTGATGACATCCTGCTTCTGGACGACGACGATGACGATAACGAGAGTCAGGAGGAGAGGGAGAATCGTAGACTTGAGGAAGAACTGACCGATAAACTCAGAAATCTAGGTCAGTGAAAGTCAACGGGAAAAAAAACCATAGTTCCCATATGCCTGCAGAACTGGCAAGTTTTGTTCTAAAATGGGCATGTATGCGTAAGAAATGTGTGAAATAATACTGTGACGATACAATTTCAATTTGGAAAAGAGAAGAATGTGGAACACTAGCAAAATAGATTCGCAGGAAGTACTACTGTCTCAGACCTTACCTGATTATGTTTTTGTTTTTGTTTTGTTTTTGTTTTTTATATTGATTCTTATTTTGATTAATTATTATTGTGGAGAAATCAGGCCACCACAGCATCCGATACTTCTTTCTCATTCTGTAAATATGATTCTTCTTCGGCAATTGTACCACAGGCAAAATGGTCCAAAACTGTAAAACACGATATATTCGCGGCATGAATTTTTCGCGAACTGGAGCCAATGGCCTTTTTTGTGGCATGATATTTTTGCGAACTGCCACTGGCATTCAAAGCATATAGTGTAGACGAGAATTTTCGCATGCATTTTGGCGCTCGCGAAATTCGCGAAATTGAAATGCAAGCAAAAATTCCTTGTTTTACAGTAAGTCCCAATTCACAAAATATTATTGCCAAGAAATATTTGGTACAGACAGTTATGAAACACCTGTAGATTTATTTTTATGCCTCCGCCAACGAAGTGGCCTGAGGCATTATGTTTTCGGGTCGTCCGTCCGTCCGTCCGTCCGTCCGTCTGTACGTACATCCGTCCCGTTTTGTTTTTGTCGATATCTCAAGAACCTTGTGGTGGTTTTACATCAAACTTGGTATGAGGGTATATCCTGGGGGGATAATACTTTGTTTGGATTTTAGGGTCACGGGAGCAAAAGTCAAAGGTCACAGGTTATTTTGTGAAAAAAAAAGGTTGAAAATTCATGTTTTTCTCCATATCTCGCAAATGGTTCAAGGTATCTTCATGGAACTTAGTATATATGCTTGTTCCAATGGGCAGTGATTATCTAGGGAAGTTGGGGGTCATGGTTCAAAGGTCAGGGGGTCAAACGTCAAGGTCAACTCCTCAAAATATCACTACTTTTCTTATATTTATGCAATGCCTGAAGGTTTTTTTTTTTTTTACTTGATGTATGCATGTATTACCCAATATATATTTTGTGGGAAGTTTCTTGCCAAAAGGTCAAAGGTCAAAAGGTCAAAGGTCAAGTGAAAGTGCTGAATTGCACTTTTTCCTCCATATCTCAAAAGTAACTCAAGGTATCATCATGAAACTTACATATTTATGCATGTTCAACCTAACAGTGATTCTCTTTGGAACTGTGTGGTCAAAGGTCAAAGGCCAGGTTTAGATAATGCTATTTTCCCATTTGATACTGAAATTATACTTTTTCTCAATACCTTGAAAATTACTCAATGCATAAACTTATAAAAGGGTCAAAAGTCAAGTAAAAATCATCAGTTCCCCAAATACCTGCACTCTGACATTTTAATCATTCATCAAATTGAACCTAGTTGTTGGAAAGTGAACATTCAGCACATTTGTGGCAAACCTGTCATTTTAATATTTTGCCAATTGTGTGAAACTGTCATCACACATTGTCAAGACATTGTACTATAGACCTATTAGGAGAACCATGCATTATGGCGGAGGCATATCAGTCGCCGTAGTGATATATCTAGTTTGTTTCATGGTATATGTTCATGGAATAATTGCCCTTCCAACTCATCTGCGCTGAATGCAGGGGACATCCCCGAGTCGGAAGGAGTCCCACCTCCGCCCATTGCCACCCCCAGAATAAAGCGCATCATACTGAAGAAGAAGAGGCGCAAGAGGGGAGTGAAGAGGTCCAAGAGGCCGAAAGAAGTCAAGGGCGGTGGCCCCCAGCAGGCATCACAAGACCCCTCCCTCCCTCTGCGCAGAAGTAGCCGCTCCACTAAGAAGACCAAGTATTTCAGGTGAGTCTTCTCCCTCCACTCGGCAGTATTTATCTTGTGAATTATCTCGGCAAAGTTTTTGTTATCCATCCAAGCGTCCAAGTAGTAACATTACAATCTTTTTACGCTGGTCTTATAACTTTGTTGTTGTCGCCAAACCTAGATGTGTTGTCCTTGTATCTGATGCTTTAAAAAAAAAAAAAATCTATGGCTTGTAACAGTCAAAGTTCTACATAATATAACTGTTTTGTTAGGTGTTCTAACGATTTCATTATGTTAGCAAGCCTTTAACCTCATTTCTATTTTCTTCTCAGGAGCATTTAATTTTTTTTTGTGTGTGTGGTCCGTCATTTTCTAATTTTTCTAGATTCCCCTGCATAGTAGTAGTGATAATAATATGCACACTTGTAACCCGCTATATTGATCATGAATGTATGCTTATTGAGCGGCTCATTGAGCAGAGAATGACAGATGAGAATATGAAGAGATATATGAGATATTGTGGTAGAGCCGCACCAAATCAGTAAGCAGTTCTTGTTATATATAGAGTATTGTGTCTAAATAAACCCAAGTTGTGCTCTGGCAGACACAACACTTATTTCATAATTTCATGAGAACTGCCAGAGATATGCCTTGCTATGTGTTGTAACTTCATGGTTGTCTTGTCAAGCTTGTGCTAGGGAGATGAATCTGAACACCTTGTGAGAGAAATAATTCATCTCATTCAATGACAGCAGAGATGGAGCTTGTGATGCTAGTCTTAAGATATTGTTGCCATGACTACTTAAATCATCTTAGTGCCGGTGAGGAGAGCCAGGAAGAGGTGGACGAAGACGAGGAGTACCAGCCAGAGGAATCTTCATCAGATGAGGAGATCGTTGAGATGGAAGATGAGATCAGCCAGGAGGATGCTCCACCACCAAAACCCATGGGACCGCCTCCGATTGACGAATCCTGGGTGACTGCTGGGCAGGCGGCATACAGCCTTTTTGTTCACAGACACAACAAAGGGGTAAAGACACCGGCCATGCGGCTCCAAGCCAGCATTCTGGAGTGCCCCACTGACATGCTCCACCGTGGCCTCATCATGTTCGTGCGCCATGCCCGGCGGCCCGACATCGACGAGCCATACCCCCCGGAAACCATGTTCCTGCTCTGCCTGTCCATCCAACACTTGGTGACCAACAGCGGTCGCATGGAGAACTTCTTCGTCGGCCCAAACTTTGAGCAGTTCCGCCTCTGTCTCCACCAGACTCTGGAGTCGTGGGCCCCCCGACTCCACCCCCAAAGCGGCCTCTTGCTCAACTCCCGCATCACGGAGGAGATGATGTGGTCTGCCCAGCAGCTGGGGGCCCACTCGCCCCAGGTGCTCCTCAGCACCATCTTCTTCTTCAATTGCAAGAACCTTGCCATGAACACGGTGCAGGAGCACTCAGAAGTGGCCTTCTTCCGCATGCAGAAGCACGTGAAGAAAACTGGCCCTGGGAGAGAGCGTGCATATGTCATTCGTTACTTCCCTCCAAAGAAAAAAATCAGGTTGGTAGGCAGCTCTTTGCACTATGTCTCACTTTCACTCTCTCTTTGTCCTTCCATCACTTTGGCTCTGCCCCCCTCCCCATTTTTTTGCATAATACATAGGTATACATAAGATGATGAGTAGTTTTGGAGTACAGTGGAAACTCAATATAAAGAGATCTGATATAACAAAGTACTTGATATAACATACTTATTTCTCAGGTCGCAATGAATTTATTTCCTTTGTTTTGTCTTGTTTACTGACTACTGATATAACAAAATATCTGATACAAAGAACAAATTGTCATGGTCCCAAGGATCTCGCTATACTGAGTTTCCACTGTATTTTGAGATTAAAAGTATAGGATAATAAAAGTTAGTATACTGACTTTTATTCCAGAAGGATCCAGGCTAATCAGACTTCTAGGACAACTTGGCCCTATCAGATAATTTATCAGATAATATATAATTCAATCATTTATCATTGATTTGATAATTTAACAGATAATAATTTAATTCCAGAAGGATCCATGCTAATGCGGACTTCTAGGACAACTCGGCCCTATATCAGATAATTTACAATATTTGATATGTAGGCGAGCGTTCATTTTGTATGTTCACCAAAGAGGTTCTATTCTAGAACCTCTTTGATGCACGTGTTGTATCAACTTAGCCTCTAACCGCTTCCAGCCAGAATGCAAAGCACTCCCATAGTACAACTGTACAATTCAGAACAACTCTGCCCCGCTGTCAGACTGAGGCCGAGTTGTCCCGAGTCTGGGTTAGCCTGACCCCAATCAGGTACTAGTAAGTTCTGAGATTGCAACTCCAGTGAACCTCTTTGGTTGGACTGATTCTAAAGTGTGTTGGATATTAAGCACAGTAATGCTGCTGCCAATGAACCTGAACAAGGGACCTTAAAGGTGCATGGTCCCGGTGTTTTAGTCAAATGCATACGCGGGCGCACGGCGCAAGTTTCCTATAGAGACCTACGCTATCGACTCCTCTTTGGCGCTTATGCTTTGGCCCACTTCCCCGAGTCCGAAGAAGTCCGATCCACTGTAGTCAGTGGTCCGATCACAGTTCGGCTCATGGTTCGGCTGAGGGGGATGACAGCTTTAGCAAACTTCTTTTGTGATGTCATAATAACAAGCGCATATGCATGCACCCTGGCATTACTACAGACTGCGCGATATGCAGAGAAGACGATGAAGGCAACGTTACTTAGCAACACCTACGCACTTTACTCTTGATGACAGCTCAACTTCGGTAATCTTTGTATCAATGCTAACGGTGATCGGCAGTATCATCAACAGCTCCCTCTACACTACTGGGACTATGCACCTTTAAGATGTGAGTCTGTGATGTTATCCACTGAACTACATCCTCCCACCTTTTCTTCCCCCTTTTTTTCCTTTGTTTGAAAGAAATTAATGTCATTGAACTGAACGGAAGTGTTTTTATTTGTTCTTTTTTTTTTAATCACCAAAACTTAATAGTACCAATATGAATGGAACAACAAGAGAGTGTCATGTTTTCTTTCAGATGAGGATTCAAGTGAAGCGCCAGGCCCGAGTCGACGGAAGAAGGAGCAAGTCCTTGAGAGGTTGGACCAGAGTGAGAATACGGAGAATGTCCTAAGGTGTCCCGTCAAACTCTATGAGTTCTACCTCTCCAAGTGGTAAGGACCCTGCCCCCGTGACGCATGTATTCTTCTTCTGTAGGATGTGGAATTACACCCCTACCCCTCTCCCTTCCTCCTCCTCCTCCCCCACCTTTGTGTCAGTTGCATTTGCAGAGTCTGCCTTTGAAAAATGTTATGGTTGTTTGCAAAAATACCTTCCTATAGTTTGCACCAAGAACTAGTGTACCATCAACCTGTTTGAGTGTTCACCTGCTCATGTGGCCAATAAATTGTCACAAGAAAGCTCTGATGTTTTAAAGACCAACGTGTATAGTGCTGGCCTGTTCCATGCAGCCAGCAGCCATTTACATTGTCTCCAATAGTCAATGTTTTATCACACACTATGGCCCAGGACTCCAGGGTGAGATGAGACTTGGGGCCTGTTTCATGAAAAGTAGTGATTGATCTTATGCTTGATTTGCGTGACTCGTTGAATTGAGCGCAAGTTCAATATTGAACGTAATTCCTTGTTTCATAAAGACACTTGTGCTTGATTTCAAGAAAAGTCGTGCGTAACTTTCAGTAGATTGAGTGTTACTTGAGATTAATTGCAATGTTGCTTATGAAATGCAGTTTGCAATTAATTGCAACTTACGCTCAGTCTTTATGAAACAGGCCCGGAGATCTGATAGCACACCGAGTTAGTTTTCTCTCAGGCAGTGCATTTATAGCGGTGTGTTTTTTACCTACACCTCAAATGTGACCAATAACAAAAACCAGAGAAAGATGATTATTTTCTTTTTTTGAGTGATTTTGGAGTACAACTTTAATCTATCTGATATTTGTTTCCCTTGGTTGGTCGCTGCAAACAGCATTTTACTTGAATAATGGAATGCACATAAATTTTTGCACAAAATACTTCTTACCTTAAAATCTCAATGTATGCCTGCAAGTGAATAAAATCCAAATTCTCTAAGCCTGAGAGATTCTACCATGTCGAGATCTATCAGCCATATGAACAGTTGGTAGACTTTGCCAGTGTGATGTGATGAGTATAATGCTGTAAAATCCCTTTTGGTAACCCAATCCCCCAAATCTGCTTTGCTCCTCTCTAGTCCGGAGGCGGTCAAGATGCGGAACCAGGTCCTGTACCTCCTCCCGGAGCACTCCTGCGTGCCGGACAGCCCCGTCTGGTACTCAGCCACCAAGCTGCCGGACGAGGAGATGTCCCACATGCTGCACCGCTACGCCATGATCCATGAGGTCCAGACAGCGTGGAGGCTGAAGGAGGAGAAGCTGGCAAAGGAGAAGGATGCAGCCCCGCCCCCCTCCAGCTCCAGCCACCAATCACAGGATGCCGCAGAGGAGTCAGCCACACCCATAGAAACTACAGTGCCTGGTCAAGAGTCGGGGACACAAATTTAATCAACTGACCAATTGTCATCACTTGGTGGAAAATTTTGCCAGCTACTCCCATACGTACTGAGTTAGGGGACAGACTGAAATCAAACTCATCTGGAGCCAGGGAGCCATAGTGGAATGTTAATGGAAACTTTTGGTACACTTCATTTGTACTGCAGGAATATCATCAGACTGTCCGTAGTATGAATGAAGCTGATGGGAAGCTTGTAGTTCACATCCTTCCACTGGATATTGATATACTTTGGATCACAACTTTTTATACTTTTTTTTTTCTTTTACCCTTCTTTCACCCGAATATTCAAATTTAAGTTTTGTAGGTTCTTTGCATACCCAAACAGTTATTAGAGGCTAAGGGAGGTACTCCAAAGACTTCGTCATTGATATGTGAAAAATGAAATAGCCTTTCAATTATTCTTCGGAATTCTTTTGAATTGGTAGATTTCACTGTAATATTTCTGTGATATGATAATGAACTTTGAAATTTGGCTGGTCAAATTTTACCTGGAGATTCAGCGCAGGGATTCTCTAAAGTCGACTGTGCAGTGAATTTGACAGCAAATCATGCTGTCAGAATTCTTGTGACAAAAGAAAAACATTGCATCGTTGAATATTTATTCTGCCATTACCTCATGTAAATACTGTCAAATTTGTCCTGGTGGGGATGTCCTGTGTGTAGTGCTCAACTGTTGAAAAGGGTATATATGCGGTTACTACAAGCTTCCCCCAAGAGAGAAATTGTGTGTGATAGACCTTGCATGTAGTGGCCACCTCCTTAGAGTGGTCACCACCTCAACCTGCCTAATATGCCTCCTGTGGGTAATATCACACTGGATTGCAGCCCCTTACCCCAGGTTTAGTTTGATTTGTAGATGTAGTAATAGTAACAAGCTGTGATTACTGTTGCACATGTTTCTGCATCTCATATGACAGCGGGGGGGGGGGGGGGGGGGGGGGGGGGGGGGGGGGAGAGGAATTAAGAGCTATGTGAAACTGAGAGTCAAAGAAACCACACGCATGAGCACAGATTTTTCCCCCAAGTCATTCATTTCTGAGATGATTTAATTACAACATGGCATGACCTTTCATTTTTACATATGTTAGCAAGACATGCATGGCGTCAATTAATAATATGAATACAAAATTAGTATAGTAATATGAATTGACCACCAACCTGTCAGTAGTGGCCTTGGAAAAGAAGTATGGGGGGGGGGAGAGGTCAGTATGCCAGTTTGAGTTTGTACTTTGTGCCTGTATCAAAATAATACCCTAGCTCTAGGCCATATGTCTTCACAAACACTGGCAGCCATTGATAGAGCAAAAGTAAAAGGATTTTGAAGAGCAAATATGGGTCGGGGATTTTGTGAAGTTGCGTCCGTTGTGCAGTCCTGACTGGATCATTTAAGATTAAACTGTAGCATCTGGGCTTAACTGTGTTAATTATGAGGACGGTTTTGTACCTTTATCGAATGTTACCTGGATGACTCAGAACCTACATGAATTAAACAGTAGCGTTTATCAAATTACAAAGGCGACAATCTAATGTAACCACATTCTGAACTTTTCTTGGTCTGAGATGGCAGACTTAATTATTCATGTATCACTTTGGACATGCCCAGGTTTAGGTTTGTTTAACCCTTTCTTTGCCAGGGACTTTGGACAGTGTGTACAACTCTATAGCTTATTCTGTACCAGTCGGCACTCAAAGCACACAAAAGATTAAGAAGACGGGAACACTACAGAGTGATGTCACCGAATCTTCAAAGCAAATGACTCTTTTAAAAAAAAGAGCAAACAAACAATAAACAAAATGCAGTAAGTACAAGATAGGTCATATATATGATTCCTTCTCCTGAAGCAAGGCAAAGTCTGCATAAGAAATTCTTTATTCAGGAAAAAGAAACGAATGAGAAAAAACCCAGTTCCGAGAAAGCAGTGACATTCCTGTTGAATTTGCATGCCGTGTTTGCAATCAACAAACCTCAGCCAGTCTCGGTGAGCTCTACGTATGTGGATGAGCCTCTTCTCCTTCTTGGCTTGAATTGAGTAGAGTCGAGTCGAGTCAAGTTTGTATATTTATTCTATGTTGCCGCCACTAGAAGAGTTCAATGCTTAATAAGAAAGCAAACCATGTAACCTCTTTCTTTTCAGCCCTCCTCTAGAGGACAAGGTAGCATGATGCCTACCAAAAAGGCACTACCACTGCTGCCACCAGTCTTGAACCGAGGACCTCATGATTTAGAGTCTACCTTCTAATCCACACAGCCATAAAACTGTATGGACTGTACAAACTAGTTATCAGCTCATTTTAATTACCAGTAGTGTCATGCTACACCAAGGCTAATCAGCCTTATTTTCTTTCTTTTTTTCTCTTTCTTTTTTTACTTATGGAAATTTGAATTCAGAAATGCTCTATATACAGGTTATGATATTGTACTTGCATCTCTGTAGACTTGCAAATGCCAGTAATGTTTGTAATAAAATTCATTCTGTCCTTTTGAAAGATCATGTGTTTGAGTTATTCTTTTGTTAGTGTGTGCTATGTAGTGATGTTTGATGCTCTATGTGTCACACAGAAATGGGATTAAGTGTTCATGTTATTAAAGCTAGGGGCAGTGGTTTCCCCTCCCTTCACAATATTCTTCGTTAGGACACTTAAACGATGAGGTGGCTCAATTTTAACCCTTTGAGGATTGGCTGATTTTGCTACAACATGCATTTCCCATAGACATTTGCTTGAGTATACTTGGGACTTGTCCTCAATATGTTAAATGATTGCCAAACTTTGCTGAGTGTGCTGTATAATGATTCAAATAAATGTAAAACTAGCAGACACTAAACATACAGGAGTTTTGCCTCACTGCTGGGCAGTGTGACGCTTCCTCGGTAGAGCTATTCAGACCAGCATCTCCAGATGAATCAGTCCCGAGCTTTCTAAGAGCCATTGATGGGGGTCTCTTTTGCTTAATACAGTGGACTCCCATCATAACAAAGCCCTCGGGACCAGCGGTTTTATTTCTTTATACACGTATAAAAATGTAATTGTAACCAAACAAATGAACAAGAAAATTACATAGAGTGGATAACGTTGTGGCCCTAATTTTTACTTCGTTGTATATAACCGGAATGTTATAACCGTGTTCCTTATAACGGGAGTGCACTGTTCTTTCACCAATGTGTCATAATTTTTTGAGAGGGCGTTAATTAGAGTGAGATTTCGTGCCCCAAAATTAAATGATCACACTCTGAAATTATGTTGGCCTATGTAGGCTATTGGATAGTGATGAGAGTTGATAACCTAGAATATTTGATACTAGATGATCCATCTTGAAGAAATATAGATAAATCATAAAGATAAAGAGGACACGTAGCCAATACACAACCATAGCATAGTGATGTAAAATTATTCTGGAAGCATAATGGAGATAGGGATCGGGGAAACTGCTGCTGATTATTGGCCATTGGCCTGAGAATTGAACACTACCTTTCCTAAGCAAGTTTTCATAACAGCATGGCCTACAACATGTACAACTTTTAGCTAGATATCTGTTCTGTCGTGTCGATATCTGTGAAATAATGAGACGATGCTACTTCAGAGAGAGAGAGAGAGAGAGAGAGATATGTGCACAAACTAATAAAGTCATAGTAAGTACATTTGCGACAGAAAGGGAAAACAAATGTCCGCGCTTGTGGACGGGGCTACACTTCCAGCAAGGCTCTCTTTTCCTTCCTCGTGCCTCGCTCGATGGCGCTGTCCTTTTTCCGCACTTGGTTGTCTTCCTTGGCCGCCCTCTTCTTCTTCCTGCCGCAGAGACACTTGACGCTCACGAGACAGACGACAACCGACAGCAGTCCTAGCGTGAGGAGGATAACAATGTGGTAGACGAGTGGGAGGGGCTTGAGGACGCGACAGATCCTGTCAATCATGCGAACGAACGCGTTCTCCGCGCTCTGGTTCATCCAATCGCAGTCGAGAGTCTGTGGGTGATGGTGATATGGAAAAAACAAGTGATTTGTTTGTTTATTTGTTTCATTTCCGTATTAAAAAAATATCAATATAAAATGTATTCCATACTGAGAGCAAAACAATGTTATACATGTAAACGTCACGAAGAAAAAAAAAATATGGAGGGTAGCCCATTTTCAGTAGTGACAACGATGGTCACTCGTGGTCTTCTTGGGACCCTGTTTAAATTGTCATTACTCACGATTTTATCGTCGTAGTTCCATGTACTGCAAAATAATGAGAAATCTTGTAAAAATGGTATTTATTTGATGATTTACGTTGCCTAAAGATAGGCTTTCTGTGAGGCATGCAGATGAAAACATTTCACTATGCAATGATCGTGTACCTACATTATATTCATACAGCAGAATGAAATTGAAGAAGGTACAAAATGTCGTGAAACAAACCGTATGATTCAACGGCATGGCGCTGATGCCCTTATTCTCGCTGTCCGTTAGGCTCTGACCGACATTGTTGAAATTGTTATCATCGTCATCCGACACCTTGTAGGGTGCTGAGTTGAGACTTTCCGCTCCCCCGTCGTGAGCAATGGCGGGAAAGGACCCTTGAAGAGACTTCCCCACTTGATCGCCTGCAGGGGTTGGACCTGTCTTCTGATCGCTCCATAGACCTTGCTGGGACGAGGAATTCATCATCTCAGATCCCACACTCTGAGAAACGTTGGTGGAAGCATTGCCATTCGTTGTCAAGTTCTCAGTCACAGCGCCTGACTGCAATGTAACCCCAGGTGACACCTGTGCAACAGATTGTGGAGACTTGTTCCCACCACCGTCGTCAATACCTGCTTGGCTGGTATTAGTTCTTGGCGTGACAGTACTTTGGTCACCAGTTTTATTCCAAAGCGTCCCCGCCGGTTGTCCGCTTGAGGAAGCCGTCGCTGCAGCAACGCTTTCCTGGGATTCGTTCTGGCTCGACTGCCCATCACGCGTCGAGGAAGGGTCAAAAAATCTTCTTGGTATGGAATCTAGGGCTAGAGTCCAGTTTGGAGATGACAAACCGTTTGCTAGATTGAGACCTGCTGTCTCAGCCGTGTGACTGGTGTTGGTCCCTGTCGTATCCACTCTTTCCCTGACGACATCGGGCGAGCTATTCGTGGAGTTCTTGGTGACGGCCGTGGAGCTGCGCCGTGTCTCGCTAGCAAAGAGGACGTCTTCCGTCGCGATGTGGTCCTGCAAGGGCTTGGATTTCGTGCCCTCTTGTACATGCAAGAAATCCTGAAGTTTGGCCCAAAAATCATCCCAAGACGATGAGGGCCCAAAAGGATTCTGTTTCAGTGAGGAGATGTTGGCGAAGAGATGATAATGATGTAGGTGTTGATGATATTTAAGAAACGAAATTACATAAATAACGAAGCGAGTAAAGAAAAGGAAGATGTGTCTTAAATGTACAGGGTATAGGCCCTATACATGAAGTTTTAGGAACTGCTTACGACCATATAATTCGTCGTTAAGATTCATCAAACATAATGTCGTTGTCATGGTAACAGGTCACAGTCATTATCCTTTGTTTTTAGCATCCCCCATGAACAGGATGATATGGGTCACATAAGCTTGCAAGTACACTGTATTATATACTCAACCTGTCCCATTAAGCGAGCAAGATCTGCTAGATAATACCAGATAGGTTACCACGAATATAACGGAGTTCATTGTGATTTGCGCATGTGCAAAAGAAAGGCTGAATGAGAATGTTTGTGTATTGACTTCAAAACGAAAAGAATCAGGTAAATTAGAATCTAGAGTGTAAATTACGTGATTCATACTTACAGGTGAAAGTGATTTACAAACAACGCGTAACAGAAACTCTCCATATATTTCATTAACATTATAAAGATGGTAGGCTTCAACAAAGAATGCATCATCTCAAGACATGCCCATGTTATTTGAAAGTCTGTGGCGTAGGAGTCAAATGAGACATGCACTAACTGTGAACTCCCTTATTCGCAGTGCGCAGCTGTACCAGTCTAACATTGATTTCATGATTTGGTTTCATAAACAGATACTCCGAAATACTGTCCGCGTTCGCGATCATTTCTTCACACTGGATCTCTCTCTGAAGGCAATTAATACCCTTTATAATAGTTTAACCCCAAACTGTCTTTAATGAGTGAACCATAACACTCTGCACAACACAATTACTCCATTCATAGAGAACAAGATGTCGACAAGAAATGTGGATTCTAGGCCTTGCTAAAAGGAATTGGGTATTGCTCGATACTATCAAGAATAATAATTAAAACGACGCTCCAAGAGCAACGCATAATGATTTTATAGCGTAGGCTTATAATCTTCTCGTCATGGATTTTGTCTAAGATGTTGGTCTGGGCGTTTTGTTTTTGTTTTTATTTTTGTTTTTTTAAGGCGATGTCGTCATGTCATCTAATTTGCATATGTCATGGTGGCTGACGTCACTGTTGCGTGAGTACATGTTCGTCTATCAAAGTTAGACAACCTTATCAACGTCAGAGTATCACATAATCACATAGAGTGGTAAGTCATACAGACAGCAAGCAAATTTGAACCTCACGATCAACATGATAATGTATGTAGAAAAAGTACATACCTCCGAAGACGCTCCTGGAGCGCCTGTGTTATCATACTGCGTGTCCTGTGTGTTTGCTACGTTGCCGAAACATAAAAGCGCGACGAAAATGGAAGACAAATTCCTAGACGCTGTTTTTAACATTTTGGTTCGACAAGCAGAACTCATGCACAACTGTAGCAATGCTAGAAGAGGTGACAGTGTGCTCAGTTGAAACCACACAGAAAACGATGAGGAGCAATTCTGAATGTCATGACGGAATTTTCATAGATACTGTTCAGAATGATCATCCACTATGCTGACACAATTACCTTCGCTTATCAAGATATCGCGGACCAAACGTCATCCAAAACCACGTATTGTATGATTATTGCTCTCTGTGTAGATGTATACCCCCGACTCATTGGAGAGTACTTTGTAGAGGGCTTTGTAAAATCTGTAACCGATCGAACGCAGAGCGTGATCAGTTTCACACGTCATGGCATAAAGTTCAATCTGTAAACATACAGTGTTGGGAGTTGCATGAGAACAGCCACATGTTGCACTAGAGATTCGGGTTGCCATCTGTTGCCAACGGAGAGACAATAATTAAAAGCAGACATGGTCGTTTAGTGGTATAATTCATAGCACAGAGTACGAGTGGAAGAGAATTATACATACCTGCCCACTGTGTAATATAGCTAAGATCGTATGGTTGCTCACTGATTTTGATCGAGGTCCTCGGCCCCGCCGCTCTTATAGTATCAACACATCGTTAACATTATTGTCTTATTCATGTAAACAATAAGTAGGGCCTATCTGATTTTTGTATATGCCTGGATATATTTCTGTAAAGGGTACTATACTCAAAGATGACATAATTATGATGTTTTATTACTCTTAATGATCCCATACAAGAAAGATATACGCACACATTGTTATCCTTCTCCTCGTCTCTGACTCTGTCTATTTCTCTCTCTGCGTATATTTACCTGAATTAATACTTTGTAAACATTGCTACTCTGTACGTATGATAGCTAATCCATCCATTGCTCCCATACCTGTCTAATATATAATTCGGGAATCTGTAGACACGTAATTGTTGTTGAAACAAACCAATTAGTTGACGCTATTATATCGCCATACTTCATTGGACTTCAGACCAATCAGAACCAAGCCTTAAGTGACTTATCCCATGCATTCACTTTAGGATATTTTTCCCCATTTCCATCAACTTTTCATCCCTTTAGCGGTGTAAGCGAGCTGGTAAGGCTCATATTTCGTTTAATATTTTTCAATGTCTTCATATCCGATTGGAGGGGGGGGGGTGGGGTAATCGAGTAGTACGCCTACCGATGTTAGAGCGTTATTTCTCTCATGTGTTATCGTGTGCAAGGAAAGGGAAATTACATTTATTTGAGGCAGACACCGAGGTGTATGGTGTGGAGGGGGCGGGGGGGGGGTGGGGTGGGGGGGGGGGTTGACAGTATCATTTCTTACATTATTTTTACGCACGAAGCACAACCATGCAGGTGACACCAGAAACCTGTTAACTCCTGGCGGCTTGGCTCATACAATGCCCATCGAACACTCTGATTTTTATATAGGGAAAGTATTAGTTGACAAATTGACATTCAGCTGGCCTTCGTGTGGCCACAGAAAATGCTAAGAAAAGAAGCATTCAAGAAAATAGATAAATGTAAGGCCTATGTACATTTAGTACTCTGAGAGTGCGGACCTCTGCCAAGCAGCTCATTTCCACCCATTTGTGATTTCCACCCAATATCATTATAGTCCCACATTCCTATCATCTGCAATGTTATAGTCCTTGACCAGCAAAACATAATTATACCAGCACTGCCGACCAGTCGTGTCTGCCTCCGCCGTACATTCTGACCAACAGCGCAATGACTCTGAGGGTGGCAAAACACGCACGCCATCTATAGCGTTCATGGTGGCCCCTGCCAATGAAAAAGAATCCTTCAAAAATTTACCCCTCCTCCCCCCCCCCCCTCAAAAAAAAAAAAAAAGGATCCAGACTGTGATCTTGATCACTACCAAAATTGGGCAATCTGTTCCTTGTGTCATTGTGAAGTTTCCCTGAAAATTTCATTGAACTCCGTTCGTAATTCTTAAAAAGTTATTCTGCATACAAACAAACAAAACAGACAAACAGACGCCGACAAAAACGTAACGTCCATGGAGGAGGTAACAAACACAATTACAAAACAAAACTATAAATAAATACAGATGGATTGGCCTGAGAAAATTTACTAGAGCCAAGCATTTAAATACCAGCCTTCGACGGAACTCCTCCAATACATTTCACCATGCATGTAACCTGCAAAATGATTACCTCGACAATGCTGGTACCCACATCAGAGCCGTTTTAAAGGTAAAATGCCGTCGTGCAGCTAGGGGATATCATGTTAAAACGTCAGTGTATTAAGTGAATTCAAATCTACTTTCATTGTCCATACTTGCCATATATACAGTATACAAATCATATTCATCATGCAAACGGCATTATTATTTTCATTTCCTGCATGACAAGATGGCTTGCTCGCCATTGTGTGTTCATATTTCCATCAGAATGCATAGATACGAGAATAATGTCTCACTTCACTTTGATGTTCTGCATTGTCATTGTTTTGTTTTTTATTTTCTATTTGTATTTTATAGCATCAGTCTTATGTGCGGTATAGAATTGATGATCAGTGATGCTACATCACCGTATAATAATGATAATAATGATAATAATAATAGTAATAATAATTATTATTATTATTATCATTATTATTGTTGTTGTTATTATTATTATTGTTATTATTATCATTATTATTAGTTACTGTTAGATGTCACATTTGACTAAAATAATACCATTAGAGATTAAACTCCGCGTTCGTGTGAAATGATTCATGCCCGGTTATGTTAAAAAAGGATCAGCACGATAACGATAATGTCACTTTAAGTTCTCCCAGTCAATAAGACATGCAGGCTCTCGTTTTGCACATAATATCGAAAGTTCATAACTCACGTGTTACAGCGCAGATAGGAAGTGGGGAATATCCCACAGACAAAATTAACGCTGGAAGTCCTACTTCAGTGAGTCGAAACTATTTGCAGTGCTCCATTTAAGCTATTTAGTCCTGTTTCGGCGGCGAAGGCACAACCAGTCTTATTAGCCATCATGGAACTACACGAGGTCGTACCGGACGTCATCGACGAAGTACCGGAATATGTAGCCGAGGTCGCTTGGTCTCCCGATACGCGAGTCGACATGGGCAACGAGCTGACACCCACGCAGGTAAGGCTATCGACTTTGATCAGACCAGCTGACAGAGTGCATTAGCGGTAATCTTAAGATACATGTACCTAAGATTGCAATTTGCCTCTTCTCTGTGAATGCATTAGGTCTATGCTTTGCTCTGTAATGAAGATCACACTATGAATTCAAAGATATGACTACATTGCCATGTATTTTCATTAATGGTGTATATCGGTTATAGCTGAAGTGTGTGTGTCATTTATGATTGTGATGAATTAATCTATCATATTACTTACTATCTTTTCATTACCCATCATCCATCATATTAATCTCAAACAGATTTTGGTGTATAGTGTATAGGATAGCAAAATATGTTATGTATGCATATGTACATACATATATATATATATTTATTTATTTATTTATTCATTTATATTCATATATTATATGCGTTTGTTCCGCGTTTTGGCAGTGCTAGAAATACTAATTGTAATGCCACTATAGAGGGATACCTTGATTTAGGCCCTAAATTCAAAATACACCATTATTAAACATTTTATGCTTTGATCTATGAAGAAATAAAGATGTGCAAGTCTAACCCGAGTTCCGATATATGAATAACATAATGTTGCATTCTTGTGAAGATGCATGTGAAACAAAGGAAATTACGGTTCAGGCATGACAAATGTTCAATGGAAGAAGTAAAATGGAAGAAATAATATAACTCCGCTTTTATTTAGTAATACTGTCTTTAGTTTCGTTGTAAGGGGATAGCGCGAACGCAGATCCCCGCTACCATAAATTATACGCCCGAGTTCCCCACGTTTGGGGGAATCGCAAGGTTCAGCAAGCCGGAGTGCAATGGCAAGCCTCGCCCTGGGAGTGCGTCCTTCTTGATCAACGCAACTCCTGCGCCAGGTAAGTATGATTCACGATGTTCCGGTAAATATTATATATAAATTCATATTTGTTCTAGTCATGGTTAGCAGTGTTTGTAAAATAACCATCAATGTTATCAATATTGCAGATTTCTAGTTTTGCTTAAATGAAAACATTACGATGCCAGTATATTGATTTTAAGAAAATAACTTAAAGCAATACTATGTTAATTTTTGGCAAAATTCAGTATTTTGAGCGAGAAATCGAGATAATCAGCATGATTTCGCACGTAAAACGCCGTCTTATGCATAATAATGAATATTCATGAGTGTGCCTATACGTCATATCGTTAGTCTTTGCGCATGCGCTCAACTACCGATTCGGTGTGTTTGTGCGGTATGTCCCCGAGTGCACAGATCCGTGATGCGTTTGTCTTTATTGACTGTTTTTCACGCTGATATTTAATCTTTTTACGTTCCCGTGCCCTCAGTTTTTATATCCTTATTTCTATTTTCAAGTCTATGGATTTTCAATTTAGCAGTTTTTATTCAATTATCGGAGTCGGAGGATGAAAGTGACCTACACCGCTTCCATAAGTGGGCAGTACAAAATCAACTTAGCAATGATGTTGTAAGTTTACGAAAGCGTTGCCAAATTCGTCAGAGCAAGGAGTTATCAGATAACTCCTTGGTCAGAGCATGGACTATTAGGTCCATGGTCAGAGGTGGTGACTATCAAACACCATCACCCCCCCCCCCCCCTCTCTCTCTCTCTCTCCCTCTCCCTCTCTCCTTCTCTCTCTCTCTCTCTCTCTCTCTCTCTCTCTTTCTCTCGTGGACGACTTGTTTATTTGGATAACGTACTGGCCAGATCACGTAATTTGATACCCCCTTGATCCGGCGATAAGATAAGTGGATACGATCCGAGCATTCATCTGTTACTTTCAGGGTCAGTGCAAGCAGGGAGGTAGCCCCTGGTGCAAGTCTAACTCCAGTATGACTACGTGCAATATTGATCCAGGGAGGTCCCTGATTGATCGCTACATTTAAATCTGCCTGTGTATGCGTATTATCACCGGCATCGAAAAAGATGGGCTGAGCCTAAGTTTTGAGATGATGACTATAAAAGACTGGCAGCTTTTTGCAGTTATAGCAGGAAGCACAACACGCATCGGACTGCTTTGAGAAAACATAAAAAGTCCAAGGTCAACTTGAACATGGAGTGAAATAGGCCTAAAGTAACATGTTACCATCTACTAGAACACATCAGTGAGAGTTTGAGGAAAATCGGACAATCCGTTCAGAAGTTATGAATTTTTAAAGTATCTGCGCAGTCACTGCATGCTGGATGAGAAGACTACTACAGCTTGTGATGTCCCGTCATGTGTAAAACGATAAAAAAACGAAATATAAAGAAATTCAATATGTTTCACTTTTCTCGCGTAATAAAAGAACACTTGACTTACCTCTTTCAGAAGGCGGGGGGGGGGGATAATATTACCCTTAATATACGTCGGCGACAAGTGGGGGAAATGTGTACTTTTTCTTCAAAAAATAAAATTATGTGATACTCTCTTTATATTCTACTTATATCGTTCTACGCATGTGACATCATACACTGTAGGAGTCTTCTCATCCAGCAGTGACTGCCCAGATGTACTTTATCATAACTTTTGAATGGGCTGTCCGATTTCCCCAAAACTTTCACTATTGTGTTCTATAAATATTGCTGCATTCACTCAGTCCACATATATGAAGGAGGACTAAGTCCTTTTAGTGTAATGTCAGTTCTTTTGTCCCATCTGATTTTATGATTGATAATGATCAAAATGATCGATGTCATCCATGTAGAGCAAAATGGCCTTAATGGAAGGAGAATGAAAGATCAGGAAAACAAATCAATTCGATAACCCGCGTGGACTGAATAGCATACTGACAAAACTTACATTCATAATTATTTTTGCATGGAATTTTACAGTCTTTGTAGTGAAATTACTTCAATCGACAGCGTACTGATCGAGATAATTGAAGTCCTTAACCCTAATCAGGCTGGGCTTTTTTGGCTATGCTATATCGGGGGGGGGGGGGGGGGGGCGGATTCCGCCCCCCCCCCCCCCCTTCAGATCTCGCCTATGGAACGCGTGATCGCGCCGAAAATCGGCACACGCGACGCCCGCGACGTATATACTATCAAAATGTATGGTTGCTTTCTCCGAAAATTTTTTCTTATATTTTATATTAATTAATTATTGTAATTTATGCATAAAATCAGTTTTGGGCTCTAAATCACTTATTAATGCTCTAATTAAGCTAATTTCTTTTTAAAAATGTTTCTTGTATCATTCTCCTGAGATATAGGATAAAAAAAAATCTGTATCGAAAGTAATTTCTTATGTATTTGATTGTTTTTTAATTTCTTATGTATTTCTTTGTTTTTCGACCTTTTGTTTTTGTTTGTTTTTTGGCCAAAATTTGTCACAGACATTTTTTGAAGCTTTATTATGCTAAAATAAATTAATTTCGTCCATTCTAAGTCAAGATATGAATTTTTATGTGAATTAATTGAAAAAACACAATTTGCATTGGATTTGTACACAAAATCACGTTTTGGAGCAATTTTGGGGTTGTCAATTTTTTTTTCGAACGGGCGTCGCGTCAAAACGGTACGCGCGGGCGCAACAATTTTGGTCTCAAAAGTTGCGCGATACTTGAAGGAAAAAAGTCATGAAACATCGCGGCGGGAGCTTATCGCGCTGCGAAGATATTGCAGCCCCCAGTCTGATTAGGGTTAAGGGGGAAATCCAGTCCAAATATAAGTTAGTCAGATAAGTAAGAGTAAAATATTACGAGTTCAACAGCAAAATTTTGATCAAAATCAGATGAAAAATAAGGAGGTTATGACGTTTTGAAGTTTCACTAATTTTTGAGGAAACAGTTCTTGAACAGTCAATATGAATATGCAAATGGCAAAGTGAACGTGTCATCCCCTCACAACGTGCCATATATTTTGTACTTAAAATTTTGAAATTTCCAGTTTTTCATTCAAACGCAATTATGCCCGAGGCTCAAATCGTATAACTAACTGATCACCATTGATAAAGTTATTCAACCAGGAATAACATCATGTTTCAGACTTCAATGGAAGAAACATTTAATTTTCGTCATTTTTTTGTACACGATAAATGGATAATTGTGAGGTTATGACATGGTCAGCTCACTTATTTGCATATTCATATCCACTGTACAAGAACTGTTTTGCAGAAATTAGCAAAACTTCAAAATGTCATAACTTCCTTATTTTTCATCCGACTTCAGTCAAATGTCTACTGTTGAACTTGTAAGATTTTACTCTTTTTAATCAGGCTAACTTATTTCTGGGCTGGATTTCCCGTTTAACGAAACCCATTTCTCCTGATAATACCATTAGTTATTTAATGAGAAGATTTTTTACAGTTAACTTTTATGTTTTCTACAAAGAATTACTAATTTCTTTTTCTTCTGTTCTTGCAACATGACATTGTTGTTTTTTAAAGTCATTATCATCTTCCTAGCATTGTTTCATTCACCACTCTGTATAAGTTCCTTGCTCATTTGATTTTTTTCACACATGTATTTCTTTCTTTTCTCCCTCTTTCTCTCCAGGTAAAATCCCCTCCCACGATGTTTTCGTGGCCCACTGAGCCCGGCGCCCTGTACACGTTGGCTATGGTCGACCCCGACGCTCCATGCAGGACGGACCGCTCGGTGGGCGAAGTCATTCATTGGCTTGTTCTCAACATTCCCGGCTGTGACGTCAGCAAGGGTCAGGTGCATGCAGAACACATTGGATCAGGCCCGAGGGAGGGATCTGGTGAGGCAAGCTAATACTCTTTACCCTTCAGTTTGATGCCTCATTAATGTGTGTCACTGCAGCAGCATGCAGTGAAGAGATATAAGAGTTCTCCTTTCATTTCATCGCTATTTCTCGTGTATATATTGCTCAGATGTATTCTGAATGTAACTTGTGTACTGTGATATAACTCATGGTGACAATTTTGTACATAGCTGGTATACAGTTACATACACATGTATCTTACATACACCTGTATGCCTGCAACTTGGTGTTTAATATACAGCTTGCAGCACTGCCCCTAGAACCCCTATTGTTAATATCTACGTCTCTCCAGCCTCTATTATGACATTGTATAGGAGTTGGACGCTTGGGCCCTATCTTAGTCATAAACTTAACCTCCCAAGCATACAACAAAGGCCCCTTTCAAATTGTGTAGTCCCCTATTGTTTGAACCAAACTTCTGCTGGTAGCCTTGGCGTGGGAACTAAGTTGGCTTTTGCAATATCTTGGGCTAGGAAAGCCAGCAAGAAAGCCAAACTAGTCAGTATCATGTTCAGTCATCGTTGAGAAAGCATCTCATATCTAGTACCTCATATCTTGTATCTTCGAAGTTCGTTCCTTCGTTCCAAAACCAGTTTCAACAGTTCAAAGCCTCCAATTGTATTTTATCTACTCCACTTCCATGGGAGATTTGGATTCCAATAAATTCGTTTTCGCAAATTCACATCTCTCTGTTCGGAATAAATTCTGTTAATTGGAGTGCTATCGTTCTCCGAACTCGGCCGAAATTCCTCACTTATAGCAACTCGTGTTAAGCGAGGCAGCCACATAATATGTTATAGGAGTTGAATGAATAGTGATGATTTTAGAGCTTTATGAAGTTCCTACAATATTCTTACTGTTTCAAACGGACTCTGGGTCAAGATACGACGAGAAAAGGTTGCATTTACTTCTTACGTATCATTAAGTATGTTACGTAGAGTTAAGAATAGATAGCCTAATAGAGTATACAGGTAGATGGCTGCAAAATACTTACTGAATGAATACTAATTAATGTACAATTTTCAAACATTATTTCAGTGACATCTTTCGAGGATGACATGCAGTACATTATGTTAATGTGTCAGAGTGGCGAAAGGTGGAAATAAAATGCCATCGTTGTAGAAAGCTATAACCCCCAGTTTGCCTAGGACGGGGATACTCTGTAGTAAATAATGAAACATAATAGTATATTTGGCATAATACGTTATTACAAACATTACTACTCAATTTGACGTGATTGCGCCAACAGACTATTCATTTATCTTCATGCAGCCTCATCCCTTTTCCCTTTTCGACCCAATTGAGGGTTTCTTCCTGTTGTTGTTGTTGTGTTGTTGTTGTTGTTGTTGTTGTAGTTGTTGTTGTTGTTGTTGTTGTTGTTGTTGTTGTTGAGAGTTCATATGATACAGTATGTGGTTTGCACCTTTCATCATTGCCATGCAGGTCTTCACCGTTACGTGTTCCTGATCTACAAGCAGTCTGGCCCCATCACTTCGCCATCGGAGGCGTACAGACCACGCAACAGTGAGCGCCGCATCCGCTGGAGTGCCCGCAACTTCGTCCGCGACAATACGCTTGGAGCACTGGTGGCCGGCAACTTTTACCTGGCACAGTACGATGACTACGTACCAACGTTCTACGAGGAGCTCCACGCCAACGACCCGTAAAGCGTGCATGGGGCTCGGCCAAAAGTTACTTTGACCCTGCGCATCATCGTGGAGAACAGAACGGAATTGATAGACAACGCTTAGTACATTTTGCATACAGTCATTACTGCCAACCATTGTCATGATTGTGTGTCATGTTGTGTATCAGGGCAATTATTACTCCCCCACCCCCACCCCCACCCCCACCCCCGGGGCAATTGTATCCCGGCTAAATATTGGTTAGTGATAAGGTTATAGTAAAGATTAGGGTTAAGGTTTAGTTTAGGGTTAGAGTTTGGATTAGGGTTAGGATTAGGCTCAGGATTAGGGTCAGTGGAAGGGTCCGGATAATTACCCAGGGGGTAATTGCCCTATAGAACCGTCCTTGTTGTCAATTCAAAACTGACATTTCGAAAGGTACTTTTCGATGTGAAAGGTATGATTTTCACATTACTTGGGGTTGCTCACTTAATTTCTCCTTAATTCCGCACATCTACATGCAGATTTTGATAACTTATTTTCGAGTGATTGTAAATTCAATACCCCCTCCCCACTGCACCCCCCCCCCGCTTTAGATATGAGTTTCGCTTTGTTTAGCTGGGATTCGATCCCGCCACCTATATTCTTAACGAGTATACTGTACATGTATAGAATATTTAGCGGAATTGCAACCGCGAGGCAAAGAACTACAATATATGCCATGTCTTATAGTGAACTTAGGAAAGAAAATTGCAGCAAAAACAAATAAATGTATTTTTTTAATTCATTGTATATTGTGTTCCAGCGGGGATCTTTGTGGTTAACAGTGCTGGATCTTTCAATTTCAAGACATGCAGTGTTGTTTGCATGACTGTCTTCTATGATATTTTATACGCTTAATGCGCAACAAGGAGAAACATTCAGCTGCATACAAAGCCGTGTATGGAGATAATGGCTTGCATAATGGGTCGTTTGCAGTTGGTGACTAACACATACTCTTCCAATTCCTGTTATCATCATACATTTGCAGTCATATGATATTTGCTTCTACACACACGCACATACTCACGCACATCAATCATATATAATGTATAACGCATATATATATATATATATATATATATATATATATACATATATGCCATTTATATATTTCTATTGGATTTTACTATCCTTGATTTGATTTGATTTGATTTTCTTAATGTCCCACGTGCTGTAACTCGTTGTTAGAGAACATTGTCCTTCTAAAATGAATATTTTAAATGATATGCTTTGTGCAACTCTATGAGCTATAAAAGGACAATTCTTTTTAATGAAATCGTCATTATGATAATCAAGTTGTTATGGCATAGGTTGAACTACCGTTTGCAAAGTGCAAATCAATAAATCAAATCATCGTCTACATGCAGCCAAGTTTGACATGTCATTACTGTACGAATGAGTGAGACAGATTGGTGATAAAGTGCACGTAGTAGTAAAATACCGGTACTCACATTGTATCATAGTTCACATTACCGGTTCAAAACCCCAGATGCACCATGGGTATTTATGTTCCTTTGTTTGTTACGATGTTGCTTTTGCTCCTCAGCGGCACATGACAACATTCACATCAATTTGCATCGACAATCATTGCCAGACACATCCCCTCCTTAACCATACGTCAAGTTCAGTGTACCTTAGGCGCCAATTTCATAGACATTCAAACACACTCATCACGTTATGAGACTATGCGCTTTTAAAAAATCGTTCCACGTGGTATGCCTCCTGAAATAAATCATATAACATGCAAATGATATCGTCCACGCCACATGAACATGTGGGGTGAAGGGGTAAAAGGGAACACAATATGCACATTTTTACCACTAATTGCTCTCGTTGCAGTTCAGGAGAGGTGCGAATTCGTGACAAAATCTGTCTGTGTTTTCAAGTCGTCGAAGCACGTTTGTTTTCAGCGAATTCGAAGTCGCTCGTCCCAACACGTCGATTTCATTTACGAAGATGAAAGCGACAACTTTGATTCTCTTCAGCGTCACCGTGCTGGGGCTGGTGCTGTCTACTTTTGCAGAAGATGTGAAGGAAGGTGAGATAGATTTGTACATTGTCAAAATCTTCATTTCCAAACAGTTTGTGCGTGTGTGTATGTGTGTGATGTGTGCGGTATTTGTGTGTTTGTGCGTGTGTGCGTGTGTTTGTGTGTGTGACGAGACTCGGAAAATTTCCAAGTACCATGATAGAAAAAAGGTGACTGATAATCAATTAAGTTAAGTTTTCCTGTCCAGTTTCGCACGTAGTGCGTGCGAAAGTAAAATGTATAGATAAATAATTCAATTTTTGCGATGGTGTAAGCAAAATACAAAATGCAGCCAAAATGCACAGTGGGCATTCGAATTCGTCATATTTTTAGAGCAATCAAAAGTGTAAAATGTATGTCATTAATATTCGCTCTATAGTTGATTCAAGTTTAACACGGAAGGACACGCATGACTAGAGTTAGAGCATTCGATTTCGGCAAAAGATATTCATGTTCATAATGTATTCAATTTAGCACTGCATTTCCATGATGTATACAGAATTACAAACATTACTGTGTCTTGTATCTGGTTCAAAGGATATGTTCAAATAATGTTTGGAAGTTTTGTAATACACTGACCTACACGTTATGCAGCAAACATGATATGATAAGTCAAACTTTTTTTAATTACTGCTCCCAATGGTAAACAATATCATTAATTGATAGGATTGATAGGATTGTTCAAAAGAATGTTGCCACATGTGCGAGTACAGTGTAGGCACTAGTACCGAGTGTTATGAGACAACCTCGACCTCACAATCTTGCCCCATACCGTAGAATTTTACGCACCACTAAGCTCTGAATGGGACATGGACTTTTACGCAAAGGAAGAGTCGGACGTGGATTTAAAGGAGGAAGAAGCTGATAATACACGTATTGTGGAGGAGGAGGCGCCTATGGCATCCGGGTACGATAATACACGTATTGTGGAGGAGGAGGCGCCTATGGCACCCGGGTCCGAGTCCAAATGGTATCTTGGAGATCCTGCTAGTGGATTCGATGTAAGTCCATCAAGTCTTTGTTCCAAGTATATTCGAAAATTAATAAAAAATCTCAGCTTAATGTTATCATTAGTATTCTTCACATTATCTTACTTTTCCTCATAATGTGTGTAGATTATATGCACATATACACACATATAAACGGATATAAAATTTTACATTTGCACAGAAAAAAAAATATATAGCTATTTTTTTGTAACGAAATGAATAATCGAGAAATGGAAAAACATGCTTTGTTTTATTCCTGCCCTGTTGTTTATAGTGCAGATTGCGACAGTCACTGCAATAATTATGTAAATAAATATTGAGAGGGAGAGGGAGGGCGAGCGAGAGAGAGAGAGAGGAGAGAGAGAGGGAGAGAGGGAGGGAGAGAGAGAAGGAGAGAGGGAGAGAGAGAGAGAGAGAGAGGGGGGGGGGGGGGGTACGTGCCCGTACATAATATTTTATGCGTAGGTAAATAAATAAGATAAATTCTCATCTGAAGTTTCTATAGTCATGTATGCCCAAATACAGATAACATAATGTACTCTTCTAACAAATAATATTTTTCTTGAAAATAACAATTAGTTTTGCCTCTGTAATCTAACTAAACACTGTAGTCCAAAGCGTGCACCAGTTTAGCTTCTTTGCACAAGTTCTACATAACTTTTGCCTGTTAGTACTACCAAATTCCTTATTTAAAAGGAAATATTGTATATCATTGTATTGTAATAAATCATAATAATTTGACTGACATATTATGGATCAATTATTAATCGACAGAGTTCAGTCAACAGGATAACAGGCAAAACACTGGCTCACTGGCAAAATAAATACAGAGAAGCGCTTTAGGTTAAAAGTTCAAAACTGAGAATTCAGGGGAAAAAAAGGAAAGAAATCGACGATAATTGTTAGAAAGTTACAGCTGCAAATTGTGACTGTGAAAAAAAAAATGTTTTCTCTCAGATCCTCAAAATTTTCGTCCAGTAAAAAAAACAAAAACAAAAACAAAACTGATATAGGTTCAGCGAAAGTCACAATATTTTATTTCATTTTAAAGCTATTAATTTGAACTAACAGTTCAGTTTGTTTCGGAGGGCGTGTGAAAACATAATTATCAACATTGTTATATGTTGATGATTAACACAGCTATGGATAAAATGTGAAATGAACCACATATGTATGCAACTACATGTACAATCATGGAAAAAAAAGAATGATAAAACTAAAGTGGAATTCAATTACGTCGATATAGCTTGCTTGAAGAGTAAAATCAGAGTGGCAGATGATTCACCGAAAGTTTCAGCTGTTTTTATGAAACAGCCACCTGGATTTGATCCTGGGAGATTTTGTTGATGCCATCACCTGTATAAGTGTCGCTATAACCTGTAAATAAATATTAACTGAAGTTTCCTTCCCCCCCCCCCATCTCAATTCAACGTAATTGAGTTATAGCCTTTTTCCTCAAATCACAGTAGTCGTAAATAACAAGCAATTACGCCTCTAAGGAAGGCTAATTGTATGTTTATATCTTTTATATTGCATTGATTTGTTGTAACTGTATCTGAAAGAATAATACTTGTGATCTTGTAAATAAAGTTTGATTTTTTATAGAATCGAACTCGAAATATACGACAGGGGTAAAGACAGAAAAACTCCACGTAAGACTGATACTATGATATAAGAGACCATCATGCAATAAGTTACATGTTGTCCAGATGCACTCAAATTTTCACCCATTTATATCTCATTCATTGTATTTACTTGGAAAAATCTTCGGGAGACATCTCGCACCGTTCAATAAACTCATATAGTTTCTGGATAGTTAGTTAACAGAATTCATAAATGGCTTGCTTTGTGAGCCAAAGGCAAGGTTTCTTTATAAGGACCTCGGAAGAAATGAGATCTGGGAAATATTAAAGCAAGATATTATTCAGAGGGGTGAAGGCTCGGGTGTGAGTTAAATTTCTTCAAATTGTCTCCCTCTACAAATGCAATTTGTTAAGATCGCAACTGTTAAAGGTCCAGTTTACCTTTGGGAGCAGCTCAGCAGTGATTTCAAAAATGATCAAGATATCACATTTGATGCATATGTGTAGGTCTGTTTTATCACAAACCATCCTACCATATCAAATTTTCACAATAAAACCTAAAATGTAAGGAGAAATTAGCATTTTTCTCAATAAACCTTATATTAACTGTAGTCGGTTTAGTCTGGAAGCATTCTTATTATAACTATTGTTCACATTTTGGGTATTTAACAATACTTAACGTCGATTATACTGATTCGATTTTTTTTCGGTGGTTGTTTCTATCCCTAACTCACACTTTAGAACTATTTTAAAGCACAAATGTTGGGTATTTGTTTCATCTGCGAATGACAAATTATGCCTTTTATATACAGATCAGCAGTTGCGATCTTAACAAATTTCATTTGTAGAGGGAGACAAACTGAAGGAACTCACACCTGAACTAGGAAATATGTACAGAATATGAAAACAATATATCAGATAACATAAAATGACACACAGAATGAATAAAGAGGGATAAAGAAAGAGAGAATGTAAGAGATAGAACGAGATGTATTGACTGACAGGTAAAGGGACGAGTTGTAGACTAAGATTCTTCATGGCCACAGAAATTTAAGATAAAAAGATAATTCCGTGAGTGCACTTTGCGTGTATTCTTTATTTTTTATTTATTTTTTTACACAGGAGTATTCCTGACTAGTCAGACAAAAGAGAGAAAGAAGGAAAGAAGAACAGAAAAGGAGAAACAGAGGGTAACACGAGGACTTATAGGGTTATGGACAGCGTTTTGATATGTGTTGGGTTCAGTTTGATGTGAGGATTTGGATTAGGGTTATGTATGTTGGTATAAAATTTTTGTTTGGCTTAGCGTACAGATATTTCATGGGAGCAATTGTCGCAATTTCATGGGTGATAATGTCGTTGAATCGAAAAAGAGAGGTTGAAAGAGAGAGGGAGAGAGAGAGAACGAACGTGCGAATGATCAAAAAGACGCAGAGATATCATGATTGTTATTAATCATAATTATAATTAATATTATTTTGGTGGAGTAGACTTACAGCAGACAGTCTTTTACCATTCGCATCATTACATTTAAGAACAACATTAATGATATTGAATGTCTAGTTAAAAAAATGTTTATGAAATTAAAAAAAAAAAACAGTTCTGCGACAAAATAAACGCATTAATTTTAACAAACACTCGCACATAATAGTTTAAACAAATTACGTCAAACAGATGGTGCATCAGCCCAGTAAATCGATATTCAAGTATCAATTAATTTACAGACACTGTTTACTATGTTGTATACTTATTCCTGCAAATCCATACGGCACATGTATTCTCTCAAGAGCCGAGGCAGCATTATCAAAGCATCTCAACCTTGCTCATGACTATCAACTGATACATATTGTGACTTTCTTCCACAGCTCCATACATTACACTGTGCGTGCATAATAATGATATTTTTCGTTTGTCAATATTCATCCATTTACAGCTTTCCCTCGCCCCCCCCCCCCTCTCGAACTTAAATGCTTGATATGTTTATGTAATCAAGCAGTGTTTAAATCTAATATTCTCCGTCAAATTAATCTAGCCGTATTATATCATACGTGGCATGCGTATAGGATCAACCATATGTTTATGTGTGTGTATGTGTGTGTGAGATGACTCTAAATACATGCTTTCATGTTTCCACAATCATTGTTAATGTTACTTATTACCTTCATCCAGGACTAGACAACAAGTGACATTAAAACGACGAGGAGTGGTAAATATATTCCTTCTCCAAACTGTAGCATATACTTCTCTTATCTTTTATCTTTATCTTCAAGTATTTTGATTAGATACATGTAATTAAATTTGATTAAAGTGAAATCAAGCCTGGTCATTCGTGACTTCTCCCCCTTGCACTTGCACCTTTCACCGCCCCCTCTTTTTTGTTGTTGTTGTTGTTGCGAGTAATTAAAATCCTTGAGGAAACTTTTTTTTTAGCCGTTCTGTCAGGAGTAAGGGATGTCATCTCGTCAAATATCATTACGTATTGTGACGACACTTGCAACATTTGACTGACACGACTGTCGTGAAAGTGAAAATGCACCAATTTACTGCATGCATTTTGTTTCCTAAATGATTTTGTTGATTTTGTTTGAAGACTTGATGTGCCTCAGAAAATGTTAATTAGCCATATTTGGTGCTATTGTATTTCCTTTGTACATTGCATTCTTGAAAAAAAAATTTTTGCTGGAAATAATTTGAAATTGAAATTGAAAAGTATCAGTTTAAGTCATCCATTTTCCTCATTTACACCAACGTCATTTTTACACTTCTCGCTCTTTTATCTCTCTGTCTGTCTCTCTCTCTTTTTTTCTTTTAATAAACCATGCACATTCATCGGCTCATGACTATGTTTGATTTTATTAGATATAGATTTGGATTATTCTTAAAGGTTCGTATTTTCCTTTACAAGGACAAGGAGCACACTGATAGAGGCAAACGTCCGCCTAATTATACGGATGATAAATCAATTAGTCTTTATATTTTGCTTGAAATGGAATTGTTACTGTGACCTGAATCAAAGCAGAAATGAAATTGTGGAGAAGCTTGAATAACTTTTCTTTACTATGTTTTATTTTATAGACAACTAACGAAATTTCACTTTAGAACATCCCTGCTGGAAAGAACACAGTGTCCCACAGTGTGAGAAACACAGTGTGAACACAATGCTATGTGAACACATTGTGAAACATCAATTCACAGTGTGACACAGATCATTACCGTGTGAACACACTGTAAAAAACAATTAAACAACAGTGTGAAATTATCTCAACACTCTTAAACTCTTTCTGCTCAGTCACGGCTGGATGAAAAGACTAAGTAAGCTTGTGATTTCACATGAGTACAACGATATAAAAAAAGAATAAAGAAAATTCAACATAATTATTTCCACTTTTCTCGCATAACAAATGAACGCTCGACTTCAATCTTTCAGAAGGCAGGGGCAATAATGTTACCCTTACCATACGTCTGCAGCAAGTCGAAGAAATGTGCACTTTATTCAAAACGTAAAGTTTTGTGAAATTCTCTGTTTTCCTTATATAGTTGTACGCATGTGACATCATACACTCTATAGTAGTCTTCTCATCCAGCAGTGACTGCGCAGATACTTCAAAAATTCATAACTTTTGAACGGATTGTCCTATTTTTCTCAAACTTTCACTGATGTGTTCTACTAATATTGTTGCATTCATTCAACCCACATGTCTATGAAGGTGGACTTGTCCTTTAAATTCGAGTGTGTTCACATAGTCGACAATGTGAACACAATGTGAGACACTGTGTTTTTTCCAGTAGGGATTGGTAGCACAGAAGACACTGTTAAGCTCTCTGACACTGCATGCGTATAAACATTACCACCTGATTACCCACATCAATCGTTGTGTCCTCATGAAGGTTGATTATTAGTCCACTGTCTCTGATGGTTGAATGCTATCCCGGGTTCGAATCCTGTCTGGTTTGAATCCCAGTCCCCAGAATTAAATACTCGTTGAGACCTATAAGAGACCTAAAGACCTCATTAGATTTTCAGCAAGAAAACACACTCATAGCGAAGGAATAGTTTTTATCCAGGAGACAAAACGCATTGATAGTCTCTAAGCATTTAATGTTCCAAAGTGTTAATCAGTTGAAAACGATATGGCAATCTAAACATCTCTCTCAACGATGACATTAAACTCTTTAGAATGAAATAAAAACATAGAATTTTCACAAAATTTTAACCATTTTTAATTGCAATTTTGCAGTTTATTAGAGGGCTTCAAGGATTCGAAAAACACAGAAATTTTAGCCGACAAACTCGTGGAAAACACAGTTGAGGTTCATCTTTTAAAACACACTCACACACACACACACACACTCAAACACACACACCACACACGCACACATACTGCAAACAAATAAACAAAAACACTGCCGAATGACGATAATTGCCAATATGTTTCTTGTCTCTTTCAATTCCTTCAGGCTTCTGGCTGCATCGGTACCTCCGCAGTGGACTGCAATTACTACCGTGGCCACAAGAGGACATTTTGGAGATGGTTGTATGCTGTCCGATCGTTTGGATTGAATATTACTAAGATTGATGAAATTTGGAAGGCTAGTGACGTCTCCCACTGTGAGCTTAACGATTTGCGTTGAAGCAATCCAACGAATTATAATCCCTCTTCTAGTTTGTTTATTTTTCCTCGTGTATATTATTGTTAGGAGATTCTTGTAAGTGAGGGGAATTGATGTCATTTTTCTTTCTTTGATCTATTTTAAATGCTTTTTTTCCCCAACACAAACTCATTGTCTAACGAATAAAAGTTTTCTTGACTTGACATGCGGCGTTACATTTTCATGCTAAAAACAGACGACTGCGCTAATAGCTCTTAAAGATAAGATTCTCTCCTTTTCAAGAAGGGTAATCTCAAGCTGAATTCTCAATTCAGCGTAGTTTTCTCATCTAGCAATATCAATGTATTTATCACCACAAGTAGGAGTAAAAAAAAAAAAAAAACACGGATAGGCCTATACGCACTAGAAGATTCAGATAATATATAAAACCAAGATACTGTTAGCACCTACTTACACCATGAATGTATATGACAAAATATCAAGTAATGCCATTTACGGCAACGCTAGCCCGACTCGTATTCTGATGGTGTGCCATCAATACTGGATTTTTCTATCAAATTACACTGCTGATGTGTATGTATTTGGAAGCTCAAGAACTCGATAAAGACAGATGAAAATGCAAATACACGTACACAGGGAAAGGTGTATTTTCGTTCCATAATATGAAACGCGGTTTCAGTTCAGCAATATGAGTCATGTATGCACATTAAATGTGTATGGACTTGGAAGTAATAATACAGCGAACCTTTTGTATTGAAAGCAGATATTGAATTTAGATGGAATGCACGTCGTTTGTTGCAAGGAATTTCTATATCTGAGTACTGCGTATACCAATAACTACAATTCTCCCTCAAAAAAAGGCTTTCAGTTAGAGTCTCATAATAAAGAGTTGATGCTTGTAACTTCCAAGTCTTGTGGTCACGTCCATTTCTTCGAGTGGCGTCATTCAGCACTTGGACTGGAGAAAGAAACCAGAGGCAAAGAGGAAGAGAGAGAGAGAGAGAGAGAGGAGAGAAACAAAACCCTTGAAATATCAAGATGGTAAGAAGGCTATCGCTTATAGTATAGGAATATAATCAGGGAAGTGTAGAACATACAATTTCATTTGGAGGAAAGGGCAAAGCACAAAGACATGCACAACAATGAAACGGCCTACAGTGATTTTTATCAGGGAGGTGAGACCACCCTGTTTTTACATAGTATATAAGTACACACACTAACACGCACACACACACACACGATATATATACATGCATGTATACATATATATATATATATATATATATATATATATATATATATATTGTAGTTGTTCCGCGTATTGGCAGTACTAGAAATAGCAAAGATAAAGTCACAACAGAGGAATGCAGGGAATGCATTAATAGCCAATCTTGATTTAATGAATAATCCAAATTTTCGAGGATCCTTCCTCTTCATCAGGGATGACACTGTCATCCCTGATGATGATTATGAAGAGGAAGGATCCTCGAAAATTTGGATTATTCATTAAATCAAGATTGGCTATGCATTCCCTGCATTCCTCTGTTGTGACTTTATAATTGCTATATATATATATATATATATATATATATATATATATATATATGTATATATATATATATATATATATATATATACATATGTGTGTGTGTGTGTGTGTGTGTGTGTGTGTGTTGTGTGTGCTGCATATACATGTGTTTTTTTATGTATCTTTGTGTCGTTGGTTTCACACTTTTCTGAAGCGCAGGGTTGGTTTTATACTAAAGGCTTACAGAGCACGTGATATAATATAGAGGCTGCGGAATGTCTTATGTATGGTGGATGTGGAGGGTCGGGGAGCGGGAGGGGTGACAGGGTAGTACTCGTGACTGGGTTATCATAGAATAGCCCTTATGAAGTACACATCGCCAGAACTTTTCACAAAAGAGTCTGATACGTGATTAGTTCTGCCATGCCTATACTTGCTTCTCAGACAAAAATAATGAGAGTTGACCAAAACTATACCTTCGTCGTTCAAACTCTCTTGCGACCAGCAGTGACCAGCACATCAAAACAATATTAGCATTGATTAAAAACAGCTTGCCATGGTAACGACAGAGGTGATCATTCACGACTTATCGACGGATGTAAAATCTTTATATATTAACATTTTTGGAAGAGGTTCATCTGATTGGTAATTCTCTAGATTGGCAAAATTTCTTTTGTACACAACCAAAGAAAACTATTTACCTTGCGTGAGCTTTCGCCTACTGTCTGTAAACTTCATCAGACTGACGTTGACTCGCCGTAGTGGTAGATGGGGTGTAGGCAGTAGAAGATCAGAAAACATACGAGAAACTTCCGTCAGACCCAACACCTAAGTACAAAAGGAAAGTTGTCTCCATACTGAAATCATTAAAGGAAGAAAAGAAGATCTCACCAAGCAGTATGAATATCTCTAACCCACGGAAGAAAACATCCCACGCCTGTATTGCACACCCAAGACCCACAAGGAAGGCTACCCTCTCCGCCCTATTGTTTACTACATACATGTAGGTTCAATCGGCTACAACACATCAAGGTCGCTGGCCGACATTTTGGCTCCATAGGTGGGAAAGACAGACCATCATGTCCAGAATTCCAAAGAATTCGCTGAGGAAATCAGTGACTTGACCTTTGAACAAGGAGAGGAACTGGTGTCTTTTGATGTGGTCAGCCTTTTCACCAATACTCCCATCGACCAATCCTTGGACCATTGTCAATTAAGATCGTCTTCATAAGGATACTAGTCTGAAGGAAAGAACCAACCTGATTCCAGACAACATCATCGAGCTGTTGAGTTTCATCCTTACTACCACCTATTTCAAATTCAATGACCAGGTCTACCGCCAGAAGTTTGGTGCAGCGATGGGCAGCCCTGCCTCCCCTATTGTGGCGAACCTGTTTATGGAAGATCTAGAACAGACACTCCTTTCCACAGCACTGCCATCAAACCCAGACTCTAGAAACGATATGTCGATGACATACTTGCTGTCGTGAAGGAGGAATGTGTAGACCAACTCAAAGACCATCTTAACCATGCAGATGTTATACAGGGAGTATCAAGTTCACACATGAGATGGAAGAATCAAACTCAATCCCCTTTTTTGGACACAAGAATCATCAAACATCCAGACGGCAAGGTCAAGTTAGTTGTCTACAGGGAGAAAGCACACACAGGCCAATTTCTCAACTTTTCTTCACACCACCCTCTTCATCAGAAGCTTGGAGTTTACAGAACACTCATGGATAGGGCCCATGGAATCACCACAGACTCAGAGGATGTTCAGACTGAAGAACAAGTCCTCGCTCAGATTATGTGGATACCCTGACTGGTCGTTTCGACAGGTCAACCAACAGATGACCCAAATGCCCAAGGACAAACCCAAGTCTACCCAGACCACCAAGAAGAAATGCATGGTCACGATCCCATACGTAAAAGGCACGTCTGAAGCACTCCAAAGGATCTTCACCAAATACAATGTTGCTACCACCATGCGCCCCTCACCAAACTACGAGGACTTTTGGTTCACCCCAAGGACAAAAGATCACCTGAGGACTCGACAGGAGTAGTGTAGCAAATACCTTGTAAGGATTGTGACAAGGTCTACATAGGGGAGACGGGCAGGAAATTCGGAGTCAGGAAGTCAGAACACCAAAAAGAGGCAGAGTCACTGGGGAAGACATATTTCACAAGGGCCAAAAAGAAGGAGGCAAATCTCACTCCTAAAAAGTCAGCCATAAGTGATCACGTGGCGCAGGAAAACCACATCATTGACTGGAAACAGAGCAAGATTGTGTCCAAAGACAGCAACAAATTCACACGTTGGATAAGAGAGGCGATCCACATACAACAGGGGCGGGAACACATGCTGAATCGTGACGAGGGGTAATACAAGTTATCTTCAGCGTACATTCCCATTCTCTCGGACTGTAAGACTGCCTACACCCCACCTACAGCGAGTCAACGTCAGTCTGATGAAGTTTACAGACAGTAGGCGAAAGCTCACGCAAGGTAAATAGTTTTCTTTGGTTGTGTACAAAAGAAATTTCGCCAATCTATTAACATTTTTATGAATAAAAAAATCAGGTACATTTGCATACGCAGGACAGTTAAACTACGTCTAGCCATGTACCATATCATTGTCAGTTAATAGTATGTAGCAATAGCATGTTGAACAAGAGATAATGAGCTATCGGTAGCATGTCTCCTCTTGTACTGTTTGAATACCTACCGCTAATTCCACCGTGTCTCCGTATTCCTTATCGGCTGAGCCCCGGCGGAATTTCTTACAGGTTAATGGCGAGCCGCCGCTCCAGCCCGAGATCTGTTATGATACACCACCGAATACAGGCAGCGCAGCTGGACACGAGAGTAATCAGGAGGATGACCCCCCAAAAAGCAAAGGCACAAATTACCGGCCACTGGTCTGCATAAAAACCAAGTAAAAGAATTATGAACATAAAAAAGGAGGGTCAGAACGCCATACGTCATGATTTCTCCAACTTTACACATACTCCCTCGTCCCCCACTGATGGTTGCTCAGTTTATTTCTTCTTAATTACGCACATTATACAGGCAGATTTTAATAACTTATATTTCCAGTGATTGTCAATACAATACTCCCTCCCCACGGTACACCCTTCTTGTCGCTTTAGATTTCACGGTTTCGCGTTGTTTAGCTGGGATTCGAACCCGTCACCTATTCCTATAGCGAGTATGTTTAGCGGAATTGCCACCGTAAGACAAGATACTATAATATATGCCATGTCTCAGTGAACAAAAACAAACAGATGTATTCTTCTCATTGTATATTGTGTTCCTGCGGGGGGGGGGGGGGGGTCTTTATGGTTAGCAGTACTGGATCTTTCAATTTCGAGCCATGCAGTGTTGTTGACATACGCTTAATAATGCGCAACAAGGAGAAACATTCAGCTGCATTCTAAGCCGTGGAGATAAAGGCTTGCATAAAGGGTCGTTTGCAGTTGCTGACTAACACATACTCTTCCAGATCCTGTTATCAGGATATTTGCAGTCATGTGATATTTGCTAACACACACACGCACA
The DNA here is from genome assembly GCF_040938485.1 of Diadema antillarum. Taxonomy (NCBI): domain Eukaryota; kingdom Metazoa; phylum Echinodermata; class Echinoidea; order Diadematoida; family Diadematidae; genus Diadema; species Diadema antillarum. The sequence goes on along the minus strand of NW_027271161.1, from coordinate 150,923 downwards.
TACTCAGACACACCAATAATATATGATATATAATGCCATTAATATATTTCTGTTGGATCTTACTATCCTGTGTGGAATTTTCTTAATGTCCCATGTGCTGTAACTCGTTGATTGAGAACATGCCTTTCTAAAATGAAAATTTTAAATGATTTACTTTGTGCAACTGTTTAAGCTAAAAAAAAATTTTTTTTTTTTTTGGTTTGCTTTAAGAAATCGTCAAGATGATATCAAGTTGTCATAGTGTAGGTTGAACTGTCGTCTGCCAAGTACAAATGAATAAATCAAAGTCAATCTTCGTCTACATGCAGCCAAGTATGACATGTCATTACTGTACGAATGAGGGAGACAGATTGGTGATAAAGCGCACGTGTTAGTAAAGTACCGTACATAGGTCATATTGCATCATAGTTCACATTACCGGTTCAAAACCCCAGATGCTCTATGGGTATTTTTGTTCCTTTGTTTGTTACGATGTTGCTTTTGCTCCTCAGCGGCACATGACAACATTTACATCAATTTACATCGATAATCGCCAGACATCTCCCCTCCTTAACCATACGCCAAGTTCAGTGTAAATTAGGCACCAAGAGATCATCGCACTTTCATAGACACACAAGCACACTCGTCACGTTATGCGACTATGCTCTTTTTTAAAGTCGGTCCACGTTGGTACCTCCTGAAATAATCATATAACATGCAAATGATATCGTCCACATCACATGAACACGTGAGGGTGAAGGGATAAAAGGGAACACAATATGCACACTTTTACCACTAATTGCTCTCGTTGCAGTTCAGGAGAGGTGCGAATTCGTGACAAAATCTGTCTGTGTTTTCAAGTCGTCGAAGCACGTTTGTTTTCAGCGAATTCGAAGTCCCTCGTCCCAACACGTCGATTCCATCTACGAAGATGAAAGCGACAACTTTGATTCTCTTCAGCGCCACCGTGCTGGGGCTGGTGCTGTCTACTTTTGCAGAAGATGTGAAGGAAGGTGAGATAGATTTATACATTGTCAAAATCTTCATTTCCAAACAGTTTGTGTGTGTGTGTGTGTGTGTGTGTGTGTGTGTGTGTGTGTGTGTGTGTGTGACGAGACTCGGAGAATGACAGGCGTATTTTTTTTTACACTCAAAATTTCCAAATACCATGATGATAAGAAAACGTGACTAATAATCAATTAAGTTGGTAAAAATGTTGCCGAATATCAGAAGTTTTCCTGTCCAGTTTCGCACGTAGTGCGTGCGAAAGTATAATGTATGAATAAATAATTCAATTTTTGCGATAGTGTAAGCAAAATACAAAGTGCAGCCAAAATGCACAGTGGGCAATGGTGGGCATCCGAATTCGCCATAGAGCATTCAAAAGTGTAAAATGAATGTCATTAATATTCGCTCTATAATTCATTCAAGTTTAACACGGAAGGACACGCATGACTAAAGTTAGGGCATTCGATTTCGCCAACGGATATTCATTTCATATAATACTGTATTAACTTTAGCACTGCATTTACATGCATACAGAATTACAAACATGACGGTGTATAATGTTACTGGTTCAAAGATTCGTTTTTGTATGAACCTTGTAACTTATTCTTTAGATGCACATTTCGCTTTCTGTTTTTGTCATCTATTTGATGTCTGATTATAATCAAGCTATATCAAGAAGTTGACGATCTCCTGGATATTTGCTAGACATTATTCATATTTTTGCATTTTTATTCCAATGTTTCATATGAGTGTGTGCATTATAACGTTTCTGTCAAGAAAATGATATTGTTTATTATGATTTCTGGTCAATGGGTATAATATATTGAAAAACATTTTGTAAGTGGTCAAAAGAAAATGCATTAAGAAAGAAAATTTACAAAGATAACGAAAAAAAGATACTGAAATTTAACAGAAGGGAAGGATAATTACTTTTATCGAAAAGCCAAAAAAAAAAAAATTCTCACGCAGATGCTATTTTCGTTTTTGGGCTATCCAATAAAAGTGATCTTTATTGGCGACCTAGAATCGACAAATACAGCTGTATTGAAATAAAGGACCCCCTCCCTGAAAAAAAGGCAATTAGGTCATTAAGTGGAAGAAGATAGAAACATGAGAAAGCTATAAAAACAAGTATAGAACACCTAGTATACAATACTATCCATGTGCCAAAATTGAATGCCCTTTACAACCTAACTTCAGTTGGCTTCGCGAGCGAAGTTGGTTGCACTATGTACGAATTCGATTGTTAACTCTAGAGACCCTGTAGCGAATATGAATGCCGAATGGCGATTTTGTCGCCCTATGACGAATTTGAATGAAAATTGCAAATTTCAGCTACTCTGTCTATTACGAAATGGAATGACCAATATAATATCTATACTCTTTCACGAATACGTTCAAAACTGAATGACCGACCTGTACTTGTGTGTGCGAAATTGAACGGGAAAACCTATACTTTCAGTTATCATGCCACAGGATTATTATGTCCTTGCAATACTTTCCTAAGTGCTATGTTGAAATGGAGAGAATAGTTTAGGCTCTGGTCTCTAAAGCAGGATATTCTAATAACTATGAATATACAAATAATATATTTTGTACTGTTCTTCTATTATGTACGAATTCGATTGTTGACTTTGGAAATGAATTTGAATGCCCATTGGCGATTTTAGTTGCCCTATAAATAACGAATGAGATGCTTTGTTACCCACGCCGATGAAAATCGGCAGGGGGTTATGTAAAGGGTTCCGTATGTTTGTTTGTTTGTTTGTTTGTTTGTTTGTTTGTTTGTTTTTTTTTGTTTGTTTGTTTGTTTGTTTGTTTGTTTGTATGTTTGTTTGTTTGTTTGTTTGTTTGTTTGTTTGTTTGTGTACAAGATAACAAGAGAACGGGTAAACGGATTTGCACGAAATGTTCAGGGAATGTTTGGATAATGACAGGAAAGAATCGATTAGATTTTGGTGATAATCGGTTGACCCTTGCAAATTCTGTGTGACCTTGAAGTTTTGACCCCATGGTATAGTGACCATTCCGAAAATTTCCCGTTTCTCACTTTGCGATTTTCCGCTACCATACGAACACATAAACTCCCCAACGATCCGACTTCGCTGCTCAAATGTTCGTAAGAATTCCGAAATTTACGTTTAGGCCTATTTGAGGGACTATGTCCTTCTAGATTTATGAAAGTTCGTTCTCCGTCATCACAAACTGGCCCGTATTTTGATGATTTTTCAAATTAACATTGATTGTTTTTTTCGTTAGAGGAGCATTTTGCTCGGTCGCAGTCACACTGCACGATATGCGTGCTCAATGTCAATGCGTGTGCAAGGCCGCTGAAAATGCATCGCGCTCTACACTGTTGGTGCAAAATTGCACCGGGGACGTTGCGGCGCTCGTTGGTAGCCGAATACTGGTGCAGTAGACATTTGCATTCAACCCTTGCATTGAATAATTCCCGTAGACACTAATCATAGGGGTAATTGCCTAGGGGGTACGTAAATTTTGTTTTTCTTTTTTGCTTTTGTGGATACCATCAAAGATCGTACACTCATACGACCTTTGATATTTGATGATTTTTCAAATTAACATTGATTGTTTTTTTCGTTGGAGGAGCATTTTGCTCGGTCGCAGTCACACTGCACGATATGCGTGCTCAATGTCAATGCGTGTGCAAGGCCGCTGAAAATGCATCGCGCTCTACACTGTTGGTGCAAAATTGCACCGGGGACGTTGCGGCGCTCGTTGGTGGCCGAATACTGGTGCAGTAGACATTTGCATTCAACCCTTGCATTGAATAATTCCCGTAGACACTATTTCATAGGGGTAATTGCCTAGGGGGTACGTAAATTTTGTTTTTCTTTTTTGCTTTTGTGGATACCATCAAAGATCGTACACTCATACGACCTTTGATATTTGATGATTTTTCAAATTAACATTGATTGTTTTTTTCGTTAGAGGAGCATTTTGCTCGGTCGCAGTCACACTGCACGATATGCGTGCTCAATGTCAATGCGTGTGCAAGGCCGCTGAAAATGCATCGCGCTCTACACTGTTGGTGCAAAATTGCACCGGGGACGTTGCGGCGCTCGTTGGTGGCCGAATACTGGTGCAGTAGACATTTGCATTCAACCCTTGCATTGAATAATTCCCGTAGACACTAATCATAGGGGTAATTGCCTAGGGGGTACGTAAATTTTGTTTTTCTTTTTTGCTTTTGTGGATACCATCAAAGATCGTACACTCATACGACTTTTGATATCATCACACTCTCGGCTTGCTATAATCAAAATATCCCGTAAGAAAACGGCGTATTTCTCGATTTTTAGCGCTTTTTCCGCGACCCGTCGTGTAGACAATACTCTTAAAACTGGACTTAATTCGCGCGCGCTTGGAAAAGTTCCGATTCTGCACTTTTGACGGTGGAATTTGGGATTTTCGATGGATTTTTGGAGGAGACTTAAGGACTTTCCTGTACGTGAATGAGTGTTAATACCGTATGTGTAATAATGTGATTTGCGTGTGATGTGACTGTAGAACCAAAGATCGTACACTTCAGTGTACGATCTTTGGTAGAACTCACTGGCTGGTGATAAAGCACACTGGCAATTAAGTGGCCGAATTCTGGTAGATGACCGAATGCACATTATGTTTACCCCGACTTTGTACTTAGGCGTGGGTCTGCCGCCTTTGACGGCCCCTCTCTAGTTTTGTTATGTTTGTGTCATTGTTATTTGCCATTGTTGAAACGTTACATATATATCATGTATATTGTCAGTTATAATATGCTTTACAATGCAGTGCATTGTAATTTAGCCTTCGGACTACAACTTTGCATGTTTTCTCTTTTTAATATACCATTATCAATCAATCAATCAATCTTGTCTGACCGTAGAAAGAATAATTGCCCTCTCTGAGCCGGACAGGCTTGACGCAAAGGAAGAACTAGAGGAAGCGGCCATATTAAAGGAGGAGGAAGCTGATGATATTGTCGAGGCGGCACCCGGGTCCATATTGAATCATTTGTACGGGCCTCAATCGTATCTTGGAGATCCTGCTCCTGAATCAGATGTTAGTCCATCAAGTCTTTTTTTAATCATTCATTCATTTTTTTCCCATCTCCAACAGAACATGTAAAAACGGTTTTTTTTTACATAAGATATAAGTGCATATATATATATATATATATCTCGATATTACAATCTGTGAAATTAAATTTATGGATATACCATTAATAGGGTTAAAAAAACAACCCACAAGTCTTTGCTGTATTCGGAAATTAATAAATACCCCAACTTAATGTAAGCATCAATATTCTGCACGTCACCTTACTTTTCCTCATAAGATATGTATAGATAAATGCATATACACACACATAAACGAATATAACATTTTACATTTTTTTTTAACGAAATGACTTATCGAAAAAAGGAAAAAAAAATGATGTTTTGTTTTACTCCTATATACCCTGATGTTTTATAGTGCAAATTGCATATACATTGAGAAACGGAGGGGTGGGGGTTATGTGCCCGCGTATACAATTATGCGTAGGTAAATAAATGAAAATAAGTTCTAAACTGATGACGTTTCTATATCAGTATAGTCATATATGCCCAAATACAGATTACATAATGTACTCTTCTAACAAATAATATTTTTCTTGAAAATAACGATAAGTTCTACCTCTGGTATAACCTACCTAAACACTGTAGTCCAAAGCGTGCACCAGTCCTTTTTTTTTGTTGGCACAAGTTTTATATAACTTAGTGCTTTTGCGTGTTCGTACGATCGAATTTCTTATTTCAAAGAAAATATTGCACGATAATGAATTATAATATTTTGACCACAACATATTTAGATGGATCAATTCATATACAGAGTTCAGTCAAAGGGATAAAAGGGAAAAACTGGCTCACTGTCAAAACAAAAACAGAGAAACGCTGTATAGGATAAAAGTTTACAATTGTAAGAATTCAGGGGGAAATGGTGAGAATTCAACAACAATTGTGGAAGAGTCACAACTGACCGAATGTAAATTGTGACTGTGAAAAAAAATACTGCTCCTCTCAGATCGTCGAAATTTTGGTCCCGTTATACTTCAACTTGGTTCAGCGAATGCTATAATATTTCATTTCATTTTAAATCTATTAATGATTATGTATCTGAAAGAATTTGTGATCTTGTAAATAAAGTTTGATTTTTATATAATCGAACTCAAAATATACGACAGGGGTAAAGAAAGAAAAACTCCACGTAAGACTGATATATTATGATATAAGAGACCATAATGCAATATTGTTACATGTTGTTCAGATGCACTCAAATTTTCACCCATTTATATCTCATTCATTGTATTTACTTTGAAAAATCTTCGGGAGACATCTCGCACCGTTCAATAAACGCATTTAGTTTCTGGATAGTAGTTAAAGGACAAGTTCACCTTCATAGACATGTGGGTTGAGTGAATGCAGCAATATAACGCATCAGTGAGAGTTTGAGCAAAATCGGACAATCCGTTCAAAAGTTATGCATTTTTGAAGTTTCTGCTCAGTCACGGCTGGATGAAAAGACTTCTATAGCTTGTGATGTCACATGAGTACAACGATATAAAAAAAGAATAAAGAAAATTCAACATATTTCCATTTTTCTTGCATAACAAAAGAACACTCGACTTCTCTCTTTCAGAAGGCAGGGGGAATAATATTACCCTTAACATACGTCAGTAGCAAGTCGAAGAAATGTGCACTTTATTAAAAAAGTAAAGTTTTGTGAAATTCTCTTTTTTATTTTCCTTATATGGTTGTACGCATGTGACATCATACATTGTAGGAGTCTTCTCTTCCAGCAGTGACTGCGCAGATACTTAAAATAATCGTAACTTTTGAACGGATTGTCCAATTTTCCTCAAACTTTCACTGATGTGTTCTACTATTATTGATGCATTCTTTTAATCCTTATGTATATGAAGGTGGACTTGTCCTTTAATAGAATGCGTAAATGGCTTGCTTTGTGAGAATAAAAGACAAGGTTTCTTTATAAGGACCTCGGAAGAAATGAGATCTGGGAAATATTAAAGCAAGATATCATTCAGAGGGGTGAAGGCTCAGGTGTGAGTTTCTTCAATTTGTCTTCCCCCACAAATGAAATTTGTTAAGACCGCAACTGTTAATATACAGATCAGCAGTTGCGATCTTAACAAATTTCATTTGTAGAGGGAGCCAAACTGAAGGAACTCACACCTGAACTAGGAAATATGTACAGAATATGAAAACAATATATCAGACAACATAAAATGACAGACAGAATGAATAAAGAGGGATAAAGAGAGAGAGAGAATGAAAGAAATAGAACGAGATGTATTGACTGACAGGCAAAGGGATGAGTTGTAGACTAAGCTTCTTCATGGCCACAGAAATTTAAAATAAAAAGATAATTCCATGGGTGCACTTTTTTATTTTTTAAAATAGGAGTATTCCTCACTAGTCAGACAAAAGAAAGATAGAAGGAAAGAAAAACAGAAAAGGAGAAACAGAGGGTAACCATGGTAACACGAGGAGTTACGGTTATGGACAGCGTTTTGATATGTGTTGGGTTCAGTTTGATGTGAGGATTTGGATTCGGGTTATGTTTGTTGGTATAAAATTTATAAATTTTATGAATTTATTAAATTTTTGTTTGGCTTAGCGTGCAGATATTTCATGGGAGCAATTGTCGCAATTTCGTGGGTGATAATGTCGTTGAATCGAAAAAGAGAGATTGAAAGAGAGAGGGAGAGAGAGAGAACGAACGTGCGAATGATCAAAAAGACGCAGAGATATCATGATTGTTATTAATCATTATTATAATTAATATTTTTGGTGGAGTAGACTTACAGCAGACAGTCTTTTACCATTCGCATCATTACATTTAAGAACAACATTAATGATATTGAATGTTTAGTCCAAACAATGTTTATGAAATTAATTAACAAAAAAAAAAAGTTCTGCAACAAAATAAACGCATTAATTTTAACAAACACTCGCACATAATAGTTTAAACAAATTACGTCAAACAGGATGGTGCATCAGCCCAGCAAATCGATATTCAAGTATCAATTAATTTACAGACACTGTTAATTATGTTGTATACTTATTCCTGCAAATCCATACGGCACATGTCTCAAGAACCAAGGCAGCATTATCAAAGCATTTCAACCTTGCTCATGACTATCAACTGATATATATACTGTATATTGTGACTCTCGTCCACAGCTCCATACATTACACTCTTATGCTCTTTTTCGTTTGTCAATATTCATCCATTTACAGCTCTCCCTCGCCCCCCCCCCTCTCTCGAACTTAAATGCTCAATATGTTTATGTGATCAAGCAGTGTTTAAATTTAATATTATCCGTCAAATTAATCTAGCCGTATTATATAATACGTGGCATGCATATAGGATCAATCATATGTTTATGTGTGTGTATGTGTGTGTGAGATGACTCTAAATACATGCTTTCATGTTTCTACAATCATTGTTAATGTTACTCATTACCTTCATCCAGGACTAGACAACAAGTGACATTAAAAGGACGAGGAGTGGTAAATATATTCCTTCTCCAAACTGTAGCATATACTTCTCTTATTTTTTTATCTTTATCTTCAAGTATTTTGATTAGATACATGTAATCAAATTTTATTAAAGTGAAATCAAGCCTGGTCATTCGTGACTTCTCCCCCTTGCACTTGCACCTTTCACCGCCCCCCTTTTTTTGTTGTTGTTGCGAGTAATCAAAATCCTTGAGGAAAGGTCTTTAGCCGCTCTGTTCGGAGTAAGGGATGTCAGCTTGTCAAATATCATAACGTATTGTGACGACACTTGCAACATTTGACTGACACGACTGTCATGACAGTGAAAATGCTCCAATTTACTGCATGCATTTTGTTTCCTATAAATGATTTTGTTGATTATGTTTGAAGACTTGATCTGCCTCAAAAAATGTTAATTAGCCAAATTTGGTGCTATTGTATTTCCTTTGTACATTGCATTCTTGAAAAAAAAAAAGTTGCTGGAAATAATCTGAAATTAAAATTGAAAAGTACATGTATCAGTTTACGTCTCCCATTTTCCTCATTTACAAAAACGTCATTTTTACACTTCTCGCTTTTTTATCTCTCTGTCTCTCTCTGTCTCTCTCTTTCTTTTAATAAACCATACACATTCTTCGGCTTATGACTATGTTCGATTTTAATAGATCCAGATTTGGATCATTCTTAAAGGTTTGTGTTTTCCTTTACAAGGACAAGGAACACACTGATAGAGGCAAACGTCCGCCTTGTTAAGCGGATGATAAATCAATTAGTCTTTATATTTTGCTTGAAATGGAATTGTTGTACTGTGTCACAGTGACCTGAATCAAAGCAGAAATGAAATTGTGGAGATGCTTGAATAACTTTTCTTGACTTCGTTTTATTCAGACAACTAAAGAAATTTCAGTACTTATATATAGTATATCATATTGGTAGCACAGAAGATACTGTGTGTATAAACATTAATCACCTGATCATCTCCCTCCAAGACACACATCAGTCGTTGTGTCCTGATGTCTCTGATGTGTGAATGCTTAAACAAGCAATCCAGGGTTCGAATCCCGTCTGGTTTGAATCCCAGTCCCGAGAATTAAATCCTCGTTGAGACCTATAAGAGACCTAAAGACCTCATTTAATTTTCAGCAAAAAAATGCACTCATAGAAAAGGAATAGTGTTCATCCAGAAGACAACGCATTGTTAGTCTCTAAGCATTTAATGTTACAAAGTATTAATCAGTTGAAAATAATATGACAATCTAACGTCTCTCTCAATGATCATATCAAACTCTTTAGAATGAAATAAAGACATAGAATTTTCACAAAGTTTTAGCCATTCTTAATTGTAATTTTGCAGTTTATGAGAGGAAATACTATACGTAACTCGAGGATTGTAAAAATACAGAAATTTGAGCCGACAAGCTCATGGAAAACACAGTTGAGGTTCATCTTTTAAAACACACACACACACAGAAACACACACCACGCACTCACACACACACACACACACACGCACATACAGCAAACAAATAAACAAAAACACAGTCGAATGACCATAGTTGTCAATGTGTTTCTTGTCTCTTTCAATTCCTTCAGGCTTCCGGCTGCATCGGTACTTCCGCACATGACTGCAATTACTACCGTGGCCACAAGAGTACATTTTGGAGATGGTTGCATGCTGTCCAATCGTTTGGATTAAGTAATATTACTAAGATTGATGAAATTTGGAAGGCTAGTGACGTCTCCCATTGTGAGCTTAACGATTTGCGTTGAAGCAACCTAACAAATTGACCCCTTGATGTTATTGTTAGGAGATTCCAGGTGCGGGAAATTGATGTGATTTTTCGTTCTTTGATCTGTTTTAAATGCCTTTTTTTCCCACCACAAATGCATCGCATGTCAATAAGAAAACATCTTGATTTGAAAAGCTGCGTTACATTTTCATGCTAAAAACATACATCTTTGCTAGTAGATTAAAAAAAAAAAGATACTCTCCTTTTCAAGAAGTTAAAATCTCAGGCTGAATTCTCAATTCAGCGTAATTTTCTCATCTAGCAATATCAATACGATTAAGTAAAAGAAAAAAAAAAAGCACCGACAGGCCTATATCCACCATTAAGATTCAGATAATAATATATACAGCCGAGACACTATTAGAGCCTACTTACACCATGAATGTATGACGAAATAACAAGTAATGCCAATTACGACAACGGTAGCCCGACTCGTATACTGATGGTGATGGGATTTTCAATCAAATTGCACTGCTGATGTGTATGTATTTGGGAGCCCAAGAACTTGATAAGGACAGATTAAAATGCACATACACGTAAACAGGAAAGGTGTATTTTCATTCCATAACGTGAAACGGTTTCAGTTCAGCAATACGAGTCATGTATGCACATTAAACGTGTATGGACTTGGAAGTAATAATACAGCGAACCTTTGGTATTGAAAACAGAGGATGAATTTAGATGGAATGCACGTCGTTTGTTGCATGGAATTTCGAATATGAGTATGCCAGTGATGATAACTATATGATACTCCCTCCAAATATGCTTTCAGTTAGAGTCTCATAATAAAGAGTTGATGCTTGTAACTTCCGAGTCTTGTGGTCACGTCCATTTCTTCGAGTGACGTCATTCAGCACTTGGATTGGAGAAAGAAACCAGAGGCAAAGAGGAAGAGAGAGAGAGGAAGAGAGAAACAAAACCCTTAAAATATTGAAATGGTAAGAAAGGCTATCGCTTATAGTATAGGAATATAATCAAGGGAAGTGTAGAACATATTTCGTTTAGAGGAAAGGGCAAAGCACAAGGACACAACAATGAAACGGCCTACAGTGATTTTTGTGAAGTATAAAAGTATAATCACACACTCACACACACATCTATATGTATATAATAAAATGTATATGTATATATATATATATATATATATATATGAATAGATAAATAAATAAATGTATATATATATATATATATATATATATATGGCTATGCATATATAGACATAATGTACACACATATAGACCTATATGCATTTTTAATGTGTTGTGTTCTTCAAATACATGTGTTTTTTTTATGTACCTTATATCGATGGTTTCATACTTTCCTGAAGCGCAGGATTGGTTTTATAAAGGCTTACAGAGCATGGAATCGAGGCTGCGGAATGTTTACATGGTGTACGGTGGATGTGGAGGGTCGGGGAGTGGGAGGGGTGACAGAGATAGTGGTCGTGACTGGGTTATCAAGGCATATCCCTTTTATGAATATACATAGCAAGAACCTTACTACTGCCATGTCTATTCTTCTCAGACAAAACAATGAGAGTTGACCAAAGCTATACCTCCGTCGTTCAAACTCTCTTGCGACCAGCAGTGACTAGCACATCAAAACAATTATTAGCATTGATTAAAAACAGCTTGCCATGGTAACGACAGAGGCGATTATGTATTGCTTCAAGGCTTATCGACGGATGTATACAGTCGTTATGATATATTAACATTTTTATGAATAAAAGAAAAAAACCCAGGTACATTTGCATACGCAGGACAGTTAAATTATGTCTACAGTCATGTACCATAATATTATTATTGTCAGTTAATAGTATGTAGCGTGTTGAACAAGAGATAATGACCTTCGGTAGGCCCACAAAGAGACAGCTAGATCAGATAGAAACACAAAGGTTGTACTTGTAGCATGTCTCCGCGTGTTCTGTTTGAATACCTACCGCTAATTCCACCGTGTCTCCGTATTCCTTATCGGGCGAGCCCCGGCGGAATTTCTCACAGATGCTGGCGAACCGCCGCTCCAGCTGGAGATCTGTTATGATACACCACCGAATACAGGCAGCGCAGCTGGACACGAGAGTGATCAGGAGGATGACCCCAAGAAAAGCAAAGGCACAAATTACCGGCCACTGGTCTGTATAAAAGAAAGTAAAAACCACGAACATGCTATAAAAAGGAGGGTCAGAATGCATCGCCAAATGTCTTACCTTCTCCAATTTTACACATACTCGCTCCCCCTCCACACACACACACACACACACACACACTCACAGATTCCAGTAAACAATCTTGCGACTATAGGTTGGCAATTTCATAAAAGCAACCTTTAAAACAAGAAACAAGCAGACATTACAACCACAGCAGCAGCAGCAGCAGCACCAACAACAAAAAGCTATATATATTTAGTCACATTCCTATATAATATGTAAAATTATGACATTAACTGTGAAATGCAGCAGCGATGTGGCCGTATGGTGATGCATATTCAGGGTGTGTCAATAGTGGATGGTGCCAGATTGCGTTGAAAATGGGCCTAGTTTTGTTTTTCCTAAGAATTATCTTTTTAAAAAGACTATAATCATACGTTTATGGTCAAAAGAAAGAGAGACAAGAGCTCTACTAATGTGCACAAAAGTTTCAGTTGAAGAGGAAATTATTTTGCTGTTAGAATACGTTGAGTTAATCTTCAGATCCGAAGTTCTGTTGTGGAATGGTTGTTCTTGTCTTTGGGAAAATGGCATAGATACAATTCACCAATGATTATCTACTTTTTCAGTTCCAAAGACGGTGTCTCGATGTCTGAGTCCAAAACACGTATTAACGCCGTATTGTGACGGCATTTATTCATGGCTTGCTATCATTTCTGCTTGACCTTTTGCTTCTCGAATACTCAAAAGTAAGCTTGCAATATGAAAGAAATAAGACTTTTTTTGCGTATAAACTATAGCTGATGGCGTCAGTGTGTGATTTCTCACAATAGACAGGCGGTTATCTGCTGAACCGAATAATTTATATCTCGCCGTTCAAAAAGAAGTTATGCAATCAACGAATTTCACTCAAGCTGATCATTATCTCACAAACTGTCCCTGAGTACCATTGCCGTATATTGAGAGTATTCGCAGTTTTGACAAATTTTATATTCAGGCTGTCAGTTGGTATACAATGATATATATTGCATAAGTTTATCGTTTCAATTCACCATTGACAAAATTACATTAAACTTCTCGGTTTCATGTTGTTTACTTCATGTTATGTCAAATGCCGCAGAAGCTGACTGTAATCAAGGAAGTACATTTAGTTTCACACACACACACACACACACATACACAAAACAAAATGAATTTTCGCTCTTATTAAATTTAATTCTCTCCTGTAAGATATAAACTCCTCAAAAAAAGTTCTGCAAGTCCAATTTGACGTATCATATTTCTCTCAAAACTATATCATTCCATTCAAATGTGACATCATAAGAAAGACTGATTATTTATCTTTAAAATGACACCTCACTTGCTATGATTGCGTATTCCTGGAGTGCGCAGTATCACTGAAGGGCTTTTTACACTTGTAAATTTTTGCTTAGCCCCGGACCAACGGTGGGGCTAAGGGGGGGGGGGGGGGGGCCTTAGCCCCACCGTTGGTACGGGACTATCCTTAGCCCACTTTCTGTTTACACTCGTTTTTGCCAAAGTGGGCTAGCCCCACCGATAGTACGGTACTATCTGGCCCTGCAAAATAGCAGGGGTTAGCACCGCAATTGCGGTGCTAGCACCGCAATTGCGGTGCCAAGCAAGTGAGTGTAAACAGAACGAAAAAATAATCCTGGGCTAAGCGACGGAGACGAAGTCCGACCCTCACTGACCAATCAGAAACGAGGTAATCAAGTGCTGCCGGTGCGTGCGTGTACGTGTACAGTACACAGCGTAATTATGAATATTCATGTGGTTTGGAAAGTCCGGGGCTAAGAAATACGAGTGTAAAAAGGTCAGTTTTCTCCTTAGCCCCGGACAAGAGATAGTACGGGACTAATTGGCGAGTGTAAAAAGCTGAAAAAATTGGTACGGGACTAACGATAGTCCTGGGTCAGAGAAAGTCCGGGGTTAAGAAACACAAGTGTAAAAAGCCCTTGAGTATGAGGAAAGCCCAAATTATGTGAAATGTTGCAAAATAGAGCAAACATGTTATGTCAAACAGTGTAATCAGCCGGTAATTCCCATTAATCGCTTTGTCGTTTCAGGGAAGGAATGTGCTTGAAAAGAATGCATTGTGAGATTATCATTAGATTCCAGGCTTCATCCATGAATTAAAAAGTATCTGCAGATTAAAATTAAACATAAAGGTTGACCAAAAGGTCATCTAATGTCTAGGAAATGGGAGTTTTTGAAAGTGCTGTCATTTCAGCATTACTTATTCCAGTGGCCTTTTTTCATCAAAACTGTACATTATCAATAGCAGAATTGTTACGACTTTTCCCTTTTGATCCGTCCCCATACTCAGCTGTTTTGCACATTCCAAGAACACCCAGTCATAGCAAGTGAGGTGTCATTTTAAAAAAGATAAGTAATCAAGCTTTCTTATGATGTCACATTTGAGTGATATAGTTTTGAGAGAAGTATGATACGTCAAATTTGACTTGCAGAACTTTTTTTGAGGAGTTTATATTGTTGTACTAACAGTTACAAACTATCCAGCTTGAGGACTTTCACCTTCAATCATCATTCACATTTACGGTGTCGGACGACATTGCTTCGTTTTAGAACATCATTATTCTCTCACTGTTCGGTTAACAATTTGAAATATAAACGCGTGAAGTTAATGCATGATCATATAAGATGATGTTGATTGTGGTAACTATTATACTATGATCAAGTAGGTCTATCTGTTTATCATACACTATTTCCATTACCAATTAAATCGAAATCCTGCTCATCTGTTGTGATATTTGAATCAGTTCCCGTCGTTCTCAATGCAGGACAAGGTCTTCCTGCAAATGATCCGCATGGCGTTGTTTCAACATCGTATAGTGTATCGTCATGGCCCTCGTCATCATGGTCATGATCCTTTCCATAGGGCGATGTCGCCTTAGCTGCTGTGGATGCCGACGTCCACGTCGTTGCTCTTGATAATACCTCGTCTTCCTCCTCTGTTGACATGTAGCTTGTTTTGTTGACACTCGGGGCCAACGTGGTTACTGATGTCGTTCCCTCAGGCGCTGCCGTAATGAGTGACGTTGGACTTGCTGTGCTCCTGTTATTAATCGCATCCTCTTCTCCTTCTTGGCAGGTGACTGAACGTTTTCGGGGAGCGCAAATAGAAATAAGATTGGTGGACCTTCTTAAGTTTTTGCTGACAGAAAGATGAACTATGAACCACATGGCAACGAGAGGACTATCATATTTATTCGACAACAGTAATCATCATCGACAACATAGATCTTTGCTACCTTCAGAGAGACCTTTAGTTGAATATCTTATCAATACTGACCTTGCTTTCGAACATAACCTCCCGGTATTAATTATAGATCCCATTTTAACCTCATCTTGTCATTCCAATATACCCTCTTCATGCATTTTGCCTGTTTTCAGTGACATCAGTGATGGTCCAGCCGCTCATTGTTTTCTCGCATATTTACGTATAATTAATATCTTTGCATAAACGTTAGCAGGATATTAAATTTTGTTTGCAACACATCTGTCTTATCTATAACAGAGTCCTGTCCACAGCAGTAATAGTTGTATTATTCATAAATTTTGTTACGCTAAATAAGCTGAAAATATGGTTGATTCTATTTGATATTTTAGAAACAAAAGGCAAGAAAATTAATTCTCTCTTTTCGTACTGTTTATGAGTCTGAGTATCAAATATATTATATTTAGGCCTAATTTTGCTTGGTCCACCCGGTTCCACCTATACGTGAATGGTACGATGAACATCGACTTTTTTTCCATGTTTGAGCAAGATATTGAGTGTTATACAAATTCTGAAGAGGTTTTGTTGAAAGTGTCCCGAAAATGAACATTCAAACGGCAGAATTTTAAGATGATTTGCAAGAGTTAAATCTTCACATTATCACGAGTTTCATCAATCCTTAGGACCAAATTCACCTATATCTGTGTATAACAAAGATTTCTAGATGAGGTGAAACAAACATAAACAAAGAAGGCTTATATAACTATCATTGCATATTTCAAACGATTTCACAGTGGATCTTCATCCACTGTTAATGATCCATTACCGACAAAATCAATTGAAAGAAATACGAAGTGCATTCGGAAAACTACGGAAACGCCCGAATATAGAATACAATGCACGGATGGATTATTGGACAAGTGACATAATAAATTGAAGTGTAGGCCTATATCGAAGTAGACCTGGGCTTCGGGGTCATCCCACAAGACCGACTCCCACGAGTCATACAGCCCACGAGTTTGACATAGAGAACAGGTCCACGAGTGTTACAGCTCACGAGTCATACAGCCCATGAGTTCGACTCTAGGTAAAAACAGCCCACGAGTTCGACAGATACAACACGGGCCTTAATGTGTCGTTCTCGTGGGCCTTATTAGCTTAGTGTCGAACTCATGGGCTGTATAACTCATGGACTGTATGATTCGTGAGCTGTATAACTCGTGGTCTGTTATGACTCGTGGGTGTCGGTCTCGTGACGTGCACCCTGGGATTCTGGGTTCCCTGGGCAGAAGAGACCAAGAAGGTTGGTGTCATAATTGTAAAAGTTTGTCAATGTCTCCAAACATGAAATGTGCAAGATGGAACATTAAACAATGAAGTATAATACAAATTAAGCCCTAGTTTGGGATGATGTACTCACCAAAAGCACCTTGTGCTAATAAGACAGTAATGACAATTAGCAACGTGTCCATTTTGACCTTTTGACCTTTTAACTTTCACGCCTGAGAAAACTGCAGTCGGGTCTTGGCATTTACTGGCGCAATGATCTCAAGCAACGTCTCCACCACAGCCGATGAGATGAGAGCTGCCGATTGACAGAAAAGACTCCCTGTGCGTTTGTGGACGAAGGATGTCTTACTATCAGACACCAATCGAGCCCCGTTCCGCATCTTGCACAGCCGTTGCCTACCATGTCTTTTCGATAGGTATGGTCACAAAACCTTGAGCCCTGTCAGCACCATGGACACACTTACCGTCTTGCCTCCTCTAAGGATTCGAGAGATTGAAATTCTATACAGCTTTTCGGAAGTGTATCAGAATGCGGGTTATAGAATAGGCATATGGAGAAAAGAAAGAACGGAAGAAAGAAAAACACTAGAAATAAACAACTGTATTTTCATCACAGGTGTTGTGGACACTGTATAGGATGGTCATCCGTCTTCGTTGACATCAAGTATCATTACGTCGACTTCATGATTGATAGGTCGCAAAATCCAATGTCATCGGCCCAAATACAGGGTGTCAACTTTTTGTTACAGTCAGTTGTATCACCATCTCTCTCCCTCTCTCTCTCTCTCTCTCTCTCTCTCTCTCTATATATATATATATATATATATATATATATATATATACATATATATACAATATATATGATGCTTCATTTTTATCACCTAAATATGAATATGGGGATTTGAATATGGAAAAGTTAGCTTGATCGGGCCTTAGATGCTTGAAGTATTTTTATTGATATGGCTTTTGAAATATACCCATACCGGTATATAGCCGTGATCTTGTTAGAGTTGTTTTAATTGGAAAATTAAAGCTCCAAACAAACAAACAAACAACGATGTGTGTTATTCGTGTTCTCTAAATGTTGTGGTGTCTCCCTTTTTCCGAACTATTAACAAAATAAACAATAATGACGTATCGTTAAAATTACGTGAGACTAAAAGATAATTAATACCATTGTTTGTTTGTACGATAGATTAGTAGATTAAAGACTGAGCTACATCACATATCATGCATTTTTGGCGCTTTGATTTCAAAGCCGTGATGAATTCAGTGTGCATATGGCTGGCTGAGACATCCAAAAACAAAGTAAAACAAAGCGATCCTAATAGAAGTTGGGTCCCACCTTATAATGGATAGCTCTGTTTTGGATATCTCCGTCATTTCAAAACCAATTTTCATCAAATGAACGTTGAATCCCCCTGGAATTACATGTTCTTTTATATTTCACGAGGGGTTTCTCTTCTCACCACAAAAAAAAAAAAAATGTTAGAAACCTGAAATTAGTTTTCAGTTAATATTATAGATCCCTTTAAGTGATTCCTGGCTTTAAAAAAAAAAAAATAACTACAAAAAGACCCCAAAAGAGGCACATCGCAAAAATCTTAAGTGTGTACTTGAGAAAATAAAGGGCAGGAGTTGTTTTGAAACCAGGGAGGTTCCCACCTCCCTGTTGAAACTACACGTTCCCTGAATTGTTGCTTTTGGTTTATACCAAGAGTACCAAGTTTACCGGGGGGGGGGGGGGAGCGAGAGAAATGAAAGGGTAATTCCCCGCCCTTGCTTGTAGCGTTTGCTGCTACTACTAATTGATCAGACCCATGCAGAAGCAACAGGCCCACCTTCACGTCTTAGTAGGAGCAGCGAATTTACTGGCGCTCGCGGGGCTTTTTTCTTGTTACGAAACCAGTGCCGGTTGGGTTACGCAAGCCACGCCAGCGCCAAAGCACTGTAGTTATGAAAGCGCAGCGCTTCTGAGCTTGATTGACTGACTGTACACTTTACAGACAATCTTTAACCCGACTCTGCTTCTCTTGAGAGGTTCTGTTGGCTATAAGCATCTAAACTACCACCTAGGTAGCCTACTTTTTGACGAAACAGAAAGCCTCACCTAATGAGTCAACGCCAACAAGTTAAGAGAAGGCCGATACGATTGTCAACGAGTAAATTTACCACTTCACTTCTCAGTTCACCAGCAACACAACGCGGGTGTACACTACTAGTATCTAACGTTTAATAATACCATCGCCGTCGCCTGCCGCTTCGTTTCCCCTACTCGTATTACTCCCACAGCATCAACAAGGCATAGGGAGACGCCGAAACAGCGGAGTTCAAGCCTCAGCTCTCTGAGGCAGTTTGTCACACTTTGTATCGAACTTCAGATTAAAAGACCTCAAGGTAAGTTGGCGTGAACTTAGGCCTACGTTAGATCACGATCGCAATATAACAGAGGCAGATTTACTAGTTGGGAGCACACTCAGCTGGAGTTTCTTTGACGTCTTCATTGTCTTGATCTACTACCTTGTCACCTGCTTGGGGAGTTGTAGATCCACTAATCTAAAAAAGGGAATTCCAATCTGATATTTATTTTTCCATAGTCACATAGGTCTAGGCCTATTTCGTTTTTCTTTTGAGAATTGTTCCTTTTTTTTAAAGATGTTATCAGTCAAATAAGAGGGTTTTTTTTTTAATGCCTCTCAGTGGATAGATTCTGGCTAAGTCAAAATAATTAAGGAAAGACTTCTTTTTGAGACAGCCACCCCAATCACACTTGTAGAACAACTACTAAATCAGTGCAGATCTATACAACTCTACCTAGCCTAACCTTGCTTATGATACGCACGGATGCGCACCCACTTTTGGATGGCTATCTCAAAAGGAACTCTTGCCATAATTAAAATTAAAAACCCACACCAAGTTCATGAGATGTACGAGATAGCCACACCAGGCATTTGTACATTAACGACATCAAGATCAAGTCCAAGGTCTGACCTCCCGGAGCATCCCTTGCTCAAATTTGTGTGCATGCAAGTTGGCCCTATTAATTCTTCAAGTACGTGCTATATGTACAAAGTAACAGATGGTCGAATTTGGGACAGCATTATGGTTGAAATATGGGGGCTTGCTGTAAACTTATTTGAAAAAAAAAAGAGAATTGAAACACAAAATGCAATGTGCATTTTATTTAAGCTTAGGGGAAGGGTAGGGACTAGAGGGTAGTGTAGATAGAGTGGTATGGCAAAACTAAAAGTGGGGGGTATACTGGAACCTTCACATGCTGTCTGTTGATTGAACAAAATTGAGGATGCTGTTGTTTTATAGCCTGGTGGGTGAGTGTGACAGTCTAATATAGTTGTAGCAAGAGTTTGATATGTGCTATCATCACATTGAATTCTGGTAAGACATACTATTGCAGACATACAGACTGAGCTACCAGCAAAATTTAAATGAAAAATAGTAGTAAGCATGCCAGTTGCTGTAGTGGCATGTCTATTTTTATTTTTCAAGTAGAGAAAGTAGTTCTTAATTTAACTTGTCAAATTTGTCTTCACACAGATGGTTAAGTCGGCAGATTTGGCCAAAGGAGCAGCTAAGAGTAAGCCGAAGTCATCAGTGCAGAAGAAGTCCAAAGCTGGCAGCGTCACAAAGAAAAAGAACCAAACTGAAGCAAATTTGAAGAAGGCTGCGAAGAAAGCAGAAACAACACCAGGGAAGAAGGGTAAGCAAATCAGTCTTGTCTTTCTTTTCTCTCCCTCTTTAAGATCTGTGATTCCACTGACAAGTCTTTGAGTCATGTTCAATTCAAATCACATTCTTTTCTAGCTTCCAGGTGTATGATACAAAAGTGTCTTCTGGGAATTGGTGTGAAAGGTTTGTGATGAGGTCTGGAACCAACATTTAGATCTCCAGCCCCAGGTTGACCAAAGTTTTTCTACCAGTTGTTCTACCAAAAAATCTTGATTTTACTTACAAAAAATGCTAAATTATTATGTATCAAAGGATTATAGCTATTGTAGTGTAGTTACTGTAGAGGGAATTTTGACAGAACAACACGTACAGTTGTCCTAACATTGTACTTTAGACCAAGGGGGAATTACTATTATTTTCTGTTATTTTCATTATTTTTATCATTTTGTTCCTATAGCACTATTTCCCTCTTTCTGATTTCTAAATAATCTGTAATCCGGGTACTGCAAAAATTTATACAAGTATTTCAAAAAGTATTAAACTAACCAATCATTTGGAAAGTCAGTAGCTTGAAGTAGACATCCAGAATAGGATAAGTTGAAATGTTATTTTGTGAGTCCATCAGACAGTGTGTTTTATGAGTCTCTCATGATAAAGATAAGAATTATAAGACTTAAGGGAAATGTCATTACAATCTTCTTTGAAGTGCCACGTAGGCACACTTGGAGCTTTCTCAGAATTTGACCTACACATCTATGTTTTCTGTTGCTGCTTTTGTGTGTTCGTGCAGTGACAGATAAAAAGTCTTCAAGCGAAGAGGAAGCCATCCGCACTGAGAGGGGCTACACCGCCCCCCTCCCCAAGAAGAACGCCAAGGGGGAGCTTGTCTTCCCTGATTACCCCGAGATTCGGCCAAACATGACCCCAAAGGAGGTTCTCCAGGCAGGCAGCTTCGGCGGGACGTACTTCCGACCGATCAAGTCCTCAGTGACAGGTATGTTATGGCAGCATGGCTTAATCCACTTTGCCCATCATTCATCAATTTTCATCGCTCAAAAATGAACGCAATACATCTCGTTTTTCATCTTGCTCACACAAGCCAAAGATTTTTCAAACCATTTGAAATTTTCTCTCATTGCTATCAAAGGTAATTGACAAAAGTGTATGAAAGTACTCCTAGATAAGTATGATGTCAGGGTCATGCAACGCCGCTTGCCCATTTGCCAAGGACAACTACAACCTAAATGTTTGGACTAGTAAAATGAATGGACACTATCCTTATAGAGGAAGTTCTCCTAACTTAACATGTAGATTGAGTGGATGCAGATATGCTTGTAGAGCATATCAGTGAAAGTTCTAGGAAAATTGGACAATTCTTGTAAGAATTTTCAAACTTGGTGCCACCATTACTGGATGAGGAGACATACAACAGATTCAAACTGTTAATGACATCACTGCAGAACAGTGATATAAAGTAGATATTGAGGGAATTCCACAAAGTTTCATATTTTATGGAAAGTACACATCCTGAGGCTTGTTCTTGTCATATGTGACGGATGATAAAACTCCACTTGCTTTCTGAAAGGTATAAGTCCGTTGCTCTTTCATTATGCTAGAAAAAAAAACATGTAAATAGATTCTGCTTCAGCTACTCTTTACAATCAGCCTCTTGATCGGCAGATGACTGCCGTTTCAGAATCCGCTGAAAAAGTATTTGATTTCATGCAGTGAAACAGTCATGCTCATTTGTGTTGGTTCTGTGCAGGTAGTCTGTCTTGGATATTCTGGGCAATGTGTTAAACAGATGGTATCGTATTGGTTAAGGTGAGGATTGGGCTTATAACTTTTTGTGAGATACCAAGAAAATACTTATGAAATAGTACAGAGCATACCATTCTAAGAGGAATTCAACATTTATTTGATGAAAGTCGGTTTTGGAATGGCTGAGACATCCAAAAACAAAGTAAAACAAAGCCATTGTAATAAAAGGTGGGTCCCACCTTTTATTTGGATCGCTCTGTTTTGGGTATCTCTGCCATTTCAGAACAACTTTTCATCGAATAAACTTTAAATTCCTCTTCGAATTACAGGTTCTTTCATATTTCGTAAGAGGTTTCACACTATCTCATCAAAAAATGTTAGAAACCTGAAGTTAGGTCTCAACCAAAACTATACGATTCCTTTAATTTCTACTCTGTTTGCATCATCCATCCTTATGTCTTTCTTTGTCTGTCTGCCTCTCTCTCTCTCTCTCTCTTTCTCTCTACCTTTCTTTCTCTTTCTTTCTCCCTCTTTCTAATCCTCAGGTGAAAAATATTCTGGTGTGTGGAAAGAGCTGCCCAAGAATTGGTTAGAGGGGCTCGAAGTTTCGAAGCAGGTGAGATGCCGTAGAATGGTTTAACCCTTCTACTCTCAAACTGCCTGCAAATGCCCATAATGAAAATCACCGAACTACACGTACTTGCAGTTACCCTGACATGTGTGTGTGTGTGTTTGTGTCTGTGTCTGTGCGCATGTGTGTCCATATGTATGCATTGTGGAGTACAGTGTTAAGAAGTGTATGTGCTTCATTGCCTAATTGATGTCATCTTTGTTTTGTCTCCACAAAAACAGAGGAAGAATTCAGAAACCTTTAGATACTCAAGGGTTGAGGTTATATTGACCTTCTTATAAATGTCTTCAAAGTTACATGTGTTTGATCCTTAAGGCTGTTCATAAGCATAATATTTTAATGCGAGGTGATCAATTTAAATTTTGTATTGTCTGTACAATATCTATCACACATGGTCAAGAAGACTATCCATTTATTTGAGGTGTCGGGTGACTATCCATCTAAACTGAAGTGGTCTCCTTTAAGAAACAGTACCCTGGCAGTAGTCTTTGATGGGGTAAGCTATGGGTTAAAGGTTGTAACTCCTCAGTTTCAGAGATACCACTTTCTGGCACAAAAGAGACAGGAATTCATCTTTGTGAAAGGTGTCATATTGTGAAGTGTTATTCATAGTGAATACAGTCAACCTTGCGTAAGTCAACTTCACATAAGTTGAATAATCACCTAAGTCGAAGGTCTTTTCAAGTCCTCTCCTCTTTATATTCTATTGATTTTAATCCCCCATAAGTTGAATTTCCTCCAAGTCAAAGGTATTTCTTCAGTCCAAATAGATTTGACTTAGGCAAGCTTGACTGTACCTCCCTGGTAGAAGTCACAAGAAGGCTGTGCTGACAGAATTCCATGAAGTACTGTGATGTCTGTCATACTAAAAAGCAGGTGGAAGATGCTTAGAAATATATATTAATTTGTAATCACATGCAAGGTAAAGAACAGTTAGAGATGCTCTCCTAAACTTGCCAATTTTATCAAAATTAGTTGTGGGAAATTCAGGTGATCCTACCACGTTTCTAGTAAACTTTTATTTTTCCATGTGAGACTGTATGGGGATTTTACTTGTACATCATCTTTTACTAAGTTGCTGTTTGCTCCTTCATTAGACATGAATATTTATTATGCGCTATATGTATGCAAATTTGTATATCGTTCATTGTAGGTGGCATCCAGTACATATCGCGAGGACGTCAACACATACAAGGTGAAGTGCGGTGGCAGTCTAGAAATGTGGGAGAGCAGCGGATGGATCCACAAACAAGATCCCTACGGGTGGTTCATGTGGTACTGCAGGTACTGCCCATCAAAATATGAAGATCTGTACCCGAAATTCAATTCTTCCATGAAAAAAAAAAGAAAAGAAAAGAAAAGAAAAGAGGAGTATCTCTTTCTTCTCCTCCTCTTCCCCTTTTTTCTCCTTTCTTCCATTTTTGCTCTAATGACATCATGGCTGTAAAGGTAACTTCTCAATGTAAGGGAAAATTTGATGAAAAGATAACAGGTCATCTTAAGCTCATATTCTCCTCACTGTTATAGCACAGTGCACTTGGAGTTTGTCTACATCAACCTCTGAAACCACAAGGTTACTAATAGGCAGCCAATCTAAGCAGTCAGGAGTTCATCAATTACGCCAATTATGTCAAATATTTTCTTTTTATTTCTCGACCTCCCTGACTTTCGAGGTACATATCATAACAGTAATCAATTGTTTATAGAACAATTTCAACTTACGTTAATTGAGAAAACTTGTCTGAGTTAAATGCTCCACAGCGGTCGAGCATGTTGCCTTTGTGTAGGTATTGAATATTTTGAGCATGTCCATGTTCTGTCCTTGGTCCATATGAATTTGGTGTTATTGAGAACATTTATGCATCTGCTCTGTGTTGAGTGGCATTATTACTGTTCTCACTGACCAAAAAAAAAAACAACTCTCTTTCCATCTGTCATTGTGTGGAATGGATGCTGTCACTGGTGAATAGCAATGTGCATACATATTATATTTACATCACCATTCCCTCAACTTGATTTGATTGCTTGTCTCCTTAAAGACAGTAGGCAAAGTCTGTGTTACACCAAATCGGCTAGACTGCAGTGGTCTTGCTTGTACTCCTCCATTTCCATCTTGTCCAATCGAAACATTTCATCATGGAAGCTTCTACATTTCACCTCATGTCCACTTCTCAGGTTCTACTTGGGGAGGCGCACAGATGACGATGAGCGACAGGTCGGCAGGTGGAAGAAGTGCGCTGGCCTGAAAGGGAGGTGGCGCAACAACCTCATCGCCAAGTGCGCCCGCAGCGGCTCTGCCTTTGACAACTTTGGTGTCTCGCCCGTGGTCCGGCAAACCCTCCAGCACTGGGGCTACCGTCTCACCAAGGAAGACTTTGAGAAGGCAGCCAAGAGATTCAGGTAGCAGACACTCTTGTCTGGTTGTCAGGGGAAGGGAAGGAGGGGGGGGGGGGGGGCCTTTCATTATGTGTAGTTATTGTGGTAAATGTCTTTCTCATGTGTCCTCTCCCTGTGTGGAATCCCATGCAGGAAGTCTAGGTAAATATTCCTCTGGAATGGTTGAAATTCTTGGCTGTCTGTTAGCTTGTATCAGATAATCACATTTGTGAGTCATTCATTCATTCACTCATTTTTTCCATCTCCAACAAAACATGTAAAGACAATTTTTCTTTACAGAAGATATGTGCATATTATATCGACATTACAGAATGTAATAAGTGATGAAAATCCACCATAAGTCTTGGAAGTTAATAAAATGATGAAATGGTGAAATTAATGCCCCGGGACTAGATGTGACAAATTGACATTCCCAGCTTTATCACAGTTGAGGAGGACTGACATATCAGTCTCACTTCATTGAGGTATTAGGGATTTGTTTTATTTAGTCTCCCAGTCCATCACCATGCTGCATGCAGGCCTGCAATGTGTGTGGAAAAAGAGAAAGTGCTTCACCCACGACTTAGCCAAACAATGTTTGTGAGTGATTGCAGTGTCACTGCAATTATCCCTTTTCACAATCATGAAATATGGTGAATTAGCTTGTATGGTAAAAACAGCACTTTTTAATGAAAGTATGCTCATACATGTACATAATGTAGTGTTTCTTTAAAATTTCATTTCCTCTGATCAGAATAAATTACATTGTTTTGTTTGTGGATTTCCATGCTTCAATTGTGTAAATATATAATAATTTTCCCCCATAAAATCTTGGGATATTGTCCTTCGATTGATGATCATTGACATGTGTATGCATTTGTGGCTGCACGCCAGTCCACAGAGGATAATGTCAGTGATTGTTATTTCTATGTAATACAAGAGTAGAATCATGTACATCATCTGCCCTAATTTGTTACAGGAGTGGGTTTGAAAGTGGAATCAGAAATTATTGAAGGGAGGGGGTCCTTATTAATGATTTGTTTTGTGTTTAGTCATAAGGTTACAAATAGCATGAGGGGTGAGAAGGTTACATTAACCAAATCTCAGGGAGATTTTATCTTCATTTTTTTTCTTTGTCTGTGTGTGTGAATATGATCAAGTAAAAGCAAAAGAAAATGGAAAATACATATTTTTGAATATCAGTACATTCATCTGGCAGGAAGATCTTACATTCGCATGGCATGTCTTAAAGCCCTGCTGCATAAAAAAAAGTAGTTAAGATAGCAAAGATAAACTCAAAATATGCAAACTGTTCAGTGTTCATCATTCACAATATAGCCTAAAAAAAAAAAAAGAACTTTGATTGTATAACATATGTGCAAAGAAAAAAAGTAAACAAATAATAATTGACTGCATCAGTGCTCACGTCATATACCAGTATGCAATGTTAGTGCCACATCTTGTGTGGAGCTGACATTTCCCTTTCTGCAAAGCAAGACAGCATCTGTCTCTTTCCTCAAATTTATATTCAGAAGGTAAATGTCTCTGTAGATTATTGACGTAGTCTCCCATGATGTGTGTTCAAAGTCATTATATGTATTCATAAAGAACAGAGTGAATCTGACAATGTTTGAGAAGGACTATGCAAAGACATCACTATATATACCCTTTCTTGACAAGTCACTGATTATGAAACCCAGCATGTCTTCATTGTGAAGTGGGTTATATTAAATAATCTGCTGGTGTCTGCTTCCGTCCAAAATATTGTTTTTATGTATTGTTATCTCTGCAAAATTGCTTAATGATCTATATTGTGATTCTGATATCACACATATGAGTGAAAGAACCATGGATGTACAAATTGTACTTTACACAGTGGGGACAGGGAAGATATTCCGTTACACACTACATGCACTTCTTAAAGGACAAGTCCACCTTCATAGATATGTGGATTGAGTGAATGCAGGAATATTAGTTGAACACATCAGTGGAAGTTTGAGGAAAATTGGACAATCCGTTCGAAAGTTATGAATTTTTGATGTGTCTGCTCAGTCACTACCTGATGAGAAGACTACTACAGCCTGTGATGTCACATGTGTAGAACGATATAAAGAAAATGTAAAGAAAATTCAACATATTTTCACTTTTCTCGCATATAACAGAACACTTGACTTACCTCTTTCAGAAGGCAGGGGGAATAATATTACCCTTAACATACGTCAGTGACAAGTCGAGGAAATGTGCACTTTTTTCAAAAAATAACATTTTGTGAATTTCTCTTTATACATTTCTTATATCATTCTGTGCATATGACCTCATACACTTTAGTAGTCTTCTCATCCAGCAGTGACTGCACAGATACTTTAAAATTCTTAACTTTTCAACGGCTTGTCTAATTTCCCCCCAAACTTTCAGATGTGTTCTACTAATATTACTGCATTCACTCAATCCACATGTATGTGAAGGTGAACTTGTCCTTAAAGCTTTAATAGCGACATATTTTTCGATTTCTGTTTCAATTTCAATGTATTTTTTTTAGTTCAAACTCAGGGACTGCATTGTTTCTTGGTATATACTGACATACACGTACTGAGAAACTTATCATTTTAAAAGCGAATGTATGTAATGAATCATGCACAAGGTAAATTTGATTTTGAATACGAATCTTACCCGGTTGAAGACTAGTCCCGAATACTCTTGGTTGAGTGTTATGGAAAATGCTTATACACGTGTACACCCATAGCAAAATCAGCTCGTCCTCAACGGGTTGAGTCAGATGTCACTTCCATGAAGGTTCAATTCTCTCCTAAACTCTTGGTTTGAATTGACTATGCGATACATAAATTTAAGCTTAAAATAGTTCTAGTTGAAGAAAGAAAAACAAAACAAAAGAAAAGTGAAAAATTTCAGAGGATAACTTCCAAAGGGTAAAAGTCAAGACATTGAATGACCTTCAGTGCCAAAATCCATGGATTTGCACCTTTCATTGACCTCACTAGCAGATGCTGAACTGCTGCTGTTGTTGTTGTTGTTATTGTCTTATCATTAACTTAATGTCGTATTTATTGGTCATTGATAACACGATTGCTCTATTTGAAGTTGGTCCCCACGCATGTGTGCTTGACTTTTAACTTACAACTGTGTAAATGTATATTGTTATAGACGGTAAGTTTTGATGTTTTACAAATAAATGCCAGCCTAAGACTGCAACACACACAAGAGTCAGTATTCATTGTGTTCTTATCAACCACAAATTATTTATTATGGAAATTCTTTCTCAAGTCTTTAATCCTATACAAAGAGTACAAATCTAATTCATAAGTTCCCATCCTTTGTCTTTCTATTTATATTTTTCTATGGGAATTTTGGTGTTTCCTCTGCACAGAAAAGAAATAACACTTATTCTCAACAGTACAATAGCTTCTCACTTTTGTGTTGATAACAAAAGAAAACAGACACAAAGACCCAATGGTTTGATAATTTTAGGCAGGTTGTTGCCAATATCACACCGAATTTTAGGTTGTGATTTATCGCTCTTCACGATTGTAGAATGCTGCTATTTATACATTCTAGGAGTCAGCTTACCAATGTGTGTGAGATTGCACATTTCTCATTACATGCAGAAAAAAAAAAAACATTCATTAGTTCATGTCTTACATATTCATGATAAATGTTATGCATACATCTTGTGCCTGAAGATTTAGAGATCAAGCTAACATGATTAAGTACAGTACTGCACATAACACATACAGATTCACCAACATACATACAATTGTGTACACTGTATAATCTAGGAGGTACTAATAATCTCTGTGTACCTCCTTCGTCTAGTCTTCTGCTACTTATTCAACATACTCATCTGCATATTTCATTCTCTTGTTTGTTTTTGTTTTTTATTGCAAGTATACCAGCAACTTTGGTATTCTGAAGAATCAAGTGAATGGTGAGGTTTTTGTGTGTAAAACCTGCACACACACACACACACACACACACACACACACACACACACACACACACATACACAGCACACACAAAACCGAACATCATCATTACAGAAAGTGAACACTTCAATTACATGGTTGAACAGAGTGTTAAAGGCTACCTTAACATTTGTACCTCTCACCTACTGGGTCGTTTTAACTGTAAACTGCATAATGAGATGAAAACTCAGCAAGAGTTAGATGCCATATTTAAGCCTTGTTTGTTTATGACTGCTTCTACATGAAATCAATAAGTATTCCTATAGTGTGAGTCGAATTAATATTGACCAAAAGAAAAGAAAAATTGTTTTTCTCATGAAATTTCATGAATGAACATATGCACAGTGACATAAGAACAAATGTATCCCAATGAATTGAAATTCACAAATGAATTGTATGAATGGGACTATCAGTGACAGGGGAGGTCCCAACCTTTGTAACTAACGCCTACAAGCTGCTGGAAAACAACCGCACCTGTATGCATTTACATTTTTAATTACAACAGACGTGACTGCACAGGGCAATTGCTCATCTCACATGTTTACATGGCACCCAGTTCTTTGATTTTGTTAAAACGGTTATCAATGAAGGAGAACAGTGCTATTTCTTTATCAAGCACACAAGGTATGCTATTAAGACTAGGCACAGTGAAAACACACTCCCCGTCACACTAAACTTTGGGGTACCACTAAACTTTGATAGGTGAAGTAAGTCTCATTACACACATGTACTTTGAGAGAAAGTGGCTTGTCATGTTAAGCATGGTCGATAAATTCTCCCACTAAAGTTCTCAAGAATATGCTACATGTATTCAAGGGATTATCTGAAAAAAAAAAAGTTTAAAAAAGTTAATGCCTGGTACTTCATCTAAATATCTGGAAGACTCATAGCATTATGCAGGAAAGCGGCACATGTTGCGATTTTTTCCTAGACATCTTGTACATCTACATGCCCTAAAAAGGAAGCATTTCACATATCTGTAATATAGTAATATCAATTCAGCACCTCTGTTACATCTATCTAGCAGGTCCATGTGCATTCCCAGTGAAAGTATGGATAACAGATTTGGAACAATTGCTTTCTACCAACATTCTTCCCATGAATTCAACATCAGAAGTCAGCTCATAGCTTCCCTTTGTCAAATTCTCTTTCCAAGCAATCACTGGTCCACCAATAGTTGAGTATCAAGTTGTGGATAAGACTGACGTAATGCTAAAGGCCAGATGACTGGATAGACTTGCTTGTGAACTGGCCTACTAAATACTGATAATTTCACGAAGGGGAAAACCCATTCTAGAAATCTCTATGGCCAATTCATGCAACTGCCTGCCATATACAAACCTTAATCTCTCTTTTGAGGCCACGGTATGAATGATAACACACAAGCTAGTCAATCGCTACACAAAATTGATATATTGTTATACTCAAAATATTTTCGCGAATTTTACGAGTCGGGTGCTATTCGCAAATTTTAAAACACACAAAAATATTAACTCTCATCCTGACATGAATGTGATGTGCACGTATGCAGTTATCCATTTGGTACTGTACTCCACACTCTTGAATTTAACCACTTGCGAAATTGTCGGGAAGTCCCTATTTGCAAAAAAAAACAAACAAACAAAAAATAGACTTGCTAAATGTATGGCGCATACCGTAATTACTGCTATGATTTAAAAACTTCAGTTGCTACAGAAGGATAGCCATTTGATGATACAGGAAATACACTGTACATGCATGAACAGAAGTAATATCTCTGACTGAAAACAGTGGCAATTATTACAAATGCACTTTGCATAAATTGACTGTACACTGCAGCACAAATCATGATAAATAGGAACACAAGTCTTCACTTGAAGACAATTTCATCAAACACAGGTAGAAATTCTCAATTTGCAATAGAATGATACAAAACATATATTAATATATTAATATATCAAACATGTAAGTACTAGGGCTGACTGAGACTATGTCACAGGGTAGAATCAAACAATACACTACTTAATTAAATATTACACTACCACATAACACAGAAAAAAACAAACACAGTTATACCTCACATTTTCAACCACAACATGTACTTCTGTATGGCTACATGAGAATAGTAAAATAATATTTGGCTCTTCAATGTCTGGCATTATTTTGTGACCCATAATATTTGCAACAAATATACCACATAAACATACATCACTGTGATGTGGCAGAGTTTGCGAAATAAGCCCCCACTGTAAGAACATGAAACACGATGATACAACAACTAAGCACAGGCACATACTTTATACCAGGGTCCTGGCAAAAAAAAAAAAAAAAAATTACATTGGTGCCACAACGAATTAAAAAAAATATATGCACATGTTTGACAATTTTCTTTTTAATGTAACTAATTGTAAGATACAAGAAAGGAAGAAAGACATTATTTATCATTTATTATAACAGGATGAAGAGAAAAAAAAAATGGAAAAATGGAGACGGATAAGCAGAAATTCTGAAGAAAGTGTCCACTACACTGGTAATAACAATGTGTTGGCTATTTTGACATTACCACACCAAAAAACCTGAACCCGCTTCATTTCAATCAAATTTCATTTGAACATGGCACTTTGCATCAGAACGGCAACACTAACACCACCCAAAGGCTTGGCCTCAAGGCCCCATGTTCCTGGGAACAACCCTAGTTGTGCATTTGTTTGGTTTGATGTCTCAGGCTCTTCAAGATGCCTGGGGCATTTTTTTTAGTGTGGAAATTTTCACGCATTTAATGCTACGTGGTACTAGCCCAAATATGAAAACATTGAGATACTTATTAACGCTACAGTTTACTGCCATTATAACAAACATGGTTATAACAGAATTCTCATTACAAAGAAGTGAAAATTCAGGTCCCAAAGTGATCATCTATATATCTTTATATACTTTACTGTTTGGCTATAACAAAATTCTGATGTAACAAAAGAAAACTGCCAGTCCCGAGGACTTCATTATAACAGACGTCGCCTCCATTTACACATGAATAAACATCGTTTTAGTCCTGTGTATGTACAGTCACCACATTTAGATATGTGTTAGATTCCTGTCACTACACAGAGCAGGAAATATCGTGTTAAAATTTCCTCTATAAGAGCATGAATGCTGTGATGATTTTTGCCAAAGGAGCTGCAAATCTGTGGCAGAGTAGGTTCATGCAACTAGGATGATTTACAAATACAGGCTGATAATGTACACGTAACCTCTTTTGTGAGGATTACATATCAGGCCGGTGTACTCTGTACATGCCATCCATTCAAAGAGAAGGGTGAAACCAAACACAATTTATGTTCAACTCTGTTGCAAAAACAAACACAAAACAACCCCAAAACAGCAGCAATTTCATTGCAATTTCATTACTGCAATTTCCTTATGGCGAGTGCTCCAGCAAGATATGACTTGGAATGACTTTTCTATACAGTGGTATACTGAAGATAAAATATATTAATATATTCTAAACCTAAACAAGAAAACTACCACCCATTGAATATAAGCTGGTAGGAATGAGTTAAAGACCTGATGTCAGCTCAATGCTTCATAATAGCAAGGAGGGGTGTCCCAATCAAACAGAGATTGGATTACTTGACGACTCTGCTCCTGCTGTCAAGTCACAGGTCAAAGGTCAGAGGTCCTCTGAGATAGAATGACACTTAGAGCTGGCATCAGATAACAGTGGCATTCTCACTCACAGTCACACATTTTCTCCTTGTGCTGGGCTCTATACATTGGTAGAAAGAAGGTAGGTTATATAGCTTGGAATGAATTTGATTCCTGGGATATGGTGCGGGTATGCTGACATGGTCCTCCAGCAATGTCATCTAATACATCAACTTGAAGATGGACATCTGGCAAAGCTGAACAGTCCGGAAGTGTGTCCTTGGCCACCATCTGCCCTCACATGGGTGTCAAACGCGAAATTTCGCTTACTGATGTCTCTCTTGGATGATCTTAGATGCTCCGCACAATCAAGATATATGATGGTTAGGGCAACAACCACGAAATACTGTTTTCGTCCATGGCAAAGACACTACTTGAGATGAGGAACACACAAAATTTGCAATCAGCTCATTCTTTCCAGCTGCCAGCAGGAATGGTTCTCAAGGAAAGAGTAAGGAATGCTTTCTTTTCTCTAATTTGTCCTAAGAACAATAGTTGGAATCTAAATATATTTTCTCTTTATGCGATGATAATATCTCTTTGCTTTCCGCCATACAATGCGGCAACTCCCCAATTTCTATGGTAGTATCTTCCAGTACAGAGTCAATCTCTGTTCTTCTAGATTGTTCTTCTAGATTGTTCTTGATTACAGTTCTAGCTTTCACACAGCGGTCATCTCCCATTCAAGCATCAGAGACTCCCGCTGCCGTCCACATCTCCAAACGAGTTCTGGTAGTTTAGGCCGTTCACCTGTTGGTGGGATGGAGAGAGTGTTCAACAAGATCAGATTGCACACTTTGGCATCTGCCGAAATCACACAATAAGGCAAGCGTGAAGATCTATTTCTGTGTAAGAACTTTTCACATATTGTCCCTGGGGTGACAAGACCTTGTAATAGTATCTCAACTCGCTTATATCAAAAAACTTTACTCATTTTTGGATAATAAAAAAATACTGATTTGAAAAATCTGATCAGTAAAATTCGATAACTTTCATATCTGAAATCTGATTTTGATGAAATCTCAACCATGTGTATTCTATTTGTCAGAAACAAACATAAATAAAATGCAAAATTCAACACAAACCATCACATTGCCTACTGCCTAAATGTACAGCTGCAAATTACCCCAGCATGGGATTACCACACTGTAGATCCTTTTGACCTTTGACCCTTCAACTGACCTTCATGTCATGTTCGATGACGAATGGTGGGATGTCCAGCTGGTCAGGGTGGATGGTGGAGTACAGGGAGTGGACGGCACCCAGGGAATGGACCTTGCCCTTGATGCTGGAGGCGGTGAAGGTCGTGAAGTACCACGTGACAAGCTGGTATGGGAAGAGAGCAAGGTGGTAGGAGGACCAAAAATAAACCACTCTGCTGATACAGAGCAGGCTAACATGAAGACTCTAAGAAACAACGGATGACTGCTGATTAAACCTTCCGCAGAAACCAGCTGTATGTTCTTATGAATAAAGAGCGAGAAGTATGAATTCTTTTTTTGTGGTCCAATTCCACAAAATTTCATTTGATTTTTTTTGTAACGAAAAGTACACATACCCTTGACTTGTTACTGATTATTCTCCCTGCTTTCTGAAAGAGGTATTACATCAAGTGCACTTTCACTATACCAGGAAATGAAAACATTATTCCCCAGGAAACAGAAAATTGAATTCTCTTTCTATCAGTTTCCTTTTGCAACTTCACAAACTGTTGTAATCACTTCTCATCCAGTATTAGACTTTAAAAATTCATAACTTTTGAACTGATCGTCCAATTTTCCTAAAACTTTGCTGATGTGTTCTATCAACATTGCTGTATTCCCTCAATTCAGATATTTATATATATTTGGGCTTCATTCTCGTTAGAAACTAATTGGTTAAAATCCAGGGGACTTGAATAGACTCACTCTGGACCAGAAGGTTGGGTGGACAATGTACATGGCCTTAAGGTTCTTTCGATACCGGTTGTCCACCATGTGGTAGACCTCCTTGAGCCAGTTCAGCTCTGGCTGGTTGTCGGCGGTGCTCAGCGTGTGGAAGTACACGACCACATAGTCCTGGTTGACAACCGAATCCAGGAGATGGATGACGTAGAGCAACACCTATTTGATGAGATGACAAATTGCATCCTCCAGATTGATTTATTACATTTCCAACCTGGAGCAACTTAACCCTATCTTCACTGGGGGGTCAAATTGACCCCCCTCGACATTTCGCGCCACGATTCCGCAATGCGCAAAGATTTTGCCGCACCATTTCATGACTTTTTCCTTGAAGTCTCCTGCAATTTTGAGGCCAAATTTGTGGTGTCTGGGTACACCATTTTGAAGTTACATAATGTTGTGCTTGTGCATGTCAACCCCAAAACAGCTCAAATTCATGACATTGTGTGCAAATCCAATGCAAATTATGTTTGTTTGTTTTTTTTTGTTAAAAAAATTTTGATATTAATAAGATTATTTCAACTTTTAAATCATTGGAATTAATCAATTCTAAAGTAGATAAGCTTGAAAAAATGCCTGCAACAAATTTTGGCAAAAAACCCAAATAAACAATAGAAACAAAAGATCGAAAAAACAATAAAATACATAAGAAATTCATAAAACAATAAAAAACAAAAGAAATCGAATTTGATTGTGTTATTTCTTGCAAGAAAATTGTTCCACGTGTCTTGAGGAATTCTGACACAAAATTTAGCAATCCTGCAATCTTTTTAAATAGTGGAGCGGCATAGCCGAACAATTGTGCATTTTGTGATAAAAGCACCAAATTTCGTACACAGGTTGAAAATCACGTTCAGATTAGATTTAGATATTGGGCCATCGTAAATAGCGCCCTCAACGTCCATGGCAGCCATTTTTCAAAATGGCTGCCGTAAATGCCATGTTTTCGTAAAATTTGCTAATTTTAGGAGAAAAAAAGTCAATAAGATTTTGGTTACAAATGTGAAATTACATTCAAAATAGATCTAGATATCGGGTCATCGGATATAGCGCCCTCAACGGTCATGGCAGCCATTTTTCAAAATGGCCGCCACAAATGTCATTTTTTTTCAAAATATTTGCTCACTTCAAAAGGGAAAGCCAGTAAGATTTTGCAAACAAGTGGGAAATTACATTCAAAAGGAGTTGAAATATTTTGTAATTGTTAATTGTGCCCTCAACGTCCATGACAGCCATTTTTCAAAATGACTGTCTAATGTGCCACTTCTTCGATGATTTTGCAAATTTCTTTGCCCATAATAGTTAATTACATTCAAAATAAATCTAGATATTGGGCCATCGGAAATTGCGCCCTCAACGGCCATGGTGTCCATTTTTTTTTTCAAAATGGCCGCCAAAAATGCCATTTTTTGTTTTAAAAATGCAAAATTCAGAAGGGAAAGCCATTTTTTTCTTTTTTACAAACAAGCGGGAAATTGCATCCAAAATAAATCCACACATTGGGCAATTGAAAATTGCGCTCTCAATGGCTATATAATGGCAGCCATGTTTTGTTGTTGTTGTAGTTGTTAAATGGGCACCATAAGTGCCACTTTTTCATTTAAAAAAATGCTAATTTCAAAAGGAAAAGTCAATGAAATTTTGGTTATAGATGGGAAATGACATTTAAAATAAATCTCGATATTGGGCCATCGGAAATTGCACTCTCATCGGTCATCACAGCCATTTTTCCAAAATGGCCGCCATAAATGCTATGAAAAGATTTATTAAAATCAGAAGGGAAAGCCAACGAGATTTTGCAAACAGGTGGGAAATTACATTCAAAAGTAAACTTATTGGGCCATTGCAAATTGCGTCATCAAAGGCCATTGCAGCCATTTTTCAAAATGGCCACCATGAATGTCTTTTTTTTTTTTAGTAAAGTGTTGCAGACGTCAATTAGAATTACCACAAAGGTGGAAAATTACATTCAAACTGAATTTGATAATAGGCCATCCAAAAGTGCACCCTCAACAGCCATAGCAGCCAAGTTTCAAAACAGCTGCCATGGATGCCCCCCCCCCTTTTTTTCCCAAAAATTTGCTGATGTCAGAAGGAAAAGTCAATAAGACTTTGCAAACAAGTTGAAAATTATGCTCAAAAATGAATTTAAGTATAAGGTCTTCTTAGAAGACGTCCTCAAGGGCCATGCTGACCGCCATGGATGTCTGCTTCTTTTTTCTTTTTTCTTTTTTTTTGTGGAAAGATTTGCTAATCTCAGAGAGAAAATCAGTGAAATTTGTACATATGTTGAAAATCATATTCAAAAGAAAATAATATATGAGGTCATTACAATGACACCATCAACGACCACGGCAGCCATTTTCCAAATGGCTACTATAGATGCTATTTATTTCTTGAAAATATGATAATGCCAGAAGAAGACAATACAATTTCTTGTGCAAATTGACAAAAGACATTCAAATAAATTTAAGTTTGAATTTGAATTTGAATTTGAAATGAAGATATTGAGCCACCATTTAAACATCGTCCCCAACGGCTATGACAGCTCTTTGTCAAAATGGCTTCCACACACTCCTTTTTTTTCTATTTGCTCATTCCAGAAGGAGAAAGCAGTAGAACACTGCTAAACAGCCATTACATCTAATGCAATCTGGTGTTCAAAGAAATTAAATTTTTAAAAAAAGTTTCATTGATGGGTTAGTTCTAAATTCATGTTTTCAGCTTAGTTCTAATTGCAGCATTTCGCGTGTGACGGCTAACAGTATGGATATCAAAGGTATGTGTTTTATGGAAGCATAGCAAGTTAATTAACTTTTTTCGTAAAATGAAAGGCCATTTTTTTCGTATCTGTCTTAAAAATATTTAGGAAGTTACATTTTAGAATAGATACACTTCATATCGTCCCATATATTCAATGATATGGTGTTACTGTCAAATTTAATACATGGCGCCATTATCCCTGGATATTCATATTACTCTTTTTCGGAAATTTTTCATGTCTGCCACCTGAAATATGCATTCATCATTGGTAATATATAATCGCTAAAAATTTGCCTGGTTTATTTTAGTTGTTCCTAAAATGATTTCTTTAACACCATATTTCAGTTTATTTTTCGGAAATTTTTCATGTCTGCCACCTGAAATTTGCATTCATCATTGGTGATATATAATCGCTAAACATTTGCCTGGTTTATTTTAGTTGTTCCTCAAATGATTTCTTTGACACCATATTTCAGATTATATAATGTCTCTGTGAGTATTTTGCTCTCTTCTCCTTCTGAAGTTAAGCAAATTTTCAAGACAAAACAAAAAGAAGAGTGTATTGTAGCTATTTTGACAAATAGCTGAAATAGCCATTGAGAACACAGCTTATGATGGCTCAATGTCTAAACTTCTCTGTATATAATTGTCAACTTGCGCAAAAAAAAATTGTCTTCTTCCGGTGTAAGGACATCTTCATAAAAGAAAAATGGCATCTATGACAGCCATTTTGGAAAATGGTTGCAATTACCTTTATTAGCATTCTTTTTTCTTGAAAATTTGCGAAGAAACAATTTCTAGAGTTAATGCAATCTAAATATATTTTTTGATTTTAACCATTATTTTTCAATTTATGTACAAATCTGTTGACTTTTCTTTCTGAAATTACCATTTTTTAAAACAAAATAATTATGACAATGGCAGCCATTTTGGAATATGGCGGCAAGAAAATGAATGGATATGAATGGTTACTTCCCCAAAACAATTCAGTTGTGATGACTGACATTAACAAGGCAAGTGCCAAAATGTGTCTCGCCCATTAGCGTACAAGAAATTAATTTTTTCTAACTCCCGGAAGTTCATTGACCCCGCCTATGACCTCTGACCTTGTGGTGACCTTCAACTCCCTAAGGGACATTTACTAGCCAAGTTTGGTCACAAACGGACATATGGATCAAAAGTTATGAGACATAATCAAAACGCGCCGTAAAAACTTAACATTGGGCCCTAAAGTTCATTGACCCGTGCCTGCGACCTTTGACCTTGAGATGACCTTCAGGTTTGGTAAAATGTGTTACTTTGTATAACCACTCTTCCTTCCAAGTTTGATTGAAATTGAAACCCTCAGTAGAGAATTATTCAAGTTTTTGAGGCGTTACGGATGGACGACTGACAGACAGACGCAGCAGGCGATCCCGTAGTCTCCCCCCTTACCTCCGGTGGGCTCGACAATAAACCATTGAGTTGTGGTAACTGACATTTCAATGGACAGCATAGGAAAACATAATATAACAACAATTTCTGATAGCAGTATCTATCTTCTTTCAGCCAATGTACACTACACATATACCTACAAATGAACATGTTCAATGATATTATATGGCCTCAAAGCGGGGAAGATGGAATGTTTGTATGTATGCATGTGTGTGTAAGTGTATGTGATTTGCAAGGATTATGATAAAAAGATTACAGGTGTTCATACAATAATTCATCTACTATCTACGTCCCTTTCTATGTATACACAACACTTGTAAATTTTTACGAATTCATCAAGGAATACTGTCGAGAGGGCACAAACCTTGTTGAGGTCAATGGAATGTGCTGGGAAGTTTCTCGCCACAAAGACGATGATGGGTCGACCGTGGATGTCATTCCCCGTCTCGTAGATGCAGCGGTGGGCGGCGATGTCCGACAGGTCTGCCAGACGAGCTTTCCGGAGTAACCTCTCATATCTGGATTCCATGCATCAAAGAAAATTAGAAAATAGACATAGAAAGATGAAAGATACAAACTTGAACAATACTAACAAAATATCTTACTAACTGTGAAATGGTAATCACTGCTGGCATTCTGTTTCCGTGGCAATTGCTAGAATCACATCAACACGTATAAACATACACACACATGCGCCTTTTAGGGTGGGATTTCACGGAGCACGCGAACGATTTGCGAAGGACGCGAATGACAAGATCCAACATTCGGAAAAGTTTTTCTCCGAATGTGTTCCGACAATGAAGCCGAAAACCATTCTTGCGCAATTTGTGCGAAGTTTCCACGACGTATGTGCGAATGTCGTGTGTATCATTGCTAAAGTACAGCATGTTACGTACACGAAGAACAAGCGACGGAAATGCGAACAACGAAAAATTTTCAATAATCATGGGAGAAAATGTACCCAAGGAGAGGTAGAAGTTGTCTTGAGTTGATCTTTTTTCTTTCCTCTATTTCTCCTTTCTTTTTCTCTCATTTCTCTATCGTGTGCTTGCCTACATTTTTTTTTCCATAGGACCTATCTCCACTAGTAAAGCATTTGATTTTTTTTTGCAGTTCCTCGAACACAATCATAATCTCTATAATTCAAATGAAATTTTACATACTTAAAATTAATTTTAAGTGTATTCTGCGATTTTTTTGTATATCAAACATTTCTTTCTCTTTGCTATCATTAATTTCTTTTGTTACTATAGTTGTTCATAAATGTTTGATGTTTAGATGTATGCTACGATTTCTATTTGTAGAAAGCATATAGGTCATACATCCCCCAAACGTGCGCTAAACGTTCGCGAGAATGTCTCAAAAGGTACGCGAACAGTTTGCGATTACGTCGTAAAATGATCGGAAAAACTTCGCAGATTTCACGTAAAATACGTGAGACATTCTCCAAAGTTTCGGAGTCTGTTTGGGGTTTCACGAACATTTTGCGAACATCGCGCGTGTCTTGCGAAGGTCTTGCGCATATGACGAGGCTTTAAAGACACTTTCGAGAACAATTCACGAGCAAATCACGACCAAGTGTGCGGAAAAGGTCGGTAAAAAATTTCACACTTTTTTGAAATTCTCGCCGAAGTAAAAACGACATTTGCGAACAATTGACGACGCTTCCGAACCCTCACGTTCGTTTGGCGATCTTTTGCAGACTAAAATACGAATGCTGGAGTTTGCCATTCGCGTCCTTCGCATATCGTTCGCGTGCTCCGTGAAATCCCACCCTAAGAAGTGTAGAAATTGAATGCCGGTTCGCAGAGAGATGCCAGGGTCGGAGAGCATCTAGGCGCGAGATTTTGCGGCGCGTCAACATCACCCCAGGGAGCAAAAGCGTCCCCCTTCAACAGCAAAAGTTTGATGTTTTAGCATTAATTTTGTAAGCTATCTGGTGTCTACTGAATATAATAGTTTGGCTTATTCTAATATGAAAATGAAAAATATTGTTTCAAAATGAAGTTTTATCAGACCAAACTCTAGGATAACAACAAATCAACAACAAAGAAAACATGAAACAAACAACCACGATATACATTCTGACTAATTTTCAATGAAACATATCGACAATGAAGGTAAATCAAATATCAAAACCGCCGTTAGTGGAGTTGTATAGGCCTGACACGCGTTGAAGAGATTTTGTATCGTCCTAAAAAAAAAAATAATAATAATAATAATAATAAATCCCCTTAAAATTTTAAATCCGTTGTGTCTTAAAGGCGCCTTGGCAAATCACCAGTAGGCTATACTTGCTGCGGGAAATCACGCCGCCGACGAACGGCCTTCTCGGAGAAGGCCGTTCGTCGGCGGCGCCACGATTCTTGCCGGAAAAAAACGGCCATAAATACACTGCAACTTTTTATTTCTTTCGAATTGCAATCCGAATAATAATGGCGGTCAGAAGAACGTTGTTGTTGTTGTTGTTGTTGTTGTTGTTGTTGTTGTTCTTGTTCTTGTTTTTATCCCTCCATCTTCGTTGTTAATTTTTAGATCTTCCGTACTTGTTGGCGTCTGGACATAGCCCCCAAATATTCCCTTCGCTATCACGTAGCTCTTTTGACAAATCCCACGCGTTGGTATACAAAGATCGCAGTCACACTTGCCAGACAGTGACATACTAGTACCAGTAGTTGCGTCCACTGATGATGCGCCCCCATCAGTGTCACTGATGTAGATGTCGCGGTTTTTTTTTCCCCAGCGGCAGGAGGTAACTTGGGGCGGGAGGAAAAAAAATGCATACAGATGCATCAATATTTCAGGGCCGTAGGCCTATTCCAGCTTATTTGCTCGGGTTTATACGCGATGGTGAAAAAATGCGGATTGTGTATCATTATAGCGCTTTTGAATAATATTCTCCCTTTGCGTTCTCAATCCATTCCACAAAACACTGTGCTATCACAGATCAGCCAACAGAGTGGCGAAAATTTCATTCTAGCACGAGTGGATATTGATAGCGACAATCTCGACCTTGGAAAGCTTTGTCCGTATCCAAGTAATTGTTGTATCTATAAAGCTGATGGTAACACCGAAAGCGTAGAACAATTTGATGCCCCAAATAAATAACGTGATCAGAGAAATTACGTCAATACCTTTCCTACATAAAAATGTGACTGACTTTTAATGTCAGTCTCTGTATGCCTACTGTCAACACAGACAATAAGCAATAGTAATATTCTAGTATACCTTTCACCCTAATTCAACCAAGGAGGTACTAGGCCAGCCTCCTTGATTAAACTATTTTATTTTCCAGCAATGTAATACAGTACTTTATGGCGGCCGCGACCGACAAGACTCACTTTCTCCTTCCGCTTTTCAATGTAAACAGTCATTTGGCGCGAGCATCTATTATTTCAGCTTTCCTTCCTACTCAGTACTTTCATCCTACCAAGTGAAACTCTTGCATGTTATCCGTCTCTATGTGGAGAGTACACACACACACACACACACACACACGAGAAAAAAAAAGCAGAACTACGAAACAAAGATCGAAGACTTTCAGTGTTATTCTTTGTTACTGATCAAACAACATTATAATGATGTGCGAATCGCTAGTGATACCCCCTCTTCCTGCGGATGGCGAAATGTGATATCATATCATTGCACATTTATGATTACTGGTAGAACTATGTGCGGGTAATTCAAAACATGCATAAACACATTTTCTATGATTTTTTTTTTCTTTAATTGATCACATGTCACGTTCCTGTCCGCTGGCGGGAAAACGCAGGAGGCACTGTGACACCACCTGCACAGAACTTTGAACATCTCAGTCGAAACGCAAAATATTGGCTCGTCGTCACGAGAGGTTTACAAGATCCAATTCTACACGTAAGTATCTGAAGTTCGTTTTAATGCACTGACGTTACTGTTGACTGGGATGACATAATTTCGATTGACCCAGCAAAACCTGACGATACAGGGTCTTTTTGCACCTCTATTATTTCAAGGATGTTTCTAGAACACGCTTGTGACTGGGATATCGTATAATTGAAGAAATGGAATATGATTGCAGTGCACCTCTTTTGTTTACGTAACAAGTGCACGTACCAGAAATCGTTCATCTTGGAGAACTGCAAAGACAGTGTGGTGTCGTGTAGTGCTTACTACCTATAGCTTCGATTTTCAATTTTTATATGAAGGACTATGCATTGGGTCTCCGTTTGAGAAGTTTGTTAGAAACAAACGCAAACAGAAAAACTGACCAGAAATGAATAACATTTATTAGTGGAAAACTGAGCAAAAAAAAAAAAAATGGGATTCCATCCCGATGGAATCCCATTTTTTTTTTTTTGGCTCAATTTTCCACTAATAAAAGTTTGTTTGAATGACAAAGCGTGATATAATCACATCAGTTGCCAGTATTACAGCACTTTTTCTCCTGGATTTGAACAGCTTTGAGCGGACATCCCTTTACATAGGTCAACACGACGAAATCAAATAAAAACAAACTGTATACCGGGCAGTGCACGACAGTGTATGAAGTTCAATAATTAGGCCTTCATGAGGCCTCATAACACTGTCTTTATACTGCGTTTGAATTGACTTATTGATTGTTCTATAGCTTTGGTGCAGTATAGAAAATTCTGTAAGAGATCGAGACATTGCTCCAAAAATGTGCATCAGCTTCAGACCAAGAGTGGTCTTCATGGCGTGTGAAACAATGACGACAATACAGATACGGAAATGGACGATATGCTATACACACGTTCGTTATTCCGAAGGTTTGCGCTCGGCTGGGCTCTCTTTACCATATACCCATACAGCGAGAGGGCCTTGACATAAGGCTATGTACGCAGGGGCCTGCATGCTTGTCTCACTGTCAAGCGTGTGAAATTTATTACTGGAGACTGTTATGACTGCGTGGGGGCCCGGCAAGATGCCATTTTTGTTTCCTGCGTAGAACTGTAGAGCATTTTTTTTTCTTACGCCAGTACATTGTGTGTGTATACGTATTTGAATTGTACTATAGATGTGAACCCCACCCCCCCCCCCCCCCCAAAAGAGAAGGCCCATAATTTTCGTATTTCACTTTTCTTTTAAAAGTTTCTGGATAAATTCACTGATTCATTTAGGAAAACTAACCCTCACAAGTTTGACTCGTCCGCCCCTGAAATTGGAGTGGAGATAACCAAACTTCTCCCACAATTCCGAGAAAAATGACCTACCCGTCAGCTGGATGTGGTTTTGAGCAAAGAGTATAGAGGCGCACGCACGCACATAAATATTATACCAGCGATCCATCACGACAGGTGATATTTTCCCCCTCTTACAGTACGGGTAAGAAATCGTACGTCTACCTCCTTTCAACTATCTGAAATTATTCTGGTAACTTGCATAATTGTTTTGTATAGTTGAATAGCATGGTTCCTCCCCTATAAAAGAGATTAAGTTAGAACAGCAGCAGTAAAGTTATGGAATACCAGGGAATACCAGGGTCTCGCTATAAGAATACC
Source organism: Diadema antillarum (assembly GCF_040938485.1). Classification (NCBI taxonomy): domain Eukaryota; kingdom Metazoa; phylum Echinodermata; class Echinoidea; order Diadematoida; family Diadematidae; genus Diadema; species Diadema antillarum. The sequence goes on along the minus strand of NW_027271161.1, from coordinate 106,135 downwards.
CAGTTTGTCACTAATCCTGATGTGCAGGACTGCTGGAGCATAATGCGTTATTGCTTATAATTATAAATACTAGTAGTTGTGTCATGATCATATTATTTCTGTGGTGATTTAGCAGTTTCCATTATGCAAGACTTTTTCTTTGTGAGTGCTGTTGAGTGCTGCTGGTGCGTGTGTGAACAAGTCACAGGCTTTTTTATCCCATGTAAAAGGAAGAGTGGGAACGGTCAGTGTAGTACGTGTACGCACCACGGACCAATGACACTCGTGATCAGACAAGTGGCTGATCTAGTGATGCTATTCTGAATGAAAGCCAAATGCCTGTACAGGTGTACAAATTGTAAATGAAATATATATGGATACTTTGTATTTTGCATCGTTGTATGGAAAGAAATAGTGACAGATAGGAAAGTGTACACCAGTGTGCAGATGTGAACACAGTTTGGATGACTCATCGCAACTCCCATATTCCTTATCGGCCATAGTTGCACCCAGATTTGGCTCTGGACAGAGTGTTTATCTCTCTGTGTAGTCCCAGCTCCTCAGTTCCTCACTTCTGGCCAGTTCCTTGATCGTTTTTGTTCAAGGACAAGTTCACCCAAATGATGTGTGATGATTGAGTGAATGCAGCAATACAACGCATCAGTGGAAGTTTGAGGAAAATTGGACAATCGGTTTTACACGAAGTTATGAATTTCTAAAAAAAAAAATGTCTGTGCAGCGATCGAAGACTACTACAGTTGTGATGTCACGTATGTACAACAATATAAAGAAAATATTGAGAGAATTCCACAATTTAAAAAATAAAATAAAAAATACGCATTCCCTCGACTCGTCACGGACAGGAGTTAAGGGTAGGCCTAATGATATCATCCCCCTGCTTAACTGAGTTAAGTCAACACTCGTTAAGATTTTGCTAGAAAAATAAATATATGTTGCATTCTATCTACATTTTATAGTTTTCTGGCAGCGACGTCACAAACTGTGGTAGTCTTCTCGTCCAGCGATGGCGGCACTGAAACTTTAAAAATGTTTAACTTTTGAACGGGTTGTCCGATTTTCCTCCAACTTTTACTAATGGGTTCTACTATCAAATATCGCTGCATTCACTCAATCCACACATTTGGGTGACATTGTCCTTCAAAGAAACTAAAAAGGAATCATTCAGGGATCGTCTCAAAAGTTTGGTCTTCAGGATGTTTTCCTGCCGGCAGGGAGTGTAAAAGTTACATTGCAGGCCTACAAGCGTGACTTGTTTCATAAGAAAAAAAAAAGGGGGTGGAAAAATGCAGAAATGGCCACAAAAGAGAGAGAGAGTGAGGGATCCTCATATTTTGAGAAATAAAGGAACCAAAAAAGTGTAAAACTGTTTTGGAGAGTGCAGAGAATACTGACTCTTGTTTTGGTTTATAACACTTAAAAGTGAATGCACGTTACATGTATATTCAGGTTTACTCGTTGATCATGGATTATCAAAACAAGTTTGACTTGCATTTAAACCCACTATATTGCCATTTGCAGATGAAAAAAAAAAACAGCTTTATAGTGCTTCAATATAGTTCTAAATTGTGAATTAGGAATAGAAACGACCAATGTAACAAGAGACCCGCGGGTCTAGCGCTCACCTGAGTATCGCAAGTTCACCTTTCATGCAGTCACTAATCTAAATTATTCACAGCTCTACCAAAATTTGACCAGGCATCCTCAAGTAGAAGATAAACATGTACAATTACGGCCCAAATTCAGATCCCCCTCCCCCCCCCCAATAGTATCAATTTTATCTCTGTCACTTCTGGTTCTAGAGACACCTTTCTTTTTCTTTCTTTTTTTAAAGATTCCTTAATTTGGGGGATGGGGGGGGGGGGGGCAGTGCCCATTTTAGCAAATTGAGATCCTAACCCCATAGGGATGCTACCTGCCAAGTTTGGTGAACATCCCTCATGAGGTTTTCAAGAAGAAGATGAAAATGTACAATTTAGGCCCCAATTTGGACCTCCCCCCTGCCTGAAAAAAAAGGGGGCACCCCTGGATCTGCTATCAAACAAACTACAGTCATTAACGTACTAACTCATAGTATTAACTTAGCTCCATCACTTCTGATTCTAGAGAAGGTTTTTAAAGATTCCTTGATTTTGAGGGATTTGGGTCCCTTGGGGCCTCCAGGTGGGACACAGTGCCCATTTTAACAAATTGGGATACTAACCTCCTAGGGATGCTACCTGCCAGGTTTGGTGAAAATCCATCGTGACGTTTTCAAGATGATGATGAAAATGTGCCAGTTAGGCCCCATTTGGACCTCCCCAACCCCCACCCCGCTCCAAGGGGGGCACCCCTGGATCTGCCATGAACAAACTTGGTACTGCAGTCATTAATCTACTAACTCATAGTATTAACTTAGCTCTATCACACGTCTGGTTATAGAGATGAAGATTTTTCAAGATTCCTTCCCCCTGAGGACCCCCTGGGTGGGGCATGTTGCCCATTTTAACAAATTGAGATCCTATCCCCCTAGAGATGCTACCTGCCAAGTTTGGTGAAAATCGGTGTTGGGGTTTTCAAGAAGAAGATGGAAATGTACAATTTAGGCCCCATTAGGACCCCTCCCCACCCCCTCCCCTGGGTCCCAAGGGGGGCACCCCTGATTCCGCCATGAACAAACTTGAAACTACAGTCGCCAATGTACTAACTCAAAGTATTAACTTTGCTCTATCACGTCTGGTTCTAGAGAAGATTTTTAAAATACTTTAATTTTTTCTCCTTTTTTTGGGGGGGGGGGTATCAAAATCGCTTTTATAGAATAAACCGTTAACAGTTTATGCTTTACTAACAAAATTATACAGTAATATCTCCTTACATTGTATGATTTTAATGTAAATTTTTTTTTTGTGGGGAGGATGTTTTGTGATTCAACTTTAGGCCTATGCATCAACTAGAACTCGATCATTTTTAATCATTGCTCCCAATGGTAAACAGTGGCTAACAATTCATAGATACACACGATTATTCGAGTCACATGGAGTTGTGCGTTATTTGGTTGAATCAATTGCATTTGACAGGAGTGGTTAAAGGTTAAATTATGTTTTTTGTTTTCATAAAAGGGTAATTTGACGATTGATTATGAGAAATTATTGCAAGGAAATGCTAAAAATGATTTCTATGTGAGCAAGTGTTAGAATTAACCTTTGACACCAACCTCTTTGTTGTATAAATCAAGTATCATGTTGAGCAAGGTATACAGATTATCATCACAATGATGAAGAAATGAGGTTTTAATATCAGCAATGTGCTCTTTGTCATTCACAATTATGTTGATGACTCGCCCATTTAAAGACCAGTTAGCATGGTTAGCATGCTGGGAAAACACGGGCGCCCGATTGACTCGATCTTCATACACTGAGCGCCAATATGTGCATCGAAGCATACGCTTGTCGGGAGCGTTCGACTCCAGTCCATATTCTTTGGAAGTTCGGCTGTGTGTGTACTTTCATAGAGATCAGTGATAAAGTTCTACACAATTCATTACCAGGATTCTCCGATATACTCGAGCTGGGCCAGCCTTCTCACTCCATGATATGCTCATCACGTTTATACCACTGGTCGATAATCATTATTGTGATTATTGTAATGATCATTGAAAACCGGCACATGATTTAGTCTATAGAATAGAGAGAAAGAACACAATTTCATCCAGCAACTGTCCAGCGTCCATTGTGATTGGACATGTCATTTCTCTTCTTACAGCACAACTTACCATATCGGGACTTGGGTATCATAATAATGTATACCCAGTCAATAACGTATATTGAAGTGTCAGTTCCCTATGGAGGTGGAAAGGACGACATCGGGGCGAGTGTGTGTTCATGCTAATCTGCCCTTGTGCACAATGGATGTCGCAATAGCATGGTAGCAAAAATTGTAGATGTTATGAAAGCTAGCTCGCTGTTTCCACGGTCGTTAAAATAATGAGGACTAAGTTGTGTTTCTTTGCTTGCATTTATTCTGCTTCTAAAGTCAAAACAAAATAGAATTACATTCTAAAATTAAGCAAAACAAAACTAAACTACAAAAGAACGAAACCAAAATACAATCTCATAATGCTGCAGCATTCTGTTATATTTCAATGGTTCTAAAATTCATAAAAAGCGGTACATTTTGATTTAAAAACAAAAACAAAGCAGGAGACCTGTCAGCAAGAGCATGGCTTGACTGGACTAACGACCTCGTAGGGATTTGAACTTGAGTTTGCCCCTCACGAAAAAGGTAAATTTTTGCAAATTGTACGTCGTGGGAGAAAGATGGTGTGCGCGTGCAGCGTGTGCATTAGATGTTTGCGCGTTGGCCAAGTAATATATCACCATTCCTGAATATCAAAATGATAATGTTACATGGTATGAGACCAGAACCTAGACAGGCTTGTGTAGACAGGTTGTTGGCAGGTTAGAGAGGCAAGTTGCCATCAGTGTAAAGCAAGGCATTGTAAGGTGGAGTGCTGGATCTGCAGATGTGTATATGCATCACCAAGTACATATCATCAACCATCACCGCAGGCGGAATACTGATGGTAAATGGGTCTTAATTATTATATACAGCTCACCTATGTGTCAAGAATTCAGGCTTTGTGCATAGAAGATAGTGTACTGCAAGCTCTCGTTTCCTGATGAGTCTAGTCCGAGTTGGTGGGACAAATTTTGTGGTTGGCCCATCTCTTGCCACAAGGGGGTTTCCTTGTGGGGAATTGTCAAAGGGCTGATTAACCTTAACTGATTACTCGTGAGCTGAGTTGAGTCAATTAAACTTATTTCATTTAACCACGGGTCACTCACTTTAGCCAATGGCTGTTCTCCTGTTCACTGATTGGCACGCATGCTGAAGTGCTTTTTTTCACGTATTGGCAAGGCTCTCTGAATGTCAATGACTACCATAAAGATTAACAAATTCCCCTCGTTCCTATTGTGTGACTTTCCCGTTGGAGACGATATTGCTACATTGGAGGGGGCCCCGGCTAACTTTACAACATGGTGAAGTTACGATGGATCACTGAATAGTGATAAAAAAAAGCTTGGCAACATTCAGTGCATGTTCACGTAAAAGGTTAAGAAATGGATATTGTGCCAAAAGTTTGGTAATATTGTATATGATGAACTCATTGCAAATTTGTCCTTTGATTGTGTCGTTCCTTGCAGAATGGCGGACGTAGACAGTGTGATGAAAGAAAAGATCAAAAGCTTCGCCTTCCTGGACCTTGAGACTACGGGTCTGGCCGAACCGAAGATAACCGAGTTAAGCATTGCCGTCGTACATCGTGAAGCCCTGCTGTCGGCTCACGCTGGCGTGGTCCCAACCGGAACCGGTGAACGCGTCGCGCCAGAGAGCCTCAAGCTGCCAAGGATCGTGGACACCCTGAGTCTCTGCTTCGATCCCGACAAGGAGATCGAAGCGTGTGTCAGCAAGTTGACTGGGCTGCACAACAAAGATTTGCGCGGGAGTAAGAAGATGGTGTTCGATAAACACGCCGTGGATGCAGTGAATGCCCTCCTAGGCAGGCAGGAGAAACCTGTGTGCTTGGTGGCCCACTACGGCGACAAGTTTGACTTCCTCGTGATCCGCACCGAACTCCAAGGCTTGTCACTCCACCTGGACCCCGACGTGTTGAGCGTGGACACTGTGCCTGCATTCAGGCACTTCAGTACGATCCGCCACGGAGGACGCTCTACTGCAGACATCCAGCTGAACGGCAGTCCCTACGTCCTTCACAGGTACATATCGTGCAAGTTACGCGACATCTACCTGCGCAAGCTGGGTTCTGCTCCAAAGGACCCCCACAGCGCCATGGAGGATGTGTACACGCTGATGAGGGTGGTGATTGCCGACGCACAGATGTTTGTGGATTGGGCCGACGAGAACGCAGAGAATTTCTTTTGAACGAACTTATTAGCACAGTGAGGAGTGACACCATGTTTCACTTCACTTACAGTAAGGTGAACGGAAAGTTAAAAGTTTCAACAAAATCAGACTCGAATTACCGAAGTTATGCTTGTAATGTTTCTGGAGTTTTTTAACCCGTTCCATACAGAATTCCTAATTCCCCATAGACTTCTCATACACAGGTCACCAGGTTCCTGTATGGAACAGGTTAAGTTTCTAGTGTTTTCAGCAAATACTTATAACGGTAGCAACCATACAGATAAATTGTGGAAGACTTGATGACTTTGTCAACTCATAATTGGTTATCTTTGATGTAGTAAAACAATTTCATCGTTGACTTTTTATACTGGACGATGGCTTAGGAGACCATAAAAAAAGAAGGTTAGAAAAGTGTACAAGAAAAACCTATAAAACATTCATATTGTTATATCCACGATTTTTTTCAGGTACTAAAAAGTAATATCAAATCATATTTATGTATGTTAATCTACATAAGGAAATAAAAGTACATGTGTTGCCTTGATTTTTCCCCCTGTTGCAAAACATGGCTCTTGTCTACTATTAGTGTTATTACATGTATTATCATTGTCGGAGAATTGTTTACACTTCAATATGTCACAATCCTGCAAGGGCCACTTGAATATTTCAGCTTGTATAAGAATACTTCTTTTCATGTCATACTTATTTTTGAAGATCGAGTCATCACACGTTGTAAAGAAAGGATGCTTATAGAACACGAAAGACTTAATTTTACGTGCATTAAAAGGCTTTCACACCGGGTTTGCGGAGAGGTGCCTTGTGTTACCTACCCGGTATACACCCGAGCTTACGTTACCCTACGTTGTGGCTACGTCGGCCTACGTAACGCCCAGCGACATAAATGAGTTTGCGAGTTTCGGAAAAAAATAAATATGTTTATTTATCTATTTGTGAACTTTTCATGTGCAGCAAAGGGCACAAACACAGGCAGTTTATGCAAAAGTCTATGCAAAGTACTAAGTACGCTACTGTACACCAGGTTTACGCAATAGTATACATCACTATTCTTCTACAGTAGGATTTTGGTACGCTGCTCTCCGTAGGTCCAACGAAAAATCCTTTGAGGACTCAAAACATTCAGAACATGATTCAGAACATGAATATGAAAAACTAAAGTAGAGCGAACTTTGTGTAGAAGACGAATCCGCCACATGGTTCCTATAAAGCTAGATTTCACACCTCTAGAAAATACTCCACATACCGTGCACATGTCTTTTATGTTTCATATAAGTTATCTAAGTTAACTCACTTATTTCATTCCAGTTCAGAAATTTGCAAAGGGGGGGGGGGGTCTCAGTCTTCAAAGTCCGTTCCCCGGTTCTTCACGAAAGACTGCATGTGAGTGGTTTAAACTCTGAAAATGTATTTTTCCCCTGAATTTACGCCCCTAAAAAAGAAGTTGTCCCCCTAAATGTAAAAGAAAGCGTATCCAGCCTCCAGGTTAGATGTACTATATTTTGTTTATAGGGGGATTCACCCTCATCGACCATACATGATTACCTTTGCTTACAGGCTTGTTTAATGTCTTTTTACATTTATTTTTTCTTGATTAACTTCATTATTTTCAGACGAAAAGTGATGGGGCTCGGATTGGTCGTCCATGACTTTTACTTATAGGTATATGAGAACTACAACGAGCGCGCGTGTGACAGCTATACGACGAAGTTGATAAAGAAGTTCGTACTTCAAGATATATCCCATTCAAACTGACATATTTTTTTTTCTATATTGGAAATCGGGATGCATGGACTCATGTGTCGCCGTCCACAGACAGCGAAACATCTATAGTAGATAAATCACCGAAAGCTTAAAAACCACGACGGATATAGTGTAAAAAGACAGTCACATGCAGTCAACTATTACTCTCCCTCACTGAGCTCTATACAGTACCACATTTACTACTATCCTGGATCTTTTGGAAATCGAAATAATACCTGCTGATGGCTACTTTGGTGTATCTATTGGTGTAGTTTAAGGCACTGCACCAATTCTTAGATTTACTCATTATTCTTTACAGAAAATTCCTTCTTTCTTGTCTTAGCCTGTCTTTTTCTCACACAAGCAAACTACAATTGTATACAAACGAAAGGGAAAGTACAGCTCACCTGGAAACTTTACTCGATGACCGCTAGTTGGCGCACTCCTTCAAATTCACACAATACCAAGCGGCAGCGTTTCACTTTTCGACTGAGAGTTGATCATCTTACAAGGAAACATGATCATGATCTCTACCGTTACACCATGTCATCACATAAGGATCACGTGACTCGCAGATGGCGAAAAAAAAGAAGAAAAATGTAGCCTATCATGCATGATTATGATTATGTGCTGGTATGATTTCCCGGGGTATACTCCGATGTATTTCAAGGCATGTGTGTGTGTGTGTGTGTGTGTGTGTGTGTGTTTGTATTTATCACATGGGAGTCAGTTGGCGGGAAAATCAGCTCGGTAAACTGGTAACACCAGACTCGAACTGGAGACATCAACACTTCAATCGAAGCGCTTAGACTACAAAACGTAACTTGGGCTCGTCTGACGGAAGTTTACAAGATCACATCCTATACGTAAGTATCTGACGTTCGTTTTTTAACAGGTTACAAAGATATTTTGATTGGACTTTTGACGATATTATCAAAGGGGGAAACAACAAGATAGCATCACTTCCAGTTGATCAACTAAAAGTGACTACTTGCTACACATATTTACAGCGTTTGGGCATTTACAGTTTTTGGGAAGCGTTTTTCGTTACTGCATTATGTTCTTTTTAGCTTTTTATCTGTTTAAATAGATTATGAAAGCTTAATTTACCTTGAAATAAGACCTTTCCCTTACATAACATATCTCTTTCCTCTGCTGACAATCCGTCATCGAATGCAACAGCGTCAATGTATAACGCCATACCTTCATTCATGCACGACTATGCAGGCGCAGAGTACATGTACATGACTTTGTATATCCCACTTGTATAAGCATCAACATTTTCGCGTGATTAATTTTTCGCGCTGAGAGGATCACACATGTATTCGCCGGTTCTTGACTCGAAATCACGCTGCACAATATTGTCAACCTATTCAAAATATGCAGAGAAACATGTGAAGATATTTTCACAGGTTTTGGAATTCGTGCCAGCCAGAAGTAGCGTAAAATACATGAAAATTAATGTACCGTGAAAATTTCTGCGTGTACAGTATTTCTCGAATAGAGAGCTGGGCTGGCTGAAGCATTCATTAAAAACCGGTAAGATATACTTCACTGTCGACGCTCTCGGAAAACACAGACATGTACAACTGGGTCGATTGTGGCAACGTATAGGTATATGTGGACATGGAAACGGTCCAAAAGCTATAACAGGGGTGGTGTCCAAATGTAGTATCAGACGTGGACATGTTAAAGAAAAAAAAAGCAAACAAACAAACAAAATAGATAAAAATGAATACCGTAAGTTTTATATCGATAAAAACATACAGTTAGGGATAAAACTAGAGGAAAAGTTTGGAGTGACAAGAGTGATAAAAAAAAAATATGTTTCCAATAAACTTTTAAAATGAAGCTTTGGGATTTAAAGAAAAGGAACGAAATCATATGCCAAACATTGAAAAACAGAAAAATTTGAAGAGAAGAAAATCATTATGCTGTTATAGAATTTGTTCGTGCTGATTGAATTCAAACGCTCCAAAGTGCGAATGTGCATATTTATATGTGCCAATGAAATTGAAATTGGTATTCGTGACGAAATTGAACGTCTATCCAGCTATAGCGCGAAACTAAATGACAACTCCGTAATGAGTTTCTCTCTAACTGAAAACGTGTCTAAAAGGAATGATGAAAGAAAATTCAATGCGGAAGAATGAAAACGAACCTTGAGAGTATCTATACAGAATGTTGACGAAAATCGTTTAAACTTGAACGCCTATTCATGAATTCGATTTAACGCAAATTTGAAGAAATTTGGCGGGAAACCTAAATTTCAGTAATTAGAATACCTAGACACGTGCCTGTATTATATACCATGTATCATATGAACCATATTTCCACATTATTGTAGTATGAACGACTGTGCGTTGGGTCTCCGTTTGGGAAGTTTGTTTCAGTGACACAGCATATAATATTGTGACAACTACTAGTATACTGATTCATTCATATTGCGACTTTTTCCCCACTGGATACAAAGGCGTTGAGGTGTATTGCCAGGGTATCGGGTGAGCATTTTCATCAAAATATCTTGTCAGTTATTGTTACAGCTGAAGTTCAATGAGCACACGAGGTCTTAGAATGAATGTCTTCGAAGTATTTGACTGTTGGTTAAGATTTAAACTGCGGAGAAAACGTGTTTCATGTAATTGTTTGGGAGCAGTGAAGAAAATCCTTGTAGAGAGACAATCCCCCCGAGAATGTGTATCAGTTTGAGAGACAGAGTGGCTTGGTATATGAAACAATAACTACTAGATATAATGATAATAAACTCGGGCTACTCCGTCATCACACCTATTACAATGTATATAGCATTGATTCGTAGACGTAAAATGTAAAACATGCAATTATGGTGTTCAGAACTGGCATCAACTGCCTATGTACGACTGATATATCGGCCGCTAATGAAAAAGCATGCAACCTGACAAGATCCTGCAAATTTTAAATCCGTTTATAAACGGTTTGGGATGAAGTTGGGGACCTACAATTTCGCAAGTTACCACGAATATGAAAAATGCACGCTTTCCCGCATGTCTTCTTCTCTTAAAGTCGCCGTTGTATTACAGTAAAATACCACTCACTTTTCAAATTTACTGTCAGAAAACATCGCAAAAATCAAACAAACATGAAAGAAAACTGCTAGAAGTTCCATTTGATTCTGATTGAGATACGTGTATAATTCAGTGAGAGACTGAGGGTATCATGACTGTGGCATCATAAAGGCCGTGTCACACCAGCCTTGCGTGCGACTTGCAAAGAACAAGTTTGACTACCCGGAGGTCCCTGTAGATGATCCGCACATGACAGTACCTAGCATGTATCTCAAAAGTAGTCGCCCGGAGGTGCGCACGCATATTTTTTTTTTACCCGCAACCGTGTTTAGGCCCTGTCACACCTTCCCGGGCAAGCTACTCGGGCTTGTTACGTGTAGGGATTTTCTAGCATACCGGACATTCCTGAGGGCGGAAAAGGATTTGTGCGAGTCAGTGCATGTGTCTTACTTGCTGGACGCGTTATACTTGCGAGTATACTGTGTGACCTTTGTACCAGTCGCGTGGGGGCTGACAACTCAGTGAAGGAATTCCTGTAATGGAATGGCTGAAATCTCACAGAATTTCATTATCTTGGCTGCATACGGGACTACGAAGTACCTGCGTGGGAATTGCCTGGGAAGTACTGCCGCTAAGGGTCTCCTACTGGCGTTCTGCGTGGACCTCTACGGGCATTCCCGCGACTCACCCGGAAAAAGTTTTGGTCATGCTCAAAACTTGGCTGCGGTTAAATCGGACTTGCGTGAGCACCTCCGGGCAACTACGCGCTAGGTACTGTCAGGTGCGGACCAACTGCGGAGAGCTCCGGGGAGTAAATTTGTTTCCTCGCAAGTCAAGCCGCAGAAATTCCCCCGTACGGTATGACAAGGCATGAATGAAAATTGCAAACATTCTTGTTCGCCCGCTGAAAATCTTCTACGTGCTGGAAACTACCTCCTCGCCACAAGCCCGCGTTATGGTGTGACACAGCCTTTAACATCATTTTGTATGACGCGTTCATTCACTTGGAATAAGCCAGTTCATAGTTCCACTTCGCGCATTAAAAAAAAAGTCATTTGTATGTACTAACCCCAGGTATGTTGCTGGTACAATGTATATCATTTTATGAGATAAGGCTGTCATGATCATGCATGCAATCCTAATACATGGTGCTTGCCAGCGCATCCAAACAATAAAATGTTCACTTAATCCTGGCTGGCCTATTCAGTATCATGATACTATAAAAAGTGTTGTAATGTGTATGAGAAATAATTATGAATGCTTCCCGAAGTGCCCCCCCCCCCTTTCCGGCAACGCAGGTCATCTGTTTACCGCATGCGCGTTACCGACCTTTTTTTTTTTGGGGGGGGGGGGGGGAGGAGGGGGAGGGGGAGGGGGGAGGGGGGGGGGGAGAGGAGACTATTCGAAGGGCTATTCGGGGGACACCTCCCCCTAAAAAGGGGATCGTTGATATAGGGGGTCCGTCATTATTTTTTCGTGATTGTTTCTTGTAATTAGGGGTATATAGTTTTCAGATCATTTCCAAACAAACCTGAAATAGAATACGAAATAGGGTGAGGTGACTTGCAAACCCCGCTGCGTGGTGTTTGCCCCGATCATAATTATCCTCCCGAATGTGCGTACTATGCATGTCAGGCTAGCCTTCTTATCACAGTACATATCTCCACCCATGTACTGCACGCACGTCACGCTGCTTTGCCAGCTTCCTTTCCATGTGATGGAGCTAATTTTGCTGGCTTCCCTTCCATAGGATACGACCGGGGTAAAATCCTAGCCAATTTCCATCCTTAAAGGGGATGATCTATAAGAGTCTGGTACCAGCATACTCTCAAAACAAAATCGAGTGAAAATATTTACTCTTGAAGGAGTGAATACAAAAAAGAGTGAATTTAGAGTGATATTGGAGTGAATTTTGAGTGAAAATGTTCATTTTCATTTGTTTTAGAGTGACGTCAGGGATCACTCCAAAATCTTCGAGTGATCCCTGGGGTCACTCCAAAACGAGTGAAAACGAACATTTTCACTCAAAATTCACTCCAATTTCACTCTAAATTCACTTTTTTCTGGTATTCACTCCTTCAAGAGTGAATATTTTCACTCCATTTTTTTAGAGTAAAATGTGTATAGTTGACCGCAAAAGTGGTGGTGGTTGGGGGGGGGGGGGGCGCACGCAAAGTGTTGACGGGCACACGGATTCGTTCTTTGTATAAACATGAATTTCATGAGGTGGTACCTCTGGTAAGCTTTAGTTGCAATTACAGATACATTTTGTCACTTTGAAAAGAAGTGGATAACCCTAACAAACTGGGAAAAAGAACGGTCATTTCGGAAATGTAATTATGAACTAATTACGAACTATTGTTATTGTAACCGTAATATTCATCCGAGATAATAAGCAGAACTGAAAATATCCCGAACTTCTTAATATTTGCGCAAATTCACGAAACTTCTACTCCATGTAATTACATTTGCTTCACTTCATTTTTTTTTCTTTCATTGTGAACCTAACCGTGGACACAAGTTCATCTTAAATAATTCATCTTGCATTTCTTGTTTTAATTCAGTCTCAAATCCGTATAACTCGCGACTTCTGATAACGTTTTTGGCACATTAGTCGCGAGCCGACGAGTTTCGTAGGCATTCACACACTCACGAGCTACACTGTGTACATGCATTTCCCCAAACGCACTACGTAATGTCAGAACAGGGAAGTAGTTTTCCTCGGTGGACTCATTCATGGTGAGCCGATGAGACCATGGGCAGATTTTATTCTATCACTAGCTGACGTCCGAGGTGTTAAGACTTGCACATTTGCGGTACAATAGTATAACATTGCTAGATAACAAAATATCCTATTGAGTTTCAAGGTGCACAGTTTGTCCCACCTTGGACGATTTGATGATGTTGACAAAAGCACAATCGATGCATGATCTCATCGTCACGTATCTCTCAGGGAGTAGGCTCACATCACTTACAGAGATGAGAGAGATGCACATCGCACAAGCAATATCACCGGTGTTTTGTTTCTATTTTTCATTATTATTTTTTGGTATGTGTGGGAATGAAAATATCACTTATTAGGAGTGAGGTTTTTTTTCTTTTGAAGTACCTATTCATAATCCTGCTCAATCGGGGGGGGGGGGGGGGGGATAATCTTCTTTTTTTCAATAGTTGTGCACTTTAAATTTTGACCATGTTGTATAATTGTGTGAAGAACTCTGTTAAAGAAAATTGTAACGCTAACAAACATATGCTATCAGCAGGTAGAGTACTGAGGACGGTAACTAAGTCTTAATTCACAGCCCACATACATGTTAAGAACACAATGCTATGTGTATAAAGAAACAGACAAGCTGTGTCCACTGGCTGTGTTTAGTCTGAGTTTTGGGGGACATACTTTTGTGGTAAGCTCTTCTCTCGGGCCACATGGTGGCTTCCTTCAGGGAGATACCAAGCTGATTAAGAATTGGACACTTTTGTGCCAGAAGTTTGGCAATAATATACATAAGGTCAAGCACTCATCATGAATTTGGTCCTGTATATTGTGTTCTTCCTTGCAGAATGGCTGGCGTAGACAGCAAGGCGAAAACAAAAATCAGAAGTTATGCTTTCCTGGATCTTGAGACTACAGGGCTGGCAGAAGCGAAGATTACGGAGTTAAGCATTGCCGTCGTACATCGTGAAGACCTGCTGTCTGCACACTCACGCGTAATCTCCACCGGGAATGGCGAACGCGTTGAGCCCCAGAGCCTCAGACTACCAAGGATCGTGGACAGTTTGAATCTCTGCTTCGATCCTAACAAGGAGATCGATGTACATGCCAGCTACTTGACCGGACTGTACAATGAAGATTTGCGCAGGAGTAAGAAGATGGTGTTCGAGAAGCACGCTGTGGATGCGGTGAATGCCCTCCTAGGCAGGCAGGAGAAACCTGTGTGCTTGGTGGCCCACAACGGTAACAGTTTTGACTTTCGCGTGCTCCGCGAGGAACTGCAAGAGTTGTCTCCGACGTGCACGCTGGATCCCGACATCCTAAGGGTGGATACTGTACCGGCATTCAGACACTTTGGTAAAGTCCGTCACATACAGTGCCCTTCAGATATCCAATTCAATGACAATCCGTCTGTTAACCGCAAGTACATATCATGCAAATTAACTAATATTTATCAACGCAAGCTGGGTGCTCTTCCGGAGGAGTCTCACACAGCCTTTGCCGATGTACAAACGCTGATGAGGGTGGTGGTAGCTGATGCACAGATGTTCGTAGAGTGGGCTGATGAGAAGGCAAAGCGTTTCTTGGAATGAACTTTTGACTTCGAATAAAATCTGGTGAACACGATGGTAGAAGTTTTGTAAAAATCAGAGATATTAAAAATACCTGGAAAGTTCTGGAGTTTGTGACGTTTAGTCATAGTAATAATGGTCACAAACATGTATATAAACTGTGTAAGAGGTAATAGTCACGTTATCTCACAATAATTCTCGGTATCGCCAAATGCGAAGAAAACTGCGCACGCCGAAGAGCCCTCTCACAGACGCACTGCGGGACTTCCCGTGCCATTGTCACTTCCGGTTGTCTCGCGCGTGTCGGAGTTCCCATCATACGATTCAATGGAGATATGTCTGGGGTTTTTTTTTTTTTTTTCGTTGTTACTCCTTTTTTCTTTGCTATAATTCGGCTCTAAAAAGTTGAACGTTTTGATTGTTTTACTGATTTGCGGTCACAAGAGTCATGGTTCACTACTGCAAGGCTTCCATGTGCTGGTCACTTGATGGAAAGAAAAGAAATCTTCAATAAAAGTATACCCCTGGATAAAGAACATAAGCCGAGTGCATATTATGCAGCAAAATCCAGGGCAAGTTTGTTCCCTGAGTTACTCTGTAATGCATCTGAAATGCTGCTTTGTGCACGGCACCATGGTATTGGCGATACACCGAGAATTCTGGTATGTGTATGATATAAAATCATGTGTTTGTTTGATATTCTTGCTGTTTTCACAACTCTTACTCTACTCAATGTAAAAAAAAAAAGCCCCACATTGTTTGATATTCTTGCTGTTTTCACAACTCTTACTCTACTGAATGTAAAAAAAAAAGCCCCACATAATTTATTGTATGACTTCGATGCAAAAAAAAACAACAACAAACAAAACAAAACATAATTTATCGTATGACTTCAATGCCAAAGGGAAAAAAAAAACGGATATGGATTGGCAAACAATTGTCTTTGTGTTTTTCACACAGAACCTTACAGAAATTATAAAACAACATAGAAATGAGAAATTTGGATATATAAATGTCGACCACTATGATATAATGTGATTTTATACAAACCAATATAACGACAGTGTGTTTGTTTGTTTGTTTGTTCATTTTCATCTGAGAAGATGGCTAGATAGTCCATATTCAGCTACGCTATAAGCTGGTCATCCATGGGGTCCAGTTGGATGTGACGAAGAAAACAAACTTAGTTTAAAGAAACAAAGCTCGAGAGAAAGGAGAACTCTTATTTTCGTTCACATTTCATTTCATTTACACATTTCCTATACCGGTATTAAGATACCTGCAAAATATCATGTAAAGCGAAATACCATACTACTGCCATTTTGAGCCTAAATAATATTTTAATTTAAAAAATTCCTATTTTGTGTGTGAAACCCAGTACAACTGGATATGTCTGCAAATGTTAAAATGTCAACCACTCTTTGTACTCGCCAAATGTGATGAATTAACTCACTACCCAAGTACGCAGTGTCAATGTCTAAAATTTGTTGAACAGCATCGGAACATCTCGTTTCAGTATTGGTGTCACTTCCCCAACTTTCTGACATCACTAACAGAAATATTTGCATGATTTAATGTACATTATCAGGATCACTCTAGGCACATATACCAAACGAGTTCCAGTGTTGGAATTGAACATTACTTTCTTTCCAGTTTGCATTCAAACAGGATATCACGAAAGCCATCCTCAACCTTGCTTTACTCGTTATGATACTGAAACCAGCAGCATGTTTGATATGAAAGGAGTATCCTATATGTCTCATATTGCATTACTCGTTGTTCATTATACTTAATGTAGTAAAACAACTGTAGACTAGACACTTTTGTACTCTATGACGGCTTTCGTAGACAATTAAAAAATGGTTAGAAAAGCTTACACAACAACATGGCAGACCTTTTTGTATTGAAGGACTGTTTTCAGGAAAAGTATATACATATGATATATTATATATGATATATTACAAAACTGTAATCTCGACGATGAAATATATTCAGATGTGGCATCTTGGTATATAAATATTCTTTTTGGGACATAGGCCCTGCCTGTATTATCATTATTCTGGTCAAAGAAGTGCTTATATAGAGTTGACTTCCGGTATAATGAAGTCCTATATAGGGATCGGCAATTCTCTTTTTATATCACAATTTCGTTATAACGGAACAAATAAACAATAAAAATAGACAGTGAGGATAACATTGCGGCATAAATTTTTACTTTGTCGTAACCAGAATTTTGCCGCAACCGTGTTCGTTACGACAGGAGTGCACTGCACTAAAATAAAATTATGTCACAATGATGCTAAGTCTACTTCAGGTACGTTTCACCTATAGTGTAATAATTTTCCCTTCTTTTCATGTAACATAGTTTTGTTAAAATCAAGATTCTGCTCTATCTAGACGACTTTATACTGTTGTAGGCATCATTATTTTGTAATGAATTTACTATCAATGGGCAATAAAGGTGATTTTCGTTAATTTCTCAAAATTGTTATCCAATTTATATCTTGTTTTTTGAACATGTATTGCCTGTAACCTTCTGTCTGTTCATTCAAATCTAACCCTAACCAGGCCGGATTTTGGGGGCTGTTTTGTGGCCGGGGAAGGGTTGAATTAACCCCCCCCCCCCCCCCCCCCCCCAAGATCTCGGCCGTCGATCCCGCAATTGCCGTGAAAATTGGCAAATGCATTACCTGTGGCGTAATCTACCAAATTATATAAACAAAAAAGAAATTGACATTTTCAGTGCATTGACGATGCTAATAATATGCATAAATTCATACATTTTGCTCTAAATCAGAAAATATACAGCTCCCAAAATTCTTTATAGCATTCCTAACAATGTATTTGAAAAAAATCTGATATCAAAATTAATCAATGTATTGTTTTATGAATTTCGTATGTATTTCTTCGTTTTTTGACCTTTTGTTTAATCATCTATTTCACAAAATTTATGACAGAACCCATTTCGAGCATAATTATGCTAAAATTAATTGCTTTCGGCAGCCAATGAACGTGAAAATAATCATATCTTTTTGAATAAGGTGAAAAAAAAAATCCGTTTGCATAGACTTTGTACACAAAAATCATGTCTTAGAGCAATTTTTGGTCTGACAAGCATGTATGCCCGATTTTCACGAAAGTGGTGTCATAAGATGTGCAACACTTGCAAGTAAAAGTCAGCGAGTGGCGCGGTCAACAAATTTCGCGCGGCGGAATAATCGTGGAAAATGTCGAGGGGATCGACCCCCCCCCCCCCCCCCCCGCCGTGTAAGGGTTAAATCTTTCGTGTATTTACATAATTTGATATTACATTGTATATATATATATATATATAACGAAGAAACGAAGACGCGGATTCCGCGTCGAGACTCCTGAAGAAGGTGGATGGAAGCCACCGAAAATTTGAGTTGCTCAATAAACTCTATATTGGCGAAATATTGCTTTACCGGTTTATTCTTCGTTACATTGGAGCCAATACGTGAATTCGCAACATGTTTGGACCTAGACTATATATATATACGATGTGTATATATATATATATATATATAAAACTTATATAATATATAACCTATATATACCTATATATATATATATATATATATATATATATATATATATATATATATATACATATATATAATGACCAAGAGTGCATAATATGGAGATTTTATAGATGTGAAACCCATAGCGAGAGCTGCCATTTTGAGCATACGAGGAAAGATCGTCACTTGAAAATGACCACGGAAAATGTTGAAGGCTGCAAAATCGTATATTTGCTGTTTAACGTGATCTATTATTTTAAAATTATAATCGTGCATCACTGATAATCGGGGTGAGGTGAAAGAGTCAAAGAGTCAGACTGCCGTAGATAAGGCAGTGACACGGGCAGTTACGCATGCAGTGACGCTACCGGTATGCAGTCACGAACATCAATTTCGACGGTGGTAAATAATGGCAATTCCACTAATACCGTAAAGATGAAATGTATTACACATTTTGATAAATCTAAATCTGTGTCAAAGCTCGTCTTTTGAGAATAGTTGATTATGTTAGTTATATATTTATACATTATTTATAGTAGATTATTTTTCCATGATTCTTGTTTTCATATACACGCATATAGACTTATGGTATGGTGGATCTTACATGGTATTATGCGTTTCTACGATCTGATCATTATCATCATCATTTTCCAACTACTCTACTGTTCCTATACAAATGTATATAAATTCGTTTAATGAAGAGATAGGGTCAATGATCACTCTCATATTTCTATATTTTTCGATTTTGATAGATCGATTGTAGGCGCTATCGTGGGCGAAGCGTTGCCATCCACAGACATAAGAAACTTTAATCAATAACAGTTTAAAAATCAGGACCGATTAGGTCAGGACGGTGCAAGCGTGCGGAGACGCTTTACTCTCCGTCATGCAAGTGTGCGAAGCCATGTACTCACGTAATGATCATGTGATTCAGAATATGATAGCAACGTTTTATTTATCATTATGATTATAATGTGTGCGGGGATGTTTCAAAGCATTAATGGGCACACTGATCATATTAACAATGCAAATACGTCTGTAGGTCACATGCCAATCAGTTGGCGGGAAAACGCAGCGCGGTTATACGTACATGTATAGGCCCACTGTCGTCAACATACACTTTGAGCATCTCAATCGAAGCGCTGAGACTAAAACGCAAATTTTGGCTCGTCTAAAGGAGGTTTACCAGATCAAACCCTACGTAAGTATCTGACATTCGTTTGTTTGGTTGGTTGGTTAGTCGGTTGGTTTTTACGAGCTTATTAAGATATTCTGATGTGACTTCTATTAGTCTACCTAACTTTACAAGGGTGTTTTTCGAGCAATATGCTCTAGGCCTATGTTGGTTTTCCCGCCCAATTTCGTCAGAGTTGCATTTGATTTAACGGTGCGATCATTCAATTTAGAGCGCATTTGAACAAATCACAGAGGTCGACACTCAACAATCTAACAAGTTCATTCATTTTTGTCAGCATGCGATTTTTTGATTTTCTCACAGAAACGCATAAACAAAATACAAATGCACGTGATGAGACGCATTCAAATTTGCACCGGCAACGCCCGATGAAAGGTTAGGATGAACGAATAGGCAAGCATTTACAGGCAGTGTTTTTCTTTATTGCTTACGCTCTTTAGCTCCTTATCTATTTAAATGGATAATGTAATCTTAACATAACTCGAAATAGGACCTTTTCCTTAAATTACATTTCTCATTCCACTGACAAACCGTCATCGAAGCAACTGACTGCTAGCAAGATTATCTGTCACTATTTTGATTATCGACACTCGAAATTGACAAATTTGAATTTACGTTTACCAGACTACTGCGCAAGTTTGAATGACAACTTCGCGTCATTAAACAGAATTAATTTCTCTCTACATTGAATGAAATAGAATCTATAAAAGGAATGATGTGAAAGGAAAATAAATGCTCAAAGAATGAAAATAGATCATAGAAGTTGAGCGACGGCGGAAATTGTTGAACTTGAAGGCCTATATATATTCATGAATTCGAAGGCAAATCTAAAGAAATTGGGAGGGAAAATCTATAATTCTAGTAACTAGTATACCTACTTTGTACACGCGGTTATATAACATCTATGATCTTATAGGATTAGAACCTCACTGCACTTTATTCTTGTAGTATGAACAACTATGCGTTGGGTCTCCGTTTCGGAAGTTTGTCAATATTTGAGTGACACAGCGTATTTGTAATAACTACCGATTCCGTCGTATTGCGGCATTTTTTTTTCCACTGGTATTAAATGGATACAAACGCTTTGAGGTGTTATGCCAGGGTGAGCATTCGCACCAAATATCTACTAACTAGAGTCTGTAGCTATCAGGCAAATATTGTTACAACGTAAGTTCAATGAGCACACGAGGTCTCAGAACAGATGTCTTTAAAATGTTTGAATTATTTGACTGTTGGTTAAAATTTCAACTGCGGAGGAAACTGGTTTAATATAATCATAGTTTTGGAGCAATTCAGGCAGAGAGACGTTCCCCCAGAAATGTGTATCAATTTGAGAGATTAAGAGTGGCTTGGTATCTGAAACAATGACAAGATATGTGTGCTTCTTCTAAAGTCGGCGTTGCGTTACAGGAAAACACCGCTCACTGTTCAAATTTACTTTCAGAAAACATCGCACAAATCGAACTATAGTAGTTCCATTTATTTCGGATTGAAATACGCGTGCAATTCAGTGAGCGACTGATTGTGTCATTGGCATCATCACACCATTCTATGTGACTCGTTCATTCACTTGGAATAAGGCCAGATCATAGTTCCACTTTGCGCATAAGCAGAAAAAGGTTATTTGCACTTACCCCACGACGTTTTTATGTTGGTTTTTCAATTCATGAGATAAGGATCTGTGCTGTCGTGATCAATCATGCATAATAAATTATGTCATCCTAATAAATGGTGCTTGCCAGCACATCCATCTGACAGCAACAATAAATGTTCATGAAATCCCGGTTGGCCTATGTTAAATTTGTGTTCAGTGCAAAACATTCAAGAATGCTTCCCGAAGCACCCCCCCCCCCCCCCTCACCCCCAATCAGTCAGATAGTCAATTAACTGTACAACATGTGAGCTCTCAATTTTTTTTTTTTTTTTTTTTTTTATTTTTTTTGGGGGGGGGGGTAAAGGAGTTTATTCTAGGGGCTCAATTCAGGGGAAACAGGGGAAATTGCTGAAAATCGTTGAAATAGAGGGTATTTTAGTATTTTTCCCCAGATATTTTCAATTAGAAGTAGTTTTTAAATAATTCCCAAACTAAACCTGAAATAGAGTCCCAGAAAGGGCTGGTTTCATCCCCTCCCCCCCCCCCCCAAAAAAAAAATCAACAACAACAACAAAAAGCAAAATAAGGGTAATGGGGCTGTTGAGTGTTGAGCTCACTGCATGTTTTGCTGCAAAGCATGCCCAGCTGGCCTTCTTTTCGAAGGACTTTTTGCCATCCATGCAGCTGCACTTATGTCATGCTGCTTTGCTAGATTCCTTTCCAAATACCAGTGATGAGGGGGTAAATTTGCAGGTTTCCCTTCCATAAGCCCATGATAGGGGATCAACATCCTAACCCATTTCCATCCCTGAAGGGGGAATATCTAGGAATCTGGAACAAGCATAACTATGTGTATGGTTGACTGTATAAGGGGGGGGGGGGAGTATTGATGGGCTTTTCAGGTAAAGGTGGTCTTATATACAAGTTAAGTCTTTGTTTCAACATGAATTTCATGAGCTGTTACCACTGGCAAGCTTATACAGATGCATTTTGCCTGACTGACTGGGAAAAAGAGAGGTCACTTTGGAAATGTGGTTACGAGCAAATTACAAAATGGCTTACTATTGTGATTGTGACCTTAATATCCATACAAGGGAATAATGTGACATTTGAAAATATCCCAAACTTTGATTTTTGTGCAATTTCATGAAACTTCCACTGATTAGTTTTGTTTCATTTCATTTTTCTTTTAACATGAACATAACCATGGACACAAGCTCATCATAAACAAGTTATTTTGCGTTTCTTGTTTAAAATCAGTCTCGGTTCCATGTAACTCATGACCTCTGATAATATTTTGACAGACCAGTCGCAAGCTGATGAGTTATGTATACATTCACACACTCACAAGGTACACTGTGTACATGCATTTCCCCAAATGCACTACGTAATAATGTCAGAACAGGGCAGTAGTTTTCCACGGTGGACTCATTCATGGTGAGCCGATGAGACAGTGGGCAGATTTTATTCTGCCATCAGCTGATGTTTGAGGTGTTACAAGTGAGATTTTTGAAAAATAATACACGTACCCATTCATAATCTTGCTCAATCCTGGGGCAAAATCTTTTTTCAAAGGTTGGGCGATTATTAATGACGTTGTATACGTGTAGAACTCTATTTAACAATATATATATAAATATATATATATATATATATATATTATATATATATATATTATATATACATTAAAACAAATGTGTCATAGAATATCATCTATCATAGTAACTGGAATACTGAGTATGGAAACTTAGTCTTTATTCACAGCTCACATACCTGTCAAGAACACAATGCTATGTATATTAACATACAGACAAGTTTCTTTACCTGCTGCATCTAGTCAAAGTTTTTTGGGACAAATATTTGTGGCACGCCCAGCACTCTCTCTGGCCACCTGGTGGTGTCCTTCGGGGAGATACCAGGGAGTCAAAAGGCAGATTAAGAACTGAACAATTTTATGCCAACATTTTTGCAACATATCAAGAACTCATCCTAAATTACTGTACATTGTGTTCTTTCTTGCAGAATGGCAGGAGTAGTCAGGGTGGAGAGTTTTGCTTTCCTGGATCTTGAGACTACAGGGCTGGAAGAACCGAAGATTACGGAGTTGAGCATTGCCGTCGTACATCATGAAGACCTGTTGTCGGCACATTCACACGTGGTCCACGTCGAAAATGGCGAACGCGTTGAGCCCCAGAGCCTCAGACTACCAAGGATCATGGACAGCTTGAATCTCTGCTTCGATCCTAACAAGGAGATCACAGAAGAGGCCAGCGAGTTGACCGGACTGTACAATGAAGATTTGCGCAGGAGTAAGAAGATGGTGTTCGAGAAGCACGCTGTGGATGCAGTGAATGCCCTCCTAGGCAGGCAGGAGAAACCTGTGTGCTTGGTGGCCCACAATGGTGACAAGTTCGACTTCCCCACACTCAGCACAGAACTGGTAAGCGCGTCACTGTGCCTGGACCATGATGTATTAAGGGTGGATACCTTGCCAGCATTCAGACACTTTGATACAGTCCGTCAGGTAGGACGCTCTCCAGATATCCAATTCAATGACCACCGCAGCTACAAATTACCTTATATTCATCAACGCAAGCTGGGTGCTTTCCCGGAGGAGTCTCACACAGCCTTTGCCGATGTACAAACGCTGATGAAGGTGGTGATTGTTGATGCACAAATGTTTGTGGAGTGGGCCGACAAGTATGCAGTGTCAATGTCTTAAACTTGTTGCACAGCTTAAAGGCATAATTTACTATTTGCAGATGAAACAAAAACCCAGTATTGGTGCTTCAAAATAGTTCTAAAATGTGATTTAGGGATAGAAACACCCAATGTAAAAATTAGAACTAGTATAATCAATGATAGGTATTGTTAAATATACAAAATGTGATCAATAGTTATAATAAAAATGTTTCCAGACTAAACCGTCTACAGTTATGGTTTAATGAGAAAAATAGTGATATCTCATTATATTTTAGGCTTTATTGCAAAAATTTGATATGGTAGGATGTTTTGGATACAACTGCCTACACATATGCACCAAAAGTGATATCTTGAACATTTTTACAATCACTGCTCCCAAAGGTAAACAGGACCTTTAAGAACATCTCGATTCAGTATTGGTGCCACTTGCCCAACTTTCTGACATCACTAACAGAATTATCTGCATGATTTACTGTAGATAATCAGGATCACTCAGCCTTTCAGCTAAACATCTGACTAAGTGCGCCATGCTGATACTCAGCACAAGATAGCTTGAAATCTATACAATTTAGGATACATACAGCAGACTTTCAGCAGTCCCCTACATTTGGCACACAGGGCTGCTGACATTCCCTCATCAAAACCAGGGAGATTCCAACAGCAATCAGCAATATATTTGTGTGTTACATGTACTTAATAGTCAGAAAGAATTCCTAGGTCAGTAGGCTTGCATTATATTCTTTTATCTGGACATGTTCAGCGCATAGGCATTCTCTTTTTTCCTTCTTTCCTTCCATTCTGTCAAGTCATGTCAGGTTATTCGCAGGCAGATTCCATCCACAACCTCCAGCTATCCATCAACGAAATGGAACAATACTCTAGACGAAATTGCCTAAAGTTCTACGGTGTTCCTGAGGGCAACAATGAAAGCACCGACGATCTCATCTGCAATTTGGTGTCCCAGCGACTGAAGGTGCCTTTGTCTGTGACCGACTTGGACCGATCTCACCGAATCGCTCCGAGACACACTCAGCCTGGTGCCAAATCTACATCGTCCACCGCAGATGGCGCTAAACCAAGGGCACGTCCGCATGTCATCATCGCCAAGTTCCACTCGTACAAAACACGAACGGCAGTGCTGCGCGCACGGAAGAAGCTTGCGGGCACAGGCATGGGGATCGACGAGGCACTCACGGCACAGAACCAGCAACTACTATGGGACGCAAAAAAACACGCGAAAGTGAAGGAGGCTTGGGCCTCAGACGGGCGCATTGTCGTACTCTTGCCCGCCACAAATGGGAAGTCAGTGAAGAAGGTGATTAGGGGCAGGGACGAATTGGTCAAATTATGAATTACATTAAAAAAAATTACATGCCAAGTGATATATTGCGATCTGTCATTGGTCAATTTTTGATAGCTTTCTCTTTGTTTTGCTAATACATTGTGACAATTTTGATGATTATTTTTTCACATGTGTACATGCTCTCTTGTCTTTTTGCTCTGTTTCAGTGATTACAATTTTGATATATTGATCTTCGTCTGTTGTTGATGTTGTTTGTTCTAACGTTTTGAGGTATTGTTTCTGTATGTCACACTCAGTAAGTATATTACAATCTGATTTTTTAAGCTCTGACGAAACAAGTACTGGTTATGTAGAAAATGACAATGCTTTTGATAATTTACCTTTTTTTGGTGTCAGCGATGAGGAGTTTGTAAATTTTGATAAGCACGCAAAAAAGAAAACGGATTATCTCAATCTGGGAAGCAGATTTCAGTTTAACTTATATGATGGTGATGATAATTTGATTCATGATGTAAGAACTGTGAATTATGTAACTGATGCTGAATTTAATGTTAAAGTAAATAAAGTAGATGTAAATTTAAGTTTTATACATATAAATGCATGAAGTTTATTACGCAACTTTGATAAAGTTTGCGGTTTTCTTGCGTGCCTTGATTTTTCTTTTTCTATAATAGGCATATCTGAAACATGGATATCTCCTGGCTTGCCGCTTTCCTTTGATATTGACGGGTATGATTTTATACATTCTGACAGGTCTTCAGGTAGAGGAGGGGGCGTTGCAATGTTCATCAGGAAAGATTTGAAATACAGAGTCTGTAAACCAATGCAAGAATGTGAAGGGCTTGAATCTCTTTGTATTGAATTATTATCTGGAATTTGTAAGCATAATATTGTTCAAGTTTTGTACCGTCAGCCGAAATGTAATGTGCAATCATTTATCGCTTATTTTGAAACATTTTTAAATCATGAATTTACTAAAGATAAATCTGTATTTATTATGGGAGATTTCAATATCAACATACTTAATGTGTATAATATTTCTTATGTAAGTGAGTTTGTTAATTTGTTGTTTTCAGCCGGTGTGTATCCATTAGTAGATAAGCCTACCCGTATTCAAGGAAACTCTGCTTCTCTTATAGATAATATAATGACAAATGTTGTAAATAAATCTATTCATTCTGGAATTTTTTTGACTGATATGACAGATCATTTTCCAATCTATAGCATAATATATCCCTCACATGGTAAAGACACTGAAAAAGTAAATTTGTTCACATTTCGAGAGATCAATCCAATTAATATTTTGAAATTTAATAATATTTTACAGTCGATTGATTGGTCATTTGTATACAGTGAAAGTGATGCAAATGATGCATATAATGTTTTTCTTGAATTTTTCTGTGCGGAGTATGACAAATGTATTCCTAAGGTGAAAAAAAGTAAACGGAAATGTATTATAAAGAAACCATGGGTTACATTTGCTATTCTGAAAGATATACGAAAGAAAAATAAGCTTTTTAAACGATATATGAAAAATCCGTCTGAAAAAAACAAAGTAATGTATCAAAAATGTCGTAACGAATTGAACTCGAGTTTATGTCGAGCGAAAAGATCTTATTATCATAAAAAGTTTTCATATGTAAAGAATAACTTAAAAAAGACATGGTCATTAATAAATGATGTACTTGGACGTAAACAGAGTAAGCAAACTTTATGTAAGTCATTTAAGATAGATGATAATATTATATACGACCCTGATATTATAGCAGATAATTTTAATGAATATTTTGTTGATATTGGTTTGAAAATGAATGAGAATTTTTCTGAAAATGAATATGCTTTCTCTGAATATATGAATACGCCCATAAATGAAAGTTTGTTTTTGAAACCTGTAACAAAAAAGGAAATCCTGGATATATGTGCAGAAATAAAATCCGGGAAAAGTTCAGGATTTGATGATGTTGATGGTGAAGTAGTTAAAGGGGTAATCGATGCAATAATTGAACCATTAATTTATGTTTTGAATTTGTCTTTTTCTAACGGTATTGTACCTGATAAGTTGAAAATAGCCAAAGTGATTCCTGTTTTTAAAAAAGGTGACTCTCAAGTTTTTAGTAATTATCGACCCATTTCAATTCTACCTTGTTTTTCTAAAATCCTCGAAAGAGTAATGTATAATAGATTTTATAAGTTTTTATTGTCCAAAAATGTTTTATATCCGAGTCAATATGGTTTCCGAAAATGTTTTTCAACTGAAATGGCTATCACTGAAATACAAGACCGAATAGTCAATGAAATAAATGTTGATAAAAGTGTAATAGGAATATTCATGGATCTTTCAAAGGCTTTTGATTCTCTTTCCCATTTTATTTTATTAAAGAAACTAGAGTATTATGGTATTAGAGGTATTTGTTTGAAGTGGTTTAAGTCTTATCTCTCTGGTAGAATGCAATATACTGTTTTTGATTCTGTTTCTTCTGATTTTAAAACGATTTGCACCGGGGTCCCACAGGGGTCGATTTTAGGTCCTTTGCTTTTTTTACTCTGTATCAATGATATTGTTAATTCTTGCCCTGATTTTGATTTCATTTTGTATGCTGATGACACCACTATTCTTGCTTCACATAGTAATATAGATATTTTATATGATATTGTAAATAAAAATGTGTTTAAAATTTTGAAATGGTTTCAGTGCAATAAACTGTCATTAAATGTAGATAAAACTAATTATATGTTATTTCATAAGAAGAAGGGAAATGTGCAATTCACAAATGACATAAAAATATATGGAAAGCCAATAACTCGATGTAAATCAGTTCAGTTTTTAGGTATTATTCTGGATGAAAATATTGACTGGCGTGAACACATAGAAAATGTATGCAGAAAAGTTGCGCAGTTTGTAGGTGTTTTAAATCGTTTGAAGTTTGAATTGCCATCTTTTGTTTTATTTTCTCTTTACAATTCGTTTATATTGCCTCATTTGTTGTATTGTAATGTCGTATGGGGAAACACTTTTAATTCCAGACTTGATAAGTTATTCAAATTACAAAAGAAAGCAATTCGTAATGTTACAAAATCTTCATATTTAGCTCACACTTCTCAGTTATTTAAACGATTGAATACACTTAAGCTGCACGATATAAATAAACTTCAAATAATTTCTTTCATGCAACGCTTCCACACAGATACACTCTCTCCTTACATCATGAATATGTTCACATTAAATTCAAACATACACACTCATAACACACGGAGCTGCAATAAAATTCATCAATGGAAATGTCCTAGTACGAAATTAAAACAAACTCTTCGTCATACAGGACCAGTTTTTTGGAATGCAATTATTAACCCAGATAATTATAATAAGCAACATAATAATTTATTTAAGAAGCAGTATAAAAGACATCTTTTATCTTTTTATTAAGATTGCATTGATGTATCTAATAATTCTTTCTATGTTCATTTCGTTTTTTGTTTTTTGTTTTTTGTTTTTTTTTTTGTGTGTCTGATGTTCTTTTGTGTATCTTCTGTATAAAACTGATTTATGATTTTTGAAAACAACTTTGATTCCAATTCTACACTATTTGTAACAACGGTGTATGCGCGCCTACAGGCCTTATTGGCTTTTTATGTGTACACCATTTTCCATTTTACTTGTTGCCTTTTGTATTCTGGAACAATTCATGACTGTAATTCTGATGTTGTTGTTGTGGTTTCTTTTACATGTCATTGTTGTTTATGTTCATCTGTAACACCGAATGCTTCATGTTGTTTTTATTGTGATTGAAATGGAAATAAACGAATTGAATTGAATTGAATTGAATTGATTGTTGTGTATCTCCTGTTTTGTTCCATCTTGTCTCAAATTATACAATGTATTTGTAATGAGTATTTGCAAATAAGTATTTCATAAGATTTTTCATTGAGTGGTTCACAACAAAATAGCTTGCTTTTTAGTGGACCTCTCAATTCTTTTTTTTTTCCTCAACTGAAGCATAACCATCCTTTGCAAAGTTGAATGTATATGTTTATGATATAATTCCTGATTTATGCTGTGTTATGTTTTGTTTGAGAAAAAAAGGAATGAAACAAATAAATTGAATTGAATTGAACTGAAAGGGTAAGGTGCCGTGCCACATAAGCACTTCCTCGATTACCTGAATCAAGTCAAAATCAAAGTCTGGCGAGTATTGAGAAACAATGACCAAAAAAGAAAAAAAATGCTTGCCTGAATTGGGCAAGCAAAAACTGTTGAAGCCATTTTTTATTTTACATTTCCCCTACAAACCCATGAAACCAACAATACAGAAGCCCAAAGACACTGACTGCTCAGTGATGCAATGCACTTTAACTTCATTTCCTAAACCTTCCAACACTTAAGTGTACGTAACAAAGCCACAATGAAATGCAACACCAGCACTTGATCAAACCAAGTTTGTTACTCATATGTATTTAAGCGTGTGTATCAACATACATACATGTGCTGTTTATTCAAATGATTGTATTTCATTAAGCTCTCGACTTATAAGAGATTTTTGTTTTTGTTTTTGTTTTTTTTTTAATTAGTTTCTTAAATTTTTGGACTTTCTTTTCAGGCAAGTATAATTCATGTTCGAGCAAGTGTTCTAAAACAACTTGAAAATCTGCTTGCCTGACCGGACGAGCGGTAAAAAATAAAGGTTATTGTAGCACCCTGAAGGGCATCTATGTTTGTTTGTTTGTTTGTTTCAAGGAGCCTCTTGTAGAATCACATCGACCTGACAGCTATGGGCACATATACCAAATGAGTTCCAGTGTTGGAACTGAACATTACTTTCTTTCCAGTTTGCATTTAAACAGGATATCACAAAAGCTATCCTTTTTTTGTTCTCGTTATGACTCCGAAACCAGCAGCATGTTGATGTGGAATGATTATCCTATATTGTATTACTCTCTGTTCATCTTTAATGTAGTAAAACAACTGTAGAGTTGACACTTTTGCACTCAATGATGACTGTAGTAGACCATCAAAAAAAAAAAAAAAAAAAAAATCAGTCCAAAAGCTTACTAGAATAGCATAGCAGAATATTTTTTTTTCCAGGTACATGTATTGAGAAGTATATATACTATGATACATTGCACATTACAAAAGTGTAATCTGAGATTATAAACAATTAAATATATTTACATATGTGGCATCTCGATATATATAACTCATATATATAAAAAATGTATGATATATTCTTCTTGGGACGTAATAGAAGCTGTGTCTATCTATAGTATTATCATTATTATGGTCAAAGAAGTGCTTATTCTACAATATGTCACAATCATGCAAAGTCTACTTTGGTGTATGTTTCAGCTTGTGTAACAATTGTTTCCTTTCATTATCATGTCACATAATTTTGTCAAAAGTAAGTTTTTGCTCTATCTAGATGACTTAATGCTGCTGTAGGCATCATCATATTGTGCTGTATGTTGGAATTTACTATCAATGGGCAATAAAGGCGGTTTTTGTCCGTTTTTTTTTCTCAAAATTGTTATCCATTTGATCTCTTCAATTTTCTGAGCATGTATTGCCTGTAACCTTCTGTCTGTTCTTTTAGTTTCCTTTAAAATAATGGGAACATTGACCCCCTGCTCAAGTTGACTTCAAACAAACAGAACAAAATTGCACTATCAAAACAATACAAAAGTCATACAAATCTATTTAGAAATGAAATCAGAAAGATTTTGATAGTTTGCAGTGTGATCCGTGTTTGTTAACAGTGATGCCAGTCATGATCACGTATCGTCGTTGGGGTGACAAGACCTTATATCTCAACTGTAGGAGAAAATCTAATTTTTGGATTAATGGTCAGATAATTAGTTAAGTGATGTCCTGTCCACATCCTAGCTGTCTTACCCTAAAATGAAGCCATCATGGCATGTTAAAGGAAAGTCTATACCATTTGATATAGTGCTTTGGCTACCATTTTTTTTTCTCTCTCCTGAACATTTGACATTTTTCAGATACAAGGTCTTGTCGCCCCAGTGACAATATGCAAACTAGATGCGAAAGAGATGTCATTGCATCAAACTTGTCCAAGTTCATTTGCCTTGTCAATGGAGCAACTATGATGTCCCCTTTAGAAAATCTCTGTTGCTGAATTGTTACAATATCTGATTAATGTAATGCATAGGGTGTAATTTCTTCATCTTAAATTCATTTCTAACAAGGAAATTTAGTAGGAAATGTGTGTGAATGTAGAATTGGTGACTGGTAAGGGCACATCGTCACCTCACCTAATTTGTCTAATATCACTATGTGGAAAAAAAAAATATGGGCAGCTTTAAATTTCCATACCCTGTACAACAGTTTTAACTGTTCAGGACCATGTTGCATAAATGTTGAGATCAAACGTAAGTCTGAAAAATCAAACACAAGTCCCTGAATGCTCAATTCTGATTAGTTGCTACCTGACTTATGATTCATTTCTGACTTAAGTTTCATTGCATAGATTTATGCAACAAGGCCCTGTTTATTGACTTCTACGCCATTCCTTAAAGTCAACTTTAACTTGGGGTGAACTGAAGACTCAATTTAAAGTGTTATAGAGGTGACTGTGATGAGGGTGATGATGGTTATAAATGATGACTCACAAGAAACATTAATGACAGCTTTCACTGACAGGTAATGATGGAGTTAATGTGCCTTATGCAGTCCTTACCACTTAATCTGGTACCACTTCAAAGCTACTTCATTTAATAGATGTACAAGATGAAAAAAAAACCAACCCAAATTTCTGATGCATGTTACATTTCCTGGATAATTGGTTAGGCATGTCAGTCAAATGGGTAGGAATTTTCAAGATGAACCTGATGTATTTTCATAGTTTCCAGTGGAAAACTTGTGTAAATATGATTTCTGAAGAAACTGTAAGGTGCTAAGAGACAACAGAGTTCTTAGGTTAATGTTTTAACGCCTTTTAGTGCAGTGTATGACCAATTTGCCATATCACTGGTACAAGTAGATGCATTTTTGCATGACGTGTATGAACTCTTGCACCAGCACCACAAACACAGCCAACACACAAACTAGCTTTACTGACACTCCAAACTTTCTTCAGGCCATTCATGAAAAATAAACTTACGATTGCTATTAAACATACAGCAACAGCATAATTCGCTCCAGCACTTCGCTGTATACCATGTATAGGAGTCTAGCTAGCTAGCACATTACACATGTGCAGAAGCATGCATTTGGCTTGATAAGTACTTGGTTTGCATAATATGTCAGGCTGCATGTAGACTGTATACAAAATTATGATGTAGACAACTATATAAGGCTGTTGTAAGGCATGTAGTCTGTACAGTTGCTATAGGTGACATACCATGCTGAGAGAGTGATACAGAGAGGTGTGTGAGAAGTGTGTGGTGATTGTAGATGAATACGTTCTCCAGTCAATTGTGTACCCCGCTTGATCGAATGAGAAATGCTCTGCCAGACACTACCTGATCAATGGACAAGTCCAGCTTCATAGACATGTGGATTGAGTGAATGCAGCAATATTAGTAGAACACATCATTGAGAGTTTGAGGAAAATCGGACAATACGTTCAAAAGTTATGAATTTTTAAAGCTTCTGCACAGTTACTGCTGGATGAGAGGACTACTACAGCTTGTGATGTCACATGTGTACAACGATATAAAGAACATAAAGAAAATTCAACATATTTTCACTCTACTGGCGTAATACGAGGTCACTGACTACCCTCTTTCAGAAGGCAAGGGGAATAATATTACCCTTAACATAATTATGTCAGTGACAAGTCGATAAAGTTACACTTTTTTCAAAAAGTAAAATTTTGTGAAATTCTCTTTATATTTTCCTTACATCGTTCTACACATGTGACATCAGACACTGTAGTAGTCTTCTCATCCAGTAGTGACTGCGCATATACTTAAAATGTTCATAACTTTTGAATGGCTTGTCCGATTTTCCTCAAACTCTCACTGATGCGTTCTACTTATACTGCTGCATTCAATCAATCCACATGTCTTTGGAAGTAAAATTCTTTGACACTGTCAGATATGGTCCATTTTAACATTTCTGATAGCCACAAGAAATGTTATTGTCAAATTAAAGGGAAAACAAATATGGTAGATCGAGGATTCTTAACGTCGACGCCGCCATACTGTGTCGTCTGTATCACCATCACATGCGTGCATGCACTGCATTCTACATGAGCAAGCTCCACACAACTATACAGGTGAGCTGTTTGTTTTCACTCCAGCTATATACCAGTGGTGACGTATACCAGACTGTTGGAATTGATGGATTCAGACTCCCCTTCCCATAATGCCTTGCCAATGAGATGCTCCACCGTTTTAATATCGATGGAGCTAGAGACATGTCCCCCTCTCTCACCTGTGCCTCTGCTCTGCTTCTGGTGGCACCACCGACCTCCTGGCCTTCTGGTTCTGCCTCTTGACGTGGTCCGGATCCTTCTCCATGGCCGTGAAGGCGTGTCTGCTGATATGGAGATCCTCCTCCGTCGCCGTCTCCTCCGCCTCTCTCACCTCCTGGTGGCCGTAGGGTGCGCCGTTGGTGATCCTGGTGGTGCCAAGTTCATTGGCCAGGGCCCGTTCGTACTCCTCCTCATCTTCATCATCTGCGAAGGATGTTAAAAAAAAAGTAAAGTGTCAACAGGACCACACTTGGGCATTCCTTCTTCAGTTTGGTGCACTGTGTCTTTAAGATATGGAAAGCTAGAAGTTAGCTTCTACTGCCTTCTACTTATTCCAGCAAAAAAAAAAAAAAAAAATGAATGAATAAAAAATATATACATAATTGAAAAATGAACAAATAAAAAAAGATTTAGTTTTTAAAACCTTCTTTAACTTTCTTTTTCCTTCTTTGCACTTCCGTATGGGCCATTGAAGTCCCTTCACACAACACAGCTCTGATCAAATATATCACACTGTGCAGATATTAGATGTTAAATACTAAAGGAAAGGAAAGGGTTTCAATTCTTTTGAAGAAAAAATGCAACTTTATTTGTTTTTAGACATAATCAGTTATGGACTCTTGACTGCTGTATTCTTAATTTGTGACCTGTCACCATGAAATCCTGATAAAGCTGTCAAATATTCATCATCTTTACATTTTGGCATCAAATATCTTAAATATTTATCAATGCAAATTTTAATTTATTCAGGTAGTGTGGTAACAACAAATTATTAAATCTGTGCGACTGGTCTTAATTGTGAAAATCATGTGAGAAAAGTTTTGTGACTCATAGAGTCATTTCTTCAGCTCTGTCTGTCAGGCGAGCATTCATCCGTGATGGGGTGAATGGGTGATGTTACTGCCTTTATTGTTAAGACATCAAGGAATTTCCCAGAGCACCAACTTGTATGTTGGTGAAATTTTTGAAGGAGGTATCTATTAAGCTGTGTATGTGAACACAGAAAATCCTTCCCTCAACAGAGGAGGGGGATTCCGACACAACCTGTCACCAACATACAAGTTGGTGATCCAAAATAATATTCTGAGATATCCAAACAATAACTTCAGTAACATCACCCATTCATCCATCACATGTGAATGCTCGCCAGACAGACAGAGCTGAAGAAGTGACTTGGACGAGTCACAAAACCGTTCTCTCTGTGATTTTCACAATTAGTGGTGGCATGGTGGTCAGGGGCCATTAAAAATTGATGTAGTACCACCACATTTCCAAATAGGCTATCTTTTGTTGGCCTGCTCAATCTTCTAAGATTAAAAAACGATATCAGGCCAATACATTTCTTTTTCGGGCCACCTAAATTTCAAATCTGAAGATTTTAGCTGCCCTACAGGGCCACCAGAGGAAAAAAAATAGTGTCTGGCCCTGCCTAAGAGGTCAGAGCCTCTCACCAGATGCCTTCTTGGTGGGGTCACCCATGATCCGAATCTTCCTCTCGGGAATGACCGGCTCCCCGTCCTCGTTTCCCGTGTTCTCCGGGACCAGGTCCATGGCCCACTGCTCCTCCAGACGGGATCGGGGAAAGTAGAGGGGCAGGAGCTCTCGGTACAGGTGCTGGGGAGAGATGGGGAGTGGGTTGAAATGTGGAGATACATGGATAAGAGCGAGGAGTGGATTGAGATATATTATACTCCATAAAGAGAGGTTGATTGATTGAGATATCAAATATCAAGTATTAACTGATACATTATGGGCCACTTCCATTATAAAGAAGTCCTCAGGACCGGCAGTTTACCTTTGTTATATCAAAATTTTGTTTTAGCCGAACAAATAAGGTATAGTAAAGGCACAATTTACAATTTGCAGAAGAAACAAAAACCCAGCATTAGTGCTTTAAAATAGTTCTAAAATGTGAGTTCGGAGTAAAAACAACCACTGTAAAAATCTGAATCTGCATAATCGATATTAAGTATTGTTAAATACACAAAATGTGAACAATAATTTTGCTTCAAGACTAATCCGTCTACAGTTACAGTTTAATGATAAAAATACTGATATCTCCTTATATTTTAGGATTTGTTGTAAAAATTTTATATGGTAGGATGTTTTGTGATACAACAGACCTACACATATGCATCAAATGTGATATCTAGAACATTTTTTAAATCACTCGACTGCTCCCAAAGGTAAACAGGACCTTTAAGATACAAGATTATACTTTTTGGACCTGAATTTTTACTCCTTTCTAACAACAAATTTTGTTACATCCGTATTCATCATAACAGGAATGCTCTGTATGATAAAATATATGTACAACTCATGTCATTAGAGTGTTAATAAAAAGTGCTGAAAAAGGAGTCATAATTGTGAGGATAAAAAAAGAGATACCACTTGAGATTTAGCAGGTGAGAGACAGAGACACAGAGAGAGAGAGAGAGAGAGAGAGAGAGAGAGAGAATAACGACAAGTTGTGCATGACGACAAGTGGACAACATCATTATTTCAACAAAGATTCCGCCAATGCACCCCTGATTCCGCCAATCCCATGAACAAACTTGAAACTACAGTCATCAATGTACTAACTCATAGTATTATCTAAGCCCTATCACTTCTGGTTCTAGAGAAGATTTTTGAAGATTCCTTAATTTTAGGGGGTTTGGGCCCCCCTGGGGGCCCCCCAGGTGGGCCATGGTGCCCATTTGAACAAATTGAGATCCTATCCCCTTCGGGATGCTACCTACCAAGTTAGGTGAAAATCAGACATGGGGATCTCAAAGTGAAGATGAAAATGTACAATTTAGGCCCCATTAGGACCCATCCAAACCCCCCTCCCCTGGGTCCCAAGGGGGGCACCCCTGATTCCCCCATGAACAAACTTGAAACTACAGTCATTAATGTACTAACTCATAGTATTAACTAAGCCCTATCACTTCTGGTTCTAGAGAAGAAGATTTTTAAAGATTCCTTAATTTTAGGGGGTTTGGGCCCCCTGGGGCCCCCCAGGTGGGCCATGGTGCCCATTTGAACAAATTGAGATCCTATCCCCCTAGGGATGCTACCTGCCAAATTTGGTGAAAATCGGTCATGGGGTTCTCAAGAAGAAGATGAAAATGTAAAAAGTTTACGCACGACGGACGGTGAAGAGCGATCGCAATATACATGAAGCTCACTTGAGCCTTCGGCTCAGGTGAGCTAAAAATGCCTTGAGCATAAACACTGGCATATATGGAAATTACTCAAAGGTTACACTTTTAATACTCACTTCGTCCACTCCCATCATAGCCAAGACAATTGTTTCAAATGAGTCACCGTGCTTCTCCAGAAATCTTCTTATAGTTCCTGCATTCGGGAGTAACAATAAAGTGCAATTTGACGTGCTTCTGAGTCAAGGAACCATTCCCATATGAAATACAAACTGACTCATAGTGCAAGACAAGTTAGGCCTTCTCTTATCAGCTTTTTATTTACTGGAAGATTATCTTAGGAGACTTCTGAGCTATCCAACAGGTATAAAACGGTGTCAGACACACTATGTCTGATATAACTATTACACCTTTCTTCATATAGGAAAACCATCCTTTCATAACATGTGTACCATGCCTCTGCAATTTAACGTAGTGCTATACCCGAGGTCATCATCCCAATTTGTTGGATTGTTTGTGTGTTTAGGTGGTTGGTTGCTGCTGTCTTTCATAGCAAGTTGAAGCACAATTACTCTTTAAGATTTTAAAAACTCTTTTGGATATTCTAAAAATTCTGGCTTCAGGCAGAAGTATAAAGAAATATTGGAAATCTAAACATTAAGACTCCAGTTTTTTCCCTCACCACTCATTGTGTAAAGCTCAGCTTTACACAATATTTCTATATAAATATGCTTAAAAATAATCATAAAAACAATAAGCAGAAAATTTGGTTTCAATTTGCTTTCATGAAACTTTTTTCAAATTCCTCACAATCTTGATCTGAAAATCATGATGTGCCCTGGTGATAAGAACACTACTAATGGCAGTACACTGAAACACAGCATAATTAAATATGATTTGCTTTGACATTGTTTTTTGTTTTTGTTTGTTTGTTTGTTTGTGACTTTCATTCATATAAGTCTGACTGGTATTTCATAAAAGTTGACAAGTATTGAAAGACTCAAGTGAGGATATGAGTGACTAATCTTTTGTATCAAAGATCAGACATAAATCACTCCATGCTAGTATAAGGCCAATTTTCGTCACAGTTAATAAAAACAAGATAATGATTTTGGGGTTTTTTTTTGTATCTCTTTGGGCTTTTTTTCTTTTTCATTTTCATCTAAGTCATGTGCTGCATCTAGTTCAGTAATATCTATACATCCTCTGGAATAGTTGGCACACTTATAAAAGGAAGTAAATTATTTCCTGTCATGGGTACAGAGAGAAGATTCTGTTCAATCACTGTCAGCTGACCCTGCCCTAATGGCAAAGGTATGAGAATGCCAAACACTTGATGCTTACCGAGTACCAAGTGAAAATGGTACCTGGTCTAATACCAGCTGGTCAAATGCTCAGATTGTCTGACACCAATAAGACTAGTCTGAGACCATCTAATTCGGTGTAATAATTACTTTGCCTAATGCCCAATGTAGCTACTTATTTTGTCTAATGATCAGGTATAATTATCATCTTCATCTTATCCACTAAGATGTAGATTAAAGTGGTGATATACCAATCAGATATTACCGGCACATAAAATGGGTATAAATGACCGGTAATTAGGTAAACTGGTTGTAGATAAAACAGGATTAAACCATGTGGGATGAGACCAAATGGCCATTCAGTAATTTGATCTATTAAAGTAAAGTAATTTGGCAATGCACAGAGCATACAAGGTGCAATACTATGACTACTTATGTAGCAATTATAATACCTGTATATATGACATAACATTGCTCCAAATCCACTCTGTAGAGTGTGCAGGGCAAATACATGATATTCAATAATATAATTATCGTTAAAATACACATGCATACATACAAAGTAGGTTATAGAAGCTATACATCATCCAAACAGTGGAGTGGTTGATAGAGAGAAAGGGAATTTGAAAAAAAAAAAAAAAAGATCAATATAATTTTTACAAGTACTTAGATGTAGCACAAGCATACACAGAAAATACATACGCATTGAGGAAATCATGAACACATACATCCTGTACATGTACATCTCTCCTAGAGTACTAGGAATGAATATACAAAAAGAAAAAACAAACATGCCCACATGCTATAACCTACCAGCATTTACAATGTATATCTATCCCTGTCAACTCCTTAGTACTCACAAGACCTATCATGTTTCCATATAAACTCTCCGCTGTTCCTGAGCCCATGACAACCTATACCAAGGGACTCTTTCCAACGGTAACAAGTGCACACTTGCCACTTTGAAGGAGGAGAGCCACCTCCTAGATGGAGAGAGGTG
This sequence comes from Diadema antillarum, assembly GCF_040938485.1. Lineage (NCBI taxonomy): Eukaryota > Metazoa > Echinodermata > Echinoidea > Diadematoida > Diadematidae > Diadema > Diadema antillarum. The sequence continues at coordinate 66,935 of NW_027271161.1, read as the reverse complement.
GTTTCCATGACAACAGAGGCACAAGGCTTTTCTTTCCATACTCACGTAGGGCTATGTGGGCTCCCTCCTCTGGTGGGTAGTTTCTCCTCACTGTATGGATTGCACCTGTCGCCAGAGATGTGACTTTATTCTCCCTGTCAAGAAGAGCATGAAAAGAACATCGAAATTAATATTAAAAAAAAAACAACAGGACAGGCATCTTTTTCTATTTTCTACAACTGTTAATAGCAAGAAAGACAATAAAGAAGTACCATGTCTAATTCGCTGTAGTAAAGCATCACTATAATTCAGGGTTCAGGAAAAATAATACAGACTTGTCAAATCAAATCTTAATCTGCCAGAACATCAAAGGATGAAGAGGCAATGTTATTCTTACCATGAAGCAAATTAAATTCTGTCATTGTCATAATTCTTAGTAATAACGATATTAATCTGCTTTTAAAAGTGTAATGGGAGGGGTTTAAGGAGTTCATCAAAAAGGTCATTTCAGACTTTTGGTCCATATTAGAGATACACAGATAAAAATATCTGATGACAGAGGTTTAATGGTGACTGCTGCATCCAAACTAACTGTAAAAGTGGAAATTTTAGCAGTATGGAAATTTTGGTGCATTTCGCGCAACAAGAAGCTACAGTAGCGTGAAAATAAAATCATGCGAATATTTTTGCGTGCCATACGTTCCGGTACTTGATGTCTTGTACCCACGGAATTAAAAACACGCGAAACTCTTCTTACACCTCCAAGCGCGAAAAATTAGTCGCGTGAAAATATTCACTTTTACAGTATGTCATGCAATGCAATAAATCATGTACTAAAACACTATGGAATTTATGCCCATGTGCCAGGATACCTACTAATCTGAAAGAACCATAGGCGGAAAGGCTAAAACAACAAAACAAACAAACTGCACAATAGGGCGATTTGCCTAAAAATAGACACCTACATTTCTTAAAAAGTTCTACAGTCTTATAACTCAACTACTGCATGTATGTCCAAATGTCAAGTTAGAATGTATTGAATATCTTTTTTTTCCATTAAAGTGCATGTGACAATGGTGTTTCAAATAGACCTGGACTGTGTTATAAAACTGCCTAATCTCCTGCAACTGTCTGTGACTATTGTACAACTGTTTACCTCAAAATTGTGTTAAATCTGACAACCATTCCAATCATTCTCTTTTCTGTTGTAGATTTTCAGAAATAAATTATGTATTGCTGGAAAGCTTTCAGTCTCCATTATTTTGAGTAGAATAGACAAATTCTGAAAACAGACATTCCAGTAACTTCATCAGGGTTTCACTAGTGATAATAATAATAATAATAATAATAATAATAATAATAATAATAATAATAACAAGGAAAAGTAGAAATTACGCGGTGCGTAAAATATGTCCCCGCCGGAAGTAGCATTTAGTATCAAAGTGTACTATATAGGTCAAAAGATCAAGGTCAAAGGTCAAAGAAGTCAAAGGTCAACATTCTGTGTAGAAGTTTTGAAGCCCTCACCTAGTGCCATCACATAAAGCAAACGGAATCGATATCCGGTTAGAAATGGCGAAGGAGTAGCATTTTGTAGCCAATGTACAATATAGGTAAAAAATCAAGGTCAAAGGTCAAAGAAGTCAAAGGTCAAAATTCTGTGTAGAAGATTTGAAGCCCTCACCTAGTGCCATCACATAAAGCAAACGGAATCGAAATCGGGTTAGAAATGGCGAAGGAGTAGCATTTTGTAGCAAAATGTACAATACAGGTCAAAAAATCAAGGTCAAAGGTCAAAGAAGTCAAAGGTCAAAATTCTGTGTAGAAGTGTTGAAGCCCTCACCTAGTGCCATCACATAAAGCAAACGGAATCGAAATCGGGTTAGAAATGGCGAAGGAGTAGCATTTTGTAGTAAAATGTACAATGTAGGTCAAAAAATCAAGGTCAAAGGTCAAAGAAGTCAAAGGTCAAAATTCTGTGTAGAAGTTTTGAAGCCCTCACCTAGTGCCATCACATAAAGCAAACGAAATCGAAATTGGGTTAGAAATGGCGAAGGAGTAGCATTTTGTAGCAAAATGTACAATACAGGTCAAAAATCAAGGTCAAAGGTCAAAGAAGTCAAAGGTCAAAATTCTGTGTAGAAGTTTTGAAGCCCTCACCTAGTGCCATCACATAAAGCAAACGGAATCGAAGTCAGGTTAGAAATGGCGAAGGAGTAGCATTTTGTAGCAAAATGTACAATATAGGTCAAAGGTCAAGGTCAAAGGTCACGACTGAAATTCTGTGTAGAAGTTTCAAAGCTCCCATGTAGTGCTATCATATAAAGCAAACAGAATCAAAATTGGCTCATAAATGACAGAGAAGTAGCAAATTGAAGATTTTGATCACACACGGACGCACACACGGACACACGGACGGACGGACGGACGGACGGACGGACGGACACACGGACGGACACACGGACACACACACGTACGGAGCCCGTTTCATAGTCCCCTGCTCGAACTCGTTCGGCGGGGACAATAATAACAACAACAACAACAACAATAATAATAATAATAATAATAATAATAATAATGATAATAATAATAATAATAATTGTTGATATGATTTATATAGCACCAACTCCACTCTGTAGAGTGCTCTAGGCATGTTCAGGGTCACATATTTTCATACAAGAATGTCACTCGAGATATTACTCACACTCAATCATTGTTGTGTTTTGCTTTTTTGCTGTGTCTTGTTTTTCTAAATGATGGTGACTGCATTCAAAATAACAATATAACATATCTTGTCAAAGGATCTCAGGATGTTATTTCAACAATTCTGGCACAGACTTTTAATGTCTCCATGATTGTAGGCCAAACTTCCTATACCTTTGGACAGGTGAATGAGGTCATTTTGCTGTCATGTGACAGCAATTTTGTTACAGAGAATGAAACTGCCGAATAATGATAATCAGTTCTTCAACCCCCAACCTCAGTTTCGCAAACCATGAGAACATTGAATTCTTTGAAAAATTTCTGTGTAGGCTGAATGTGTGTGTACCAAGGATAAGCTTTAGCACTCGGCTTTAATATAATGTACAATGTACCATACTGCAGAGGGTACCAAAACCTGGCTACTAGAGTATGACACTATGCACATTTATACAATGTAGCTGCACACTTGCCAAGGGAAACTAAAACTAAATGCTGTGTCAGTAAAATAACTGAGAGCTCGTCCATCAAATGTTCAATAGAACAATTGCAAAAATGCCCATTTCAGACAAGTGTACATTTTGTAATGCAACTTTAAGCAACACATTATGATATGTACAGTAAATTGATCTACATTGATGAGCTCTAGAGCTGGTGCAATATGAAGGGTGAATTTGTTCATTTGCTAGTTCGCTTGATGTCATTTTAATTGGTCATAGTTTACATTCATACATGTACTAGAGTAAACAGTACCTAGAATCCTTCACTTGATCCTGTAGTAAAGCACTATGTGCATGGTCTACATGGTCTTGGTACTGCATTTTCTCCTCTTTTACATCATACGATGTTGTGCAGAAGATTATGCACTTAATCTGCTGTGAGTGTACTACCACTTGGCTTTAAAAGATGACAAAATTAAACAAACAAAATGTATTGGTAGTGATGTTATCAAACTCGGACCTTAATAAGATCATTATGGCATTTCGAAGTTTCACTCGTTTTTAAAACACAGCAACAGAAATAGAAACCCCAGTATGCAAATTGAATGAGGTAATGACATGACCTCACATTTCAAGATTCTCCTACAAATCTGGATACAAATCTTTACTATAGGCCCTTGTTTGTTATGCAATTAGAAAACATATCTTCTGCATCAAACTTTTGTGTTGCGACAGCCTAGCAATCATGAATCTTGGACGGAGGGGTTTGTACTTGTCACATTGTCAACGAAAAATGTTTCCACTGTACATTGTATATTTATTGTTACCAGTAATCATCAGTCTGAAATGAGAGTCCCCACCAGGATGTAACCTATTTTGAGACTTGCTGCTCTATTGCACTGAATGAATCAGTTCATTGCAGAAGGTAATGCACATGTTTCTTCATGTACCTATACTGTTCTCTCTAGAAGAATATAAAATGGATGAAGAAAAACAAAAGTCACTATGGAAGAAATGACTTGAATTTTCTGATGTGTAATTTCATCTTTCCTATTGAATGAAATGTCAAGGGCAGTATATCAACTGATTTTGTTTCATACCTGCAAATATCTTCCAATATACAGGTAGGTCAGTATCTGAGAAATAAGTGTGAACCCCCCCCCCCCCCCCAACAAAAAAAAAATACATGTAAGATGTTTTAGTATTCCATAAATGCTAAGTTTACTTCGATTCTGAAATTTCCACAGCAGTATGGTACTGTTCAAAACTTGGTGTTCCTACCTAGGCTGCAAACCAATGACTTATAGTAAAGAAAAGAATGTTATAATATAAACACAAATTACAACATCATCTAATATCAATTGTAGCATCCTAGACCTGAGGGCTCTTTGTATGTATTTCAGGAGCACTCTAAGTTTAGGGATTTGATGTTTAATGATCATCTAGTATCACAAGTTTATCTTTTATCATGCATGGGGTTTCTGAAAGGGAGTGACCAACACGACACATCTGAAAGTCCAGCTGACTTCCACCTGTATCATAGCTTGACCATCAGCTTTGCTAGGTAAAACATTGACCAGCTACTACACATCAAAATTGGAAGTAACAGCCATTCATTGCATGACTGAACCTGAAACTTGTTCTACTATGCACTGGCAATTGATCATGTATAGTTGCCATTACAGTGTTGGGACTCAAAACCATACAAGTACATCCATCTACACTACCCATGGATTTCCACTTGGCAATGCAGCTATTAGAGTTTATAAAATGGGTTCAAGAATGTAGCCAATTGGAAGCGCTGAAATGAGTCACGTGTGCGTGCATTAATTTCTCCAGGTATGCACTAAGAAGAGTCTCTCTTCCACCTCCCTGGCCTGACGTATGTCACAATGTTTTACACTAGCAGTGCGCACTCAATCAGTTATTACAAGTGCGTCACGCGCTACTATACGCGCTGTCAATCCTGTAAACAACTTCTAGTTCGGGCCGCGGGCTGCCACAACAGCCGGCGGCCTTTCTTGTGCATAACAGTACGTGGCGTACGTATACTCTTATACGTACGTACAGTACTTATGTGCGGGATTTCCGAGTGCGACGTGCGTAAATGTTTGGGACGAACATCTTCGGACATCTTGACTTTTGAGCGAGTGCTACATGTAGCTGACTGGTATTGACCCACAAAGGTACGTGAATAATGCTGTTAGTTTTCGACCCATTTTATAAAACAAATGATGCACAGGATTATTTCGTGGCGTTAGTGAAGGTACGGCTCACTCTCGAGTATTGACAACGGTTGCAAACATGCACTCGGCTGCGCCTCGTGCATGTCGCACCATTGTCAATACTCTCGAGCGCGCCGCACCTTCACTAACACACTCTATCCTGTGCATCATTAGTATAATAACCTTGTGCTCCAGTTTCTGTGATATTTTCAGCAAATGCATTCTAAGCACACACCGATGACCTTTGCTGTGTTTGATGCTCCTTATTTGCCGTCATTGTTTGTTTTTCCACCAGACAAAACATTTAATGGCATTGGAGAAAGATATAAAAGTGCATAATGACTTCATGTTGGGAGAGAATGTTGCACATGTATGGTAAATGGGTATTTGAGTCAGCAGGTTTACCTGAAGCCAAAGATTAAAGGCACCAATTTGGAACAATCTTGTAAATTCTAACTTTTAAGTCAAGCTGGTTAACAATAACTAGCTGAAATTATATTTTCATATTTCTTCTCTTCTTTCTTATTTCTCTCTCTCTCTCTCTCTCTCTCTCTCTTTGAATACTAGAGCTGGAATATGGCATTTTATGTGACATATCTGTTGTAGATTCCTTCAGTAAACTAACAGCAAAATGTTAAACCACTGGAATGAAGCATTATCCAAATAACAAATAAAGGCTATCTAGTTTTGATACAAAACAACAGCTTTTGCAATAAAAAGTTTGATGCCTATATTTTAACTTACTTACACTACAGTGGTATATTTGTGTGTGTGTGTGTGTGTGTGTGTGTGTGTGAGTCTGTCTGTCTGTCTGTCTGTCTGTCTACATGCATACATTTGTAACACTTGCACGGAAGGACCAGCAAAAATTCAAGTTTGTATTCAAAAGAGTCTGGAAGGTTTCCAATGTTTAACAGTGTTGACAAGCTGTAAATCGTTTATGATGCATTTACTGTACTAATGCTATTATACAGCAAAAGCAGGGAATCTCATGAAATCCAGTCATAACAGGTATAAATCATGGCACTATGCCACATGAAATATGCATGCATGACCCATAGACCAGCTCTCACCTAATCTTTCCTGTTTTATCCATCTTTGGCTTGAAGTTACACATGTATGAATGGCACTCGGTATGATCGATAGAGATAATGTAACAACATGTACACCTGTATCTTAGGATCATATTCCAGGATCATATTTCATAAATCCACAGGAAGTACATTACTGGTACTTCAAAGCCTCACTGCGTCCCTTCATCTCTTGAATATGCATCAAGCAATAAAAATATCAAAAGACATTTATACTGAAAAAATGTGCAAGAAAGATGTAAAATTGCTGCAGTCCTATCATTCTGTAATCTGCAGAGTTTCCTGTAATGTGTGCTGTGTTAAGTAAGGGACCAAGTTTTTAGCAAAGAAGAATATATATTTTGCTACAAGTGAGCGATAACTTGTTTAAAGTGTCAAACGCCAGTGATCGCAATCCTTACGATTATTTGCTATCGAACGTATGGCCAGTAAAGCTTGACGCACTGCTCTAAACCAATGAGATAGTAGAATTTTTTCGACCCCTCCTGGGATTTAGTTGCAGGTAAGTGAGTTTGCCGAACCCTCTAAAACTGACATGGGTGATAATAGCATGTCATAGCAACCACATCGCCAACATTTGTATATCATTTGTAACATCTGCGCAGTAACAAACACAAGGGGGAAGAAAATTTTAAGTGGGCATTAATTATATGGTGGCCGACAGACCTTGAGATCTCAAGTGACAATTGACAACTGGTTTTACCTGGGTGGTGCAGACATTAAAGAAGTTATCCCTACTGCACAGTTTCAGAACCAGATGGGGTCCTAAAATTGACTGCCCGATTTTTGAGGTCCATAAAACCAAGATCCTTAAACCACATTTTCCTGGTTTGGTGCTTTGTCTTTTTGGCCAAATTTTTACTATTCCTCGACACTTTTTTTATGCCAAGGGGACAAAATTTTCTTTCAAATGAGCCTTTTGGTGCTTACAAATTTACACAAAATTACTGATTTGCTAAACTCTCTTAATTCCACACTGTATAACTGTTTCTTTCATTGGGAACAAAATTTAGGAAATGGATGTTCTTATTTCTCTCTCAAATTGGCAATTTTTGTATATCTTTTTTCAGATTTAGTGCAGATTTGATGTATTATGTATTTGATCAACTCTTCAATCTTTCTTCAATACAGGATATGCAGTAAACTTCAGAGATAGCAATTTTTCTACAGCAAAATTACCCCAAGACTTGGTGGGTTATTGGTGGTAGACCTTAAACTATACATGTCAAGTACCTCTCTTGGGACCCAGAAAGAACCCAGCTTGTTCTGGCTTATAATGAAGACTCATTGGAAGGGCATGCATAGGAATCTCAGGAATGTTACCATGTCCTATACAGATACCACAAATCATCATTAAAAACCAAACCAAACCAAACCAAAACGACACACACACACACACACATATAAAATGGGGGAATTCCCTTCAATTGCCACGGTTCATTATCACAATATCATTGCAGTCCAGCCACAATTACGAACAAGCTGTCATGATCCACAGTGCTGTAAACCAATATGCCTGCTTGCCAGAAGCACTCAAAATTTACTGCTGGGCAAGTCAAACAATTGTGCACTCGCCAGTGAAAGTATGGGACTCTTGTCCAAATAGCCAGCTAAGTAAGAGAGGGACCTATCTATTGTGATGCCCTGTCCAGGTTCCGAACTGCTGTTAGGTGTACCGAGTTTGAATTTAGTGTAGGCTAAATTTCTATGGTTGAAGTAAGGGAAGGTTTGGGAAAGACAACTACAGTCCGACCTCTCCTATCCAGATATGTCAGGACCAGCGCTCATCCGGATATTAAAAGGATTTGGCCGGATATGGGAGACTCAATGTTTAATACACGCAGCTGCCTGCCCCATGGTAATGTACATGTATCAATTTTGCGTGAACATGTCACATCCTCATCAGCTGGTCAGTGTTCAGAATTCTCTGATAATTTGTTCAAACGAACAATTGCCTGTACCATGCCCTGATTTAATGAAAAGTTTTCTGTCCATGTTCCTGCGGTATTTTGGGGGTAGAATAATGGATGTCTGAAATGCATTTTTTTATCTAGATGAAAATCAGATGTGAATGTATGTCAATCATGATGGGAATAATACGTATGTAATTCATGTGTGTTTGTGTAGGAATTTTGTTTGAGTTTGAAATCCCCCTTTTCTCTGTAATTATTAGATTTAAAATGAGAGAGAGAGAGATCCGGATAAAGGGAGGCCGGACCTATAGGAAAGGTCGGACTGTACTGCCATAGAGTGTGTCTTGTTTTAATAGGGAAGAGATGCCTGGAATTATTCATCCAATCAGAGAAAAGGCTGGAATTCAACCAGACAAGGGACAGAAAAATTAATAGGAAATCGATGAAGTCAGAATGATGAGGCTCTTCACACAGTGCACCTATGCATGGGACTGTATGCAGGGCTGAATCGCTTACTTACTGATTTTAACTCTCCTTACGTTGACACATTACACGTTTATATGCATATCAACACAATTTGGCAATGCATCAAGTCTTTATGTAAACAGTGTACTAGTACATCATGTATAAATAAGTACTGCAAACATATCAAAAGCATGTGTTAACAAATTGATCCCAGTTTAGCTTCCAGAATGAGCTGCAGAAGGGGATTACCAGTATTTCTTCAAGGTTCAAAGAGTGAAGAATACACAGTCGGCAAGAAGTGTTTGCAAATTAAGTTCTTCCTGTAACAAACCTTCTGACTTTTGGTTTTTTTTCTAAATACTGTCAAAAAACCTCCTGACACAATTTCACACACTTTTCGGACTTCACTGCACTCGCTGCCAAATAGAAAATTAATCATTTGTACTAACCTTAACAAAAACAAACAAACAAAAACAACTATATGACATCCAATCTAGACAATGCACGTAAAAATCATTGAAAATAAGCACAAAATGACAAAGCTGATTACATGTGATAAAGCATTATTTTCTGATGGAGCCAGGATGTGCACAAGTGTTTGTCTACACAATGCATTGAATGCCAGTGGCACTTTGTGAAAGTTTCATGCTGCAGAAAGGCCCTCAACTAAAATTTGCGAATGTTTCTAGCTTTACAGAATAAAAGTAAATACATATTTTATGAATAAGCATGTAAAGAAACTTTCTGATAGTTCAACTTTAATATCAAGGAGTACGACATGAAAGGGGAACAAGCAAACACACTCACTTTGCGAGAAGCAGCGAGTTTCTATAGCAATTGTAGAGGGCGCTCTCAGCTGCCGTTCTGTAGCGAATGTTGTAGCGTGGGCCAACAGTGTGGATGACGTATCTACAGGGAAGCTTGTATGCCTTGGTGATTTTGGCATCCCCAGTTCGACAAACTGAGGAGGAGGTGAGATGGGATGTGGGAATGTTTGAAAAAAAGATTAGCAGAAATACCATGACAACCTGTCTTGTGAGCAATATATTACAAGAAGAGGATTGTTCACACAGAGGGGAGAAGATATCCTATAACAGATTTCATCAAATGTCGCCCTCATTATTTCTAATATTGATCAACTATTGATCTACAACTTTGAATTGTTCTGATATGTTTGTTTAAATTGTAGATCGGCAGTGCAATCTTAAAAATACAGTCGAAAGCAACATTTGATAAAATCTGTTACAGCACAGTTACACAGTTTTTTGCAAGATCTTGGGTTCAATTAACAATGAATTCTTCTTCACTTGAAAGCCATTGCGATTTCTGCATTTGATTCTTATTCACATTTCTAAGAGGGACTTTAATTGTGAAAACTGGACCACTTTTGGAATCTAAAATAAACAGCACAAAAAGTGACCTTTTAAAGTGCAAGATTTTCATTCAAGAACACTTAAAAGGGCATTCCAGACAATTTTCAGAATTTCACATCATGTTGTACATAAATCGACAGCTCCATGTATAGATTTGTGGAATTATTGAGGTCTTTGAGCGGAGAAACCGATACTCTGAAAAATCTTTAACAAATTACACTGAACGGTATTGATGACATAGGAGCCTCACACATTTCAGAAATGTAGCTGTGTAATTCCATTACAATACTGCTTGATTGACAAGTTCACCTTTGTAGAATGTGGGCATGCTTTCTTCTTTTTGTTCTGTTTCTTTGAGCCCCAACTCATGCATTCTTACAGTGAGGCTGCCATGTCATCATCCTTGTTCATTGCAATTTGTTATATATTTTGAATACATTCTTATTCCTCATCCCCATCACTATAAATTCTGAAACTCTATACTCAGAAAAAGTAATTTTTCGTTGTTCCAATGTAAAAATCTGAAAATCATGCGGCGGTCTCCTTTAATGATAATGAGTTTCACACGCTGTAAACCTGTGAGTGAATATTTCTCCCTAAAAATACCAAATATCATGAAAATTTGCTAATTTTAGGCTATTAGGGTCCACCTCACTGGCTTGCCCTGGGGACACCATGAGCACACACAACCATTTCCACAAACTACAGGGATGTAAGAATAATGAATATGATAGTACACAATACTTGTAAAGGGCTAAGAGTAATAAAGTCTTGAAGTACAATTTGTAGTAAAATGTCAACATATTTCCTCTGTCAACAAATCATGAGCTGAGGGTCAACAAACTCTTTGAAAATGATTCAATGGACTGTTACTGTAATATATTCAACTTCAATGCATGCTTTGTTCACAAAAGACTGCCTTAACAACCACAACATTCACAGGAGGATTGCCCTACAAAGCAACAACTAATGAATGCTAAGTGATTTCCTATCTATTAAACTAAATTGGAGGGAGCAGGTGAATACAATGGTCTGTTCATAGGCTGTAGGAACATATCCAATGAATTTGAATGCAGTACAGAAATAGTCCATTACCATGAATGATCTAGGATAAGACACTGTATACGCCGAAAATTCTATGAGTCAGGTGCTATTCGCAAATTTAAAAACATGTGAAAATATGAACACCGATCACGATGTGAATGTGACATGCAAGCATACATTTCTCCATTCACTTCTGTCCTCCAGAATCGTGAATTGTCGGGAAGTCCCGATTTGCAAAAAATTAGACTCACTAAATATAATGACGTATTAACAAACACACAAATAGTGCACTCACTCCTAAAGGAGGTCTGTATTTCCTGTACGAGGTCATGACCTGCCAGACTGAAGATCTTGTTGGTGAGAGGACAGGGCTCCGTGAGAGACTCATTGGTGGGGTGGATGATGGCGTTGACATCCAGGGTGCAAAGGTCACCTTCCCTGTGTGGCAGTGGTAAATCGTGACATAAGAATGTGACGCAAACGGGACACATCAGAGAGACTTTCGGGCAGTGTGATGCTGTGTAAAACAGTGCAACGATTTTTAGCGAGCTAAAATCATCAGGGTTTTTTTTTTTTTTTGCAGTGCAACTCAAAAACTGTGCAAAGTAGCATGATTTGTATCTTGATCGAAATCGATTACAAAGGAGAAAGATTTTCCACCTGAACGTATTATAATTTGGGCAGAGTGTAATACCTTTCAGTTGACATACTTTCGTGTGCATACTGATATAGCTAGTTGCCACATGTACTGTACATAAATACATTGCAGCAACACAGCAGTCAAGCATGCACAATGGTGGGAAATTAGTGAAATAATTCCTAATGCACTATAAACTTGAAGATAATAAAAAGTTTTGGTACCTCAAAAAGTTTCCTTGAATTTCCTTGTCTTAGTTTGTGTTTCAGGTTAAAGTACCTTTCATATAACTAACACTGTGAGACTTACTCGCCCCAAAGTGCTCTCATGTCTTAGTAATCATGCAACTAACTGCGACCAGCAGCCCCATACGCATAGCGACCAGCAGTCCCATACGCATAGTGTAATCGGGCTTCGCATTGTAGCATACAGGATCATGACAGATTTAGTATCGCAGGATAAATGTCAACTTAAAATCCCCAAAATTCTTCAATTTGAAGACTTACCAATTAAGGTGAAGTATTGAAAACATGCTTCGGGCAACGTTTGGTTCTGCCTATAGTCCCTTTCTGTTCGAATTGATGACTGAATGTGACTCGGTCGAGAGGACCTTGGGAGAGCTACCATACACTGAATACTACAGCCAGTGCATGCGAACACATCACATGCGCACAAATTTCAAATCCATCAACGGATAAGATGTTTGTGTGCGCATGCGCTGGCCATAGTAGTCAGTGTAGTAGCTCTCCCAAGGTCCTCTCGACCGAGTCACATTCAGTCATCAATTCGAAAAGAAAGGGACTATTGGCAGAACCAAACGTTGTTCGAAGCCTGTTTTCAATACTTCAACTTGATTGGTAAGTCTTCAAATCGAAGAAATTTTTGGATTTTAAGTTGCCATTTACCAGCGATACTAATTCTGTCATGATCCTGAATGCTACAATGCGAAGCCCCATTACGCTATGCGTATGGGGCTTGCAGACAACGTACTTTAACGTGAAACACAAACCAAGACAAGGAAATTCAGGGAAACTTTTGAGGTACCAAAACTTTTTATTATCTTCAAGCATTAAATTGGGCAGTTTGACACAGACAAAATTACGATGCGAAGTTTTTATTATTATCTGTATTGTGTTATTTGGGTCGTGTAACACCATCATTTGTCATCACTACAGTCATTATTGACATTTTCTGTTGACAGAATGTATGGAAAGTCATGCTATCACTTTCCAAACTTCCTTTATTCTAAAGGAGGAATACATTCTTCTTGAAAAAATGACCAATTCCATGGCCATAAGAAGTCGCAATGCTAAAGTTTGGCAACAGCATATCTTGGAGGTTAAGTCTGAATACATTAGTCGCAGGCATTCTGCAAATACCCTCCGTTTGACAAATGGGTTCGTGTTTTGTTTTGTTTTGTTTTTAATTAAAGAACTCCTTCTATTTTTTTTCCTTTTTTGAAAAACAGATAATAATAGTGAGAAGCAAAGCTCTTGTGGCAATGTGTTCAGCAGTGAGAAATTGCATTCAGCAGCCTTCATGAATTTTACACATTGTATCTGGATCTCAAATGTTGTATCTATGGCACAGTGCAACTAATAATTCGAACAGTGGGGAGAGAGTGTAACGTATGATGAATGAATAATCAAAATACCAGTATTAACAAATAATGTCAGTTGTATACTATCGGGAAAAGTGTATTGGAGATGAGTTGAAACTGAAAGAAATGATCAAGCATCATACATCCTTACCACAACACCAGTTTTTTGTTCAAGTCTGGTCTAGAGGGAAACTTGGAGTCCCTCTCATCGCCGCTGACACTGTAGGATGGGATGGCAGTGTCTGCCCATCTCTCCAATGACGACACCTGGATGATGTCGGACCTGGTACCAATGGGATCCATCTTTTCATATCAGATGCACAGAAGTAAATAAACGAAAATTACAAAGTCTTGGTAAGTTGATAAGATTTGGGTGATAAACAGTCACCAGCATTTGATAGGGACTCAGGTTAAAGGGAACATTGTGTGAATGGGATGACATCATGCTAACATTCCCACTGCAATTTCATTTTACTGCTTAAACAGGACCGGACATTGATTCAACTGGGACAAATTACTAACCATGCATTCATAGTATATATTTTGTGTAAAGTCATCCTTTAATTATTGAAAAAAAATTGATAAGCACATGACAATATTTAGCCAAAGATTTCGGAAAGAAGAAGTAAATGTAACCATTTCTTACAAAAAAAAAACTGTGCCATCACAAAGCAATTCTAACATTGCGTGCTGCTTTGTATGGTCAGTCACCAATGCAGAATCCCTCTAAAACATTGCATCCACTGTACTAGACTTCTTGCCTAACATTTTCCCCTTCTTCTGTTTAAATTTTTCATCCAAAACGTGATACATTTATATACTCTATCTGATTTCAAGTTTTGGGTCAAAACTATAGTATAGGCCTCTGTGCCTCCAAAAATACTAGACCACTATTCACCTTGGGGCTGAGCCCCCCCCCCCCCCCCCCCTCACTCTCAGTTTCAGCATGGTATTGTGAGTAGAGGACTCTACTAGAAGTCATCTCTGCTCATGGCCATACTTTGTTGAACCAGGAACTCTCAAGATACTATGCCTATATGGTCTATAATAACCATTAATAGCATTGAACAGTCCCCTTGAGAACAAAAAAATGAAAATAAAAAAATACTGGGATAAAGTTCTAACTTGGAGAAGTTGTACTTGGCTGAGCCTATATTATCAGTGTTGACCCGTATCAGTGATTGATCAATGACACAATCAAATTTTTATGTCAGTACACTAAGTACACCAAGTATGTGCTTATAAACATCGGTAAATTTATTAAGCACTATATACCGGTAAATGTTATTCATTATTATTATCATTAAGTAGGGTAGGCCTACGAGGGCTACTAGGGGGTCTAGTCAAGATCTAGACAGTAGATGTGCCTGTCTACATGAATCGAGACTTTCTATTCCAGGCTAGAAAATCTAGGACTAGGTCCACCAGTCTATTCTAACGTAGTTAATGACAATGTCAGATCTATATATAAAATCATCTGCATTTGGCTAGATTTAGAACTAGGCTAACTGCGACCGGCAGCCCCATACGCATAGCGTAATGGGGCTGCGCACTGTAGCATTTACGATCATGACATGCTAGTATCGCGGATAAATATCAACTTAAAGGACAACTTCACCTTCATAAACATAAGGATTGAGAGAATGTAGCTATATTAGTAGAACACATCATTGAAAGTTTGAGGAAAATCAGACAATCCGTTCAAAAGTTATGAATTTTTGAAGTTTTTGTGCAGTAACGCTGGATGAGAAGACTACTGCAGTGTATGAATAACTTAGATGTCACATGCGTACAACAATATAAGGAAAATATAAAGAGAATTTCACAAAATTCCATCTTTTGAAAAAAGTACACATTCCCCTGACTCGTTACCGACAAATATTATGGGTAATATTATTCCCCCTGCCTTTAGAAAGAGGCAAGTCAAGTGCTCTTTTATTACGTGAGAAAAGTGAAAATATGTTGAATTTTCTTTTACATTTTCTTTGTACTGTTGTACGCATATGACTCACAAACTGTAGTAGTCTCCTCATCCAGCGGTTCCAACACAAAAATTTTAAAAATTCATAACTTTTGCATCGATTGTCCAATTTTCCTCAAACTTTCACTGATGTGTTCTACTAATATTGTTGCATTCTCTCAATCCTTATGTTTATGAAGGTGAACTTGTCCTTTAAAATCGAACAATTCTTTCAATTTGAAGACTTACCAGTAAAGTTGAAGTATTGACAACAGGCTTCGGGCAATGTTTGGTTCTGCTATGATAGTCCCTTTCTGTTCGAATTGATGACTTAATGTCAGTTCGGGAAACCCACTCACAAGGGGGGCCCCTCCTTATAAGTAACCCGTCCCCCTTATAAGTAACCCCGTCCCCCTTATAAGTAACCCCCGGGGCACCCCTTATAAGGAGTCTCCACGCTTTTTTGCAATGCAACACGAAAATGAAAGGACTGCGGCAATTCGCTTGATTATGTCCGTAAAGCTTCACAAGTTTCTTAGTTACTCACGAAATTTGAGCAAAATCGGTTCGAGGCATCATATCTAAAATCATGGATTTAAATGCGATGTCAAACGACCCATGCGAATGCTGAAATGCGAGCGATTACTGGCGTGAGTGTCGCCAGGCGCGGCGGCGCGGCAATGCTTGAGTGCAGACGTGGCGACTGAGGTGTCCTCAGTCGCCACGTCTGCACTCAAGCATTGCCGCGCCGCCGCGCCTGGCGACACTCACGCCAGTAATCGCTCGCATTTCAGCATTCGCATGGGTCGTTTGACATCGCATTTAAATCCATGATTTTAGATATGATGCCTCGAACCGATTTTGCTCAAATTTCGTGAGTAACTAAGAAACTTGTGAAGCTTTACGGACATAATCAAGCGAATTGCCGCAGTCCTTTCATTTTCGCGTTGCATTGCAAAAAATCGTGGAGACTCCTTATAAGGGGTGCCCCGGGGGTTACTTATAAGGGGGACGGGTTACTTATAAGGAGGGGCCCCCCTTGTGAGTGGGTTTCCCGAACTGATGTGAGTCGGTCAATAGGAACCTGAGAGCGGAGAGATACACTGAATTGATGGCCAGCGCAAGCGCACACAGACTATCCGGTCATGGATTTCATGTGATGTGTGCGCATGTGTGGCCGTCAATTCAGTGTAGCTCTCCCAGATTCGTCTCGACCGAGTCACATTAAGTCATCAATTTGAACAGAAAGGGACTGTTGGCAGAACCAAACGTTGCCCGAAGCCTATCGTCAATACTTCAACTTCACTGGTAAGTCTTCAAATTGAAGAAATTTTTCAATTTTAAGTTGATATTTATCTGCCATACTAGCTTGTCATGATCCTGAACGCTACAGTGCGCAGCCCCATTACGCTATGCGTATGGGGCTGCTGGCCACAGTTAGAACTAGGCCTACTCTTCATCTATTTAAACCATACAACTTAATAAAAAGTTGTAACATGTTATACTTGTTACTTTTCAAGTACCGTACCTAGGCCCCTAGCATAGACTCTATATAACAAAGCCTA
This sequence comes from Diadema antillarum, assembly GCF_040938485.1. NCBI lineage: Eukaryota > Metazoa > Echinodermata > Echinoidea > Diadematoida > Diadematidae > Diadema > Diadema antillarum. The sequence goes on along the minus strand of NW_027271161.1, from coordinate 49,943 downwards.
ACAGTTAGGCACTAAGCTGTCATTTGCTGAGTGGGTGATAACACTGACAGGTTGTAGGTCCAGAGATTGATAAACTCAGCTAACGTATAAATTTACTGTTGTACCGCGCCACGGCTGCTTCACCGCCCACTCAACCCTGCCATTTATATTTTGTACACACACATCATCCACCAGTTTGCAGCAGCTAAGCTGCTGCAAAATACATTCGAGTGCAGAGGGCAAAATTAGCAACGGGGCAGCTAAGGCGACAGCAACGACACGCGAGTGGGCCGTACCTTCATGTGCAGCCGAGTTCAAGCCGGGGCTCTTCAGTCTTAGGACACTTTGACACATTATGGACGAAATTACGCAGAAACTGTGAATCTTTATTGCCTCTGGTAGTGTAAATACGGCAATAATCTTGTCTTACCTTTTTCCAGCAAAGAAACTCAGCGAAATGTGCGGGTTTGTTCCTCTTTCACACAGCTCGTCTGTCAATCCCGATGTTTACGATTGCATCCGGATACAGTAGTTCATCACGGGTTATCACGTGATCGAATAGGAGAACTCCTGCCCGCCTGATTCAGTAGATGGCGTTTTTACTAGCAGATGGAACAGAGCAGAAACAGTCATCATTAAATGATATAATCCGTCATGAGTCGAGGAGGATGGACTACTATAATATACTAAAACAGTCGTGGAGTAGATTCTTTCAACCTGCTTATGTTACTGTCATCGGCATAGCCAATGGGGGGGGGGGGGGGGGGGGGGGGGGGTGGCGAAGTGGGTGGTTGCCCCCCCCCCCCCCCCCCCCCCCCCAAAAAAAAAAAAGATTTGGAAGGCGAAAAACGGGGAAATAAGGTTGTTTGTATATGCATGTTATGCCGCTCGCTTTCAACCTTTTCTAAAGTGAGTTTGTCCAATTAATATTTCACCCAAAGTGTGCACCAAATTTTTAAATTTCAATTCTGAAAATGCAAACGGTTTCTTGGTTGGGAGGGTATAGCCTACCCCTTCAAACACAATCCCTCTCGCTGTGCCCCTTTCTCTTGTATACACTTTTCAGATTAACAAAATATTCTGAATAATTCTGAGTGCACACTGTCACTTCAATTCCACAAACTCAAATGTTCACTCATGGTAAAAGCAAATATTCCCTTTCAATTAATCCTTTCCCTGCTCATCAGTTCCCGTCCATATATCAGATTTATACATCATTTTGACAATTTTCTGAAATTTTCCATCAAATATGCACATAGGTCCTAAGAGGTGATTTCAATTTTAATAATGCAAAAGCTCCCTCGTATGGGAAGGGTGGGGATAGCCCTCTCCCACGCCTTCCGTTGCTCGACCCCCTCCCCCCTCCATCATGCATAGACTATACATGCCACTGTAGTACCAGGTAGCAACAGTACAAATCTCTTGGAGAACGCGTGCAGACTTCCGCCACTAATAGGAGCTCATTTCCATCTATATTGTGATTTCCACCACATATCATTATCATATTCATAATAATATGCATTTTTTTTTCTTTTACCATCGAAACGTAGGCCCTACCCTTGAGCATATGAAATCACCCATACTGTTGGTAGGGTATACCTATTCACAAAATCGACATTTTGATAAGTGTAATTTGCTTATGACATATTAGTAGTTCCATGTCCACAAACTGAATCATTCTTTTCAATCACTTTATTTACCGGTAACTTCTTTATAGCGTTTCTGCAAAGTATAAAGTTATTTGTTTCATTCGCACATTTATACATTCGGCAACACTGCACAGGCTGCACGACACTACTGGCCCGACGGTCTCTGACCAGTAAAGATTACTGTCGGACCAGTAACTTCTCAGGAATGAACCAGTAAAACATGAATAAAATTGGGTATGCAACTTTTTGGTCCGACAGACAGGTCGGACCAGTAGATAAATGGGTTAGTGATGTGCAGCCCTACAATTCCATAGTTTTCTCGCATGTAGTGTATACTCCCGGAGTACACTACATGCGAGAAAACTTTTTGTCTGCACTACAGCCTTATTTGTATATATACAAAAACAGGCAAATGATAATTTGCAGTCAGTTTCGTGCCAATAAACTGTCAGTTAATCCAAAAATGTAAGTTAATGACGTTTAGTAATCGAAGTAGATGGCGGATCCAGGGAGAACCGCATCGGGCGCACGCCCTCCCCCATTTCATTTTTTGTTTAAAGGTAGGGAATCCCATTTGCATGCCTTAAATGAAGAGTTGTATAAATACAGTGGTATGTGTTGAAGAGAGTATCATTTTAGAAACTCTCATAAAGTATTGAAAGTGGAAGGTAACATTTAGTACATTTTTTTTTTTACCGTTAGATTTTGAATTGATTTTTTTTTTCGGGGCTCACCGTAAATTCCAGTACATTACTAGGCTATACCTTTGCAGACCCATGCACTGCATGTGTGTCCATCATGTATATTTTGTGAAGAAAGTTCATCAACACTTACAAACATTTCTATATACATTCTTGCCACACACTCTATGTTATTAAATCAGCTCTTGTACTTTTCTATTTGTGTTTATAGATGACAAATACAGAAGACTGCAACAAAAAGGCTTAAGTGTGGCTGACACACAGAACTTTACTGAGTAGTTGAGTTTTGTGCATTATTCAAATTTTAGATAACTGTTGACTTCCAAATTTCTAAGCAGTGGCCTAAGAAAGTCCCCTGAGGTTCATATTTAATGTTTTGCAGCATTTTGGGAGGTTTGTAAAAGGTATCCCCATCCTTTAAACAAAAGAAATAAAAAGAAAAAATGGGGGAGGGGTGCGTGCACCTCCCTTTAGTTTTGGAAACGCGCCCCCTCTTTACGAAACAGATCCGCCCCTGTTTCAGTGCACTTAACGGTGTAAGATACCAGTGGCTAAGTACACCAAGTTCGTTTGGATTTACGTAGTACACTCAAATATTGATTTTATATATAGTTGGACGTATCACAAAAGAGAAGCCGAGGAAAAGCCAAGGTATCAAAAAGAATTGGTATTACTAAACTAATTTTGTAGACTCTGGCACATTTTGTGTAAAAATGTCTTGCGACTGTTTTATTGAACAGTCATCCTCCCCTATTCGTCTCTTACTGCAATTTGGTATGAGCAAACAAAAAAAGTATTGTTCGAATAATAGTTGGTGCATCCCCTAGAAGTAATGCTGAACAATACTCACATGAAGCTGATGACAATTCCTGAGATTGCTTTTTCAACCATTTTTGTGTGTGTGTACACAACTATGAACAAACCATTATCCTGTTTTAGAGACCTTTTCCCCTCAACAGAGTTTTCTTATTACAGCATCATCTGCTCATCTATACATCTTGCAAGTAATAGAACAATGTCGTATAATCAGTATCAATGCATAAGATTTGCCAGAATTGTTGATGCAGGGCGGATAAACAATGTGTCCTATTATACTTTTTTTTTTTAGGGGGAGGGGAGTCTGTGAACTTGTACCTTGTTAATTTTTTTCTTCTTCTTTTCAATCCTTCCTTTTGTGTATAGTATTATGTGTGTATGTTTATGTTTTATACGTAGCATTGATTTAGGGATTACACTATTATATAACTGTTGTAATTACAGTAAGTATATTTAAAGAAATTCTTGAGTGGTCCACAGTCTACAAGCATTGCATTTTAGTGAACCTCTCACTTCTCTATTTTCCCCTCTAAACATAACTTTGTATTTTCCGGTATGCATATGAATATAATCTTTATTAAGTTTGTTGACTATCGTTTGTTTTTCGTATTATACTTTGTAATGTATATAATGCTTATGATAGAATTCCTGATTTACTTTGTGTTATGTTTTGTTGGAAGAAAAATGAGAATGAAAAGGAGAGTTTGTTCGCAAAAACCGGTAAGTCCATATTTGCCAAATGGAGATATTTGCGATTAAAGGTCAAGAAAAATAAAAAGAATAATAAGAAAATTGTTGCTTCTTTTGACCATAACTTCAAAATGTACCTTCATAATGTAGTGACCAATATATCATTTAAAAGGTATTATTTTGTATCTTTAAGACAGAGACCGTACTTTAAAATCTTCAAAAATGGACTTATCGTTTTTTGCGAACAAACTCTTCATAAATGATTGAATTGAATTGAATAATTGTGTCAGGGCATCCCAACACAAGTATACCCGTTTGTGTAATTTCCCGGGACATGTTCCATGTAAATATATTTTTGTGATTGATCTGATCTGAATGGGATAAATGTATTTGAATGAGATTTGATTTAATTGAATATTATGTATCGCCTTTTGTTTGAAATTGAATTGCTTATAAACTTTAAAATGAATTAAGAAGCTCAGTTCCACACCCATATTGTGATTTCCGTATAGGCCGACAGCCTAATGGCCGGCGGAACGGGGGGGGGGGGGGGGGGGAGGCTCCCTCCCCCCCCCCCGCCCCACTTTTTTTTGTGCACCATAAAAAGGAACACAGTCATAAGGTGTCATCACTTTGGGTCACCCCACTTTTTTTTTTTACCCCGGAAGTACGTAAGTGGCACTAAAAAGAAATAGATAGAGATCTTGAAGTGTGAGCGCGGTAAGATTATGTTTTTGCGCTGAAGACCCCCTTTTTTTCTGCTTGTCAGATGAAGAAACCCGGAAGAGGAAGGGGAGAGATGAGCTGAAGACCTTTTTTTTTTTCTTTTTTGCTTGTTAGCTCATGAAACCCGGAAGTTTGCCCCACTTTTGAAGACGCCGGCCCTGTACAGTCCTACTTTCATATTAAATATTTACATCATCAGATTCCTTGACCATCATGTCAATCAATGTTAAAAGGTGAGGGATTCACAATTTGTTCGCGAAATTTCACAGCGGAAAGGGGTGAAATTTTTGTAATCGCATAATGAAATATTGAAATGTAATATAAAAAACACTGCACTCCGCCACTTTCATCCAAATCGGCTTTTAACTTTCTGAGTTGTTTTGGAGAGACAATCAAACAGACAAACCAACCAAACGGCGACAAAATTTCTGTGGGTCCATGGCATTTACCGAACTCTCCCTACATGTACGTAGTAGTCATGGCCGGCGGAACCGTGGGGACCGTGGGGGGGGGGGGGGGGGGGGGGGCCTCGGGCCCCCACACTTTTTGTACACCATACAAAGGAATATATAAGGTATCATCACTTTGGGCCTCCCCACTTTTTTTGACTCGGAAGTACGTAAGCGGCACTAAAATATTTCCACTGAAGACCTTTTTCTTTTTTTTTTTTTTTTTTTTTTTTTTTGCTTGTCAGGTGAAAAACCCCGGAAATGGAAGGGGAGAGATGAGCTTTTTGCTTGTTAGCTCATGAAACCCGGAAGTGGGCCCCACACTTTTGAAAACGCTCCACCGGCCCTGGTGGTAGAGTTCATTGGGTCCATAGGTCCATGATGGTATGAGGTGCCGCAGCTGGAGCTGGTCCAACGTAGAGGGCCAATTTTAAAATTCACTGACGGATTTAAAGAAATAAACGGTTTGTCATTCAATAGTCAATGACAACAACAAGCACTGTATCTTGGACGGTGAGTCGACTTTTGATTATCTTCCTATCAATTGTTATAACGTTCGGTTGAACAAATATTATTGTAATTCATTGCAAGTGTGGCATCTATAGTCAGTGACAGTGTGTTGACCAACGTAAGTACAATGGGTCAATGCGCTGAAATTACGATTATTTTTTTGTTGGTGGTGGTGGGTGGCCGCAGTGCAGAGCTAGAGCGATGTGGTGGCACCGTGTGTGTAAGGGAGTGTCCTAGTCCCACGTACAGTTTAAAAAGTTGTTGAGGATGCGGATATCGGATGGGATGGTGATCACGCCTACTGATGCCTCATCCATAATCATAACAATCAATATCTAGTGGTGATTGACGATTAGTTCAGTAAACAGCAGGAGGCCGGATACACATACTCGTGATATAGCCTAGCTAGCCCAGGCCTAACTGCGACAGTGCTCCCAGTCAAGATCTTCATGTTGAACAAACGGGTGCCTTTGCGGCGCTATATTTCCTTAATTTTTCAACAGAAACTACTAGGAATACTTACATGGGTCGATGAAACCTAAATGACTATCATCGGCGACTGTTTGATGCATTTCATTGCTTGTGATGCACAAAATGATGTCTTATAAGCAGCTCACCGATATTCACAGAATTCACAATCACTTGCACAAGCGCACAGAATACTTGAACTGTATTGCTAGCCTTTTGTCAAGGCCCTCTCGCTGTAACGGATGAGCGAACGGACGAGCGAAGCTAGTCCATCCGAGCGCACAGCGCTACCCCACTCGGCTGGCTCTCCACACCATACAGCGAGAGGGCCTTGACAAAAGGCTACGTATTACTTGCTACAGACGTAAATATTCATAAATGAATGATACACGCCAAAAAAAAAAAAAAATAACAACAACATGCTGCTGGCATTTTTTTTTCCGTACCCTTAATACGCCGAAGAAATGTGTTCCAGTAATGCTGCTTGAATCGCTTACAAAATGATGATAATATTAATAATAATGTCTTGATCATGCACATCAATTAGGTCTTCACACTGAGTTCATGAATATTCATTTACAATGTTACTAGTATTATGTACATCGACGATGCGGCCGATGGGGAAAAAAAAACCAAGGAAAAACTGAAACCCCACCTCTTCCTCTATCTCACTGAAGATGGCATCCATGATGCTGTGATTCAAATCACAATTCTATATAAACTAGACTGTTAGTAGTTGTAACTAAGCCAGCCGTGTAATTGTATACAAAATGATACAGTACTGTACTACAGTATTGCAAACATTGAAAATGAACTGTTTGATGCATATTCATTTCACCTTGTAATTATGCACTGAGTAATTATGCATTATTCATATCCTTGAGCTTCCCTACCGATGACGTCATTATTTACGCATGCGTAGATGCGTGCAAATGGATACACGTTAAAAATGGCAGCAAGGCTCTCCTCACTAGGGCAGGTCGCTTACTCCTAAAAAATGTGGAAAATTTTGCAGTTTCCAGATGAATTGGTGAGAAGAACCAAGCCAATGAAGTAATCTATATTTCAATTTTGATTGTTACTGTGTTCATTATCGAAATTTAGTTATTGTTTATTTGTGAAGTCGCCGCATGTGGCAATAGGGGAGCTCACATAAGCGAAACTGCGGGGAAGCTGCCAGGACCGCGCCTGGCGGCGCGGTCTCCGGGGCTAGCCCAGGCCTAGGCCCCATCCCCACCACTGTACTCATCATTTACGAATACGACTCGCATTACGAGTACTATTAACTAGCTAGTACGACTCAGTCAGTCTCTAGTAAATTAAATAAAACCCTCAGTTTTTGGCCGGCTTATCACAAGCCGGCAAATTCCACTGTCACAACACATGCATATCACACCATTTCACATACTGGCACAGTCGTTCACAGCAGGAAAGTACCATGGCATAGAGCCATAGGCATAGATAGTCACCTCCAAAAATCCATCTAAAATCCAGAATTTTTAGTTTTTATTAAACTAGATTGATCTATATATTTTTTTGAGTTAGTTGCAGAAAATCCACTTATATTTTTGACTGGGTAATGGTTGTATGCAATTGCCAGGTGTGAGGTCAGATGTCTTGGCCTTAAAGACAAACTAACCAAGCAACATCAGCAACAAAAGACAAATGTACAAGACAGAGTGGAATGCCAAACAAGAATTTGACCTATTCATTTTTGCAGGTATCCTCTGCATAGTGTATGTGCAGGTAAACCAGCAGCCATCATGAGTGTGGACGAAATTTGTGAGAACACCAAGATGGGGCGTGAGTATGCCCTCCTTGGGAACTATGAAACCTCGCTGGTCTACTATCAAGGCGTGCTGCAGCAGATCCAGAAACTTCTGTCGTCGGTGCATGAACCTGCACGCAAGCACCAGTGGCAGACGGTATGTCAACTGTCAATACCATTATGATGGAAAATAAGATACAAATTGATCTGCTATCAAAACTGCTAGCTGGAGTAATTTGATCACGTGACAATCATATTTTTATGATAATGCTAATTAACAGTGCAGAAACAGTACCTACAGACCTCTGTGTTATGTCAAAAAAATGTGATTGTCTGGTTTAGAGTTACTGTGAACTAGAGTTTACAGTTCTTCAATCTTTGAGTTGTAGCATCATCTTAGGGTTGGTATGAAGCTGCAATTTTTGTATTATGTGCTGACTCAGGTGGAACTTATGGATTGTGGTAGAAGGTGGGGAAAATGATTTTTTTTTTAAATTTTTTGTCATTAAAGGCTGTCAGAAGTAGAAGGGATTCATGCCTTTTGTCTATCACCTCATCTTTACAGTTATCTTTGTAGAATAAATCTTGTTAGAATTGAGCCTGCTGGTGAAAATGTTTATTCAAGTTGCTTGCCCAAAGTTTTAATCACTTATGAGCTTTAGGGCAAGTGTCTGAATAATGCCCTGACTTTGGTCAAGTTTTCTCCCTGTTATGTCATTTTGTCTGTATTCCTGCACACTTTCCCTGGCAGCTGAGGCAAGAACTTGCTCAGGAGTTTGAGCACGTCAAAGACATCAGCAAGACCCTCAGTGGTTTCAAGTCGGAGCCGATGGGAGAGCCGGCGCCCAACCACAACCGTGCTGCCCCCTTCAGCCACCACGCCGAGCCTGCCAGGGACCCTGATGTCTGGCCGCCGCCAACCCCTGTTGAGCACAGGTCAGAAAAAAAAAAAGAATCATGAAAGGGTAAAAAGGCAACTGCTTCAACACCATGTATTTTTCTTTTTTTTTCATGAATTTGTCAGTCCACCCATAGGTTAAAAAAAAATATCAACATGCTTGAGTATTGCATCCTGTGACCAAAAATGAACTGTATTTCTTCTCTGAGGTGGGGAAAATTGCAAACTTTGCTGCGTAAAAAGTAATAATGAGTGTCAGTCACTTTTCATTCTGTTGCTCTGGTCTGAAATTGCTGATTCGACTAAGCATTCCCAACGTCATTTTGTATATCCTGATTCATCAGTTACATTATGAGCATTACTGATTGAGTGATAGAGGTTGTTTTGATGTCATATGAGTATGCGCTATAGTCCATGTCAGTGGGGGTTGATGGTTTCTGATATTAACCACGTTGATACTTGTTTGAGATTCGAGAAGAATATATTAGCGTAGAAACCTCAAGATTACTTTCCCTCCTCTTCGCAGGCCCTCCCCGCAGTACCAGCGCCCCGCCCGAAAGGAACCGCCCAGGCGCAGTGAACCCAGCAGACCATCAAACCGAGGTGGAGGTGGTGGGCGTGGCCCATCTGATCGCCGTGGTGACGGTCGCTCTGGTGGAGCTAAGGCCGGTGGCCGTGGAGGGAGTGACAGGGCGAGAGGTGGAAAGTCTGATAAGGTGAGATATGCATGCTGACTAATGAATGGATAAATAGTTGGTAGATAGACAGACATAGAGGAAGTTAGGTATTGGTAGGTAGATTACACCACAGATTTATATGAGATGGATAGATAACTATGAGACATGAATACATAATTTGTCTTTTGACAATAAGAAAGGCAGAATTTGTAGCAATGCTTGTAGACAAGATAGACTAGACTAGTTGAGTCATATCATAAGTTTTGTTCGAAAATGAAATTTTTATTGTATCGTTTTCCACATCATCATGCAATGCCTTGTATGGCTGCGAAAAACAAAAGCAATAAATTAGTGGACTCATAAACTGAAGAGTTTGGTTAAATGGTATATGAAAATGAGGTATGGTGCTTGTTTACATGAATAAACTTCACTACATTGTGATATTGCAAGATTTTCCATAACAGTTTGACAGTGTGATATCCAGTCTGGATAATTCTCCTATTCATAATTGAAAACAACTAATATCAAAGTGATAGTATCAGAGCCAAAACACCCTGCGGGGAAACTGGAGAATTGTGAAACAAACCAGAACTAGGACATTACAAAAGCACTATTTTCCCTAAGTTAGGTATTGATCTGACATGTTTCTTTGTTGTTGTTTTTTTGTGTGTGTATTCTCTCATGTTTATGCAGGATAAGAAAGCGCCCTCTGGAGAGGAAGGTGATGAGAAAAAGTTTGACCCTGTCGGATATGACAAGGATCTCGTGGAGAACTTGGAGAGGGACATTGTGCAGAGGAATCCTAACGTCCACTGGTAAGGGATTTGTTAAGCAGGAATTTCTTCACTTTCTCTTTCTTTGCTGGCTAAATATAATTAAATGCTAAGGACACAAAATTCTACCATAGATTAACATTGGAGGTAGTCCACAGTGATATTTTGAACCATTGAACTGTGCACTGTGCACCAGACCTAGCCTTATGAAATGTGATTTTGAGTCTCGTAGAAGATGTACTGTCGCATAAAGAGAATTTTTGTTTTGGAGCATCAGTGATGTATCATTGCTATTTAGTGATGTTGATAGACAAGGGACTTGCTTGTAGAAATTGAATTTCATTGTGCAGTCTGACCTATGAAATTTAATTTCTCGTATTCAACAATGGATCAAGTTACACAAGCAAATCTCATATTTTCCCAGCAATATGCAGACCTTGCATTAAAGGGATAGTATAGTATTGGTAGAGATGAGGATTGGGCTTTTAACTTTTTGTGAGATACCAAGAAGCTGCTTATGAAATAGTACAGAGTATACCATTTTAAGAGGATTTCAATGTTTATTTGATGAAAATCAGTTGTGGAATGGCTGAGACATCCAAAAACAAAGTAAAACAAAGCGATCACAATAAAAGGTGGGTCCCGCCTTTTATTCGAATTGCTCTATTTTGGATATCTCAGCCATGTCAAAACCAATTTTCTTCAAATAAACATGGAATTCCTCTTGGAATTACATGTTCTTTCATATTTCATAAGAAGTTTCTCATTATCTCACCAAAAAATACTAGAAACCTGAAGTTAGGTCTCAACCAAAACTGCTGTATACGCCAAATATTTCGCGAGGTTTTTATTTTCGCGAATTTCGCGAGTCAGGTGCTATTTGCAAAATTAAAGACACATGAAAATATTGACTCTGATCCCGATATGAATGTGACGTACGCATGTACACTTCTCCGTTCAATACAGGTTTCCATGATTGTGAATTTAACCACTTGCGAAATTGTCGGGAAGTCCCGATTCGCAAAAATTTAGACTCACGAAATATATGGCATATACAGTATACGATCCCATTAATCTGTTGCATGTTGGCCTTCTAGGGTGCCCCATTATCTTTGTAGGCTGCCAAATAAAGGCATGTGGATTATGCCAGTCCTATAGGGTATTAGTAGTACATTAAGAATTTCTCTGTCACACTTTCTTTCCCTCTCTATTCTTTTTCAATTCCATCCCTCTCTGTCTTTCTTTCTGTCTCTGTCTCTTGACTTCAGTCTTTATCCCCTCTCTCACCCTCCCTTCCCTCCCCTCTCTCTACTTTTCCCTCTCTTCTATTTTCCCTCTCCATGTATTTCTTTTTCTCCTTTCACTCAATTCACCTGGGCAGCGTTTCATGAAACTTGTCAATCTGTTTAACCCTATCTCAGCCGGTGACGGCGCGATCGTGACGAAAATTGGCACGCATACTGCCTGTGACGTAATCTAAAGTACCATTAAATGAATTTTTAAGAAAATTATCATTTATGCTAAATTATGCTAATTTATGTATAATGATGCATGAAATCAGACAATTTGGTATAAATCACTAAATAAAGCTCAAAATAGGCACATTTTTTGTGTGAATATTCTTTTTAGTGTCCTTACCAAATGTAAGAGAAAAAAATTGTGCCGTCAGAAAAAGTTCCTTATGTATTTTATTGTTTTTTTAATTTCTTATGTATTTTATTGTTTTTTCGACTTTATGTTTTTCATTGTTTTTTATGCGCAACTTCGGAACTGCGTGCCCAGGCATCGCAAATTTGGTGTCAAAAGATGCAGGAGACTTGAAAGAAAAAAGTCATGAAACCTTGTGGCAATAGCTTTTCGCGATATCTATACATCGCTCGAAACGTCGAGGGGGGGAGGGCCTTGGAGGCCCCCCTTTCCCCCGGCCTAGTTAGGGTTAAGCTACTGAAATCCTTGTTTCTGATTGGCTTTAGGGCAAATCTAGATCACTGATGAAACACTTGATGAAATGCCCCACCCCCCTCTGTTTTCTCTTCCAAGGAATGACATCGCTGGGCTGACAGAGGCCAAGAGGCTACTGGAAGAAGCAGTGGTGCTGCCGCTCTGGATGCCTGATTACTTCAAAGGAATCAGGAGACCATGGAAGGTACACTCTACAGTGCAATGTGACACATTCTTGTACCCAAAGCTGGTCTTGTCCATTACTGTAAAAGTTGTTTCTTTCACATGTACATCTACAGATTTTTTGCAATGTGATAAATTATCAGGGGGTGATATTATCGCCTGTTGTTAAAGTTGCGGCACAACAGCGAAATTTGCGAAAATTAGATCCTCATGAAAATAACAGCTTTTACAGTGCTTTGGGAGTCCCTTGGCTCACTGGAACTTGATTTGCAGACCTACATATCGTCGCTGGGGCGACAAGACCTTGTATCTACAAAATGTCAAATGTTCAAGAGAGCTAAAAAACATGGCGGCCAAAGCACTGTGGCGAATGGGATAGCTTTTCCTTTGACATGCCGTGGTGGCTTCATTTTTGGAGTAAGACTGTTGGGATTTGGAAAGGACATCACGTAATGCATTATTTGGCCATTAATCCAAAAAAGTCATTTTCCCCAAAATTGCAGATACAAGGTCTTGTCACCCCAGCGACGATATGCTAATTACAGAAATATACTATGTCATTTCCAAGGTGACCAAGAAACCAGTCTGCTCTGTGTTTGTTATGTTTTGTTTAATTTTGTGGAATTTAAGAGTTGTCGTCAAAATGTTGTTCAATAAAGTTCAGTGGCCACATTCATGTTCTTTTCAGATGTAAAAGAATATTTTAGAATTTAGTTGTATCAGCAATGCATATGCAATTTATTGTTTGTCCATGTCTACATAGGATGTCTTAATATGTTTCTGCGAGGCAATATTTTCTCTATTCCTTCACCGTGGAAAGCTGTGTGAATTACATGCTGCATGCTTGTTATTTTGAATTTGTTCATGACTGAACATGTACATGCATTTGAATGAGGAAAAAAATGTGTAAATTGCAAGAGCTTGCCTCACACACAAACACACACACACACACACACACACACACACACACACACACAGACACACACAGAAGCAATGGGAAGTCACTTGTCCCCTTTCTTATAGACTTCCGGCCTTCTTTTTCCCCCCTCTCTTACATCATCACTGCTTCGGTGCAGGGGGTGTTGATGGTGGGCCCGCCAGGCACGGGAAAAACGCTGCTGGCCAAGGCGGTGGCCACCGAGTGCGGCACAACCTTTTTCAACATCTCCTCCTCCACTCTAAATTCCAAGTGGCGCGGCGAGTCCGAGAAGCTCGTGCGACTACTCTTTGAAATGGTATGTTCCCCGTTTCCTCAATATCTCACTGATGCTACGGTGTTTTGATTTTTGGGGGCAACCCCTAACTCCTTTGATTCTCTCAGGGGGTGTTGATGGTCGGGCCGCCTGGAACCGGCAAGACCATGCTTGCCAAGGCGGTTGCGACGGAGTGCGGGACGACGTTCTTCAACGTCAGCTCGGCGTCGTTGACGTCAAAGTATCACGGCGAGTCAGAGAAACTTGTGCGACTCTTGTTTGAGATGGTAAGATGGAATGCAGTGGCCATGGCAGGGTAACAACTGGTGTTTTGTATTGTCTGTACCTGCTTGTTTGTCTTTAAGTGTAGTGGCAAATTGCTCCAAATATGAGGAGCATACATTGTGAATGAAAGTGATGTGGATAATCATTTCCGCAGTGGAATCACTGGAATCATTGCAATGCTTGCCAACAGTATCATGAATTAGTTTGACTGGTACTTGACTACATGACTTAATGCGTAGCTCACTCTGCATTGATCGTTTTTGGCTGCAAACAGTAATGTTATGAAAAGAAAAGAAAAGGAAAGAAAAGGAGGATTGTTAATGTGATGAGAAGCCGATCATGGTTGTCCACTGCAGAAAAATTCCATTGTGTCATCATTATGTCACTCATGGTAAGGCACCTTTTCAAAGTTATTTGTGTGGGAGTTTTAATATGCATTTGTGCTGTTCTCTTGTGATCTCAGGCTCGATTCTACGCACCTAGCACCATCTTCATTGATGAGATTGACTCCATCTGTAGTAAACGTGGTACAGGGTCTGAACACGAGGCCAGCAGGCGGGTCAAGTCAGAACTCCTCATTCAAATGGATGGTAAGAATGTAATCTGCTGTCTCTCTTAGCATTGCAGCATAAGCAAACTTTATAGCAAATACACCTCAGGAGAAACTAAGCAAACGTTATACTTCATTTGATTCTTTTGGTTATTATGAGCAGAAAGAACGAGATAGAAAATGTAGGACAAGAAAATGATTTGAGTTCTCAGAATATCAATAATATTCAGTACAGCTTCTTTACACAATGACCGTCTCCAAGTTCTCTACAAGATCCTTATACATTTTTCTGAGGCATGTATGGAGTCTCTGTACAGAGACTTTGCCCAGTCCCACACAGTCAATGGGATGCTTGTCATATATGACCAAGACTTAAATGTGTTTAGAAGCAAGAAATTGCACAAAGAAAGAGAAAAAATTAGAAATAACATACTTCCTTTACCAATGCTATCTTTGATACCATTTTCATGGAGTGAACGGTAGTGCTGGTACAATAAAAGAAAGTCTTGTCACTATTTTTATGCCTCTGTCCACATGTCTGCAAATAGTATTTCCATTGTGTAATGTTTCTCTCTCCCTCCTTCCTCCTCCTCCTCCTCCTCCTCCTCCTCCAATATTGAAGACAACAGATAAGGTGCTCAGTAACAAAGTAAGGTGTGACTGTGGTAGTAGTACAGACACACATGCTTCTGTCACTGAAGTTTAGCATTACCTTGCTCTAGATATCATCAGACATCCCTAACATTAACCCGTACCCATGTTCTCTTTTGCAAAAGGTGTGTCTGGCCCAACGGCGGGGGAAGACAGCAGCAAGATGGTCATGGTTCTCGCCGCCACCAACTTCCCCTGGGACATCGATGAGGCCTTGAGGAGACGTCTGGAGAAGCGTATCTACATCCCACTGCCTGAGAGTGAGTTGGTATTATTTGGCTCATTCCAGCAGGAATTTGTGAAGGCATGGAATGCTGTTTATCAGAGAGCACCTTCCAAAAACTGTTACATGCTTTGAGCTTCATGTCTTTATCCTTCTCCAAAGATAGGGGGAAAATGTTTTGTCTTTGGATTACATTTGTAGAAGAGAATACTTAAAAGGAGAATCTCTTACTTTAGTGTGAAAAAATTGTAGAGAGCTTGTGGGCAAATTTATGTACAATGTGTAGATTCTTAGCTGTAGAACCAAAATATATGAGTCGTCTTCTATCCTTGTTTTGTTTTTTTGTTTTTTGTTTTAGTTTTTTTCTTACTCCTAAACAGGTGTAATGTTTTATTGATGAGTTCTATTTGATAATGATTACTGGTATATGCTGAAAGTCAAAAGTTGGTCAGCTACAGCAAAGGCAACAAAGCAGCAACAACAAATCTAAAATATGTTGCCTGCTAGAATGTAAACCTTGCCAGTAACAACATGAATGCTCAGTCATCAGAGTAACCACCAAATGGCTGGTTCTGCAGAGATTTATAAAACAGCAACATACTGAACTGATATCCAAACTACAAAACTGATATTCCCGTTGCTCCATAATGTGTTCAAAGTCCTCATAAAGAACAAATTGCTGTTGAACAGCATGGTACCTGAAAGGATTCGCAATTTGATGGTCGAATATCTCTCATCTTGTGGCTCTCCCTGCAGTTGAGGGGCGCGAGCAGCTGCTACGCATCAATCTGAAGGAGGTGCTGCTGGCAGATGATGTTAACCTCACTGGGATTGCAGAGAAGATGGATGGGTACTCCGGTGCAGATATCACTAATGTCTGCAGGTAAGATAACTTGTTTGTTTGTGTGTTGGTCTTATTTTCATAGGGAAAACTCTTCTCCATATATATGTTGGTGGAGCTGTACAAAATCATGCAAAACGGACAGTGGAAGTTTCATAAACTTGAACAACAACAACAAAGTTATGGAGAATTGAGGTTCACATGAACAGTGATTATTTGCACATATGCTTATCAATGAAATGCCAGGCTGTCTTTGGGCATTTGATTAATTCTCTTTCTTCATCCCCCCCTCCAAAAAAAGGAAGCTCACTGAAACAGCACACCCCCCCCCCTTTTGTGTATTTCCTTATCCAGCGAAAGCTGAACCTAAACTTTTGGATGGATTGTCCGATGTTCCTCAAATTTTGCCAATGTGTTCTTATAATATTGCTGCATTCCCTCAATCCACATGTATATTTAGGTTTCATTCTCCTGTGAGAGAGAGAGAAAAAAAACCTATTCTTTACCCATTTTGATATCCTCCTCCTCCTCCTCCTCCTCTCAAGGGATGCGTCCATGATGGCGATGCGGCGGCGGATCCAGGGCCTGCGCCCCGAGGAGATCCGCAACATCCCCAAGGAGGAACTGAACCAGCCCAGCACCCAGGAGGACTTTGTCTCCGCCCTCCAGAAGGTCTCCAAGTCTGTCGGCAAAGAGGACCTGGAGAAGTACGACAAGTGGATGGCAGAGTTTGGCTCGACATAGATCGTTTGGCAGGTGGCCAAAAATATATGCTGTCTAAGCTGTTATTTCTGTGAGGGTTTAATTTTCGTGAATTCCGTGAATTGCATGCAAAAATGTTGCCATTTAATAGTGCATTTATGATAGCGTTGGTGTCAATTCATGAAAATGACATCTCGCGAAAATGTTTGTGACCTTGTTTGCGAAAATATCTGTCAGTGAAAATAACGTAGAGAGAAGGAACTTGGCAGATTGCATGGTTAGCTGTCATTGCTGGCATCCAATGTGTGTTCTTCTTCCCACGATAGCTTTTCTGATATGTATGTTTATTTTATTTTGTTTCTTTCTTTGTTAGGTTTTTTTTTTTGCCAGCCAGATACAATGTCACAAATCCATCTGTTTAATTTCCAGTAACTGTAGCAATAATTCCAGTAACATTAACTCTCTTGAATGAAATCTCCAAATACTATCAATCTTATGTGGCAGAATTTCTAAATGCTATAATTGTCTCCAAGATATCAGAAAAGAAGTTGTGAAGTTCATTTCCACATTAGTACCTACATTGTACCAACCTTCAGCTCCATCTTACTATCTTGCTGTGGGCAGGAAGATGGTTTTCTAAATCCTGTTCAGTTTCAGTTTTGTATATATATTGTTTCTGTTGTTTATCTAAGGGACATGAATAGACTAACCTGATACTTAGGCATGCTGTATAATCAAACATTACCATAGGTCTATGTCCATAAATGACTGTCATAAGTCTGCACATTATTACATAATGGAGAGAGAATGAGCATATATGTGTATATGAGCACATGAATGAACATATATAAGTATACAGTACCTTCAAAAGAATGCCAACTGCTTTAGGAAAAAGAATGAGGATATTTCTATCAAACTGATGTTTATGTGGACATAAAAGTGCTTGCAGAATACCAGTAATGGTATTGATATAGAAGTCTTTCATAAAGACACTGTTTAACATTATAATGCCCCCAAGGTTCTTTAGATGCCACAGACAGAATGATAACATGGGTTTATTGAAGAGATTGACATAGCATATTCTCAATGGCATAAAATTACCAAATCTCACTGAGTGGAGTTCATATTCCATGTCTCCTCTACATAAATTTTAGATGATTGTGCATTCATATTTAGTCAAGACGACTTACTTTCAGTAGAATTTCATGTTTGATGAAGCCAAGGTGTAATAGCATGTTCGCCTTTTGGCAGCTGTTAGTGAAATAAAGTATGTATTAAAACATATAGGAACTTGTGTGTGAATGAGTGTAGCATTATTTCCCTATCACTTCATGTGGACTAATAGTATATTTATACTCCATGATAGAAGTTAAAACTGGGCATTTTTTTTTTTCTTTACTGCACATCGATCACTAAACTGGCATTACTGCTGTTTCAGGTAGATAATTCTTCCTTTGCTGAGTTAATCTTGTTGCTGTAAGTGAAATCTTGTAGTAACTGTATAAAGCTCTCATCAACTAGTGTGTGCATGTAGTCTATGTAATATTTAGAAAGCATGTCAGTTGTGAACGACAGATGTCACTCTTAAGAAGCAGAAAGGCATCCGTGCTGTTCATATTTTGATGGAGGTAGTGCAGCCTTTCTACTTCTCAACTGACTAAATAGCTGTGGATAGGGTGTGTAGATATGCCAAATGCTGGCGTAAATGTTTCTTTATACATATATCGAAGTTTGAGCATACCCTCAGTGCAGAGGGTTCGGTTGGTGGTTTGATTCCGTCCTAGTGAAAGAATTAGATATAGTGCACTCCCGTTATAATGAACACGGTTGTAACAAAACTCTTGTTGCAATGAAGTGAAAATTCAGGTCACAAAATTATTGTGCATATATCTTCATATACTTTATTGTTCCACTATGATGAAATGTTGATAAAAAGAGAGAAAACTACTGGTCTCAAGGACTTGGTTATAATGGGAGTTACCGATATTAGTGTGATTTGCAGTGTGTTGATTGATGTCCCCTCGTGAATGTATCTCTGATTGCACTTTGGGGACGGTAAAGCGAGAGAGACTGTCTTGAGATTTGCAGCCTCTAAATTGGTTTCATGCGACCTCCATATCAGCAAATTGTCAGATGTCCCTCCTGTAAGGCATTCAGTGATGTAGTCTGCATCTCAGCAATAGGTCTGATCAACATTAGGCATCACCCTGTTCACACGTTATGATGTTACCATGAGATGATGCGTTTCCTGACTATAGATGGTGCTGGCAAAGGCCAGCATTGGTATCGTGTCGCATTGGCATATACCTGCCAATTGTTCCAATGTAATGGGAACATTCCTATTTCTTTGGAAAGAAGCTTCATTATACCTTGTGTTCCTATTTTTGTCAATACCTGCTAATAGCAATGTACGAGATGGGTGAAAATTCCTATTTTGCATTATTTTCACCCTATCCCCATTTCCTGAATTTTAGGGTTGGTATTGTGTGTTGTTGGGGATTGGTGAGGATTAGTGTGAATCTCAAACGTGGTGTGGCATCTGAAGGAAAAAGGGGAAGACCGGATTTGCTGATGAACACAATTATCACCACAAAATAAATAAATCTTTGAAGAGAAGCCACTTGTTCTGCATAGAGTAGAATTAAACTTGGCTGAGGACAAGCTTCCGTGGAAGAAGACTCAAGATTGTGTACAGTGAAGCTGAAATGGAAATGAGAGTGATGTATTTGTGTGGTCTTCGCACAATGATATTGTATAGCAGCATGCGTCCTTTCACATTTCAGCATGCCACAGTTGATGCATCTGCAGTTCAATCATACAAATGCCCTCTTGACTATATCAAGGGAAATGTATGAGTAGAATGCCAGACAATTCCTGATGCTTTGCAAAATTTGATATACAGTATAAGAATTTACATCATATTTATATATATTGTAGCATACCAACATCATGGAATTTCATGTATATATGTGGTATCTATTGTACCTATGTAGTACAGAAAAAAAAGTAAAGAAGAGAAAAACTTCTTCTTCTTGCTATGGCCTCAGGTCCATGGGTGTATGACATTCTTTCATTAGCTTTTGTGTCTCAGTGCTATGTATACAGTTTTGAGCACTTGTGTGAGTATGGTTAGCAGTCAAAGGTTGACCAAAATAAACTACTTAAAGTATGATATGTATTAGTGTTTCTTTGACTTATCTTAAAGTCATTTGCTTACAATACAAAGTGCATGTGCATCATGCGCAGTACGCAGAGTGGTTTGCATGGCGCTTGTGTGGAAATGTGTATGGTACAATATGAATTTTTAAAGGTATGGTATAGTTCTTTTATGAGATAAAGAGAAATCTCTTATGTTATAAAATATGAAAGAGAAGTCAATTCTAAGAAAAAAACAAAGTTTACTAGATGAAAATTGGTTTTGAAATGGCTGAGGCATTCAAAAACAGAGAGACCCTGACACATGTAAAAGGGACCCACCTGTCATTAGGACCGCTTTGTTTTACTTTGTTTTTTGATATCTCAGCCATTTCAGAGTTTTCATCGAATAAACTTTGAATCCCTCTTGAATAAATTGTACGCACTTTAGTATTTCATAAGTGGTTACTAATTATCTCCAAAAAAAAAAAAAACCCTAAACCCTGAATTCCTAATCTCAACCAAAACTACAGGCCTACCATCCATTTAAAATGATATAATCAATCATAACCTACAAAATAGGGAGAGACAATGTGGGATGGTATCAGAATGTTTTCACCCATCTTTTTATACTCAATATTTACAAGTCAATTATTTGTGAACACGTGATATCTGATTCTGTAAGTCACAGTGGAATAGGAGTGTAGTCACTGTGTGATGGTGCTCTAGTCACTGAAATGGGACACAACTCACTGGGGAATGGAACGGTAAACACTGTGAAATAGTCATGTCATTAGAATAGGGTTGTTAGTCACTGTTCAAATGGAACAGTAGTCACTGGAACTGGACAGTTTTCACTGTCAATAATTATGGCATTAACATCTACAATACTACAATGTGCACTGTACTTTCACATCGGACTAATTAGCTTCAGACTCGTGCAAGTCAAGAATGAGCAGGTTATGGTGTTTGAATTACATGCATGGTTTTAGTTGGCAGTCACACATGTCTTTGACTGTGATAAAGGAACAAAACAGAAAACAAGTGAACTTATAAACACATAACCGATATACCAGTACATGTACAAACAGACGTTCTAAGTATTAATAGTCCACTTGGGCACAAACATCTCTCTTCATCTCAAATCTCACATTCCTATCTCCAATACATAGCTCTAAGATGCCAGGTTGAACAAATAAGAAAAGCACGGCATGACGACAGGTTTCATTCAAAATGAAAGACAAGTTCCATCTTTATTTGTCATATGATCAAACCACAACTACTCGCTACCAATCCATGCATCAGTTATGGTACATGTATGTTATGTGTGTAGAGTTCAATACTGGTCACAGAATTTGATCAAATTTCATATCCTTTTAAAAGCAGCTATACTGTCACCTATCGATTTACAAAATATAAAGAATATTGCATATACATATTCTCATCTTGCATAAATAGAGAGAAAGAAAAAAAAATGGTGCATTGATACCATGAATGAATTCAAGTGACCCAACAGTGAAAGACCTGAATGAAAGCACGAAATAATTCTAACTGTCTGAACCTACCACGACAAATCTCTATGCATGAATCTTTGGAATGACACAACTTTGAAAATAATTTTCGAGTGTGGCAATATCTGAAGTTCTGCAGGGATAACACTACTTCACTTCATCACGTAATTGGAGAAAAAAAGAAAGATTTTATGCCATCCATGATGACATGATACTGAAGACACCAAAAACAATGACAATAATTTGAGTGAGGTGTAATGCCTTTGCATACTCTTCATGTATAAAAATAAACTTGTACACTTAAAAGAAACAAAAAATCATGCATGAATTCATACACTCAGGTATGTTAAAGCACTTTCACAACGAACGTGAATTCAAAATTGTACATATTGAATATCTTTTGAACAAAGGATGTTGTCCTCCATAATTGTGTCCTGAAAACTTCTGCACTTAACGGGAAGAGGGAAAAATCAATCCAGCTGATGACTCATTTACAACTAAAATGAAAATGCATGGTCATGATGGAAAGGACATAGGGAAAGTTTGTGATAAGTCCGGCATCGAAGCTTTAGGCTTCTAAACAGCACACAGATTAATTTCTAGAAAAAAGAAAGGATGCTAATTTTTAATCTGCCACATGTTTAGTATTCTCGGGAGTACCATCTCACACACTTATTACGACCTATGATGACAACACCTCGAGTAGAAAAAGTTATTACTACACTACCTACATCTTTGTACCACTGAGACAGAGTGACTGGCTCGTGATATCAAATGAAAGACCATATTGCATTGAAAAATAAAATGCAATGTTGCACTCAAATATACTTTAAGTATGTACAATTCTTTGAAACAGCATTGCATTCATTACCACTCGTAACTATACACCGTACCCATACAATCTAAATCTATACATTACTTATATTCATCACACTATCACAGTACACGTTTGAGATCTAATGTCATGAGGAAATTATATACCAATAAATATCTACCAAGGTGATCACAATGGAAGAATGCACACCAAGATCGCCAAGATTCTGTTTAAAAACAGCCACAGCACTTATCAGTTAACATATACACCATTGCCTTTATTCTCTTCTGAGGGATAAGATATCACAGTACAAGAAAGGCATTACCCCAAAGCTACTGTAGTTTCCTGGTACTGATGGAAAATGGAGATACTACCCAATCAGGAAGATGATATTTGGTGCACACATCCCATAATGCCCTGTGCTACAGCTATTCCACATGTCTACATGTTTCTTTCTAGCACTACACTACATTATAACAGTGCCATGAAAATAAAAAATAAAAAGACCCTTTGCAAAATGGGATACTAATTCCGTAGATGGTAGTTATTACACAAATGCCTTTTCCTAAAGAAACAAGCTACATTCAATTTATTCATATATGTATGTACTTCTACTACTGTATAAGCTGTTATTTTCGCAAGGGTTTAATTTTCGTGAATTTCGCCAATCACTCTTGGAAGGCGAATTTAACAACACGCGAAAAAATGTCGCTATGCGCAAGTTTAATAGCACACTTACAGCAGCCTAGGTTTCAATTCATGAAAACAACATCTCGCGAAAATGTCTGAGACCTCCTCATTCGCAAAAATATCTGTACGCGAAAATAACAGCTCATACAGTATGTTGTTTCCTATAAGAGCACATGGGCAAGTATTCATTTCAAGAATCATGTGTAGAACTTGATATTTGTTTTCAACTAGACATATGAATCTATCTCTGGAATATACTGTATATAGCTCTGTCAAATGGCAATTTATGCAATAAACATGAAAATACTGAACAATAGCCTAGATACTATCAAAACCACAGGACATATATCTCTTGTATAATAGTGGACTCTTTTGTGTAAACTCATAGTCTAAAGGGGGTGGGTGAGGAGAAAATCACCCAATGGCATTGAGCATATTACAGGACTTCACGATGGATAGATTCTTTACGGTGGCAAGGTAGATAAAATTTTGTCAATGTGCAAAGGTTATCATAAATTTGATATGATATTACTGATATAACAATAAATCTTAAGTTTGTTATATTCAACTCTTTATTCAATGTTACACTTATCTAAATACCCAGATCTTTGATCTCCATGGATTTCCCCTCATATATTTCACCACTACTGCAAAAAATTTGAGGAAATTTCTAATTTTGAGATAGGGTGAGAAATTACCTTTCACATAATTTTTTTTTTCTTGTAAAAGATTCCCAGTAACCACACAATTCAGCCAACATCAAATAAGTACATAAACAGCTATAAAGTTATAAATAGAAACACACACATAAATGATTCCATGTTGAAAAAGGTGAAGTAGAGGGAGGTAGCAACATCTAAATGTACTGTCTATGTGACAACATTGACAACCACACATACAAATATATCAAAACCACACAATTCAGCCAATATTAAATGACTATAAAACATCTAAAAAATAGAAACACACACACATAAATGGTCTCGTCTTCACAGAGTGAGGAATAGGGAGGTAGCTACTTCTAAATCTACTGCATGTGTCTCGACACTGACAAACACCCATACATGCATACACACACATAAAGACACACGCATACACACACACATGTAACAGACAAAATAATAAATCTCTACTAAGTTGATTGTCTCAAGTAGCAAATAGATGATATAGGGAAGTTACTTCTGTAGCAAGAGTGCTAAAACATACAAATTATAACAAAGTAGGTTAGGTAGGGTAGGGCAAGAAAGCTGGTTTGTACAAAACTTGATATGATACAGACTACTGTAAAAGTGGACATTTTCGCGGTGTTGAAATTTTCATGCTTTTCGCGCAACCAGAAGCTAGCGCGAAAATAAAAGCACGCAAATATTTTTGCGTGCCATATGTTCTAGTAGTTGATGTCTTGATTCCGCGGAATTAAAAACACACGAAACTCTTCTTGCCTGGCCAAGTGCTAAAAATTAGTCATGCGAAAATATCCACTTTTACAGTATTCTTTAATTCTCCTACCAAATATCTAAAAAAAAATGTTACAAGTTTGCATTCTCATGAGGATGGTGTTCTGAAGTACCATATTTCTGTCAACACAGGGAGAGAAAACTACTCTTAATAGGAGCCACAAGGGTGAGGCACGCCTCGCAGGAGGAAGTTGATGACCTAACAAAAGGCTTCTATTCTGGGAAATCAGACGATTTTCACCATGCATAAAATATGTATGGGTGGAAATCACTGATCTCTATGGAAGAACAAGATCAGGGGTAGAAACGAGCAGCTTGGTGGAGGTCTGTGCTCTCTAGTTATCTTTTTGAAGGTGGTATTCTTCAGCATCATGGAATACTGCTATTTATGTTTAACTATTTTTTTTTTTCACAGCCTTATTGATCACTAGAGGAATGTGATTGAAAGTAATGAATATTCATGAAGAATTCTCCATAAATAATCCACTAATGTGCACCATCATAAGGTACACAATGACATCATGACTGACAGTTTACATGATTCAATGTAAGAAAAGAAGAAGAAAAGAACCATGATTACGGGTGGGTTGACAAAGAGGCACATAATGGCAGCATTCTGTAAGTTCAAGGCATGCTATTTGACATTATTATCAAGAAAAACGCTTCTTTTGCACACCAGAACAGCTGGGACTAGCTCTCCTTATATAGAGAGAGTCCTGGGCAAATGCAAGCCAATTTATGGCATTAATACTTCTTCACACGAGCCAAAAGAAAAACTTTCCAGATGACTCTATTTGCAAATATAATAAGGTTCATATGTTCCCTTCTGTCACCATCCGCAAGACATGCACCGTCCCGTCGTCGACTCCAACGATGGCTCGGGTGCAGTCCGAGGAGAAGGCGTAGGCCGTCACGTCGTCGTTCTTCTCCTGGAACTTCCCCATGGGCTGACCCTCTCCGACCCGCCTCGTCACCAGAATGCCCTGCTCGATGTAGCTCAGGAGGCAGCGCTGGGCGTTGGCCCTCGCGTCGCCCCAGGCATCGACAAAGTTGGTGTACGGCACGCGAAGGTTGGTGAAGGACCCCGCCTGGCGGTCAGTGAAGACAATCTTGCTGGACTTCGGGTCCAGTACCTGGACCAGGGCCACTCCCTGCTTCTGCTGCTCCTGGATTATGCGCCTCATGCGGGCACTGCGTCTTGTACCATCTGCAGGGTGATAAGATGGGAGAATTTCATGTGTTAATTGTTTTTCAGAGGAATTGAAAAGCCACAAAAAAAAAAAGGCTGATTTAACCCGCTGAGGACGAGTCCCGAGTATACTCGGGCAGATGCCTATGGAAAATGATGTAGCAAAATCAGTCAGTCCTCAACGGGTTAAAAGACAGAAAGCAAATACTAGTATTGTCAAGCACTTCATATGGAATTTTCCTCATACTGAAAGCTAGTTGATATTTTTTCTTCTTTTTTTTCAAAAAAAGAAATTTTATCTACATGTAAACATTCGGGTACAAATAAATGCCACACTACACGACACACAGAATAAAATACTTAACTTGACAGACAGCTATAAACACTCTAAATAATCACAAACAGCCTAACAGTCTAAATAGACAGCCTACATGAACTAACTGAAAGTTACTCAGAAAGACACCATTGAAATGAAGCCACAAACATGTTGACGTCTGTGCAAAATCAGGCCCACCTATGCCTCCCATGTCATTGCATCATTTGATATAGTGTCATATGGGACCCTTTGACAATTTGCCCCAAAAATATTTGTCTTTATACATAAGGCTCATCTGTTTTTCTTGTTTCTGTTTTGAGGAGATCCCTTACTTTGACTGCTGAGTTGATTGTTGCCCTGGACATGCATGAACGTGATGAGCTGATCCCTGAGGTATCGAATCTTGTGATAGCGCGTCATCGTCACTCCCAGCTCCATCTCTGCAAGTGGGGCGCCCTTGGACCGGTCCCAGATCCTGATGATCGGTGGGTTGGCGAGGAAAGATGCGGTCTCCTTGGCGATGACCTGTGGGCTCAGGCTGTCGTCCGACACCTTGACCGCTATAGAGGCCAGCTGCTTCTGGTCTGGACTCATGGCAGTGGACATGATCTGTGGCAGACATAGGGTGACGGGTGATTACCTCAACTTACTATATAGCTACAGTCGTCTGGACAGCAACAAAAGTGGCCACAGCTGATTGGGTGCTGGTAGCTTCTTACACTGAAAACTGCTATAATTGGAGGTTAGAATTGTCAGGAACTGTCCTTTGAAATAGGGTTAGGATGTTCCTCTCCTCTCTGTACAAACAACTTCTGGTTAGACTGATGAATGACTGCCTTTCATTGTGGTAAAACACCATTTTGAGAATCATTTGACTGAAATGAATGTACTGTAGGATAAACCCTTATATGTCTTACTTGAAACTACATGGTTGCAAACTCAGCTGGAAGTCATGAAGGGAGTAATTTCATTTTGTAATTTTTTTTAATGATAATTTTCTTTCTGTGTATTGCTCTTTCATTTTGTGTCACCAACTTATTCTTCACATGTCACCCAATATTCAAATTCCTTCATAATAACCTTTTCCTCATAAAATAAACCTGTCATCATCCATCATGATATTGTTATCTTCTCATGATAATCACAATCATCATCATCATTAAAATCATCATCACCATCATCATCATTATCATCCTCATCAACATCAACATCATCATCATCATTACCATCATCTTCATCTTCACTGTCATTTCCACAATTATCAATATTATCATACCCACCTTATACTCTGTGTCATGGCTGAAGTCCTTCACTTTTCCTTTTGTTTGATAATAATCTTGTCATTGTTTATTGCAATGTAATTATAATCTCTGGTTGATCACGATTAACATTATATCTATCATCATTTCCACCATGCCCATCACCCTCTTCATTATCTAAATCACCATCATCACAATCACCACCAGCATCACCATCCTCATCACCATCATCATCAAATCACTGTCACTGTCATTGCTATCAAAATCAACACCATCACCACCACTAGCATCATCACTATCACCACCACCACCATCCTCATCACCACCACCAACCATTCTCATCACAACCACTACCATCACATCACCATCATCATTGCCATCAAAATCACCACCATCACCACCATCACCATGATCATCACCAACACTTTCACCACCATCACCACCACTACCACCACCCTCATCATCATCACCAATATCATCATCACCATTATCATCATCATCACCATCATTCTCTTCTTCATCTTCACTGTCATTTCCACAATCATCACTACCACCCTTCCCACCTTATACTGCGGGCCGTGGTTAAACTCTTTGACTGCTGAAGAGTAGCCATTGAAGAGCGGAATCTCGTCCGGGTAGGTCCTCCAGTCTTCCACACAGGCGGGCGACATGATCTCCAGGAGGAAGATGGTGCCAGGCTTGTTGGTGGTGGTGAAGCAGGCCAGCCCCACATCCCTGACGTAGACGAAGAGGTAGCTGGGATCGACGTAGGGAATGAGCCTGTGTGATCAAAACACACACGAGATAGAAACAACGACACGGTTCTGACGTTATGTGCGACAGAATTAGTTGAATACAAAGGAAACATTACTGAAGCACTGTAGTATTAAGTGGATGAGGCTCAGGATTTTTTAGCTCCAGACAAGTGATTCTGAAATGGAATCCATCTGATGGAAACATCCTGCAAGACGTTTCACCTACAGTACAGCTGTATCAAGCCCTTCTGGACCTAGGAGAAAACTGGACAGAATCAAAGCTGAAAATAAACTTCTGTGCATATTTACATATATGGAGCTATTAAATTATTTTAATTTCACACAGCTTTTTTTTGTTTTTCTTTTCTTTAATCAAATTCAGTGGCACAGTGTAAAAACTTCAGGAAAATAGACTGATGCCTTCCACTCACAAGGAATACATGAAGCATACAGTACTCTATGTCTCTCGTGATGTGTACACTATCATTTTTGTATCCCGTTTAATGACCAGGCTCGCACATCTTAATACATTTCTGATTTACTGATATATTTCATGTACCTACTTAGAGATTGCCTTTGCTACACATGAGAACTAATTCATCAGTAGAAGTGTATAAACTTATAGAAAATGACACTGTCACACACACACACTTTTTTTTATGCACTCCAACCACACGCACAAAAAAATTGCAGTGAATGCGAGTTGCCGTACCTGTGTTGAACCATAATTGTAATTTTGTCGCTCACGCAAGGTGTTGCCTTCGTGTTCCAGATGCCGAAGTCGCTCGTGTTGCACGTAGCCACCACAAAGACGCAGTCCTCTGAGATGCACACTACCTTCTCCAGATCTGTGTGAATCACCATGGCAACCAAGTAATTCTCATTCTGTCACTGTGGTTCTCGATGGCATTATACAGTACATATATACCCATGTGATTAAGATATACAGAAGACATGATTATCCAACTCTATGCACATAACATATTCATCACTCTCAAACATGTGTGTTTATACGCCTTTGAATATGGGATGGTCACATGAGTGATAACATTTTCGTGGTAAAAATAACAAACAGAAAGGAATTACAGGAACAACAACATAGCGCAATCTATAGTGGATTGATTTCCCTTGAACGAGCGTAACTTTTTTGTGCATTACCTGATTTTATTAGAATATTTCGATGTTTGTTTATTGGTTGGTTTTTGGTTGTTGTTGTTGTTGTTGTTGTTGTTGTTGTTGTTGTTGTTTGTTTGTTTGTTTGTTTGTTTGTGTTTTTTTTTTTTGGGGGGGGGGGGGGGTTGTGCCACTTACTGCAGCTGGACTTGGATGCTAGGATTCTGGTAGCCTGGGGTACACTCTGGTTCAGATCCCACAGGATGCACTGCTTGCCGTGGCAGGAAGTGACTGCCTTGGAGCCATCCGGCGAGAAGACACAGCCACTGACCGGGCCATCATGGACATTCTGCACCTGTCAAACCATCGAGTGATGGCAGAAATAATGACCAAAAATGATTTGGCTGCACCCAAACTTCACATGCTTTTGAAAATTGATGAGAACTATGAACATATGCATTATAAAGAACTTTCTTCCTGCGCCAAGGGCCCATGATATTCTACAGAGAGGTTTGTTCACACATTAAATTGCACTGATTGCAGTAACCAAGGCAACCACTTACATGCACACAGCTGATTCGCTGTCGCCTGTAACTACTGCTAAAGGAACAGCACATATCTATGTACTGTAAAAATGGAAATTTTGCACATTTTGCTCACCATGAATCTAGTGCGAAAATTAAAGCGCAAACAATTTTGTTGTTGTCATATTTGATGTTATTTTACATCTCTGATTTCAAGGCAAGTAGGGACATCACTTGGTTTTAGACTGTTATTTTTAACTTGTTCGTGTTTGTTGGTTCTGTTAGCCTGAGTGAATTCACTGCTGCAATGCTGACAAGACATCCTTTACTGCAGCATGTGCTGCAAACTCGCTTGAAGCACTGCTTGAAGCACTCGCTTAATTGTCGAAAATGTTCACGTAAATAAAAATATGCAAAAATTAATTGTACCCAGCTGAGCATGAAAAATAACTCACATAAAAATTTCTGCTTACACATAACTAACTGTGATAGTTGTTACATCAATTCATGAGTCATGCATTCAGATGAAGATTCACACAATTAACAACAAATTCACTGTCAGAATGAAGAAATGAGATCAAATGTATGTTCTGAAGACAAGATAACTTAAGAAATTCAAATTGAAACAGAAGCAAGTTCAAGACACAATCATTCAGACTGTAAAATAGTGAGGCAGCCCATGGAGCTATGGAAGTCCATGGGCTGCCTGAGCAATAATTCCACTTCTGTTAAAGTGGATATTTATGTGTGAGTAATTTTTCGCACTTGGCAGTGAAAAATAACTTCACATGTTTTTAATTCTGCAGAATCAAGACGTAAACACAGTGGTACATATAACAAGCAAAAGATATTCGTGTGCTTTCATTTTCATGCTTGTTTCTGGTTGTGCGAAAATTTCCACACCACAAAAATTTCAATGTCTACAGTACTCTGACGTTCAGGTGGAAATCAAGGGACGATCCTAGAAAGGACCCTTATCCTTTGTGAAGATGGAGGGGGGGGGGGGGGGGGTGTCTGCATACCTTCACTTTGCTGGCTACCAGGCCACTGATGTGCTTTGTGTCCCAGATGCGCACCGTGTGGTCGTCGCTACCCGTGGCCAGCATGCCGAACTGGGCGCTCTTTTGGCAGAAGTCGCCACACCGGATGGGCCCCTTGTGACCCTCCAGACAGCGCCACTCCACCGACTTCATGCGCAACACCTGAGAACAAAGCAACGGTTCAGATTTTCTTTTTTCGATTCCATTCAACATCAGCTTCAATTATTGTTAGATTCCTGAAGTATTCACACATCCTTTTGCAAAGAAGTACATATGAAGAGTTTGAATACAAATGGAGTTATAGCTGAGAACTGGATATATTAAAGGCATCACTATTTACCATTTGCAGATGAAACAAAACCCCAGCTTTAGTGCTTCAATATAATTCTAAAGTGTGTGTTAGAGATAGAAACAACCAAATGTAAAAACGTCAACCAGTGTGAACGATGTTAAGTATTGCTAAATCTACAAAATGTGCTATAGTTATAGTAAAATTGCTTCTAAAATAAACTGTAGACCGTTTTGGTTTATTAAAGAAAAAAGTGATTTCTCCTTCATTTTAGGCTTTATTGCAAAGCTCTTATACGGTAGGATATTTTGTGATACAACTGACCTACACATATACATCAAATGCTCATATATCCCTTTAACCTGAATCTCCACTTCCTGGGCAAAATTGTCAGTCTGTCTTGTCTTGAATACATTTGACATAATCCGTCTCTAGATAGTGTTTTGGGTTTGTTTGTTTGTTTGTTTGTCTGTTTGTTTGTTTGTTTGTTTGTCTGTTGTTGTTTTTCTCTCTCTCTAACCTCAGCCTCTTCACCCTGGGAAAGTGACAGGATGAAGTCGAGATTCGGCGAGAAGACGGCCGGCCCGACGTGGCAGTTGAGGGACAGCTTGTGACCGATGAAATTTCGCTCGTTGCCCTTGACCTGCCAGCGGTATGTGCCGTTGGGCAAGACACCGCAGAGGAACTTGTTGTCCGAGGAAAAGGCCAGGGAGGTCTCAGGGAGCATGTCCTGCTTTAAGTTGTCTCCTTCTAGGCGTTTCAGAACCTGCACAAAGAGAACAAAATGCAAGATTTCTCTAGGGGTGATAAAAATACATAATTCCTTAATTTTTTTCACCATTTCTTTTTGCTGCTTTTGCTTTTAAATGAGCCATGTCAAATTGACATATACATCAGATAGTGTGCAAATTTTAAGCTTGTATCAATCGATATCAGACAAAATAAACATATATAACAAATTGTCATCTTCAAAAAAAAATGCAAATGTGGTAGGTAAACACCTAATTCCTGTGGTCATTTAAATCATCACCATGTATGGAAGAAATAAGATGATTGTGGTATACAGGGAAGGGCAATTGGTTCTTTCAAAAAGAGATCAAGAGGTCAAATCCCGTGAAGAGCTCACATCAATGGACAAGATGTTTTGATACATGATGTCCCCTCTGACCCAAGCGTAAAATGGATACCTGGCAATGTTGGGGTAATTATAATGGCACAAACCTCTGGAGAACAGTACCTAACACTGAAGAGGTTACCTTGGGAATGATCCTATCACTGCTATAACGATTATGATTGAGTGTGACTGTGATTGTGATGTGAGTGTGAGTGTGATTGTGATGGGAGTGTGAGTGTGATTGTGATATGAGTGGAGTGTGATTGTGATGTGAGTGTGATTGTGATGTGAGTGTGAGTGTCATTGTGATTGTAATATGATTGTAACATGATTATGATTGTGATTGTGATGATTATGATTATGATTAGCATTATGATAATCCTCATTCTTCTTATTATTATTGTTATCATTATTATCATGATCACTATTATCTTAATAATGATCATCATCATTATCATTATCATTATCATTATCATAATTATTAGAACACCATCGTTACTATCATTGTTTTGTCATTTCTATCACTAAAAGGCACAAATTTGGAACAGGACTGCAAGTCATATGACTGGAATGTATTGTATAGACAGTATATATTCTACATCCAATTATCTCCCCCAGACTACCACTGTGGGAACAGAAAAAGAAAGTCAATGTCGTGGGACGACAATAGAATATTGATGCTGACCTTATCAGAGGAGATGTCAAAGATGAAGATATCCTTGTAGGCGATGCCAAGCATTTTGCCGTTGGGAGAGAAAGCCACTGCCTTGGCACGGCACTGTGAAAGAAAACAGAGAGGCAGAACCCATTGAGAGCACAAGGAAAAGCAGCTGAGCAACATTATGCAATTTCTCTGCATTGAACAAAGATTAACTGCACAAACACTTCAGTTATCACCTTGATGACAAAATACTGCAAAACCAAAAATGTTCATGTGCATTTTGATTTCACAAATTTCACATGAACCAAGATTCGCGAAATCAAAATGCATGCAAAAGTAAAATGCACACGAAAGTTCTTGTCCACACTGTATGTATTGAATGCCAGTAGCAATTTGCAAAAATTTCATGTCGCAAAAAAGGGCATTGGCTCCAACTGGTGTAAATTTCATACCATGAAAACATCTTGCTTTACAGTAATGTACTTGTAATCATAAATAAATGTTTATGAAGTGATTTTAAAATAGGCAAACTCTTGAAACATGGGTGTTTGTCATCGCATTTAGAATAATTCATTTCTTTTGATTGTCTGCTTGCTTGTTTCTAAGTAACATGATGTTGGGAAAGAGTTTCTACCAAACCTTGAGAGTAATAGAGACTAACAAAGAAAAGAAAATGAAACATGATGTTTGGTCAGGTTCCCATTGCTAATTGTATGAATCATAATGAAATTCATGTCATGTCACATCTCAGTTTGTAGCGTGGAATTTCAGAAATAGCATGAATCTCTAGGTTCAAATGGCATTAAGATGCTAACAGGAAATAATAGGCCTCATCAGGGAACATATTTCGCATTCACATCTATCAGGAAATCTCGTGAAAGGCACCTACTTCCAACATTTACAAAAATTTTTTAATCATAAAACAGATGTCAACTATAGAGAGTAGTATATCTGAAGAAACAGAAGTCAACATAATAAAGTACAGGTGTAGGGCAAGTCAGTTTTGACCAAAGGAAAGTGATAAAATGCCATTGGTCACCTCTCACAATGTCCACTCACCCTGAGGTCAATCTTTTGGACCACCTTGCCGCTGACCGCATTGAAGATGGTCACACGGCCAAAGGAGTAAAGATAGAGGTGCTTGGAGTTGGCCGTCACAAACATGGCGCCATTATTCGGCTCCACGTCCGCTACAATGCGACGCAGCAGCTTGCCTGCACAAGGAGCAAACGAAACCAAGTATGAAAACATTTTTGAACGGTGGGTAATCTAGATCATCTCTTTGCAACCCCTAATTTGGCAACCTGAAGATCTGCATTCATACTTCAAAAATCCCAATGCATGCCAAGAAAGTTTCAATTCACTACTTCGAGTCATGATGCATGATGATAAAAACTGAGGTTACCCCTTTGAATTCAAATGAAACTGCTACAATACAGAAACTCCTCCTGTTTTCACTGCCCATGTAAATTCAACTAGGGAAGGTTGGAAAAATATGACAAATAACATTAAGCACACATAAAAGAAAATATCTTGCGGTGATATGTTTCAAGATCATGTGATGCACCATCAGTGTTCTCTGGAGAGATGCAACATTTGAATTATCTCTTTACTGAAAAGAAAACTCATGCACTGCCTGTAAATATCACATAAAAATTCATTTCATTTCCTCTATAACAAACACACACTGGCCAGCCATTCGGGGGGGAGGGGGGAGGGGGAGGGGGGAGTATCAAGACCTCCTCTGAGGAACATACAGAAACTTTTCAATCAACTTCCTACATGTACTATGTATCTCTCTACAAACCAGCCACTGACATTTTCTTGCTTTTCAATCAAAAGACAAATATACCTTTTGATAGTCCTGCCTCCCCGACTCCATAGACTCCGATGGACTTTGGTTCCATGATGGCGACCCAGTTGGAGTTTGGTGGGAAGATGGCACCGTGTGCTGTCGTTTCTATGGTAACCTCCAAAGCACCACTGGCAACCTTTATTTTAATTTTTTTTTTTCAAATATAGAGAAAAAGGAGCTTATGTGAATTACACATTTACATCGAATCTAACTCACTGCAAACCTTCAAATAATAAATATATTAAGATAATAATAAGGCCAATAACCACAGCAAAGCAAATGAAAGCTCTGTAATTATTTCTAAGGATGTAAAAATCATTTTTAGACATTAATGACAGAAAAAGGAGGTGTTCAAGCCAAACTATGTCCGAATAAAGCACTTTATGATTCCAGATAAGCTAGGAAACAAAACACAAAAGTTTGCTACAATTAATTTTGTTGAACTCAAGCAGTGCTCTCACTGACGAGGTTACAGAATTTTGAGTGAGCTCTGTACCCACGGACCTAGTACACATGGACATTCATCATTTCACTAATTAATGCATGCCTCTGTGTGTGTCAAAGTGTCACAAAAACATTTTAAACATTCTTCCCTGCTTTGATCGCATGATCTCCGCTGCCAGCAAGCCAGAGCTGCAAAACACAACACAGCTTTGGAAATTATTATACAAATGTGCAGAAGAAAATAATTGTCTTAAATCAAGGAAAATGCATGTGCAGTTGTGGTATGTATCAGTATATCACAGCTCAGATATCTTCATTGGCAAAATGTACATACTTCTAGAGAGAAAGCTAACTATTTAACTAATTGATTATGATTTGTAATCACATTTTCCATCTATTCTGCACATTTTCCAGAGTAAAAAGGGACAGCAAGGGGAGTGGACATGTATGTCTCACTATTAGGCAAGGTCGTATGTGTGAGCGACAGCGAGCGAGTCTGTAATTTCCAAGCAAATACACGAAATTAGTCATGCTCTGACGTTTGCTGCTTCTCATTATCGGCATTTATTCAACAACTTTTCTGCCTGAAATTGCGCATCAGCCGAATAAGACCGGAATTAGGGAAACAGTTCCTTTGTCATTGACGATGCATGATTATGCAACCATCATTTTCAAGACACCTGTATGTAATCATTGAGATGCGCATAGTCAGGTGGCGGCGGATCTTGTACTTCAAAGTAGTTGGATTCGTTGAAAGTCCATTTGTTAGTAGGTCCATGCTGTACCTACCCATTAGACATATATTTCTCACAGTATCACTTATTTCAAAAAGTGCATGATTTTTCCAATCAAAACTGAAAAACATCTGCTTACATGGAAAAAAAAAATCACATGCAAAATTGCACATTTTGCATGGAGAAATTAGTCATGGTGAAGTGGTACATTCTGACTAAAACTCTTCAAGGAAAACAAGGAGCACTTACCCTCCAAATTCTGACAGTGTTGTCAGAACACGCAGTAACAAGGAACTTCCCCTTTGGAGAGAATTGGACCAGGGTGACTGGTGCAGTGTGGGTAAGGGTCATGACCTCTGCGCTCTTGATTTGGCTTTTAGACAAGGACTGCCAGCACAGCACTTGAGGAAGAAAATTTGAAATAAAACAACAAAATACAAACCATGATGAAGTGTTTACGAAGGAAAGGAAAACATATTGACAACACTGATATTTATCTAATGAGAAGACTAAAGCAAATCAAAGTGATCACCATCATACTAGCACTGTTATTGCCATCATCAATGGCAGCATCACCATAAACATTATTATTAACATCATCATGGTTAAACCACCACCACCATCATCAATATCTCTGTAAACATGTGTGTATCTTATTCATCATCATCACATCATCACCATTGCTATCATCATATCATCATCATTATAATCACATTACTAAATATCAATGTCATCATCACCATCATTGTCACCTCAACATCACATCATCATCACAACACCTTCATTACATCGTGATCATTGTCATCACTATCACCATCACATCATCGTTATATCATCATCTTTATCCTCATTATCATAACATTACCGTCTCATCATCATCACCATCACATTGTCCCTGTCATCATCATCATCACCATCATTACCATCATCATCAATATCATCATCATCATCATCATCATCATCATCACCACCACCACCACCACCATCATCATCATCATCATCATCATCATCATCATCATCATCATCATCGATTATCATCATCATTATCATCATCATCATCATCATCACCATCATCACCATCATCACCATCATCTCTTTGTAATCATCACATCATCATCATCATCTTCTTCTTCTCCATCACCATCATCATCATCAAAATGGACATCAAGAAGGACATGGATCTCACTCTTGGCGTGGTTCTCCTTGATGTATGCACTGGCGACCTGACAGCAAGCAGAGGAGTCTGGTTCGTTGAGTGCCTGCTGAGTGATGAGCTCCGGGTTGCGCTGGATGATTGCAGCATTGGCCCTCACCATGGCATAGAAGTCCTGCAGCTTTGAGCTCCTGTGATCACTCAGGTCGGCAGCCTGATTAACAGCAGGGGCAAAATTCAGGTAATGAAGGATGGATTCATAAACGTTAACTTTTAAGTAAGGCATCGTTTGAATTATGAATTCATGTGACAGGTATGAAAGAAGAAAGGTATGACACTCTGTAATCTAGATTGTATCTTCACATATATCAATATATTGGTTGTAGCGGTAAGAGTATCTGGTATTCACAAAGCATTATTTTCCTTTATAGCCCACTGTCTGGTTTCACACAGGATGACACAAGTACATGCATCAGGTTTATACATTCTTCTTGATGATTCCTTTGAAAGGAAGGTTCAGGCTTACAGCCTTTATGCAAATTATAATTTGCATTAATTGTACCAATTTTTAAGGTCAGACACAAGACTCTTAGAGGAAATAACTTTCTCTTTGACACTGATATCAGTATATGAAGCTACACTTTATGAACAGAAACTAGTTGTGATTATATATGTCAATATAAGAGGCATTAAAGGCAAGGGGGGGGGGGGGGGGGGGGGGGGGGGAATCCTCTTCTTACAAAGCAAGACCTCACCTCTGCCAATTCAAGGAGCAGTTGGTATATTCTCCCTGTCCGGCATTTGGCCTCCAGCCATGGAATGGAGCACATGACCTGTCAGGCAACATTTAAGCAGGAAGAAAGGATATTTCAGATTTACAGATGTTTGGTTTGGTTTGCTTAGACATATCACATTTGTCATGTTTGTCCCTGCCTTTCCTATTTCAATCTCAGTTGGTAAAGTCATATCTTGCACGGTCCTCTTGAAGGATTAAGACTTGTTTCGCATTCATTGCATCTCAATAAACATTACATTATTCTGACATGATTCATCAGCTGTATATGTCTATTTTTTTTTTTTTTTTTGGTAATAAAGTTAATTGAATTAGTGCATCTAATGCATATCTTTAGAGTCTAATTGACAATGGTTTAATGAATGTGCAAAGCTGAAGAAATGCTAAATATCTTCTATAGAATGACTGGTACAGTCAAACCTGTTCATAGTAGCCACCCATTGTTGCATGGAAATAAAATTTGCATAGACAATAGAGAATATAAAAGCAAAGAGGATGAGAGAACTCCATACCGATTCCACCTCCTCCCACATCTCAGCCTTCACGAGGTGGGTGGGGAGCTCCGTCAGTTTCCGGAGGTTGTACCGCGTTGCCTGGGCAACCTCAGACCTCTGCATCTTCAGCAGGGCGGAGCCGAGGCTGCGAGCGGCTTCTCGCTTGCCGTCTAGGACCAGGGGCTGGCTCTGGACCTGTCTGAAGGCGATGTCCACCTTCTTGGTCCGCTTGTCCACGTAGGGCTTGGGCTGATACGCCCATCTGAGAAAATTACAAGTTGAATCTTCAAAGTTCTTGTCAGAACTCTCTGCTCGAGTACTCCCTATCTCTTTCTCTCTTTCCTCCTCCTTCACCATGTTAGTTCTGCCCAGAAATAATTTTCAGCAAAAGATTAGCCCTTTTCTTCCTCTTTCCCCTCACACATATCTTTCCAATCCCAAGAGTCCTTTATTGAGGAGTAGTACCATGTGGTTTTGCAGCAAACTATACTACATATATACCACTGACAATTTCTTGAATCATATCACTGCATCATAAGTTGGTCTTTGGCTCCCAGGCTAGTTATACTGCTATTTCAATCACAATCTCCTGTTATTCAAAGACATGATTCAGATTTGCTTCATCTGTTGTCCACAGTGCAATGATGACAAAGGAAAGAGAATGGCACAGTTTCACAACTCACCTCTCCATGAAGTAGTCTGCTATGTTCTGGTGGAGCTGCTTCCGGGTGGGTTCCACATAGCGGCGGTGTGCCACTTCAAAAAAGATGCGGTGGTACCAGCGGTAAACCACCATGTTGTCTGCCCCACTCTCTACCAGGTAGTCTCCTGCAAGGAAAAAGAAAATTTCCTAAATGTCTGAAAACAATGGCAACTAAATCAAGGAACAGCCACTCATATAGACAGCAGTCTTGGAAATGACTCATCCAAAAAAACCAACGCCTATATGGTGGAAGATTTTACTCTGCCTTTTTTAATAATTTCTCAAGAACAATTCAGATGTTTATTCCAAAATGATAATGGTTAAGAACTCATATTGAGTTGAAACACACCCAGAAACATAACTTTATTTTTAGATAAGAAAAATCTATTCTTGGCATCTTTCAGTGTCACCCCATCAGAAATATCATCACATTTATGACGTGTTTCCCCCCCCCCCCCAAATACTATATGTATATGTTTTATAAGTAAAATTATGTTGTTTTATAATGTCACCTATTTTGATACACAAATTGTACCTTGGTATGTGATTTTGATATGTAATGTTACTGTATTGTTTGATATGTATAAACTTCCTCATTTTGGCCTGTGGGCTACCAGAATAATTGTCATTTAAACCTTTTATAGTTGCAGTGTTGCAGAGTAATCGCGCGAAATGTCGAGAGGGGGGGGGGCCTTTTAGGCCCCCCCCCCCCCCCCCCAGTCTTTTTAGGGTTAAATGAATGATGAATAAAGGGAGGTAGAATGAACACAAATTGAGTGAATGAACAAATGGCAAATTATATTACGAAATGTGATCATAACAGAAAACACACTATAGGGGGTTTGAGTATAATGATAATATATCAGTACAGAATTCATAACATACCTGAAAAGAAATCACTGGAAAGAAGTTTTGGGAACGAAAACTGAGCAGGATTTTCATTTCGCTTTCTAGCAGGTTGACAGAAAAGCACTTTTGTTCCTGACCATCAAATAATCAAGAAACATTGGCCACTGGGCAGAAACTTGGTAGTCTAGGGGATATGGCGCCTGTCTGGAGGTGATGGGTTCAAATCCCACCTGAGTATGTACGCCAATGATTTTTTTATCATAGTCAGTATGGTACTCAAATACAGAATAATCAGTGTTTATTTATTCAATGTAGGGCAATTTGTCAATCAGTTGAAACACTCAAAAGTGGTTGCTTTTTTTCTTCAAACAAGAGAACAAAAAGAAAGGTGTACCGAGGGACAAGCGTAGCCGAGTCCAGAGGAGAGGTGGAAGACGGCGAACCGGGGGAACAAAGTACTCATAAACATCTTCTAGCACGGTATCATCACAGGACAAGATGTCCATCAGCTCGTTGGCGGTCAAGCCAGACCGCGAGCAGGTCAGATAGCCGAGGGCACGGGCCACAAAGATCATCCCATGCTGCTCTTCCAGCCTGTTAAGTGGACAGCAGGACAGGAGGGTCAGAAGGTCAGTCTTGACCCATTCCATACACTCCATTTATACCAGCTCATGCATAGACTTTTGTAATTTGTAATTGTACTCAATCAATCCATAACCATGATCATTTCAACAACAACAACAACAATTCTTCCGAGTTTTTCTCATAGAGTGCATACTGCACAAATTGCGCCTTTTAACCCTAAAAAGGCCGGGAGGGGGGGTTGAATCAACCCCCCCCCCCGACATTTTTCGCGACTACTCCGCCACACGAAAATTTTTGACCATGCTTTTCGCTGACTTTTTACTTTCAAGTCTCGTGCATCTTTTGACATCATTTTCGTGAAAATCACGCATACCGTTACGACGCTGCATAACGTTATATGCATGTCTGTCAGACCGAAAATGGCTCAAAAACGTGATTTTGTGTACAAAGTCTATGCAAATGGAGTTTTCTCTTCTTATTCATAAAGATATGATTATTTTCACTTTCATAGGCTGAAACTAATTAATTTTAGCATAATTATGCTTGAAATAGGTTCTGTCATAAATTTTGCGGAAAAAAAATGATGAAACAAAAGGTCGAAAAATCAGAGAAATACATAAGAAATTCATAAAACAATAAAATACATAAGAAATTGATTCTGATACCAATTTTTTTTTTTTCAAGTACATTGTTAGGAATGCTACAAAGAATGTTTTCACCAAAAATAAAGATTCTGGGAGCTTTAATTTCTGATTTAGAGCAAAATGTATGATTTTATGCATATATTAGCATAATTGATTATCATGACGAAAATTTCCATTTCTGTTTATATGGCTTGGTAGATTACGCCACAGGTAATGCACGTGCCAATTTCATGGCGATTGCGCGATCGACAGCTGAGATCTCGGGGGGGGGGGGGGGTGTTGAATCAACCCCTCCCCGGCCAAAGAACACCCAAAAAAGCCCGGCCTGGTTAGGGTTAAAGTAGTTTGTTAAGTACACAAACTCATTTAGGTGCAAATGTTAGAGATGCAGTTTTTAAAGTAGGTTGGACAAACTTATTTACATGCAAATGCATTCCAGAGAGGACAAGTCTCTGAAAACTGCTGCAAAGAATGACCCATGTACTCACTCCTCAAACAGCTGCGTGATGATGCCTGTGATGGTACCAGCCAGTCGGCAGGTGGACAGCGGGGTGTAGGAGTGCCAGGCGTCGGCCATGTCGCAGGCGATCTTCATGTACAGCGCCGTGGGCTTGTTGTCCTGGTGCGCCCTCAGCACGATCTTCTTCTGCTCCTTGGTCAGCGTCCTGACGGCAGGGGGTCAGA
Source organism: Diadema antillarum (assembly GCF_040938485.1). Classification (NCBI taxonomy): domain Eukaryota; kingdom Metazoa; phylum Echinodermata; class Echinoidea; order Diadematoida; family Diadematidae; genus Diadema; species Diadema antillarum. Next base: position 8,465 of record NW_027271161.1, on the reverse strand, counting down.
GGTGACAGAGGAGGATTGAGTGATGGATCAAAACAGATTATAATCTGTGTTTCCACATGACTGAATTCACAGGCTAGCACCAGCTCCAAGCTAACCCAACTGCACAAGCAAACAATTGCAATGCATTTATAATACAAAGGCAATGCAGCTGAGCGCAGAGAAGTGCTTGTCAGTATCGGTCACTACTATTATGCTAATATGCTAACGCCAAGTAACAAGTCAACGGAGATTGCACTCACCTGCCTACTCTGTTCATGAGGCTGTCGATAATGTCTGATTTTGCGCTGTCTTTGATCGGTTTCATCTGAATTGGAAAAAGAAAAGACAAATCCAGCTAAATTAATACTCACAATGTTGTTGTAAAAGAGCAGTTATTGTCACATGCACTCATTAGACATGTTTTGTTTTGTTTTGTTTTTTGTTTTTTCGGGTGGGTGGGGGGGGGGGGGAGGGGCCAGGCATAAGATAAAATATCTTTGTTGCAGGACTTCCCCAAGATTTGGAGACATGTGTTAATACAGAACCAATGGCAATACACAATATTGGTTCAGGTGGTCTTGAAACCCCAAAACCAGGAACCTGTTATTTGTGATCAAGGGTAGACATGATGCAGACAACATCTTGCTAGTCAGAGAAATATGGTGCATTGTTGTGCTCACCTCCATGAAGAACTTCATGTCGTTGACCAGATTCTTGATGGCGGACAGGCAGAAGCCAGCGTCTGGCCTCACTGTGACCACCATGTGGACGTAGCTGGGCAGTTGCCGCGGCAACCAGAGGAGGTCTCGACCCTGGTACTCATCGGACAGCTGGTCCAGCGAGTCAAGAAAGATCACTGTACAAGGAGAGAAGAAGGAGAGTGAAAAAGAATCTTGGATTACTTAGCGGAAACACCTCTCTCTTCTAAAACTTTCAACTTTCTGACTTGGTTAAGAATGCAGCATATGAGTGTACAAAAAATAGATAGGCATTGCTGGAGTGCAGCACATATTCTTACGAATTTGGTCTCGTCATGTCATCCAACCAAGAACATCATTAAAGAAGCAGGCCTCATGATCACACATTTGTTCTGATGCAGATAGTCATTTCGAAGAGTGCAGTGTATATCCTTACAGTCTGGAGTTCATTTTCTTTCATCCAATGAAGTATACCATTCAAGAAGAGTAGGCCTCATAATTATACATTCGCTTTGATGCATATTCTGAGGGAATGAACAGAATTCCCTAATCATAAGCTTCACTTTCTGTTGACAGAAAGCAGTGCCCCCTGTCACTAAGACAGACAACTTTGTGGCAAATACCTGAATGTCTCTTTAAATGATCTAATTCTGGGAAAACTATTTGTTCTAACACTTTTCTGGTATAAAACCATTATGAAAGTGTAACCAGGCACAATTAACCAAACTAACTGGGAAATTTTTGTTTTTTAATTATCAGATGTGGAAGTAAATTGCAATTTCACATTATTTCTATTGTACAAATCTTCTTGCCATGGTGCATGAGGTGCCAATCTCAGTCATGGCATCCAGTATTCCAAGCAGCCCGCCCTCTATAGACCACATAACATCTCCTGTTGGAGAGATACCTACTGATTGGATTGGTCTTGGATGCCATTCCCAAGAGCTCAGCAAACTTGACTTCCAGCTGCTTGTAGTCATGAGGAACATCCCCCTCATCCAGGTCCAGACAGAAGGAGATCTGTTGATGGAGATTGGGGTATAAATTTGGTAATGATGACGATAACTGGAATTGTTGTACTGATGGTGATGAAGAAAATCGCACACACAACAAGAACTATAACACCACCACTAGCAACAGAAATGGAAATATTTGTTGTGTTGCTGTATATGTTTTTAGATGAAAAAAAAAAAAGAAACTGGAGTAACACTTTGGAGACTTTATTAATCAGTTCATCTTGGCTGTTCTCTCTGTTACTCTTTCTACATTCAGTTTTCTTACTGGTATAGGTTAGTCTTTGTTCAAGACACATATGGTGCTGGTCACCATCACTAAGATTTTACACTTTGAATATCAACACTACACTTATCAACACATTTAGTGCAATTATCACACCGTATATGCACCACTACTAACAGTAATGAAAATAACACTATTGTTGTAGTTATCACAATCAATATCAGTGTGATAACAGCAATAATAGCCCATATTGATTTCATAACTAACAAAATTATCAAATGATCAGTCACGGGCTTCACAAATTGAGTTCTATCACCAGCAAATGATGACCCAAGATATTTGATATTTATATTTATTAAACTAAATATACAATATGCCAGCAAGAGTCTGATGTGTATATCTGATGTCACATTCTTTTATACCATGCCATTCTTTGCATTATTGGAATGAAAGTGACTGCATAATACCAGAGATTCCAAAACATCACACTTGGTTAATTACTGGGACCTGGGCTTAACAAGCTTGCTTTTAAGTAGGTTCCATCATATTTCTTTAGCATTTATACTTCGATTCAAACTTTAATAGATTGACCAGCACGTTCTACACATTTACGATAATTTATTGTGCTTCCTAGCTGGATATCATGTATTATATACTTTGATACATTTAATTTTTTTTTTTTCCAATGAGAAATATGAAAATAAATTGAAATTGAGTAAAAAAAAAATCCTGAAATTTGTACTTGGATATAAGTATAGGTCTGTGTTAACTCTATGATGTCAATCACTACTTTACTTATATATCAATTTGAATGCTCTTCCATATCAAAAAAAAGTTACTCCACATATATTTCTTAAAGCTGATAGTTTAAATCTCGGTCTTCATAAACATCATTTGAGGTCCTGATCTAGATATGATTGCAAAGACAGTTGATGCATAATTGTAAGTCATTATACAATTTAGAATTTTGTGTCTTTTGTTCAATGATCACAGGAATAATGAACAGACCTGTTCACAAATGCTGAAGAGGAGATCTCTGATGTTTGAAGACTGTGGAGTGATACCAATGAAACGGATCACATGCTTTGGCCTGCCGAAAGAGACACAAAGAGAAATATGAAAATTTCACAACATACTTTAGAGCACAGACTCAGTGTGGCAAAGAAAGTATGACACAAAATAGGACATCCAAGCAATGATCATGATAACTGACCTTCTTCTTCTCCTACATCTTCTTCTCTTTTCTCTTTAAAATTCTTCTTCTCCCTTTTCATCATCTTCTTCACCTTCCTTTCTACCTCTGCTTCTTGTTCCTTTTCCCGTTCTCATTTTCCTTTTTTATAATCATTATTAAAAGCATTGCAATTATTGCTATTATGATCACTTTTTATTACTCATTTTTTCTTTAATTCTGCTATCATTTTTACTTGTATCATCATCATCAAACAGCATTACCTGTTTTCTTGCGTGCCCTGGTACCTGTCCAGCGACATGCTGAAGAGTTTGGCGATGAGCGAGGTCTTGCCGGAGCCGCCGATGCCGTGGATGACGTAGGGCTTGCGGCCATGCTCCTGCCCCAGGTGGGCCAGGAGGGTGCTGAGGGGCTCCTCCTGGCCGATGACAGTCTCCGCCCGCTCCCGGCAGAAGGTGCTGTGAGAGAGGACCTCCATGTAGAGCTGGTTGTCCATGTGCTGCAGGGAGGTGCGGGCATCTGGGAAACCAAAGGACAAGGAGTATTATAGAATGGGTAGATAAAATCCTGTGAACTCATCCTTTGAGAGCTGCATGTTGATTTTTACTGGCTGCAGTTTGACTCACTGATGGTAGCCACTGAAACATGGTATTGTGCACTAGTAGCAAGAGTTCTCACACAAAGCAAGCATTTGCGCACTCAGTACGAAATGCTTATTGGTTAACAAACCATGCATGTAGTAAATTTATCGTGCATCCAATCTATCTATTCATCTGGATGCATGGTTTGCATCTATAGCAAGCCAAAAAGAAAATACATCAAGTACATTTCCCCTCATTTTACATGAGCAAAAAATGGATTTCTGGTGAAAACAAACCAAAAATGATTGTTCCCTATTCAATAAAACAGATTTCCTTTTTGGTCTTATAGCCATCTATTGAAATGAATAACTTTTGTTAAGATTGTGCTCCAACCATGGCCAGGTACACTAAGACTGATATCGAATGTGCAGTAACATTATTCATCTTTCTTACTTTTTGCTTTCTCTTTTTTTTGTATGTGTGCTTTGCTTTTGTTTGTTTGCTGTTGTTTTTTTTTATAATGCACCCTGATTGGCTGGAAAAGTGTATTTCTATTGGAGAATTCTCTTGTATCACTTTTGGAGAATAAAGTAAATGTCTATTGACAAGGCTCACATGACTTGATAGAGTTGATCATAAACATGCAGAACTTGTCACAAAAGTTCCTCAGAGTTTCCTTGTTCCACTCGTCATTCATCATGGTCTCACGGCTGGACCTGTACCTCAGCGAGTATCTGTAAAGGCAAAGGTCAGGGGTCGTGATGGTTCTGTTTATAGTTTGTGGCAATCTTCAACATACATGTATGGATAGATACACAGATAAGCGGAAAGATATACACAGATAGGCACCAAATGGATAGACAGATGGATAGAAAGATAGATAGATAGACAGATAGACACACAGACATATAGATAGATGGAGAGATAGATAGATAGATAGATAGATAGATAGATAGATAGATAGATAGATAGATAGATAGATAGATATATAGATGAATAGATAAATAGAGATGGGAAATATTAGATAAAGATAGCTAGATAGATAGACAGGCAGACAGATAGATAGTTATTTAACATACAGGTGCATTAATGGGCAGAGATGTAAATACAGATTTGAGACAATAACACCACCAAATCTATTTATATAGTGAACTGTGACTTATATCATTGTTTCACGATACTGTGAAAAATTTAAAGAACCGTATCTTTGCTACTGTATGACAGTTTCATGAAATTGTGAAACCTTTCAAAGACTATACCTCTACCATTGTAAGACTTTTCCACGAATTAAGTTCAGAAATATTTTGTGTGTATCTCGAATATCGTATGCCTATTTATGAAATGATGAAAACTTTCAAGAATTGTACATGCATTATTGTAAGACTATTTCACGATATTATGAAAACTTTCATAGTCTGTATCTTCGACACTGTATGACTGCTAAAGCTGAAACTGACATTAGTGTATCAAATTGTTTTGTTCTCTCCCTGACCACAAATCAAAAGTTTGCTACAACTAACATGGAAAATAGTCACATTTTCCAAGTTCTACTATCTCCTCCTAGAAGAACCTACATGAGCCATTACTACGGCTAATGAACATGAGACATTCCTCAGGACTACAAAGAAAGACAGGAGAACACTGGCTTACTTGCAGAGCATGTTAGCTGGGAGCTTTTGAAACAGAGAGGAGGGGGGGGGGGGGGATAGAGAAAAGTAAACTGGCTTACTTGCAGAGCGCGTCGGCTGGGAGTTTTTGAAACAAGTACTCCTTGAGTTCCACCAGCTTCTGCTGGCTCTGGATCTGAGCCTGCTGGTCGCCGCAGTCCAGGAAGCGCTTGGCGTAGTCCTCCTTCTCGTCAATTCCCGAAAGATAGCGACTAAACATGAAGCAGCGTGACACCTGGTCCGCCTCCGTCTTCATCCCTTTCAAGCCCTCATGGATCTCTCCTAAGGAGGAAGAAAAATTATACAATTGAATTTTGACAAAGAGTGTTGTGACAAACGTCTCATTACAACAAAACAAAAAAAAAAAAAAAAAAAATTCAGGTTTACAAATTGTCATCTATATACCTTCCTATTTGGCTATAACGAAACTTCAATGTAATGAAAGAAAACAGCTGGTCCCAAGGGCTTTGTTATAATGGAAGTGCACTATACTTGTTACGGGATGTGTGAGGCTGTCATCTGAATCTTCATTTTCTTTTCTTTTCTTTATTTCACCCTAAATTTCCTGTATCCTGTTCCAGAGAGTGCAGTGCTCTCATTTTGAGTGGCATTGACTGTACTTCTCAGTCACATAAATCTCTCGGTGATAACACATCACAATCAATGAAAGGGATAATCCTGTCATATACCAATACCATGATGTGGTTGGGTATCACAAACACAATGGGATCTGCTACAACAAGGAGTGAAAATGGTGAGAAGTAGAAGAGTAAACTTTGCAACTACACAACAAAGAGACTAAAAAAAAAAAATGGCATTTCACAACTGGGTGCTATGACAAAAGAAAGTCAGAAATATCATTCATTTCTCCCGCATATCTTACACAGCATGTGGTAAGCATCCATCACTTTGGACAGGCAAACACCCTTACGTTCCACTCCAATACTTGCCCACAAATAATTTTGGGTGCATCAGGCAGGTGGGAATGTGGAATTGTATCATTCTTAACAGACAAAGAAAGAGATGAACTTTGACCCTGATCACCAGAATGGCATCCTTTTGTAGGAGGGGATAATGATGATTGCATGAAAAAAAAAAAAAAAAAAAACATTTTCATGTTATTATTACTCATTAATAGTTTACCAGATGGATACAGTTTACCGCACATAAAGTTTTTCTTGAATTCTTTTTATTTTATTTTTTAAAGAGTATGGGATTTACGTGTATGTGGCAAACCCTATGTAAAGGTGCAGTGATGTTTCCAACCAGTGGGAACTGAGTATAAAGCAGCAAAATGTACTTGTTACATCTCTATAGACTGCAAACAGTCATTCAGATCAATACTAATTGCTGTCCCTTTTCTTCTATTCACTCTGTGATTTATGACTGCATCAAGATAAAGCAAACCATATGAATACTGAACAAACTACAGTCCTACATGAAAGAGCAGCCTCTTTTCACACTTGACAAAGTTGCAGTGCATGGTAAAATGTTCAGCAAGGTCCAGTTACGCTTGAATGATGTGAAGCATTGTTCACATTTGGCAAGTCTCCAATATTTCACTGCTATGAGGAGAATAATATATGGCCTACGATCACAATGAAAGGGGTATTTTCAACTTTGGCTGGTAAGCACTACTGTCTAGTGTTGTGTCAAGTATGTGTCCAAAAGAATTGTGTAAGGAACACTAAGATCTGTATCATGATGGTACAAGGCAAAGATTGCTATCTGTAACAAGCAAGTCTTTTGGGAAGTGGGGGGGATATGCAGGAACCACAGGTACTTCCCCTGCCCCTTATGCACTGTGTTCCTAACTAATTTCACATATATATATCTCTTTCTAAAGTAAACTATCCTTTCTTCCTTTTCTTCTTTTTTTTTTTTTCATCTTTTACGTTTTGCCACATTCTTATTCTAGGTCTAGAAGCATCAATCAATTTTACTAGTCCCATTAAAAGACTATACTCTCTCTCTCTCTCTCTCTCTCTCAAGGAAAACAAAATGAGGGGGCAGGCAACTTTCCCTGCTACCCATCACTGAATCTGCTGTATACATCCCCCCCAAAAAAAACAAAAAACAAAAACAAAAACAAAAACTAAGATTATGACATCATACGACAGATGGTAAAATTGGTTATGAGACACATGGTATTGAACAAAATAAAAGTTGTTTCTATTCTCAAGTTATACGGCATGTAATAAGTGCAAGACATGCTTTGTCTTTCACACTATACTTGTCTGACATAGAATTTGGTTGCCTTGTGTAAAACATGAATGCAGCACCAAGAACAGACAGAAATGTAGGGGGGAAAAGTTATTGGAAACAGATCTAAAGATCAAGCACAACCTGTTTCTACATAATAGCACCGTACCCTGAAAAAATAAGGATGGTTTGTAGAGAAACAAATGCAAAACAAAACAAACAAATGAATGCCTTTTATTCATTCCTTCATACACAGTTCACAAGAAACCCTCATTATACATAGTGGCATTGTCATACCATGAGAACTGACTGAAAATTTGTCATGTAATCTTTACATCTTGGGCTGTGCACAGTCATTCAAAATCAATAGTGATTGCCATCTAGTTGAGAATATTTTTATTCTACAATGCTCTACAATCAAATTACAACACAGCAACTACAATAGTACACAAAAATACTTCCACCATATCAAACCTGAAGGGGGAAAAAAACCCATATATATCCTTGTTAACAGTCAATTAGACAGTGATAAGTTCAAATGATTAAACAAAATGTCAGGTTTGGCATGAAGTATTCAACTCTGCAAAGAAGTTTTCACCACAATGTATTGTAAAGTGTTTCTTCAGGTTTGCTGTAAAGAGCTGAATGTGACTCAAAACACTGCATCTGTACAAATACAAGTTCGTGAAAAATCCACTGTACAAGACTCTTCATAAACTTTCCTATTCTTGTCTCTGTCTCTTATCACATTCTATCCCTTTTTCTCTCTCTCAAATATACTTCAAAAACTTCTTATTTCATCACTCATATGTCTGTGAATCTACCTATCTAGATCTATCTATCTATCTATCTATCTATCTATCCATCTATCTATCTATGTATCTATCTATCAATCTATCCATCTATC